>NC_088106.1:10582500-11187500 GCF_036370855.1 Dromaius novaehollandiae
GTGATAGATACAGCACATCCGATGCACCGAGACAGCTCTGTGTGCTGTATTGCTACTGTCACCCAGCCTCTCCCTTCAACAGAAGCAGAATGAGCGAGAGATTAGGGCTAGGAGAAATATTGGTGAAGTTTAGTTATTTGTCACAGGCTTCCTCCACAACTACACCCAAATTCCTTGAGGTGAAATGCTGAACCCCGTGCCAGGCTATGCTGAACCCCCTTTAGCCTCAGAAATGGTGGACTTCTAGTGTTTGTCTCTGTGGATTTCACTCCCCCTTTGACAAGTATTTACGTACATTCTTTACTTGAGGGTAATGAGTAAAAATGTATGGAAGATTGTGAGGCCCTCAATAGTGGAAACATGTCACGTAACTTCTTATAATAGACAAAGAGATAATCTGAAGGAAGTTTCACATGAATATTTCGCAAAACTACAAAGGACTGAGCTTTTCTAACAAGTTAGTGCCTCCTCTATGCCACTTTGTCTCTCAAGCAGACAAGAGCCAACCCTTTCTGAACCATTTCATTGCCCTTCCTCCTCTTCGTGCTCATCTCCTATTTTATTTAACTTCCCTCTTTTTCAGTTTTCTGGCTTCAGGTTGTAACTTGTGCTGTATCAACCGAGCTAGCAAATGCAATAATTGCCATTGGAGCACCAAATCAGTTTTATTTGTAATCATTTTGGTGACACTTTTTCTCTATTTGACAGTCCTTGTAAAGGAGAGAGAAAATATAGAACAGAGATTAGAATAGATAATGTTTTTGTCACATTCTGTTAACCAAGTGTTGGCTACTTTGAAGAGCTTCGTGTTTTAATGGGTTCAGAACAGGAATACTGGGACTCCTGCTACCGGCTGAGGCAGGTCAGAAGGGAGCTGGTCAGGATCGAATGCTTTTCCACAGCCCTACTCTTTAACAGTCTGGGCAGGCAAAATCCATATGAGAAGGTAAAAGCAGCAAACTATGAGAAAAGTATGACCAAACTATTAAAAAAAAGAAGGATGCATTATTTCTTTGAAATAACTCTTCACTGTAATGTAATTAAATTGTTAATGCAAAGGCCTGTAGAACTGTGTATCCCGTATGTTTGATTTCTGTCTTAAAGGTCTAAATGATGAGAAAGGAAAATACAGAACTGTACTGGCCTTGGTATTTTACAGTCCCACTGTTTAAGGCTGACTTAAATGTTATCTAGGTAATTTTAAATGTCCTCTTTGAAGAAGGACTTTCTTCTCCTGTTAGAGACAACTGTTGCTGCAGGATCACTGCTAAAGGCATCGTTATGGGTAGTACTAAAATCCTGTAGTGAGGAGTGTGTTAAATCTAGTGAGAATCGGTGGCTACGGAGTGAAAGACCGCTAGGCCCTCTGTCATTGAAGTTCCTAATCCAGGACTTGTCTCTGGATTCCTCTCTCTTTCTGCCTATTCAGAGTACTTAGAAATCTGTTACTACTTCTTTCCTTTTTTCTTCTTACGGTTCAGGTCCCTATCTTTTAATTTCTTACTCAGAAGAACTTTCTAGATGCAGCAGCACTTTACCTGAGCTCTTCCTCTCCGTGCAAAACCCACTATTAAGGTCATCTGGTCATTATGCCCATCTCTGAATCCCTCCACCACAGTGAAGCTTTCAGCGCCCGTGTTGAGAGTCCCGTGAACCCTGCCAGGCCCCTTTTTACCTGCTGTTGTCTCGTTTCACCTCCAGGCGCTTTCCCCCTTCGTTCTCCTCTTCATCTGTTTGTCACCTTCTCCTGTACAGAGCGCAGCTCCTTCTTGCCCATTCTTTATACACGGAATATTTTTTTCCTGATCTTATGTGAAAAGTCCTATCCCCTTCTGCACTTGTGTTCCCCATGAAGATCCCGTCTTCCTTTGATGACCAGAGAAAAGAGAAGAAATATTGCTTTAATATAACCCGATTACCAAATATAGTCAGCCACCCAACCATCCCAACCACTCTTTGTATACATTGCCTCTTTCTTTCTAATGCTTCCATGTCTTTCTGCTGTAATGATCTGGAAGAAGGAACTGTTTGCTTGTCTCTTTGGGAAGTGCCCAGAGACTGCTGCTGTGCGCTACCAGGAGTCAGCCAAATTGAGGGTATGTTTTAGCTCAGTCGAGCTGACGTTTCCTTGTAGAGTCTGTCATTTAGTAGGGGGGAACTGACCTGTTATTTCGTTCTTGTCCTTCTACTCTAGCTACCACCCTTGCCTGACACGGAATCTGATTTGCTGCTTGTAGAGGGATAGCAGAAACCATCCTGTCTAAATCAGCCTGATATTATGAAGCTCGTTGTTTAGTATTTACCTGCCTTACTTCCATACCATTTTCACCTGGCTCCTGAAAGGAGTATGTCATTATGCCTAAGGAGCAGGGGTGCTTTGTAGCCATGGATGAAATTAGTTCATGTTTTTAAAATCATGTGTATGTTTAATATAGGAGCAAGTTGGAATATTTGGCAGAAGAAAGGAAGTCCCTATAAATGGAACAAGCTGTGGTTTCTCAAAAGAGTTGTTAAGTGGAAGAGAGGCTTTAGAAATTGGCTGAACATACTTTAAGGATGTATCTTGCCTTTATTAGTACTTTTGGAAGTATTTTTACCACTCTGCTCAACACCTGTTCTGTTGATTTTTCACTGTTTGTTCCAGTGAAGAGGGGTTGTTCGCTGTGTGTGGAAGCTTGCTTTTAATCTCAATGCAGAAGAGTGTAAGAATATAGTTAAACTTAAAGAACTAGAATTAAAAAGATTTTTAATGATAAAATTATTTAAATGTTCCTCTGTGCAATTGAGTTTCTATATTGCCATCCAATGAAATTACAGTACTGCCTAAAACCATTAAAATTGCATGCAAAAAAATATTTGTACACAAGGTGGTGATGTTACCAACCAGCTTTTTATTAACAACCCACAATAAATAACAACATATTGTTTTCTCTCTGAGATTTCTTATGCTAACTTTGGATATTCGTATAAAGATCTATCTTAAATATCAGCAAGAAAACGGTGAATTGGTCCTCCTAATATTCACAGGTATCAATGAAAAAGATCTGTGAAGCTTAAAATGTCTTCATATCTTTCAGGGCGTCTCATTTTCTTATGGCATAATTGCACCATGAGAGTCATAGAACACTTCAAATACAATGATGGTGAGAGCAACATGTATCAAAAAAGGTAGGTAACGCAACCTTTTATTAAAGTTATCTTTCATATTTAAAATATTTCGTGTTCTATAACTAACTGCTTTAAAAATAGCAGCAGTTAAGATTGGCTGGGAAGAAAGGAAAGTCTCTCTTTTTAAACTGACATAGAACAAGTATAGAGCTAAAAAACCCAAGGAAAGGGGTAATAAATAATGACAACAGATGTTTGTAAACCTTTTGCTCCTATGTTCACTGTTTCCATGTGTTTTCTTGTCTTGATGTGCTGTCAGCCTCCTCTCACCTGGGACTAGTGATATCTTATCAAAGCCTAAGCAGTTCCTCTTCACAACAGGCAGATAATAGTGCCTTTCAATTTATCATACTAGAAGTCTAAAAGAACCATGGGAACGATTGGTCAGGTGACAGTTTGATGGACAGCTTGACAGCCCTTAAAGCATCATGGGAAATGGTTGTCACCTGATTTTTCAGAGCAACTGGGGAGATAACCTTCAGCATGACAGGAAAAACAAAAATCTGAATATTTGTGTAGGGTTTGCTAACAGCCGTAGTGCTCACTTAAGTGATAATGCGGATGAATTTTCATTACTTGAAATGGAGTTATCTGATCTGGGATCTGCTCAGGCTGTAAATGCTTTAGCTGCCTTTCAACACTTTTACTAAATGTACAAATCTACAAACAGAAGTAATGTAAGGAGTTTAGAAAAATTATTTATTTTTTATTTTGCCAAACTGTCCACACAACAGCATGTATATTGTTTGCTGAATGAAATCAGAAACGCCAAATGGCTTAAAAAAAAATGCTTCTTGTTTTGTACATTGTTGTTCTGACCACCCAAAAATAAGTACTTAGTCACTGTGAAATGAGTCTGTCCTCTTGGTGCTATTTTTAGTGCAAACCAGACAGATGTTTGCATCTGAAATGACCCTCACAATGGCCCCTGCTGTGGATTCCTGCTGAGATTAACAAACAGGTCAAATATTGACCTGACATGGAGAATATCCTACTCTTAGGTCAAGACTGAGGCCTTTGAAAAGAAAGTGTATAAATGCTGGAATTGATGCCACCCTGGTTTTACATCTGTGGATAGATGCAAGATGCTGTTTTCTAGGTAAGGTAGTGCTGGTACTCCTTGCGAACACTGAAAATAAAAAAATCTTGAAAAATAAGATCATAACTGTATCTTTTGAAGGAGAAACCTCATGGCAAAAGTGGTTAAGCATTTGTTTTTGTCTCCAAAACCTGGATGTATGTTGTATCTGTGTTGTATGAAGTGAACGTAGAGGTTTCGCTCTTGTACTCCAGGGAGGACGGGAAGTTGACGTGATGGGTGGATTCCACTTGGAAAAAGCCTATAATGGGACTTGACAGCTCATTACAATCAGGAGGAGATGCTTTGGCAGCCATTACTATATATTATTTTAAAACTATAGGGTTCGTTTGAGCAAGTTATGGAAGTTCCTCAGTTTCATTTTTTTAAGGGTATTTTACTTCACGTCACAGACTTTTTCTGTCCGATTCTTTCCCTATCAATCTAACCAAGGTGCCATTCCTCCAGTCTTCTCTTTGTGTTAATGACGTTCACACCAATTTCAACCATGTTTGCAGTCTTCTACTCCTGTAGAAGTCTGCAGTCTTCTACCTTCTGTAGGCAAGTCTTTTGTTTCAAGGTCCTGAACAATTGAGCTGCTCTTACATCTCTCTTTGCTTTTTCTTTTCTGTTCCCTCATCTCCATTTTCTCTGTTGTACAAAAAATGGCCAATACAGCTCCCTCTGATTGCAGAACCTTGTTCTATGCAACTTTCAGCTAGTATCCTGCCATCTTTCTGTTTCATAGTCCCTCTTTAAAAACATGCTTGAACACTTTTTCTAGTGAAGTTTATAAATTTCTCCCTTGAAGTTTGAATAACACTATGCTGTTATTCACCATCTCTCCCCTGGTGAGGGAGAGATCATATAGACACATATTTACAGTCACTGACTGACACAGAATAACAAGTAAATTAAGTAAATAAGAGATTTTGCAGCATTACATAATAACAAGTAAATTAAGTAAATAAGAGATTTTGCAGCATTACATATATATTCCCTCCTTCTTTTCTTTCTAGAGAGCAAATTTTAAGATACTGTAAGGTTTTAACAGGCTCCAGACACTGTAGAAATTCTGCCATTAGAAATTTTGAAAATTATTCAGAGCACATTTAGTATTTTAATGTTATGTAGGTCTATTTTTAAGTAAATCACAAGTAAACAGATTTTGTCTGGATAATTTAAGATACTTCCTATCATAACTTTTAACTGTAGCATTTTTTTTCCAGTAAAATTGATATATTTTATAATCTGAAGCCAGCTTATTACTGGGATCACAGTTTGAAATAATAGCTTAGGGTGCGATTGTGTGCAAGCACGCATACATATGTCTACAGACACATCCTATTCAACACAGAATATCAGAATAGCAAGGTACAAGATAAGTGCGTGCTGGTTGTGCCTGTGGATGGCCACAGTACTCAATGATATACTGCCTTTGGGCAGGCCATGGCAGATGGTGTGTTTGGATGTGGGTTTTTGCAGATGAAGGTAGAGAAATCTCTCTTTAGGCTTTCACAGCTTGCCGTGTAAACACTATTGTTCTGATCAGCTCTGATTTATATCCAGGCCTATGGTAAGATAAAAAAGGGCCCTTACCCTTCTGTCACAAACTACTCTTTGTTGAAGTTACTTTTGTCAAATACCTCGTAGTCCGACTCATCTTTCTCAGTACTGTGTTTAGTTTCAGAGCTCAGTACCGTTTTACTTAAAATTTACATTAATGGCCAAGTTAGTATCTTCTGAGTAAGAAGTATTTACTTCAGATTTACTATTTAAAATATATTTGTTTTCACTTTTGCATACAGAAAGAATCATCTAAGGTGGGGTTTTCTATTTTGCTTTTTTAAAAACATAGCAAACTCACCTGCTGTAAATGTGTTTAACAAAGTACCTCTAAGTGCATCTGCAGCTTCTACAGAACTCAAGTTGCAACTGAAGGTTTTTCCCTCTGCATTTTTGCAGACAAACAATGTGGTTGTCAGAGAACCTAATCAGTATTTGAGCTGACAAACAACCAAACAAAAAGGTATTTAGCAAGGCCTCTGATTTCCCTAATGACAGAAAATACCCATCAAGGAAACTCAGTAACAGCTGCTCCATTGTGTTAAAGATTTGAAGATGTCTTCTCTTTAAAAAGTTGGGGGGGGGGGGTATTTACTTTTTTAGAGAATACGTAAAGAAGCATTTTGATTTCTTTTTGGTATGGGAAGAGGAAGAGAGAAATCAGCTGATTAGTCAAGTTAGTGCTGCTTTCTGTGACTGAACACATCAGGTTTTTCTACTTCAAAACCATGTCGTGTGTGGAAATTGTGATCAGATAACAGAAATGGCTTTGCTAATAAGCTCATAACTGTATGTTATGTCCCATCTAGAAAAAGTGGGTACTCTAATGTGCTCCTTGCAGGAAAGAGGAGGAGAGCTTCCTAAGGGAAGAGTCTGTAAGTGTTAGAACCCACATATGGTTATAGATGAGAGGTTTTCTTCTATACTTTTAACTTGCATCCTCTTTGAATATTAATTATTTTATTGCTGTTGCTTTATAATTTATCTTTATAACATCGACTGCCAAAATCATGAGATTTCTAGGTAATTCTAATAAAGTATATATGATATTTGCATTCATGATTGGGTGAACATGGAGATCTGTTTTTTCCTTGAGGTGGAAAATTGATCTTGTGTTAATGAACTCAGATACTGAGCTCAAATGGAATCAATATTTGCTCATAACTGGTTACAAAACTCTGAGGGTAGCTGGTAAAGGAAGTTGGTAATAAAAAGATGAAGACTGGAATCACAAACTGGTAAGGAGAAAGAGTAGAGAGAGTGGATGAATTTTAAGACCAGAGTGAATGACTTGAACAAGAGAAGAAATGCCGGAGAAGCCAAAAATAATCAATAAATCTGAGGCGGGGAAACAAGAAGTGGCCAAGGAGAATGAAACAGCAGATTTAGAATGGCTTATGTGTAGAACAGCTGCGTTGGAAGTAATAAGAACATAAGGTCCCCAGCCAAATGTGAACGTTTGGTTCCACTTTGCTTTTTAGACAGGGAAGTGGGTTGTTTGATCTGATATTTTGTAGAAAGGTAGAAGAAAGAGGAATAATGAAAATCGAAAGGAAAGTCGTAAATGTGGGAAGAGCAGAGCTGGAAAGCAAATGAGAGAGAAAAGAGAAACAGAAAATTAAAAGTAGGAGAGATTAAGACACTTGAGATATAATATTAGAAAACTGAAGGAGTTTTCTACCCTTACTGTAACGTCAGATCACTTTCCAAAAGTATATTAAGCAATGGGACAACTATTCTTGTTTCACTCTCTCTCTTTTCCCCATCACAGGGGAACAGAATATGCAGAGTTTCAATTTTGGTAACAACTTTTTTTTATGTTCATGTCTATTAGAGAAGGGAATTTTGAGGATGTGTGCCTAGCAGCAGAAGTAAAAAGCTAGTCACACTGAGAAATGATTCAGGATTGTTCTTAGTTCTTATAGAAGTTTGTTTGACTTTTAACTCAGCACCGCCTACTAGCAAGCTCCAGTTTGTGCACAGGTGTGTTTTAGAGGCTGGACTGGAGCAGAAGAGCTTCTCTGCCGTAGCCTTCATTCTGGGATTTCAAGCAGTCTTCTAGTTATACTGACTTCACCTCCATTAGTATTGTGGAGACAGGGGCAGAGACTTAATTTAGATTTATAGCCCATAGAAAATGAGCATAGAGAACATGGTAAGGAATGTTAGTGAAATCTTGTGTTGATAAGAAAATACACTGAAACTGTTCATATACTACCGGGAGTTTTCTGAAGACTGATGACTTTGTGATTAGTATATTGCTTTGATTTAACCCAGAGGGGAGTGGCTGAGATACAAATAATTGAAACTATTGCTGTTTAGTTGTGAAGGAGAGCCTTTCGGTACACTGGAGACAGTGAAGACTTTTTTTTCTGAAACCTGTTGTGGAAAATGTTGGCATCATCAGCCTCACACTGATGGACAATATGCTCTACCTGAAGAAACTGTCAATCTGCTTCCTACTGCACAACAGCGTGTTTGCTTGGTTGAGTTTTAGCTCAGTATTCTTCATCCCCGAACAGATCTCATCTAATGCTGGAGTTATTTTGATGGGGGCAGCATGGTAACATAAATAGAAAAAAGGATAGATCACTGTGTCATCCGCATATTTCTGACGTTAAATTTATGCCTCTCTCAAGCTGACAGCTTTATATTATGTTCAAAAGAATCGGAGGCTTCTGAGAAGCCTGGGAGAATGATGTCTCCAGAGGCAGCGGGAGTTTACCCATGAAATGAAAGACTGATGGGGGTTTCTACGTTACACCAGGGTGTAACATGTAGCAATTTTCAGATTGTGAAATTTCTAATGCTTTGGCAGAGTTAGTTAGGCTAATATATGACTGGTAGCTAGTTGTATTCCGAACTTGCTCTGGAATGAGAGGTTTGATGCTTGGTTGCAGCCAGGATGTCGTCAGCGTTGTTTGCATTTGTGAATGTGGATGAGATAGAGGAGAGCGTTTCACCAAATGAGGCACTTGACCACTTAGGCGTAAGTGATGATGGCTGCTCATAATACTTTCACCAGTCAAGAAGAGCATAAGTAGGATTCATGTATCTTGGATGTATATTATTTTGAATATTTGGCACTTTGTGAATGTATTGAGCTTTAGAAAGAAGAATAGAGGCAGCATTTGTTTGCTGACATAGGACGCATCTGCACAAGAGGAGCTTTGTGAATGTACGTACCTACCTGTTCTCTTTTGAAGTACGTTGCTGCTGCTTTTCAGTGTTTGGTGTGTTGCTGGTGACCTGTAGGCACTTAACTCTACGATGAAGCATTGTCTCCCACAGATAGCTCTGAAGGATCTGGATTCATAATTTTAGTAGTGGCTGATCTATGAAACAATAAGGCTTAGGCATGTCAAAGTAGATGATTTCCTCACTGTTTCAGTCTTTGTTTCCTACTCTTGCTGCTGATGTTCCTGCTTCACTCTTCCTCTGGCATATGTTAGGAGAAAATCATGTGTATATATATAAATATATGTATATACATGTGTGTGTGTATATATATATGGATGGATACATCCTCCAACATATTTATATAAAAATCTTAAGGATTTATTGTAGGAGTCCTCAGGGCAGGACTGAGTTTCACAGATCTGCTTGGGCAATAGGAAATTTGTGGAGTGATCTTCATGAGGTGATCATTTCCCTAAAACTTTGGCTGCGTTGTCAAGTCTTGTTTGTTGACATTTAATCAGGAAATTAGGGTCAAAGTTTAAGTGAACCTATAGGTTAACCCAGATCTGATTCCTAAAATCTGAGGAAGCTGAGTAAAGAAATGCATTTTGTGAGTTTTGCAGCTTCTGTGTTATCAACAACCCATCAGTAACAAAGTGAGAGTTCATTTATGAACTCATTATTGTACCCTGAAGTGGACATATATTATATATTAACTTATGCCTAGAATGCTGCATGAATTTTAATTTGTCTAAATTGAGACACCTTTTTTGGATTTGATATTTGAAGAGAGGATTAATTCCCTGCCATCTGTTATCTTATCTCGCATTGGTTAACGATAGCCCAGCAGTTTGGGGAAATGAAATGAGCAGGCACAGGGGTCACCGTCATTATCTGGATCATTTTATGTGATGCAGATGAAGTCAGGTACCTCACCACAGCTAATACCACGCATGGTTCATTTAGTGGTGGCTCTCACATTGATCAGTTTTAGTTTTGTTCAGAAGGTTCACGTTGGCTTCTTCAAGGCTGCGTCTTAGGTCACGTGTAAGGAGTAGACGGTATGTCTGGTACCTGGTTTCTTTTGCCTCTTTTTTGTTCCCTAGGCAGCTCTTGCTGATTTGGATTTTGATAGGGAAATGGGCATATTGCACCAGGGATGTTCTGAAGGGCAGAAAGGTTACCCAGGTAGCCAGATACTGGTACGAGCAGCAGCGGTGTAACCTCGTTGGAGCTATAACTGCAATTGATAGGGAGGAAAGGTGATTTATTCTTGAAGCAGTGGTGGGAGTGCTAGAAGCACAGCAAAATAGAGATGACAAAAAAAGTGATGTTAAATATATGGAATTCAGAAAGTGACAGTTACTGTGCAAATTTTGACTGTGATTCTGCAAACGCTTCAGTGACCCAGCTACATTTTCTTGTTTATATTCCATTTAATTTCATATTTTGGAGGCCTTACTCACTTACCTAGCCTCTAATACTTACTATCAGATTTTTTTTTCTTGACAAAAAAAGGTAAGATCTTGATTTTTGCTTCATTCTGCCTGTCTTTCACCACCTTGGCAATGTAAAGGAACCCCAGAGTCCATGCAAAGCACTGACAGAGTATGATAAATATGTACTTCACCAGAAATGAAAATTAGGTTGCGACAACTTTTTAGCACAGGCAGAAACTTTCTAAACTTTTTGCTGTTACTATTTTGCACGTGAAGAGGAATTTTTACTGTCAGATAAAATCACTTTTCAGACATTAATTAATACTCTAATGCTTTGCAAGGTAGAAATCTCTGCTTACCAAAGGTGGGAGCTGAAGAATGAAGTGACTTAATCAGTGCTCTATAGTGAGTCTTCAGCAGTACTTGGACTCACATATAGGAACCCTGCTTTCCAGTTTCATCTGGTTAATATCTTCCTTTTCATACTAACTGTAGCTACATCAGTTTCCCTGGCATTATCCCAGACTTGCATCTATTTTTCAAGGATCAATTCTAGTTGCGGATGTGTCAAAAATATGTTCACATTTTAATAGTTTTCACTGCAAATGGCCCGTGCAAGTATTTTAATGTTCTCTTCCCTTGACTAAATAGTTTAAGGCTACACCAAATTTATTATTATTATTATTATTATTTTGCTAGTACAGTATATTGCATATTTGATAGTAAGCAGTTTCACATCTGTGGCTGAATGATAGAAGCTAAAGCTGATATGGATTTTCTATTTTCCATCACTCCGTATCATTTGTAAACTCTTTAGTTCTGTAAAAGATCTGCTTTAAATAAATAAATGTATCCTGACTAATCCTCTTTGAATAAGTGGAAAGCATTTAATCCCATGATTCTGTAAATCCAGGGTAGCTGTCAAATTGTGTGTTCATTTTTCTGTATTATCTAAATCGGTTTGTATCAGATCTTTCATTGACAACAACAGTTTGTTATTTGGATTAAACACCTCTCCTGCTCCATAACCTTTCATTTAAGAGTCATTTGCATCCCTTTTTTTTTGGCTGCTACTTCAATCATCTGTATTTTAACAGTTCTTTAGGAATACTTGCTGCTAAATATTCACTCTGCATTTAATTTTTTTTTTCAAACTGCTAACACTTCTTCAAGATCTGGAATTCAAACTATTTTTGTTTGTGTCACCAAGAGGCTGAATTCATTTATCAGTTTTCAATTTAAGAAAATAAAAATAGATGATTCATGAACTTCATTTCAAAATTTTTAAAAGTGGTTCATTAATTGAACAGCAGCTGGGGGGAAAAACTAATCAGCTCATTTCAACTGGAATAGCTCATTATCATTTTGTCTGATGAAATCTTTGGAGTCTGGTTTAATGGGAAATGGGTCCTTCATACAGTTGCCCCCTCAAATGCCTGGAAAAAAGGTCAATTGCCCCCATACGGTAATTAAAACTCATATTAGAAGACGTATTTCCATTTTTAAATTGCTAGATATGGAAGGCCTCTTGCTGTCTTTTGACGTGAAGGAAACGTTTAGGTTTT
The DNA here is from genome assembly GCF_036370855.1 of Dromaius novaehollandiae. Taxonomy (NCBI): domain Eukaryota; kingdom Metazoa; phylum Chordata; class Aves; order Casuariiformes; family Dromaiidae; genus Dromaius; species Dromaius novaehollandiae. Next base: position 10,594,497 of record NC_088106.1, read on the forward strand.
TTCAGTTCTTCAAAATAGTTTTTCATGGATCAGACTGAGGAATACTGATTTCTAAAACCAGAGCCAATGTGAGATATCTTACACAAGAAGATGAAACGCTTCTTTCCACTAGTAGATCTCTTCATCTTGGCCACTGGGATGTAGAGAATTGCATCTCCATTTTAGCTTCCGGTACCCAGAGCTGGACGGGACTTTAGTCTGGGAATCAAGGAGGTTATAGAGATGGTGCCTATAATGCAGTGCCACATGTTGTCTCCTGAACCTTGCAGGCTTCATACTGTCACTGTAGGGCAGATGTTATTTTAACAAATGTCTTCCAAGAAAATAATATAGACTCATAAGTGAGAGCAAAAGATGGAGCATTGAGATTCCTGGATTCTCCTCTCTGCTGTTGTGTGACCTCGCACAAGCCTCTTTTGCCTCATTTTGAGGCTGTTGAAATAAATCTTTCCTACAGCTAGTGCTACATTAAGTTTAGGTTCATTACTCTTTGGAAAGTGCTTTGAACTGTAATATGAGACCTATGAGAGATGTGTATAATGGTAGTGGTCATTTGAGTACTGGGTTTGTAATGGTTTTGTCAATGATCAGCATTGCAGTAGAGTAACAAAAATGTGACACTTTTTAAAAGTAAGCTCTAACTGTTCTTTAATGTTAAAATATCCAAATATAGGGGATTTTATTTCTATTATTTGAAGAAAAATCTTATTTTTCATCTGTAGCTTTTGACATTCAATAATAGTGTAATTATAATACAAAAGCCCCTTTTTTGCCTATTTCATTATTTTGGAGACTAAATATGTCTAAAACAAAGTATAGGAAATTGAATGTAAGTTTTTTCAAGTCTGCTATGTATCTACGCAACTTTTCTCCTGCAAAATGTGCACACCAACAAAACATACATAATTAACGTCATGGATAACTAGGAAAAATTAAAAACAAACCAGACACAGTACTTAACTAAGTAGCTATTTGTAGGAATTAAAATTGTTGTACATCTGTTGTAAAGTAATTCATGAAAGATGTTCAGCAGGTTCCGCACTTGAAAAACACAATAATGAAAAGTAAATGCTTCTCTGATCTTCCACACCAGCCCACGCTTTTGAAAGAGGAGAGTAAGACTGACTGCGAAGTTACTCTAGTTAAGATTGTTTAACTCCAGCTAGGATATCAAAATATTTTTCTAAACTTTTTTTCACAATCTTCAAAAAGAAAATCTTTATTTAGATTAAAAAACTTTTTTTGGTGAACGATTTTTTTTTTTTTTTTTTTGCCTTTTAAATCAATAGAGTTCAGTAGATCTTCTAGTTTCTCTCTGCCACCATGAGGGCTAAAGTTTACTTTTGTAGGACAAGTTGCTACCCTAATCTTATGCAAGAGCTGAAACATTTGGCAGTATTTGGTTCACTTCCGAAATGCATGCTAAAACTCTGAGATGTGGCAGTAGCCTGATTAAATCAAAATCTTTGGTGAAAGTTGCTGGATTTCCATCCATTTTCTCAGTACCTGGGGGGAAAATCGGGGCTCTTCAGTCTCCTCCGGGAAGTCTCACGCGGGACGAATGAGACTGTTGGTTCTGTGCAAATAACCAATGTTCACTCAGCCCCCAGCTAAGCAGTGCCTATTACTTACACATCGGATACCATCTTATGTGTAGTAAATATGGGATGAAGAGTAATTACGAAGCACAGAGTTTGGAAACTATTTAAGTCTGCCTCCTTATGTATGTATATAATATACTTCCCTAATGTGTATTGCAGTCTCTTCTACTGCTGATCCAGACTTACTGGACTTTTCAGGCATTTTCACTGATATTTTAGTAATGATTGATCTGCCGTGGTTTTGTAAATATGTATTCTTGTCCCACAAATAGGTATCCTTGAGCTTTATGTGCTCACTAAAGGAGAAAGCTGTTATTTAACAGTTTATTTAACGTGGGAAGATGAACTCAGGGATATTGCACAATAAGTCATTAAATTTATAGTACATTGCTCTCAAAAATAAATTGTTGGTTATCCTATGAATTTAAGTAATTTGTTGCCATTGATATACAATTTCGTTGTTGCACTGCTTTGCAGTGAAGTACCTTTTCCACCTTCTTCTATAAACTATGTAATTTGATTCTGCCCTTGTATCAGCAGCTCCAGAGTTATGTCTGTTTTACTTTAATTGTGCTCCTTGAAAGACAGCTTGGTGCTTTGAGCTTTTTCTAATACTGCATTTTGCACAAAAGTTGGTGATATGAAAAACAATCTTGAAACGAATAGAAAATCTGTAAACAGAGATTTTCAGTGTCTGTCTTAGTGTAATAGTTTCGGGAGCTTAGCTCGAACTTAGGTCTCTCCTTATAATTACTTTAATCACGGATAATTCCTGGCTGGGAGAGCCATAGTAGAATCAGTTTCATACAAGTGATGCAAGGGAGTTTTATGGGCATGACTACCAAACAGTTAAAACATTATATTTCAAGCCCCTTAAGAGATAATCTTATCCCATGCCCCTACTGGTGCAAGTAAAAGCCCTCAGTGTTGATCTCCTTTGCATGCAGGCATATGACTCACCTGGTTCATTTTTTATTGCAGATTCAGTGAAAATTAAAAGCTGTATTCAAATACTGTGCTTTTTCCTATGCACTGCATTACTTAAATATAACTTTTTCAGGACTGGGGAATGTATTTAATGCAGGAATAATACATTTTCTATTATTGCCATGGAAGCCCACAGGGACACATTGGTAATGGTCACACGAAAAACTGAAGTGGCTTAAAATATTCTGCTTATTTATTCAGTATGTATGAATTCTGTAAAGGCAACTGCAGGTTTCTCTGCAGAGCATTTATTTTTGCTACCCACAGTTTAATACATCTTTAAAAAAAAAAAAAAAATGCATGCCAAATTTTCAGTGTAAGTACCTGTAATGGCTGTTTGTAAACAGTGCAACCTCTTCCGTCTCAAATGCCATCTTGAAATTACTTTACTCCTGGGCATCTCTCTATATCAAATAATGGAAGTATTCATTTACGTACCACTAAGGTGACAGACGCCTGAAGAGAAGCATCTAAGGAAATGATGCAAGAAATGGCCCCCTAGTCTGTGTTTTCATGGGATTTCAGAGCACTATAGAAACAGACTTTTGTATTTTTTTAAATGTCTGTGATGCTGAAGTTTCGTTTCCAAGCGCCTGTGCTTTTCGGTAGGCCAGTGTTAGCGTGGCGTTGCTTAGGGGCGTCGGAGGAGGTGGCGTGGGTTTGGACACCGCTGGTCGGCTCCTGCAGCGCGCTCACCGAGCCCCCCGTGGTCCCTGCCGGGTGGTACTGGAGTCACGCTGTCCCCCTGCGTATGATACACCTATAGAGTGTGGATCTATGGAGTAAAAATAGCAGCAGCAAATGGGTGGTAGTAACTGGGATGATGCAGTGCGATGACTTGAGCAGGTGCTCCGTCAAATAAAATTTTTCTGGAAAACAGTGGCAGTTTTGTTTCGAAGAAGATGTTCACGATAGGACCCTGGGCATAAGTTATATGCGTATTTTTTGTTTGTTTGCTTGCCTTGGTGGGGATTTATATGAATGATAACTTTCTCCTCCTCTTCTAAAGGCTTGACGTCTCCTGATAGCTTCTTTTTAATTTGTCATTCTCTCACTCCTCTTACCTTGAACACCGCTGCTAATGGCTCAGTGGTCAGCGTTTGCTGTGCGGTCGTTAGGGAGTGAGGGACATTGCTGCTCCCGGCAGTGGAGGACACCGCTGGGACCCCCCCCTGCCCTCTGCCAGGCACGCGCCAGGCTCCTGGTGGACTTCCCTAAGGGAGCAATGCAAAATATATAGGATTTCCTGGCTGCAAAAGGCACAACACCCAGCTGCCATGCGCTCCTGGTCTAAGTGGTTGGTTATGAATTTTAAGGATGCTTACGTGCCCAAAACACTGTCCATATTTGTGTGTGTGTTTTTATCTATAGCCTTTGGTGACCAACTCAGTACCGTAACTGATCTCATGGTAAAATGCGTATTTTGGACTGAATTGACACCTTTGTGAATATGTTGTATTTATGATAGACAGGCAAGGGTTATTCACTAGATCAGCTCCTGGTAGCTTCACCAAGTGCTCAGTTGAATTAAGCTCTCTGTCATCCTTGTCATTTTGCTTTCCCATGCTAAATTAGAAATCATGCTTTCTTGATTAAGATTTTTAAGATCCAAGCCTTAGATTTTTTTATAAATGAAATTTTTCCAAAGAGGAGGAGGAATGGAAACGTCTTTTTTAAATAAAATTTCAGTGGGCATAATTATGATGATGAATGTCCTACATTCTCTTTGAGAATTTGAAAGTGAAACAGACTGCAAGTAAAAGAAAAAGTTACAATTTATAATCGTTATTGAGTCGGGGGGGGAGAAAAGGGCTGAGATTTAGAGAAAAATTATTTCAATGTTAACCAGGTACAATATTCATGAAAGAAAAAACCCTCATGCTATTAGGTTGAGTTGGGAGTTTAATTCTGCTGGGTATTTCCATGTATTTTTCTTGCGATGTACCTTTTCCATTGTGTTATTTTAAATGACACTAAAAGTGTCTAGGCTTATATATTAAAATATATAAAATTAATACATATATTAATAACCTAAACAAATACATTTTGTTTTAAATTCTGTGAATTACAGGTTGATAGTGCCCTTTAATGAATTGGAGTCCTTTGAGGATGGAGCTTGTCATTAACACACATCATCAACTGATGCATTTTAATAATACATAGAGTTGGAAGAGAGAGGAAGTGTAAGCTACTGAAGCTTGCAAAACCAATCCCCTAAAGCTTTCATGTTTTATTTGAGCATATGTTTTGGAAGTGGTGGTGTTGACACTGGTGGCACTAATCTCCTCTTTATCTTGTTTTGATTAAAAGGATATTTGAATATTATTTTTGGCAAACTTTTATCTAGCCTCAAAGGGGTTCCCTTGTAGCAGCTAAAGAGAAATGGCCATAATAAACACATTGTATGATACACTTACATTGTATGTGATAGCCACTGTTGGTGTACCCCGGGAACGCAAAATACTCCCGAAGAAATCAAATGAGCCTGTGTTCAGTGTGAAGCACATGAAAATATAAAATTATGCTCTACGCACTTTCTTTTGTTTTGCAAACCAAGCTGCGTGAATTGTTTGAGCAGTGTAAAGGAAACTGTGCATTAGATTATTCAAGAATTCAGTTAGAAATCTATATGGTTAGGAGACAAAAGGTTACTGGAGTTTTATGACAGACTGCTATTTTTTATAAAAGCAGACATCCCCCTTTCTTTACATCATATTTACCATCTGTCAGATCTCTGGGTAGCATTCTATCAAACCTTACTACTTATACTTTTAGTGGTATTAATGACATGAAATTTCATTTTCAATATACACAACAAAAATATTAAAAAATAATTTTTGCCTATGCTTGTGGGATATGCAGGTATGCATAACTGTTCCACAGATGGTGTGCACTGTGTAGATCCAGGCACACTTGGTTACAGTTACCACAGGAGAACTTACAGGGACATGGTGTCACCCAATTGAGAAAATACCACATTCGGAGAAGAGTACCAGTGTCCTGCTGTCCCTTGGCCATTTTTTTTCCTCTGTGACAATGGGCAAAGAGCGCACAGTGGACCTTGTTCTCTATGTGTTTGTGCATGACAAAGCCTCTCCGATTTCTTAGGTGCTGGATCAAGCCCCAGGTCCAGGATTCAGCATTCAACAGTGTTAGCATATTACTTCTCTTCTTCATCCCTGTGGAACATGTTTATAAATAATATTGACTGGTTTTAGAGCTTGCTTTAGAGCTTGCTCAGACCCCATGCTGCTTATTTTGATTCTTATATATTGATTAAAGTACCTAATTTTAGGTTTTCAACTGCATCTATACTTTCAGTTGAGAGCAATGGGATTCACAGTTCCTCAGTAAAATCAGATCACTTTTTAATGCACCTGATTTCAGACAAGCCGTTTTAATTATCCGGAGTAGAAACCTGTCCCTGCCTAAAGCCTGCAGCATGGATTCTTTAATACCGTGTCTTACTGTGCTAGGAAAGTCTGGAATCACATGGCATAACATAATGGAATTATTGCTTGCAATTTCTTTTGCTTTCCATCTTCTCAACACTGTGCTTGTGTGATTTTCAACTAATCTGTATTTCAGCAGAAGTGCTTTCTAATTCTTATTTCTTCTTCTAAAGTTGCAAGTGACTTTATCCTGTTAGCGGTCTTCTGTTTTTTCACAGATGGTACCTTCCTTCTGTTCTTTAGTGTCGTAGGGCTCACAGAGGATTGCAGTATCCACGACATCCTGGATCTTGTCTGCCTTCTCCTCCTTTTTACAAGGCACACGTGGAGATCTGAGGCTTAGGGAATCCTGAGCATCCTGCTGTTCATTTTCCTGCTCCAAGAGTATATGCAGCAGATTTTTTTCCTTCTGTTCCTCCTTTGTGTCTTGAGACACCCACAAGTGCATTCTGTTTAAAGGTTCCTGACTCTTCTGTTGTTCTGCACACAGTTCACCCTGGGAGATGATCTTCTGCAGATCTTTTTCCTCTTCACATACCTCCTGAGACATTACAATAAGGTCATCGTACTCATCTTGCTGTTCCATTTCTTCATTAGATGATGATAAAAAGAACATTTTGCCTGAGTAATCCTGTCTTTCCTGCTTGTGTTCCTCACAGTCTACTAGGCTCTCACTGTTTGAGTAGTCTTTTGTTACCTGCATCTCATTCTCACAGGTTCTTATTAGGGACGATGTATTGTGGCGTTCTGCGGCCACTGCCTGGGGCTCCTCCACATTTGGTACCTTTTCAAAAACCTTCTTCTGGAGAAATTCAGAGCTCGCAGGATCTTGTCCTTCTAGTTTTTGTTCTTTTTGAAAAGTTACTTCTTTGGACAAACTGCTGAGGTATTCAGCTTGCACAGGCTGCTGTGCCTGTCTGTGTGGGACACAATGGTAGTTTTGCTTCTCTTTGCAGAATGCTTCCTCCAACTCAAAACTCCCCTGGTTCTGTCCTTGCTGCTCTGTTTCATAGATTACTTCCACAGGCAAAATGTTCAGTTCTTGTTCCGTACGTTGCACTGGCATGTTTGACTTGCTTTCATGGTTAAACTCCTCCTCAACATGCATGTCCTGAGACTCAGAGCTCACATGATCTTGTTCTTGGTTTTGAGTTTCAGAAATTAAACTTAGGGAGAAAGTGCTCAGGTTTTCTGCTTCTATACCTTGATCCACTTCCTCCTTTGGTGCATCAGAGAAGTCCTGTTCCTCATTAGACAGTGCATTCGGAGACTTTGAACTCATGTAGTCTTGTTCTTCTTCTTGTTCTTTTTTACAGGTTACTCCCAAAGACAAAACATCAAAGTATTCAAGTCTCATAGACTGTTGCTGCTCCGTAGTCGGTATCTCATGGTTTTCTTTGTAAGGTGCATTGTCAGACTCAAAGCTCTCATCCCTCTGTCTTTTCTGTTGCTTTTTGTTGTAGATTGCATTCAAGAATGAAGTGTTCAGGGCTTCTGGTCCCAAATACTGTTGTCCTTCTATAGAAGGAATACTGGTAGATTCTGAGCTCACGTGATCTTGGCCTTTTTCCTTTTCCTTTTTATAGGTTTGTTCCCTGTATAAAGTGTTAAGGTGTTCAGGTCTCTCAGGCTTTTGTTCTTCTTTCTTAATCATGCCTTTGTCCTCTTTGTAGACTGCTCTCTCTGAACTGATGTTTATGAGATTCTGTTCCTGCAGCTGCTCTTGTTCTACTGTTACAGCCAAGGACAAAGCTTTCACATGTTCTGGGCCCAGAGGTTGTTTGCTATTTTGTATACTTGGGTAATCCTCTTTTTCCTTGACTGATGTTTTGTCAGATTTTGAACTCATGTGATTTTGTCCCTCTTGTTGCTCTTTTTCATAAGTTACTCTGAGGGAAAGAGTACTACGGTATTTGGGTCTCATGAATTGTTGCTTTTCCTTGTTTGGTACGTGGTGGCAGTTCTCTTCTTTGTGGTCTACACCTTTCAATTCGGTACTCCTGTGGTTCAGCCCTTCCTGCTGTTCTCTTTCAAAGCTGTCATTCAGACACAGAATATCAAGGTGTACTTGCCTCTCCTCTTTGTATTTCTTACATTCTATATGGTGAGGCACTAAATTCACATGTTCTTGCGTCTGTGTCTCTTCGCTGTTGTGCACAGCAACTACATTGTCTTGAACCTCCATATTGCCTTGCTTGACACACACAGGTATGGTGGCATCCCCACAGCCAGGTTCACCCAAGGGTCCAGCGTGCTGGTAGTTGTCTTCATTATTCGGAAGCTTTTGGTTAACATTCTCATGCCCCTGGGATATAGTGACAAGGTAGTGGTTTTCATTTTTCCCATTTTTCTTTTTTTTCCTTCCTTGTCCTCTGCAGAGTTGTTATATAGGAATTAGGAATTTTGAATGAGTAGCAGTTGTAAGTATTTTTGTCCCCTTCTCAAACCCATGTCCCAACAGCTTAAGAATCAATGACTTTGAAGAATACACTGAACTAACATCCTCCTACTGTCTGAGCAGTCCTTGACTTTGTCATCCCTGGAGCAAAGACTATGTCAGCCTTTAAACACCTATATTAAATTTACCAGATGTGCCCAATATGGGCTATCATGTTGAACAGCAACAGCACTTACCTTCCCTGAAAGCAGCAAAACCAACAGGTTGTTACGTTTTCAAACAAGCTCCTACGGTCCCGAAGACATCCCTTCCCTTCTGTGTTGGCAATTGTCACTGCTAGATCCTCGCTACACGCACTCTCCTCATTCATAGTCAAACAGAACACAAGAAATGGGACTTTCAGAAAAGTAACCAACTCTTAGCATGGTCTAAATATCGCAGCTCAAGAGAGGGAGCAGAAGGAACACATTTGGTAGCTGGCTTGGATGGCAATGGCGATACAGCGCCCGTCTCTCCCCGAGTTACTCTTTGTGACCTAACAGCGCTGGGAGGTGAAGGGTGTTGTGGCCACAGCGCTGCCACGTCCATCGAATCAGCTGCTGTGGCACAGCGATGCAACAGGCTCTGGCCGGAGGACCTCTTTGGCTGGCCTAGTTACATGATGTCCTCCTAAAAGTACTATGGATTCTTTGCTGAGAGTTTGCAGGGGTGTTTTTTTTGGTTGGTTGGATGGTTTTTTGGAATTGATAGCTTGAGGAACAGGTTGCTTCAGTGAGACTGATATTTGTCATCCTTTATGTATGCAGTGAGCATGTGGTACTGTCTACTTTTTTGCCCGGGATGCTGCTAACATAGAACCTGAAAGCTCACAAACAATAAATATCTCCTTCTCAGGAATACAGCCGTGCTTTACAGAATGTATTTGGATCATCTGCAGCCCAAATGTAAGATTTTCTCTGTAGATTTCACTGATTACTGTCTGAGTATGAGGAAAGTTTACTGGTTAAGAAAAGCGGGGCTGAAATTCAGTTTCTCCATTCTATTGTGAGTAAAACAGTCCAATTATTCTTTCTATGCATTTATGTTGGAACTGTGCAAAAAATCAGCTTTTTACAAATTTTTTTTGCCTAAAATTGGTGATATTTAAGATATTCTGATCAAAATGATAATAATGTCTTTTTTCTATAATGGCAAATGTAATCACATAAATCAGGGCCTCCATCAAACCTCTGTGAAGATGATTTGTATTGTTGCTATCATTTTTAATTTTCATCAGTAGAAACCATGGATGGATTCTTATTGATGAAACTGTAAGCAGCTTCTAGTCTGTGTAAGTTCGACCAGATTTCTTTTGAGCATAGTTGATGTTTAATAAGTTAACCAACACTAATGAAGGAATTTTATTGAGATTGTTATTCCAATGAGTCAGTCCCTCAAAAAAAAAATTGTTTTATTTTTCTATAATCAGTAATATTTCTCTCCTAAACTTGCTGTAGCTACTTGCACATATTCCTAGATCTTGAGATTTATTAAGAGGATCATTCTGAAGTTAAATTTGATATGATTTACAGTTAATGAACGTTGGACGAAATGGGGAGGTAGTAGGGGATATGCTGGTGCTGTTTGTTCTGAGAGGTTTCCTTATCCCAAAACTAGGTTCTGTATCGCTTTGTCTCATGTGGTTTCCTACTCTGGTTCCTTTGGTACAGAGGCTCACAAAAAAGTATTTTAATGGCTTTTCTTTTTGTGAGAGCTAAGTCGCATTTGTAACTTTTAGACTGGGGAGCATAAAAGAGAGTTTAAGGGCATATTAATTTTTACAGTACTTTAGTATGATTAAAATATTGAAATAATAGAGCTATGGTTACTTTCTGAACTTTCTAGGCTTTCTAGCAGATCACATTGCAAAACTTTACATTAAATTATATCATTTCGTATCAGTAGATTTGATGCCTATAAGACTTTCAAAGATTATATTGATGGGTGTTAGCAAGGGGTTTTGTTAGACTGATAGGACCTTTGGTAATAAAGTTTATGACGCAGTCCTTAGCGTTTTCAGAGAGCGAGCAATGCCTTGGTTTATCAGAATTTCTTTTTTACATCCATTATGGAAACCTCTGTTGGTGTTGAGTTATCCTTTTGACATGAAATGGCTTGCTGGCGTACCTCTAGGAGCAGCCGTTGTATGAGTTACCTATCTGCTCCGTGACGGTGCAGTTAAAATATTTGCTGTTCTTGCAGCACTTCCACTCACCAGCAATTGCTGTCTCAAAAATGACCAGATCCTTGAATTGTCTAAGCTAACCCCAACCTATATTTTGACATTATAAAGAGATTTTTTTCAGATTCTACACTTAAACATTATGTATCTGGGACATATGCATGCATTAGGTGCTTTATAGGACATGTAAACGTTTTGTATCAATCGTGACATCCAATGAAGCATCCCAAAAGAAAAGGGAGGTGATGGATGGTTTTCTGGCTTCTATTCAAAACTCCTGTTATGTTGTGGAGTACTTGCTATGAATGCTTGGCAACAAAAAGGCAGACATCCTATATTACACAAATACTTAAAAGCCTGCACCCAGAGACAAGAATGAAATGAGAGGTGGTTTCATATACGTAGTCCCTGCTGTCTCCTTCACCTCTACTGGAAGTAGCTATGACATAATGGGATTTGAAGGTTACTCTTCAAATTTCCTCTCACCTTCAAGTGAGTAACCCATGTCATGGGTCACAGAAAGCTGTCATCTTGACATCTAGTGATGCAAAGGTGGCTTGAGATACGCCTTTTTGTTAGAAAGGACTGGGAATCAGATTGCAAAAGTAAAAATTATATTCTATTTTTTCTTCTTGTTAAAATTTTCAAACTAGCCTTCAGATTAAGAAAATAACTTGAGTACGTCTGCGTAACAATGCATTTGAAACTTTGGAAAACTGGTGTTTTGAAAAATTGGAAAACTGGAGCTTCAAAAGCCTCCAGTTAAAAGTTGTGTGTGAAAATCAGTTGTGTCTTCCCTTTCTTACATCATGAAACTGATTTCTTGCTGGGTGCAATGTTATATTATTTTAAAATTGTTAATATTTAATCTCATGCCTTAGAGCATTTGGTAAATATTATCAGTAAATATTTGGAGGGGAGGTTCCGTAAATGATTACCAGAACTCTTTTCAGGATCTGAAAAGATAATTGATCTATGAAATATTTCTGTTAGAAATATTTGAGAAGAACTTTTATATATAGACCGAGGTGTCTCATAAAAAATTATTAATCTGAAAGGGTGTATTTTAATACAGTTGTAGCTGATTTTAGTTACAGTTCTTCCAAGTGCAAATTTGTATTACAATTGTGGTTAATAATTTAAAATGCAATTTTAGATCTGCTGGAGATGACTCTTACTATATTTCCTTTTTTGTTCCCTGTTGCCCCTCTTCAAATCATATTTATATATGTTATTAGCAGCCATCCTTCTTTCGTCTAGTTAGCACAGCAGTACACTAACTCTGTAATTTAGTGATTTAATACCAGCTATTTCGCACTGGATATTGGTACATGGGCATAGAATTATTTGAAAAAATAACAACAATAAAGCAGATTAACAATATGAATTTTACATCAACTGTTTCCTTACTAGCACTATAATAGCTGTCCTAAAACAAGTGTGACAAATTACCTTCTGTATTTTGTTATTCCCTTTTCTGCCCGCCCCCACATTAAAGGGTTCTTTGCTCTCAGTAATCTTTTCAATAACAGGTAATTGCAGACCATGGTCAGTCTTTTAGATGAGCTTTAATCTTTTGTTGGAGGATAAATTTTTCAGACTAAATCTCTCTGTTTTTTTTGTTTTCTTCTGTTTTGGATACTAGTGCAGCGTAGGGATATCCAGAAGTGATCTTGCTGGTGCAGCTCTTAGATTCAGAGAGAAAAATAAATGACTGAAAAGAAAGTTTGAAAAGCATTTGCTGTACTTTATTTAACCTGCTGTTCAGATGTGGTCAGGTCTGACATGACCAGTCTGAAATAGAGCAGGGCAAAGGCTCCTTCATTATGGACCCACATCTTTAGGAAGGATCCGCCTGAGCTAGGATGACATAAATTACCTATCTCCTCTCCAGAGGAAAGTAGTGAGGAGGACTTGAAGACTTAGATGGTCCTTTCGGTTATAACCAATACAACTGAGAAGCTCTGCATTTAAAAGCTAGAGGCATTGGTGGAGAGCTGAAGTGCTAAAAGCTCATAGTGACTATCAGCCTGCAGAAAATAATGCAAGTTTTAAGGGACATTGAACTGGAGAGGATCCAGTAGTGGTTATATCCGGTACTGTAAAGTAAGCAGCCTTCTAAAGCACTACAAAATCTTTTGGCCACCAAAGCAGGGTTAGATTTTCTTTTTTTTTTTTTCAGTTTTTAGTTAAATAATAAGAAATAATGAGTCCATTTTTGTTTGCATTTTGAAGTGCTTTCAAAGAAGGAATAAAAAACAACAAATCATTCTCTGCCCTTCTCAGCAATATATTTAATGCTCCTAAAACTGCATGTGATTGTACCGCAATCAAAAGTTTTCAATATCTTTCCATACAGGAGCTAAAAATTCTGATGAGACTAAGAGCTTTTTAGTTTTAGATAAATTGAATCTCTTTTCCTTGTTGAAATCACTAAACCAGCCATCCAGCTACGGAGAAAACCAGCTATGGAAGGGAGACCATTTCTTGTTAATATAGCTTCAATTATTGCAGAAGCACAAGGACAAATGTATTTTACTTAGTAGTGCCAAATGGTTTTCCTCCTAATTTTGTGGGAGTGTTTCCCCCCTCCGCGGAATAAATTGCACGTTCTGGAAAGAAGTTAGCCAGTTTGGCATTCACGAAGCCGTTCCAGCGGCGAACGGCGAAGGAATTGCAGCAAAATCTCAAGGTCACTGGGAATATTCTTTGGGGTATTCTTATGTGGCTTATCTGTGCTCACATGCCTAATTTTTTTTTCCGCGCGAAGAATAGCCACTTGCAGAGAATGGAAGCCTTAGCCCGGCCCTGTGCCATCCCTTATTCAAGTTCTTTTATACTCCTCTTTTTAAAGAAGCTGTCAAGTTCTTTTCTGAAGCTGACAGGAAAGGCCAAATCTGCAGTACAGGAAGAGAGGCAGAAAAGAAACTTTTTGTGTTGATGTTTTACTAAGTGAGCTAAGGAGAATTTTAGAATCATGTAATTTACTCTGGAGGCATTTACTGTACATAGCTATAGTGATGGTAATTTCTCGCATTGTCGGAGTGAAAAGATAACCATCAATCAGTTGTCAATTGGTCAATTGCAGAAGTGATGAAAAGAAACTGGTAGGAACAATCACTTCTGTGGCTACCTAGACTATTTGGGGGCTTAGGCAAAATACGGGAACTGGATCCCGCGCCGCCGGGATGAGGTTGGAGCGCGGAGCAGGAGCCGCGCAGGGGGGACTGGCTCGCCGATGAACACCGCGGGCTTTGGCCGGGTCTGAGCCAGAGCGTTGCACCAAGCGCAGAGCCGGGTTTGTGCTGGAGGACCTTTAGACTCGGCGTGCTGAGAGCCGGGGCTGTAACGCGGTGCGAGCGCATGGGCTGTTTGACCTGGGAGTTGAGACTGGAAGGATTCTTTGCAGAACACCAGCAAACAACGGGACGATTTCCCCTGTTGTTATGTGCCCAGCAGTGACTGCAGTTGTAACTTTGTGTGTGAAAGAAAATACAGCTTGTGCTATTACAGAATAGGAGATAAATTACTGTGTTTAAGTTGTGGAGTGTTGTAAGAAATAGTATGAGACCAGGTATAGCACTGTTTGTAAATACATAAAATGAAAGCTGCTTTTAGAACAAGCCTCATAGCACAGGATGGTATTGGCACTCACTGCATTTAGGAGTTATTTAAGTAGTATGAAAGGCATGTATTTCTTTTCATTATACATGCATATTATGGGGGGGAGTAAGCTTAGGACAGGAGCAGGCAAAAAGATTTAATTCATTTATTTATGAAAAGACTTCAAACATTATTGCTGTGGGGTGGTTTATGCCGCGGTGTTTTGTTTGGGGGTCTCTTCCCCCCTTCTGTGGTAGGTAATAAAAAGGATTACAGGCCCTCCAGAAGGATGAGATATCATCGGTTTGTAATCCAGCCCGTGGTTTCCTAGATACCGTATTGTCTATTCTGTTCCGCTATGTGAAAAATGTTGAATATCAACAATGGGTTTCAGTGCTGTATTGTTGAGTTTTGTATGAACTAATCTAGCTTCACTAAAAAAAAAAAAAAAAAAAAAAGAAAGAAAAAAAAACTACAGCTTTGGACAAAAGTCTATAGCCAGTGCATTCGTAACTCCCCATGCACAAGAGCTGACTGTGGCTCTGGGAAGACATTTTCCTCATTTGATTTCTTTTTTCTCATAGTCTTCTTGTGCAGTTCTCAGGTGTCTGCCACCTATTAGACTTCCACCTGTGTGGGTCCTGTGCTTGAGAGAGTCCCAGGACTTGTCAGCTGGTATAGGCCTCATAAAAGACAGCTCTGTTCAGGGTTTGAAAGGTAAGCTTTTGCCTCAGTCCTCTGCTGTCTGTGGTTTAGGATGCTAACTTTATTGGCCTAGTTGTGAAACTTTGCCGCTTGGCGCTCCTGTGCAGCTGTCGCGGAGGGCGAGCTGGTGGAGCAGGATGGGGCTTAACAGGGGAAATGGCCATTCTTGGGGCGAGAGATGCTGGGGTGAGGGGGGGGTTGAACGAAGCGTGCCTTTCCTCGAGCAGCAGCTGCCTTGTAGCTGGGGCTGCCAGTAAAGCACGTTACCTGCGCAGCGAGGGGGCTGGGAGCAGGTATCCTGCAAGCGTGCGTGTGCAAGGCTGGGGCGAGCGAGAAGGGGAAGGTGTTCGACCTGTGCCCATGGTGTTGCCAGGACAGGCATAGCACAGTCATCCGGTTTTGAGCTGCTTTGCTATAAGCACTGGATCGTTTCTTTTTCTTTTCTTCCTTTCCCTCTTTTTTCTCTTTTTCACTTTAGTCTCAGAACTGTTTTAGTGGTTTGTGGTGATGCTACTGGGGGTGCTGTTTGCTTGGACTGAAGTGGGCGGAGAACAGTCGAGGGTAAATAAGATTCATGGTCAGAAAGATTCTGTCAGTAATCCAATTTCTGGAAGAATTTGATTTTTTTCTCTACAGTTAAGTTTTTTCCTAAATTTATTAAATCAGTTCCATAGTAAGGGGAAGACCCTAAAGCACTTAGACTGCAAATATGTATTAGCTGCGGTGAACTAGAGTAAAGATCTATTTAAATTTAAAAGTATATTGCTGAATGTGTAACTTTAATATATGCATTTTATATTAAGTAGATTTCTAGCTTTTTAATTACAAATTATATTAAACTTTTGATATTTTCAGTACGTAAGATTGTGAATTGTTGTAACTGCTTGGAGAAGTAACTGTAAACAAATACTTTTGTGGTTCCTGTAAGTGTGGGGATTGCTTTTTATGGAGTAACAGGATTTTGCAACTACTTTATTTATCCTGATATAAGTAACTGACTGATATTGCAATTAGCGACCACTTCTGAAAATCCTCCAGACGTTTCCTCGTCTTTATGAAGGATTTTTGCAGGGGACATACCAGCTTTTGAGAGCTTCTCTTTACCCTGCTACAGTATGAATGTTTTTCCCATCCCCCTTTTAACCTAGGAATTAGAAGAAAGTACAGATGATGCTTGCTTAACCCTGCATTTAGTGCCAAGCAGTGATGTGCTCCCTATGAAACCATTTCTGACCCTCTGCTTGCAGTGGTGAGCCTGAATTTTTCCCCTTCCTTGCCCATCATTGTCAGTCAATTATGGGATGGAACTGAACCAGAAAATCTGGTACAGTCTGGCAATTAGTACAAAGGGTTTCCAGTCTAGTGTGAAGGCAGAGATGCAAGAGCCCCAGCAGCTAGAGAAATAGTTGTGATTGGCCATGGACATTGCTTTTTAGTGCTGCTTGGTTACTTCCTAAAGATACTGGCTCTTCTACCCTACAGGTCTTCTCCTTAAAGTACTGCATTACGGGCCTACTTTTTATAAGTCTTTTGGGAAGTGTGTGGGGGGGTCGTCTTTTTTTAGCTCTAGCTTCTCCCATTTGCAGACTGTCATTTTAACCCATCAAACAGACACATTTTGACTTGTACAACAAAGAACCAAGTTATCAACATTCACAGAAACTGACATTTTTAATTCAGGCTTCATTATGTCTTCGCTTTATGACAGTGAGCTACAAAGACATTTAAAGTTTTTTTTTTTCTTTTTTTTCATTTTAAATTCAGCATTGGGATGTTTATCTTTCTTGTAATGCTCATATTTCCCTTTCTACCTTTATTCTTTAGTAATATATAATTAGCATTATCAAAACCATCAGCTATTATCCACTATGACTTTTGACCTTTGTTTTTATCTATCTAGCATTTTCCAAAATAAATTACGACAGGAATTCTGTTACACTATTATAGCAAAATGTAATTAATTAAGCTGATATATTTATCATAAAAATCCTCTCTTTTGATAATACAAAGATTTAATGAATGATTATGTATATGTAATGGGTTAAATATCTGGTATTGTAAGATCAGAAATAGTAGAGAAATAAAAATCATAATTCAAAAATAGCTTAAATAATTCAAGAGAACTTTTTGTATGTAACCAGCATTTTTCAAGAGCTATTGCCGAGTCTGTAGCTGATATATCCTGCTAGCGTAAGAGAGGACAAAAATGCAGTATAAGTTTGCTTGAAGTTCAGAAGTGCTGTACTTACTAGCTGTGCCAAATCAAAATTTTCGACTATTGTATCCAGAAAGGCTAGTAACTTTGCTGAATATGTGAAGGCAGTACTCAGTCAAATCTCGCTCAAAACTAAAATGGAGTATAATTAGATAGCAGTACAAGCAGTTGCCAAAGTAATAGGAACATTGGGCATTCAACCATAACCATACTGTTTTGTTTGTGAGTTTTTGTTTTTATGCGAGTCAGCAGTTTCTATTTTATGCTTGGGTAGCTGTGTATTTGGGATGTTGTCTTTTGTAGTCGTAAAAAAGTAAGTGTGTGATCTAATCTTCATTTGTATATGTGAAACATTACAAATATGCATACATATTTTATATTGTCATTTTTTTCTTCGTTCTCTGTTCAGCGGTAACGTAGGCACCTCTGAAGGATTCTTTAGACGCACGATGGCAGAATATTCCATTCAGTAGTTAGATATGCTTTTGCTATATTAATGGCAAGAAGTATAGTAGCAGAGGCTGTAAACGTGATGACAAGATTAGCACATTGCCCACTTCAGTCAGGTACCTCTTGTTTTTGTATTTATCACTCATCTTTCCCAGTTGACTGATGGCTGTCATTCAATAGCTTTCTTTGGCTAGAAAAAGAAAGAGCTTTCTTTAAAGGTGTCGGCAGTGCTGTTGAATTCTGTAATAGGCCATTTGCACGGAAAGTCTCTGCAGAGCAACAAATCAGTAACTGCTCTTGTAGATCTTTTGATAGGGTACATGGGAAATGATGTGACGGAGTTGTTTATTACACCATCAAGATGGTGGCATAGGGTAGGTCAAAATCTAATCTGGTTATCTGGAAATGCAGTGCCAAAAGAGGCACTCATGACTCTTTTGACAGGAATTATATAGAATAATTATCCATATATTAATAGCTGCCGATTTATTGTTTATCAGAGCAACAAACCAAATGCAGAAGTGCAGAAGAAAGCAAAATGATAACTCATTGTGTCTTGGGCTAAAGAACTGGTTTAAAAAGCACAAGAGCAAGTGAAATTCTTCATCACTAGCAGTTTAAGAAATAACCAGTAATGGCACTGAACAATACACACTGCAAATACACTTTCGTTGGGGTTTCTTTGCATCATTCTTAATTCTGGAACTATTTTGTTTGTTTTCAGTGAGCAAGCAAATTTGGCATTGAAAAGGGAATGCCCCATCTTAATTTGTTACTCTTCAGACATGTTGTTATGGCCTTCAGGTTAAGCACTTATACAAACATGGTTGGGCTATGAGCTTTGATAGTGAGTCACTGAGTCAGAGGATTCAATGGTAAAATTATTTTCAGGAGATAAATATCTGTTCCTAGCTTTCATCACTTTTCTACTGTAGAATAATTTTATTTCTACAGGAGTGTTTTCTTCTTTCTCTCCAAATGTGTTTTTGCAAACACCACTATGCATATAAGATATTTACTTAAAATTAAAAATATTTCACAATTCTGTAGCACTGTTTCAAAGTACCATTTTTTGTATGAGAAAACTGAGGCACAAAAAGGTTAGGTGGCATTTACATCTTTGGTGTGAGTTACCACTTGGTTGGTGGGTTTGGAATATAATTCCGGCCTCCTCTCTCAATGCATTCCAACAGCTTTTTCCAGTGGTAGCTTTAAGATGGTTCATAACTGCTTTCTGGGTTTCAAGCTCTTTTTAGATTGTCCTTCGGCTACTATTGACTGCTATCTCCACTGAATGCATTTTGGACTAAAGTGACCAGTTGCAGGATCCAGTCTGACTACCATCAATATCAGAGTTCTCTGATTTCAGTGGGAGGATGATCAGGCCTTATTTCTTAACCATAGTAACAGTCTAGCTCTTGACCCCACTTGGTTGACAGTCTGTTGACCTGCTGAAGAAGTTTGGCTCGGTTATGGATTTCACCGCCGTCCTAGATAATCAGGCAGTATGTTGGTAGAGCTCCGTTGGAGGTGCCTCCTTGCTGTACAGAAAGTCATGGAAATAACATGTAGCAACAGGGAACCTTCCTCTGTTCTTGGCTTCTCACTTTCTGTGATGCTGTTTTCTGCTTTCTGAGCTTATGGGATCTCTGCCTGAACCCCTTCGCCCAACAAATTCACTATCCATCATGATGGAGGGGAGTGTCTGGCTGTAGCGTGAGTTGGCATGTGTCAGTCTTTGTTTGTATTAGGGAACAGATATCAGTCCCGATACGCCGAGGATCTTCAGTGAAAATGTGAGGAGCTCATTTCCTCAGAGAACGAGGCACTCGGTGAGCCAGTGCCCTGTTTGTCAGCTGCACTCTTCGGACATAATGATTTCATCCTTACTCTATAGTTGAATGTATCTGGCAACTAACTGCTGGATCTAATGATTTGGGAAATTAGTCTGGCTAAATGTGCTAGCAAAAGATCACAGAGGCTTGTAATGTCAGAGAGAAAGAAAGGTCAAGTGTATCGTCTGAGCCACATTCGACCAGCTTTCCTGCTCCTCGAAACATTCCCTTAGCATTGCAGATCCTCCTCGGCCCTTGTACTGATGACTGTTCCCCAGGATGGGAAGAGCAGCTGAAAAGCACAACCTGTAAGAGTTCTGCAGAGACATAAAATAGGGGTTTAGGCTCCCAATTCCCATTGACTTTCAGTTCAATTATCACTTAGACGAAATTCAATAGAAATGAAGTACCCAGTTCCTTTATGCCATTGAGAATCTCTTGTCATGGGTCTTACAGTAGGCCGGGGTGAGCTGATTGCAACGAGTGAGCATTGGCTGTTAGTGGAATGTGAAGAGCATTAAGAAATAAGAGATTGCGTCAATGTATTTCATAGGACTTCATTCAAAGCTACAGCAATTGATATTTCATATAAAATGACTGGTTTCATATAAAGAAGAAGGGAAAATGACTGGTAAAGACATGGTGATAGCAGTCTCCTAGAGAACTGATACCAAAAGCACAAGCAGAAACTATCCTATTTTGGAGGATGACAGGAAGCATACTGAGAGACAAACATCTTCTGTTAACTTATGAGCTTTAACCAAAGACTCGAAAGGAATCACATTATTAATAATACATATAAAAGAATATCATGAGCGTATAGAGATATAATTCAAGCAGTCAAGACAAAATGAAATGTGACCAGCAAGATGCATGAAACCACACTGTATGAGCACTCAGAGTATTAGGGAGACCAAGGTATAGGTCTGCTAGTCAACGGAAACTGATGATGTCATTGACAAATGAGACTAAAAGTTATGAGTTGCCTAATACCTGCAATATGTAATATTTTACTACAAAAAAGCCAGCTGTGAGAAGATGGCTAGCATGAGTATCAGTGACAAGAGGATATGGATAATTTGCAATTGTTTATAAGACATCTGATGTTGCACGGGCCATCAGCTGATACACTAGACACAGATTAAGAAACACTGAAATACATGACGACCCAAAGTCCCTTGAAGACCCTTTTGTCATGATTCATTGGCATTGCTGTGAGGACACGAGGTCCAGAGCTCACCTCTCACTCAGTTCCGCTTTACCCCTTTGTAGAATAAGTCTTAAGTTTTT
This sequence comes from Dromaius novaehollandiae, assembly GCF_036370855.1. NCBI lineage: Eukaryota > Metazoa > Chordata > Aves > Casuariiformes > Dromaiidae > Dromaius > Dromaius novaehollandiae. Next base: position 10,615,254 of record NC_088106.1, read on the forward strand.
ATTTTTTCCTCTGCCTCTGTCTTTCTTAGCTGCATAGCACTGCTTAATATGACTATTATTTCTTTCTATGCTTGAAACTTTTCAGTTCAATTCTGTGGATTTTCCCTTTTCCAGATTGCTTATGTTTAATTATTCAGCTTACTCAGTATAGTATTCCTTGCTGTCATCCAGCCCCTATTTGTAAGAAATCTTCTCATGCCATTTCTTGAATTAAGGAGATGGTTAAAACAAGGTATTGGTTTGTGTTAAGTTGGCACCAGCCAGAAATGTAAAGTAGCCCTTGGCTTCTGTGAGATTCTGTGTATCTGAAGACAAATATTTTAGTGAGAACTGTGAAAAGATTTTGTTCTTGATCTGTGTAGGTGTTCTGGCAGGAACCTCAAAGGCAGACAGAGATACTTCAGCAAAACAGCCCTTCTGTGCTTCCATTTCCTCCTTTGTGCGTTTTTTAAGAAAAGAAAAAATACCTCAGCAATGATGAATGTTTTTCATTGCATTAAACTGCATTAAAATGCAGTTTTCAAACAGCCATTTCTATAACGTTTTGGCTAAAAACGTTCAATAAATTTAAAAAGTTGTTTAAAATTTTCAAAAAAGCACTCAGAGTTAAAAGTTGTTCGGTTCCAAACTTTTCAAAGTATTTCAAAATTTCCCTTTTCTTCTTTTGAAGAACATTGAATTCTCAACCACATCTGCCAGGAAAAGTGTTAACTGCTGTGTGTTAGAGTCCTAATTAGATTAAGTTGGATCCACACTTTGCATGTTGTCCCAAGTTAATTCCTATATCACTGGGCTTTAAAACCTTTATTAGGGTTTTTTGTTAAAGATGCATCACTTTACTATTGTTATTCATCTGACAAGAAGAGTGGATTCACATGTACCCTTCTTTCAAAACAGTATTTGTCACTGACCTCGGGTGTTGGACTGAGAGGAAAATTAGTTTCTAGGCGTTGCACTGTTTGTGCTAGTTTGCGCATTGCAAGGAAACTGCAGAGTTCTAACTGCATCCTTCTAATAGAGATGATTTTGAAAACCTTACTGTCTAATTCATTGCATCCATCAGAGCCAAAAATACTTGGTTGTTGTTAAAAGACATAAAGATTCAAAACTGGCTATTGTCTCTCTGGCAAGTGGTTGTCAAGATAAAATGAAGGAAGCGTCACTGTTCAGAAAGAGATCTTGGAATCTCAGTTTGAAAGAGGATATTATGCCTAGAGATGTCGAAACTTCCTCTTTTTCAGTCATGAACAATGTGGAGAGAGAGTGATTAGTGAGGTGATGTAGTCTGTTGGTGGTACCAGGTCCTTCAGGGAAGTAAAGATGAGGACGCCTATCAAGAACAGCTTATGGGACTCAGTGACTAGTCTTTGAAATATCAAATGGAATTCAGGTTAGAAGTGCGGTGATGCACACGGGAATAATCAAAACTCTGCAAGTGAAATGATGGGTTCTCAGATGGCTTACCACCAAGGAATGAGATCTTGGGATTATGAAAGACAGTTCCATAGAATAATCTGTTTAGTGGTCAGTAGCTTTCAAAAAGAAAATGAACATTAGGAATAAATAGGAAAGGCATAGAAAAGAAGCACAGGATATACTTATGCCAGTGTTTAAATCCATGGTACACCCACATCTTGGATGCTGCCTGTCTCCTACCTTTTCAGAAGAGATATAATACAATTGGAAAAAGCTCAGAGAAGGGCAGCAAGGATGCAACGGAATAGAACAAGTTCCATAAAAAGGACAACTAAGCAAACTAGATTCTTCAGCCTGGAAAAGGAGACTGTTGGGAGAGGTGAAAAAGTCTCCAGCCTCTAAAGTATCTGAAGTCCCAAACATCATAAAGAAGGCCCCTACACATTGTTTGTGCACAGTTTTTTCCAGGGCAAGAACTTATAATCATCCAAGGATGATAATAGTTGTGACAGCTGGAAAAGAAACAAAAGAAGATCTTTAGCTAAAACACAGTTCAGATCCAGGATGTTGTCAAAGTTTAAAGTTTACATGGGCTTAAGGGAAGCCTGGATAAGTTCCCAGAAGAGAAATCCGTAGAGATTAGTAAATACATATGACCCCTGTCTGGCTAAGGTAGCTTTCAAGCCACAGATTGGAGGAAGCTGGAAGAGTACTTGAGAGATGTATTATTACATGCTTGTTTTGTTCTTTTGTAGGCATTTGCTTCTGGCTACTGATGGAGACAGTGCTTGGCTAGATGAACATTTGGCCTGACCCAGTACAGCCATTTTATGTTCTTATGATAGCATTCATTAATGTCCTGAGCTCACACTTCCTCTTCATATCCAGATGAAGAACAGATCAGAAACTGTAGAAGTAGATTGGGCAAATAGTTTGAATACTGGAATTCCTTCCTATCTTGCTTTTGCTAATTTCTTATCTTCCTCTTCAGCTGAACTAAGAGGGTTCTATCTTCCACGGTGCACCTAGTTGGCAATCAGAGGGAAATACTGACAATCAGAGACATGTTTTTAAAGCTCCCAAGTTTCAGATTAATATGATTTTTAAAAACCTGGGGAAATCCATGAAAAATTTATCAGTGTATAATAGCTGAACAATCTCTCCAGGAGACTTTAATTTCTGCTTTTAATCTTTTCATCTCAATCTGCTGGGTCAGCTTTGCACTTCTCCTTATGTGCACAATGGGGAACAATGTTTAGCTGATGACAGAAGTGCAGGATGGGGATTAAGTACCCCCCAAGCTCTCTGTATTTTAGTAATGGTATTGGAAGTTCCCCAGTCCCTGATTTTTTTCCCTGCTACTCTTCCAATAAATTAACTCCCAAATTTGAAAATCAAGACGTAACTTCACTGTGCAGGGACAGTACACCCTGCAAGTTTTCCTAAATACCCCTTTAGAAAAGGCTTAAATTTGATTATCTTAATTGATTATCTTAAAGCCCTGAGTGTCAGAATTCTGTGTTGCACTCAGCGTGCAGTCTGATGAGATGCTGGATTTGGCAGCAGTGCGGGTCTCTGCTCCCACCCATCCGCTCATTTCTGCCCTGTGCTCTAGGTTTGCCTCCCTAACCTTCGATGCAGTTTCAAAATTAAATTACGCTAATCTGAATATTCACTGCTGCTAAAAGAACCAGTCGCACCCCAGGCCCTATGTGTGTCTTCCCTTCTCTCTGTGGTGGCACAACTGCCATGTGACTGTGCAGTTAGATAAAACGAATAGCTTCCTTACTACGGTTAGTTTTCAGCCTTATCAGTTCCTTGATCTAACAGCGTTAGTGCCAGCATATGACAGCTGGAGGGAACACATGGCTCGGGGACGTGAAGGTGGCCTTTTGTTAGGTGGCAGCACAGATCTGGGACAGTTTAAGCCTATCATAATATCACACCTCCCATTGGGGATTGCTTGTCAGGCTGCGTGGTGAGCCACAGTGCTGAGTCAACGCAGGTAACGAATAACTGAAACAAATCCAAAAAGAAGTTAAGGAACAACTTGCATGAGGAATAAAAATTAATAATAGCCTCTTTTTCAATCATATTAGAAGCATGATTACTGCCAGAGAGTCTGTAAGATGCCCAAGGCATGAAAGGAGCATTCAAAAAGATAAAGCCATAGCAGAAAAGCTAAGTGAGTTTTTTTGCACCTGTGCTTACCGTGGAGGAGGTCAGAGAGTTTCCTACCTTGGAATCCTGGTTTATGGAATATATTTTAAGATTCATTTCAAATTGAAGTGTCCAGAAATAGTTGATAGACCAAATGGACAAAAGCTGGAACAACTCGTCGGGAACAGGTAGGATGCGCTCAGGAATTCTGAAGTGACTTAGGAATGGAAGAGGTGGTTGTCATATGCAACTTTTCCATTAAAATCATCTTCATACCAGAGGATTGGAAGTTGACTGATGCATCAGCAAGTTTTAAAAAGGGATTCAGGCAGATCCAGAAAGCTTCAGCACAGTAAACCTGGTATCTGTGCTGAGGAAACTAGTAGAAACAACAAATAACAAATGATAAAATAAGTGTTATGTGAATAATTATGACATAATGGAAAGAATCCACATGAGTTTCAAAAGAGAAGTAATCCCTCAAAAATATACTGGAAGTCTCTGAAGGAATCTATGAGCAGGGAAACAAGGATGGTTGAGCTGGTATCATCTGGATGGGTTTTCAAAAGACATTTAACAAGGTCCATCACATTTAAGAAACTATGCCTTGGAGGAACCAGAATGTGCTGGAATAAAAGAGAAGGTCCTTACATCAATACGTAGCTGGTTAAAGGCAGAAAATAGAGTATAGGAGTAATTGGTCAGTTTTCACAGTGGAGGTGGGTCATCACGAAACCCCAGCAGAGATCTGTGCTGGGCCTGTGCTATTGAACATATTCATAAGTGATCTGAAAAATAAAAAAGTGAATAGTGAGGGAACAAAATTTGATGATGGTACTAAGTTATTCAAGGTAGCTAAGAGAGGGGCCAGCTATGGAGTTTGAGAAAGACCTTACAGTGCTGGTGATAATGGGCAAAAAAATGACAAATGAAATTCAATGCAGACAAATGCACACTGGAAAAATAACTGTTACATATAAAATGATGGGCTTGTAGCTAACCATTACTTCTCAGAAATGAAATCTTGAAGTTAAATGGGTAGTTCTGTGAAACTGTCAGCTCAAGAACAGTCAAACCAAAATGTTAAGGATAGAGAATAAAATAAGAGCCATCATTGTGACACTATATAAATCCATAGTATGCCTGCATCCTGAATACTCTGTGCAGTACTGGCCTCCTTATCTCAGAAATAACAGTGTAAAATCAGAAAAATTTGAAGGACAGGTGACAAGGATGGTCACCATGATAGAATGGGTGCAAGGAATGACCAGTCAAGCTAGAAAGGATAAGACTGGAGTGGGAGCAAGGGGTTGATGGAGGTCTATAAATTATGCATGTCATAGAAATTGTGGGTAGGAGTTGATTCTTTGCATTGAAAGAAACCTAGAGATATCAAATTAAACTAGCTAGTGTTCAATGCAAAGAGGAAGATCTTCAACACAACACACTGTTCAGCTGTGGAACTCCTTGTCACATGACATTGTGGATGCTGAAAGTTGCCATGAATTCATAAAATGATTGGAAAAAATCATGGAAAATATATCAAGGGTTATTAGATATAAAGATAACACCTCTGATTCCAAAGGACTGTGAGCTGCAAATTGCTAGAGACTAAAAGTGTATTTGAGGAAAATATGGCTACTTGTACTCTTCTCTGGACATCGATTATTGGCTACTGTCAGAGAGAGGTTACTGGCTAGATGGATTTTTGGTCTGATCTGGTCTCACCATGCCTATGTAACCATTTCTTTTTTGGGGGGGTGGGGGGGGCAGGAGTTATTTTCTAATCTAGACCTTTTCAGTAATTCCGTTTATAGCATCAGCACAGAAAAAGATACATTAGGACAAGTGAGGAGATGGTGGACTTCCGTATGAGAATGGGAACAAGATGAGCTCCTAAGCTACTTTCGTTGCTAAAACCAGTGTCTTGGTGAGCTAAACCATCAGAAATGTGGAGGAACAAAGAGGGTCCTTATGCTTTAAGAAACCGGGCACATAGAAATATTCACAAGGCACTCAATTTACCTGATTGAGTCCAGTTAGCTTCCTTAGGCTTCCTCTGTAGTCAGTGGAGAGAGAAAGAGAGTCTCCCCATTTGTGCAATGAAGAGCACCTGAATTAAGACTCTACTCTGAACTGGACCCTGGAGAAGTTTCTCTATCTCCATTATTTAGTAAGTTAGACTATGGAGACTGGCCAGCCAAGGAAACTAAACTGGGTACCTAACACTGGGTGACACGAATACCATAATAGGTCTGAGTAGCTGTACTGTTCCTGTAAGGAGGGTATATGAAAAGCAGTTGCTGTCGTGGCTTGAATCCTGTTAGTGGATTTGGTGTGGAGGACAGAAAGCTCCAACTCCCATCTATAGGCTCTTCTCGTGACACATTTACATAACTGTGACCAAGGATTTGGACTCAGGAGAATAGCATTGAGAAACTAGGCAAAGATGTTCAGAATAAAAATCAGTATCAAACTACAAAATATGTCTATCCTCTTCTAGACTGTAGATAGCTTGTCTCTTCTTTTAGAAGAGCCTCTGTGCAACTCTGTGTATGTTCCATTCTTCAGGGAGCGTCCTTGCTAGCAGCGTAGTGAACTGCTGACGTACTAGAGGTACGACACATTCGGTTTTATTTTCTGTCTGAGCATTATAGAAGAAAACAACCCATTAGGAGACCCATGGAGGCTACCTGGAGTTAAAGGTGTGGTAGACCTGTCTCTCTTCATTCTGAAGCATTCACAAAACCAGTGAGAGTTCACTGACTTCTTTTACCCGTAGCTTAAAGCTGTGTATTTTTCAAAGGTGACTCAATTTGTCTAAGTTTTTTCTAACTAAAACAGGAAGCCTTTAGTATGTACTGAGGGAACACTCTCTCCCTAAGTATCCAAATATGCTGACACAGGTGAGCAATGTAGATTTGAAATAAGTTGCCTTTATTTCTCTTACTGCCTTTATCTACCTTTGCCTTTAGTCCTTCTCCTACCACAGTCTTTTCTGTGGAGAAAATGAGGGCAAGGAAGTTGAAGATCAGGTCAGACTTTTGAACCATGAAATCTGAGTGTTTAATTTAGTGCAGACACTTTTGTCTATCTCTAGCGGCTATATGCTCTTTTTATATTACTTACAGTATGATATTTCTGAATTGGGAGCATAAAAACTATTTAAAATTACACTAGAAAAGCCAAAAAAAGGTGTAAATCTTCATGCTTCAAGACATGAATTAGTTGCCGGCAACATTCGTGCAGATTCTTCCTTTCTGTAGCAATACAAACAACATGTAATAATCATGCATCCTCAGTATTAGTATAGAAACTTATCATCAGTCTTTGTTTCTTTGTCATTATTTGGAGGCTTCAGTTTCTATATAATCTTCAGAAATTATTGAATTGAAAAAATAGATCTATAACTTCAGCTATAGTGAAGTTATTACTATTTTGAAAACTCTTCTGAGGCATGCTGAGGCATTCTTCTGACATGTAAGCTTTACACTAGACTTGCTTTACAGAGTAAGTCCATTTTTTGGTAAGTTTTTCACTGTTGAGAACAAATTATTGCAGACCACGCGTGTTTTATATTAGCCTTTGTAAAGACCTGGGAAGGAGCTTTGACAAAATAAATTAGCTTTTACCTGATTTACTAAAACAATAAGTAACTTTAAGGGACTGTGTTACCAGATTTTTAGGAGATCATTATTTTTGCTGTCTAGTCTTACATACCTTTTCTGTAAATTGCCCATTTTTTGGATCTGAAGGTGAGAGGCATCCTCTAGTGAAGCAAGAGTCTCTCTTAGCTGTGCATTAGCATCCATGATAGCTTATTTGAGCATCAAAGAATTTTGTTTATAACCCTGTGAATTATGATTAGAACAGGTACAGGAATAATTTGAAGTAGCTGAAAATAATTATGTAAAACTCATGCATGGTGTTTTTTTAATAAACAACAACAACAAAAAATCATTTCAATAAATGAAACAATCAGCTCTGGGCCCTTGAATTTTTTTTTTAAGTTGAGTTAGTCCTAACTTATTGATTCTGAAGCTGCTATAATAAAGAATTAGTAGAGGAAATATTGCTTTTACTGTTTTCAGATAATGCTTAATGTTGTTGCAAATTATAAAATTTAATTAGCTATATAAATGCCAGAGGAACAAATAATGTGCTATTGTCTTGATATCTTTCCAGAAATTAGTCTTTTAAAACAAATTTGCCATATTAATCATCTAAAAATATTTTTGATCACTGAATTAATAGTTTGCAGCCTGTTTTCAGGTATTCATTGCCATAGGTGATTGCCTCTTAATTACTACATGGGCGCTTTCTATTCACTCTTATTAATTCATGTTTTCTGGCACAGTCCCAAAAGGCAGCCTTGCCCTATATCTTCTAATTACTTCTATAATTGAATTTGCCCACTTTTTCTAACCTATTTTTTAAACTGACTGTGTTTGTTCATGGTTTATTGTGTCTTTTTTGTGTCAGTTCTCTGCAAGCAGAATGTACATTGATTCTTTCCTCGTTTCTCATTAATTTTCAAGAGCTTTGCTGCATGTCTGTTTTTTCAGCCTGTCAGACCTATTGCTAGACCAAAAAAAGATTCTTATTATTAAAGGTTAGGTAAAATAGACTGAAGTTAATTAATTCATTAGTAACTCTGAGCCAATTACTGAAGCCTTCTCTTATTTATATACTTGTTAACAAGACAGAGATGAGAAAGGTCTATTATAGGCACATGTCCTTCAGAAGTTGGGCAAACCCTCTGGAGCATATGCCTTTAGTTTCACCAAAGAAAAAGAATTGATTCCAAAATGAAGACTTGAAGATCTATTTGGCAAATGCATCATAACCTGATAGACCTGCTTGTGACCATCCCAATGTTGTTTTGGATTCTATCTTTTGATCACAAGGAATGAATTTTAATGATCAAAGATATAAAGTACACATATAATGTTTGAATATAAACATATTGGCTTTTCTTACCAGCTTCCCTGGAATTATTTCGTGGGATGTTTGGAAATAGTTGAACAAAAAGGAATTACCCATGCACAGCTATGCAATTAAGACAAGAGTTGCTGATTGTGACTTCACACAATTTTCTTGTATTGATACATGCAAAGAGATATTTAGGTGAAAAAAATCTGAATTTTTGGTAAATACTGTGCACGTTACAAAGCCTTACATGACAGCTGAAGTCATTCAGAAACTACAGTCTTATAAATAAACTAGAGAAGGTGTCTGGTGTCTCACTGATAAAGGTCAGATGTTTATATTAAAGACTTCAACACTGACTTTAAGCACTGTATTCAAAACCTGCCCATATGTTTTCTTGAAAGTAAAGCATCGCAAAACAGTGCACTCTTTTACTGAATTCAGAAGAATGCAATTCAGTTGCAGTGTTTGATACAAGGTTGTTTTTAAAGAGTTACTGATACTTAAGTAGGAGAAGTCTGTTTATCATGACCTCTGTATATTCTTCACTTCAGACTATAATCCTGATATCAGAACGAAGTAACACATTGACAAATCCAAGCAAATCTTTGGGGCTTTGCATTTTCCTATAATTCAACAACTTGACCCAAGCTCTCTAGAATTAGAAAGTCTTTAAAGCAATTCTTTGCCCAGTGTCTTGCAAACCTGGCCTGACATCTAGCTTTAGATGGAAACTATGCTAAGAGTCAGAAGTAGTATATGAGCCTTTTAAGCAAACAGGCAAAAAATGGATTTGGAAACATCTTCCAATCAGTCCTGACAAAATATGAACCCAAATAAACTAGGAAGAAAAAAATTGTTTGAGCGATTGTGGATCAGAAATGTTGGCCTAACCCAGTCAATTACAGAAATATAGTCGATTCTAGAAAACCTCTACAGTCCTTGATTTAGCAAACCATACAAGAAGGGAAGTTACCAAAATATCTGGAAGTCCCATTCCCTGTGCTGTATGCTGGAAGTAACCCGAGGTGAGTATCTTCCATTGCCAGTGTAGAAATTATTCTCTGTGCTCCACAGTTATTTCCAACTTGAGAGAGGACCAAGAAAAGAAATAAACTAATATAATATCTGAAACGTGCCCCTCACCTGCCCCTCGTCCCTAGTATAAGATGATGTTGCAATCACCATGCGTGCAGAAATGTCTGTGTTTGCCTCTGTATACCGCCAGGAATACGCACAGCTTTCTCACCCCCCCTTGCACGCCAGGCAGCTCACTGCAGAATGAGAGTCTTTATTATCCCATCTTGCTTGTTCATTCTCTTCCTGAAATCAGTTAGGAAATAACTGGCTGATTGGCCCTGATGATATCTAGAGCAGATCATTATTATTTCTGGTATGAAGTAAATAAGTAATTAATTATGGGAATGCTCTAGCTGCTCTGTAGTTAAAGTAGCTTTGAGATTTGCACTTAAAACAGATATTCACTTCTTCATTGTGTGTGACTTCTATAACGTGTGCTTGCCAAATTTATATTGTGTATTTGTGGAGTGGAAAGTGACTGTTTTGGAGAACTTTAGGGTTCATCTTTTGATTTATTTTAGTTATTGGCAGTTATCTTTAAGACTTGAATGAATGAGAAAGAGGGAGAGAGACTCCAGATATTTGGCTTCTTTCTGTAGAAACGTTGCAGGCAGATTTTTGAAATTTTTTTGAGAAATGTTGAAGGTTAAACATTGAAAAAATTCAGAATTGTAATGAAATGAAATAAATGAGGGTCCTTTAACACTTAATTTCTTTTTTTTTTTTTTTTTTTACTAATGAACTGTTATCAGACTGAGTCCTATTTTATGTAACAGTATTTTGAAATCATTTTTGCCGCTATGAAATGTATGCTCTGAGGAGTAGATCACTTACCTGGCCCTCACCTTATCATATTTTGTCAGTGGTGCTGTATGTCAACATGACAGAATTGCAGGTTTGCATTAACTCTGTATGGACAGACCCTCTGATAAAATCAGCAAGACTTTAAGCAAATGAGAGATGCATTTCTGTGTTAACAATTATGTTATTAGAGCCAGAGAAAGTAACTTTGAGATTATAATTGTTGAAATTGAAGCTATTCATTGAAAGTATGTTAGAGGCTTTTTGATGATGTGCATTGAAGGTGACAATATCATTGAACTAAATAATACACAGTTGTGATGTCTCCATAGTGAAAACCTCTGGACAGGACAGTAACACTATTTTCATTTCATACAAGACAATAACTCTAAAATTGTGAGATCAACAGTAAAAAAAATGGAGGGTTCAGTGTATGAAAGTTCATAGTTTATCATGTCTTTTATAGTTCTTGCATGCTTTATAAATCAATTCCATCCTTTACTTATGTACATGTTATGCTGCATTTGACTACTTCTATTACATATGCTGAATTGAAAAATTCACTGTAAAGCCATTTCCTTTCATAGTTATTCCTTCTCTTCTTTACTCAGAGTACCCTCTGGAAGGTCTTGAAAATGTGCCTCTGCCTGCCATTCTTATCTCACTTTGGGTTAATGAATTTCTGCTTCTGCCCAAGCCACTGAAGCTCTTTTTACTTAATTCCATATCCAGTTCAGTAACTTCATGTAGTCATCAAGGAGCTTGTAAAGTATGTATTGACTTCTAGGAACATACCTGTTCCTTGTGGCTTTTCCTTTAATTAGTTACTGGTTCTACGTTGTAGAACATCCTGTGCTTGCAGCAAGTGAATAGGCTGAGCTGAGTTTGTAAGTCATCCTCCTGATATACATACAGTAAAGCAGAGGTGCAGAGATTTCGTGACTTTCCGTATGTGACAGGTAAGGAGTGTGGCAGAGTCAGAAACACGGCACCTACTCCCTGTTGCACAGCCCTGTGCTTTTACTGTTGGACTGTCTTGTCAGTACTTTCTAGCGTATGCTGTGAGGTATGATACTGAAAGTCAGATGACTAATGTGGGGATATTAAAACATATGTATATTGTTCTAGTGACGAGAGCTGTAATTGTTGGTTGATACGGAAACCCTTTAAGGGAAAAAAATTCAAAATATTTTCTGTTACCTTTCAAGAAATTAGAGTTTAAGTAGGACTGTTTAGTATCTTAGATGTTAGGGCTGATTTTCTAGTATATCAGATTTACCGGACTAAAAGTCATCTGATTAAGTAAAACAGTGAATGTTAGCAATGTCAATCAACAGCAATCCTGGTTCTCTGTCCCTGTGCTCTTTGTTGACTTTGTCTAATAATATTTAATTAGAATAAGTAGACAATATAAAATAAAAATGTAACACATTAGAAGGAAGGACAAAATTGTGCCCAAAGGTTCCCTGGATGAACACAGAGGACACGTTTCATGAGACTCGACTACAAAGTTCAAAATTCAGCAGCCAGTGCTGGCCATAGGCTGATGCAGGGCAGCTGAGCACTTGGGCTTGTGTGCTAAAGTTGACCTTTCTGTCTGGATCATGAAGGGAGAAGATCATTAGATCTTCCCTCCTTCAGCACTAGATGCAGAAGATTTGAGAAACTTATTTCTCTAGTTTCACCTGCCACAGCAGCAAGCATGGGAATGGAGTCCTGCAAATAAGGAGAACGGTTTCTGTATTGAGATGTATTAGATATGCTGTTTTTTAACAGATATTTCATTGTCTTCCCGAATAAGTTGCAAATGTTCTAGATGGGAACATCAAGCAATATATTTTCTCTTTAATGCCTGAAAAGGAGAAGAGGTTAATGAATGGTTTTCTCTTATTTCTTGTCTTAATACTTGTTTTTAGATTTCACAGTTTCAATGAGGCAAGAAAACACGTGAATTCTATTGACTTTTTAAAGCCTAAGACATTCAGGGACTTTCAGGTCAGTTTGTAAGAGCAGATAAGATCTAAAATAATAATAAAGAGAAAAAAGATATAATTGCAAGTAGAAATTAATATTATGTTTAGCACAAAGTTTTTAGTCAAAAATATCAGCGCAGCACTGATCTCACCCACTTTGGGGAGGCAGGAGGAAACACAGGATCAGTCCTTGTGTTTGTATCATCCGTTTCAGGACCCCTAGAAATGTAGTTGTGTTCCTCATGGGTATGCAGCCTGCTAATACAGAACAAATATGGGTAGTTGTTATCTGCATGTTGGCATTATGTATTTTACATCTTCAGTAAGTGCCACCACTGAAATGCCAAACCTGTGCTTAACATTGTGCCAATTGGCCTCCTCACTGATAAACCTTGACAGTGCATTGTTCCGTTGTCAAGGGGCATTATCCTAGCAATTCAGCAAAAAATTTTCTTCATTTGGACAGTGCATCTTTCAGACATTCCCTTCTTCTATTGATTTGTTTTCTCCTCTCCCTTTCTCCTTCTTTTGTTTTCTTATCATAGCTTCAGGTTATTAAGTGCAAAGTATTGATGGGAATGGATGGTTTTGGTCGATGGAGAGCTAATGCATCCCTAATCCCGCCATTGTTACAGAGTTATGCTTTACTCTGGTTCCTGATGGGGGGAAAGGTGCAAAGCTCTTGATCCTAGTTTTATTTGTCACAAACCCATCCATCAATCAAGCACAAGCATGTCTGAATGCTGAATGACATGTGGGTCTCAGCTGAAAAAATTCGATAACACTGTATTGTCAGGTTGCTCACTCTTTTTTTTTTCGATAAGAAATACATTTGACTGAAATAGATAAGCATGCAACTACTAAAGACTTGAAGAGAGAGAGTGACGTACATGGCGCCAAAGGTTGTCGATCTTTGGTATTAATGATACTTATGAGTAAATAAAATAGAAAAAAAGCTCTAGACATGTAACATGCTTAAATCCTGGATATGTTCAGATACTGGGTTTTTTTATTTATTTATTAAGTTGGGGGTTCAAGTTTTTAGTCTGAGCATATATTATTGGCTGCCATCTAGGTCCAAATGCTAACAGAATCTATGACTGAACTTATAAAAAAACCTAAATTATATTGATTAATATAGCAAATAGTGCTGAATAGTATATTATTTTAATATATGTTGAGAAATCTGCCCAGTTATTATTTCTGAATAAGTACGAAGCTATATGTATGTGAGTATTATCCTTTTAGGATTTGAAAGCATTTTAAAAATATAATTATAGTATACATTTGTGGATATTTCACTCCACACAAATGCATATGCATGTCATTTCAATAATGTCCTTTTAAATTGTAATTGTATACTCAAATATGTGTTTGGTATCCCTTTATTCTGGTTACTGAGTGAAGTATATTAATACATTATTGAAAGCTTATCTTCTTACTTATATACAATTTTCTATTCATACTTGCTTAAGATAATTGCATTTAGGAACTGTTAAAATGTTCAAATATTCCATCTGTAACTGTAAGTTTAGGCAAAGTAATCAACAGATTGGAACAATTTAGAAAATGCTTTCTGTTTTCTTGCCCTACAAGTAAACATTTTTGAATGGAGAACTGTATTAAATGACCTAAAAATCCATCAACAAAGGTAACAAAAAGACAACCCAAATCAGAGGCTTTAAGATGAACATTATGTAGCCCCAAGTACTAGTGCACTCTATGAGTAAGCCATTTTTTCTCCGCTCTGTGACTAGGGGCTACAAAACTGCAAAAATCAATGTGGGAGTGCTTTAGATTTGTTGGGTAAATTACATGTGCTTGGCTGCTCTATTGTATCTGGCCCATATTCTATAGCAGATACTTTTAGATGGAACTGTCACATAATACATATACTCAATATTGATTTTTATAGATTTAACAGAGCTTGAATTGAATTCTGTGGTAAGTAAGGAAAAACTTATGAAGTGCAGCTTCTTGAAAGTGGGATGAACACATAAATATAGAAATAGGATTGAATGTTTATGTCTGGGAATCTCCTGGCCCAGTTTTTAATTTGGTATGGGCAAAATCAACACTAAATCATCAATAACTAAGTCATCCTGGCATTAAATATCTGTTGATTTCTCTCCAAATGATTTTTTTATTTTGTGAGGGTTTTTTTTTCAATATTGTACCAGCAGCAAATGAACATAGAGAGCTGTAGGCATTTTAAAAAGAGTCTGGATTTTAGCTGAATATCAGATGATGCCAGTTAAATCCAAAATACTTCTGCTAGCACGAAGAAGCATTTTGGGGCCTCAAGTGATATCATAACTGAACTGTTTTTGATCAAATTTAGTGCATGCAGTAAAGACTGAGATTCTCAAATGCAGGACACCTAAGTCCACATCTAGATATCTGAGTAGGTGGCTTTTTGTCAATGGGTGCACAGCTTCTTTTGCAGGGAGGGGAAATATATGTATTCAGCTGTCTAAATATGAAACAGAGGAAATTTGGTGTCTGATTGTCTTCTCTACCTTTGAAAATCTCTGTAATAGTTGTCAAATGTGAGGTAATAGAGTATAAAAAATTTGCTAGATTTTAGGTGACAAGCTAGTGTGACAGGACTGAAGATAACACTCAGTAATAAACCTAAAGTTTGATGTTTTCTCAGGGGAAGCAAAGATATTTGGAGCTTAAAAAAAAGTAGTAGTAAAACTATATATACAAGTGTATGAAGGAATGTTAATTTGTCTTTATGGTATTTGTGAACAGTGTATTACTAATGATATGTTTTTAAAGTAATCACATTTTTGAATACTGGTCTCCAGAGTCATTCATGATCAGACAATAGCTGCTGTAGCTCATAGAGAAGAATCAGAGCTATAATTACTTTAAAAATGGATCTTTCTGGTTTCTTATCCGTGCATCCGTACAAGTGCCAATGAAACCCTGCCTGTGCTTCCAAAGTTATGACCCAGTCCACTTTTATCAATATGGTCTGTAAAGCAGTTGCAGAAAAAACATATAGCTTATGGGTCTTGTAGTGAAGGACTTCTGGTGGTTGCTGCAGTGAGGAATGCTGAAAATGTGTTTGCAAGAAAGAGAACACAGGTCTTAAATTTTAGGGGAATGTTTTCACATAACCAGCGCTGTTCTTTATTCCTCACCTCTACCCTGTCTTGCTGGCACATGCTCTGTGTGAGGCTGATACTACGAAATCGCTGAGACACTTCAGCTGGTCTGCTTGCTTATAGCTTTGAATGCATGGAGGGTATCCAGCATGTGGTCCTTGGGCTATGGGTGCTCTTAACAACGTTCAGCTTGTGCTGCCTGCAATCCGGAACCCTACTTCTAAACTTTGAAAATCTCTTTCTGTTTTTTCTGTATTTAAAAATTGCAGGACCTGTCCTCAGCTGGTGTTAATTGATACAATTCCAATAATGTTCCCGTTAGGACAGCAGTTTCCGCTAATGAATATCCAGCACTGTATCTTCACTAGCATTCAGATGTGGTAATCAGACCAGCCAGCCTCTGAGAGTAAAGCGGAGCCTTGTCAGGGGGCTTCCACTTTAAAACTTTGCCTCTTGGTCTGTCAATGCTTGATTTTATTATTCTAAGGGCATTTTGATAACCCCTCTGTGTTTGGGTCTTCGTGGTGTGAAGGTCTGACTAAATAATGAGGGTACTTTCTCTTTTATCTTTAGAGGGAGGATTTACTTATTACTGCTGATAATATGGGTCAGATTTTCAAAGGTGTTTTAACTTCACCTCTGTGTTTGTACTGCATAAACACTTGCGATTTGCTTTTGTATCCAGTCACTTCTGCAGATGAGCATTTACCATTATTTTGATATGCAAGTGATACTTGCACATATATTCCTCTGTCTTGTTTCTATAGATAAATATACACAGGCACAAGTGGATCTCATGCTTTTATATGGCATTTTGTAATGTTCAATATTAAATGAGTTCAAGATATATGATGAGCTTTTCTTGTGCGTTGAGAAAACAAAAAATAGAAAAAGACAACTGTGAATTCAACCTTTTCTGTTAATTTTGTACTGTTTCATGTAATGAGAGGCCATGAAGGATCCATGATCATATGTGAAATTCCCAGAAAATTAAATGCCTGTCACACAATATAGGGGTATTGATCCCTCATTTTTATGAAAAACAAATTAGTCCTTTTATGAAAAGGAACTTTCATAAGGCCATCATGGCTCTGTTTCTTATGCAGTAAAAGAGGCTTACAGAAAGAGTTATTACTTACCTCCTTTTGAAAGAAAAATACATGCAAATAGGATTTCAACAGCAAAATGTGCACGTCATGTTACAGAGTTCAATTCTGCTTATGGGGTCCTAGCCATATAGCACCATGTGTTCTGCCTGCTACCGTCTGAGAGCTGGATGCCAGCGAAGGAATCACACTCTCGCGCGCACCGGTAGCAGCTATGCTACATGTTCACTTCACCCTTAGGTGCTGTGACAGGGTTCCTCGATAGTATGCTCAGATGCAAATCAGTTAGCTGCTTCCGTGAGTGACAGTAGCCTTGCTGACAGCCAGTATATATTAAAGTCAGCACAAGTGTTGTGTTGGTGTGTGTCTAGTGGACATCCAGGAGCACTCAAGAGGTTAAGGACGTTGTTCATCAGCTGGGAATGCAACTTGAGAAATGTAAAGCAAATGGAATTAGAAAGAAAGGGCAAAGCACCATATGATTTCTCTGCTTAAGTGCCATATGGCATCTCTTTAAAATGTATAGTACAAGGGGAAAAAAGAGATTAGTGCAAAATGTAAGAGCTGCTTCATAGGGCCCTAAGGACAGACAGTTCAAAATGCTATAGTATCCAGACAGCCTCACCTGCATCTTAAGGAATAAATGATGTCAGGGTAGAGAAAATGATGTGTGAATTACTTCTCGTTAGCCTGACACATATCCCAGAGTGGAATGATCAGCGTAGTCCTGTTGGATGATTGCTACATGCGTATGTTGTACTGTATAAGTATAGCTGTTATACAGCTGTGCAAGTCTGCTGAGTAAGCAGGAGCGTTAATCCTCAGTTGTAGTCTAGAGCGGAGGTGACAAATTGTAGTATCTGTTCGTGGGATCTAGTGACTTGCTATAAAGAGAGATTACTGAGATCAGTTACTGTTTTCTTAAACTGCATCAAACTAAATTTTAGCTATGATAGGCATGTGTTACTGCTTTGCATCTGCATGCTGTTTGGTGGGATTTTATTTGTAACGAGAGCAGTTGCTGGTGTCTCTGCTTGCAGCTCTGCCGTATCTTGTTCCGTTCCTGCTCTCTGCGCAGACGCCCGTCGCCTGTGATTGGGTTTCCATCACCGAATTTCATGTGTTTACGGGTGCACAGGGCGGGGTAGTGACTCCTCCTAGCTCTGGGTTTCTCAAGAGTAAGAGTGTTTCTACTTATTAATTCCATGTCTGGCACCTTTCTTGGGAACTGTGAAAGTGTGGCTAAAAAAGTGATATAATCCTCCAGTTTTGAACTCTCAGTTTCCAAGACAAATTCTCCTCTGAGACCATCTGGTTATCAATTTTCGTTTGCTATTTATATCCTAATTTGAGAACGTGTCAGTTGAGCAAGGAAACATGGTTCTGACATTTCGCAAAATTTCTTAAACACATTCACTTTACTCTTACAGCGTAGGTGAGCCCCTGGTGCGCAGCGTTCTTGACACCTTAGCAGCCATCAGCTGTTGTGAGCCGAGTAAATAAATAATCTGTGTATTCATGTATTCAAATATATATTTATATATTGTTTTTCATCGCAGTCAGCTGAACAGATTTAACTGAACATAGGGCGACATGAGCAGTAGTACACACAGGAGGAGGAGGAGGGCAGGAACGGCAGCTGGAGAGAGGGGAAGGGTAGGATGGTCCCTTTCAGCCACGGTCTGCTCTCTTCAAACCACCTGGAAAACCACGGTCTGAAGATGGCATTCAGCGAGGTGATCCCAAGCTCCGTTCACATTCACTTCATTTTGCTTTCCCCTGCAGTATATATTTTCCCTGCGCTTGGATCATTTTCCATTCAGACTTTTGATTCGACCACTTTGGGTTTGCTCCTTTCCAAAATAAAACCATAACATTTAAAAAGTGGGTTCTGGTATTAAAATGTACTTCCAAAGAAACAGCTTTGAGAAAAGGAATCTAGGAGAAAACCATTGTTTAATTTTCATATTTAAGTTTAATTATTTTTCAAAAACTTATAGGAAAAGCATTGACTGAATTATATCTTTCAAGCTGCTCTGAAGTATTACATTATGAATTTTCTTGAAGTACCAATTTTTTTTCTTCTTCTTCATTTAGAATATGCAAAATTTTAACACTCCATTTATTAAAGGTGGGGAAAAAAGTTGAGAAAGCTACTAATTACCATTATTAAAAAAAAACCAAAATATCAATGAGAAAAATTGGAATAGTTGTCCTTTGCTGCTTGTCGACCAGATTATGCTAATTGTGCTGCTGATTCCTATGAAGGAGAAGAACTCAAAAGGGAATCTTAGACTTGATCCCTACCTCTCTAAAACTTCAGATATGAGATTAAAAACTCCTGGAGTGCTGTACAACATTAAATGAGAAGAGATAAAATTGTTCCATCAACCTGAAGCCCCTAAAAGCTACTTATTTTCCACTCTTTATTCACATGTAAGTCACAATAATGTCAGTGAGGGCAACCTGCATGCTCAGAGCAGAAATCAACCCAAAGGCAACAATTCACAATGAAAAGGAAAAAAAAGCCCAGAAACAAAAATTTTCCAGCTTGAATAAAAAAAATGGACTCCACCACATATGTTTGAGTCAAACAATATTTTGTTGGATGTAAATTGTTTGCAATCGGAGTGCTGTATTTTTAGAAGAAATAATCCAGAAAAGCATTCCACCAAACTCATGATAATTTGATTGCACAGTCCATATTTGGAGCATATTAGCATATTCACTTGTGTATACAAATATATAAACTGTCATCTCCCAAGCAGCGAGCAGAAAATTGACGGAGAAGGTTCAGACAGGGGAGAAGGGAAGGAGTTGCCAATAAGGCCGAGGCTTGCCAAAATCTTGTAAGTGAAGGAAATGAAACAAAGCCCAGAGAATAGACAAGGAGAATGAGTGGCTAATTACTGTACATCCCACTCAGCTAAAAATGAAACATAGAGGCACGAGACATCAGAGAGGCACATATTGCATAGGCACATCCTGACAGCAATGACAAAACAGTGTAATCACAAACAGAAAACTCGGCACCTTTTCTTCTTTGTTGGCAGCGTTGGTTTGAATGTATTCTAGCAGAGAGGGTGTTATTCCCTTGTCACTGCTGGTCCCTTTTTTTCCCTCCTGTGCGGAGTGGGAAAATGTAGCAGCTGTGCCGGCTTTGAAATGCTCATGTGCTCCAGGGAAAGCAGGGCTTCACGTGCCGCAGGTTCTTGTGTCTGCAGGGCCCAGTCTGAGCCAGTGCTTTCCCTCCCTCTTCCCTGGCTCAGGTGGCAGGTAGGCTCTGTGCTCACGGTGGGACCAGGGGAGATGAAGTCCTAAGGCAAATCACTGCTTAGAAATTTGGGAGTCTGAAAATTTCAGCCTGCTAGCTGGCAAAATTATGCTTTTGAGGTGTAACCATTGTTTTTGATATGATTTGAGACCCATGTATAAAAGGCAAAATACAAGGTGAAAGGCTTATGATTTTTCCAAGACTTAGCTGATAACTGCCCGTAATTCAGTGAAAAGAGTGGTGTATTGCTTCTCGTTGCAGTGAACATGAAATGGTTTCGCAACTGGTTACTTTATTCTTTTCCTCTGATTAAACTACATATAGCCAAATTAAAGTATTCTGAAAGATATGACTGTAACCCAAAGTTGGGGAAACGGAACATTGCAGGACGTGACGGAAGCACTTTTGCATGTGCGCGTCTCCCTCAGCCAGGCTCTTGGTTCATGCCGATGGATGTGCACAAGCTGGAGTAGTCTCTGTGTATGTGACTGTTTTCACTTTTGCCTATATAGTGCTTATGGTCTTACCAAGTGGAATATGAAACATGAGTTGGCCGTACAGATCAAACAATTCATAGGTCAGTTCGAAGCAGTGGAAATCTGTTGGAGAAAGGAAAGAATAATATTGTATTTCCCAGTAAACTTAGAAGTAGTACATGTTGCTAGCTGAAACTAAAAGGAATTACAGCTGGAAGTAATAAAACAATTGAATATTTAGTGGCTGCTGAGACTTGTGATCCTCCCTGCAAATTGCCCCAGTCTCTCCCCGGACTGCGGCTTCTCTGGGGTAAGTGGAGCATCGCCCTGGCTTACAGTAGATGCAGAAGGGTAGAGTCGATCTAGAAGGATACAGATGCAGCCTCATAGAAGTTGATCCTGGCAGCAGTTAAGTTGCATTAGCACAGCGAATGCACCAAGCTAATGAAGATACTCCATTAGAGACCTCTGTCTTCTGCTTAAATGCTCTGAAGGTGACGTGTTGGTGAAATAAGAAACACAGTTACTAAAGAAATGGTTTATCTGTCCTCCTCTTTATAGAACACTAGAGTTAGAAAATAATTAAAGACGGACCTGTCCATACCTGGTCTCTTCCCCTGCGTGAGTCCGATGCCTTCCCAGTTCTGTTTACGTGTGGAGAAAACCAGTGTCCTACTTCTGAGGTTCACTCACTGCTAAGGAGAAGGAAGTCTTGCTGGGTGCTAGTCTCTCACCTCCGTCAGGGCTCTGTGTGACTCTCCGCCCTGTAATGTAGTTTCCAGGAGGAAAACCAGTTTGATGGCCCTCTGTTGTTGGAGGGCTTCCCCAGGAATATTTCTTTGAGATATCTAATTCCTGTCTGGGGCAAAATAACTGGATTGTACATTAGTACTAAACGGCAGTTTTTATATGAAGTGAGGGTGGTCATGAGCCCACACAAACAGCATTTCATCTAGAGTTTTTATGATTAGAAATTTGTGCATATTATTTATTTATTTTATTAGACTGTGCATGTCTCTGCATGAGATGAGGTATTCCTGGGAATATCTGGGGGCATTATGTTAAAAAAAAAAAAAAAAAAAAAAAAAGAAGAAGAAGAAGAAAGCAGTATCTCTGCTTAAGAATGCTTCAACTGGAAGATGTATCCTGCAGCTATAAAGTGAATACAAAATGTTCTTAATTCAACATTGGGCGTTTTGGACGCTAGCTTTGAACTCTGCATTCTCTAGCCTGAGAACCCTGTTGCAGTGCTGAATTGTGTCTGGAGTTGCTGTTGCAGGCTTTTGGAGAAGGGTACGTCATCGCAGTGGGTAGCATTGCTGTTAGGCTTCAGTGGCTGAATAATCTGCAATTTTGGATTATTTGGTGAAAATAAGTTTGTGAACAATGCTTTCTACCATCTTCAGTTGGCTACAATAATGTTCTGCTGTGATGTTACTAGTGCATGTTACTAGCGATGTTACTAGGTGATTTATCACCTCTCAGTTGTGCTGTGGTGCAGCACGTTCAAGCGTGACTGCTCAAGAAACTAGTGTAAACATCCCCTCAGCAACAGTTGTTCTGGACATCCTCTGAATGCTACACTGAATGCAGAATATCCCCCCCAAATCAGGTGGAAATTCTTAGTCCTCATGCCCAAGGTGCTCGGTTATCTGAGCACGGGACAGCTTAAAGGAAAATCCCTTGAAACTCTAGGAAAATGTTGGGCACTAATAACCTCAGACCTCATGGAAACTGCCTGTAAGAAGAAAAAAGCTAGACCATACCAAAGGCACCCTTCCCAAGGATTAGGCTATCACTGTGTAAAAAATTCTTAGGATCTCAGTCAATAGCACTCACTGTTTAAAGTGAAAGGATAATTCATTTCAGTAACAAGTACAATGTAAATAAATAAAAGTGGCAGAAGCTTGAAATATGGTATATGTAGCAAAGTTTCTTTAAAATAATTGGCAAAATCACACAAAGAGCAAATATTTTGTATATCTAGTTATCTATAAACATAAATTGTATTTATATCAAAGATCAAAAATAAATATGGGACATAAGTGTACAGCTGTATTTTATTCTCCTTAAATTCCTGCTTGTGTTTCTAAACTAAGGCAAATAAACCTTTTTAATGAAACAATTTTTTGAAGTTACTGAGGAGCTTAATGACAAACAAAGGTTAAAGTTTGTTTCCTATTCAGCATGAATGACTTTTCATTTTGATTTTGGTGAGCTTACAAAGCAGACAAGGTTGAGCATAAAAAAAGTGAAATCTTAGCAGCATTTGAATCTCTCAGAAAGAAAACTAATGGCATGAACAGTATCATTTTTTGCTGATGTGAATATAGATCTCTGGGGAAGGCAAGCCTAAAAATAATTCAACACCAAGCTCAGTTGGACTGAACTTTGTTGGCTTATGACTGGCCATAGGACTGAGAAAAGAAGACTGGGACTAAAGCTACCTGTAAATTCTGTGACTCCAGATTTGTTTTTCCTGGCAGGGACGTATCACTGGAATATAGTGACTTGTAGTCAAATCTTCTTGTATCTTTTAATTCCTGCTGAAAAGGTACTGGAGGAGGAATAAAGAAATGTTCAGTGTGAAGCCTGCACTCTGCTCCGGGATCATTGTGTAGAAAGCAATCTGCATAGTGCCAGCTCCACTAGTTCCTCTGCGGTTTATACCAGTAGAGGATCTACTAAATTACTACAGTATATCCACAACTTTCATCAAGTGAGCAGTAGCAGCTAGTGAAAGCAATCAAATTAGCTGGTGAAACAGCATATACCAAGGAAGCACCCTTAAAACTTTTTCTCTTGCAAGCCCCTTGTATTTTGCTAGTAGAAAAATCAGGGCGGTGTATTCAGGTATAGTCAGGGAAGCTCTGGACCAGAAGTTGCGCTGCTGCAGATGATATATACCCTGCCACTCTGTAGACTGACTAGCTTTATGGTAAAGGCCATGTAAACGCATTCTGGATGAGAGATGGTTTTATCTGACTGGTTCAGAGCAAGGCTGAAGCAGGCGCACAGTTGTCTGCACCCATCTGTATAGACATGACCTGCCAGGGGACCGTATGTACCATGCACTTTGCATCCTCCAACGTGACTTCTTAGAAGAGAATTCTCTTTTTTGATGGACATTTGTATGCCATGATCTCTGCAGCAATAAACTTAACAAAAGCAAGATCTGTAACTAAAAAAAAAAAAAAAAGTAACTAATTCAATGGTAAAGTGATAGAGCTAGAGGAAAGTAAGGCCAGTTTATTCTGAATAAAAGTGACCACACAGGGATTTATTTTGCTTTAGCTAATGCTCTAAATGTGTGTATACCCCTTTACTTAATTCGACTTAGATTTTCCAAATGCCTTTAGGTAGACATGACTAATTTTGTATTAGGAAAATGAGGAAAAAAAAAAAAGAAGTCTTACTGTTGTTTTATAACTGGTAAGTTATTCTTTTTTCAGAATCCTTTCTGTTTCAGCAGGTGTTGGCAGCAGATCATTTAAGTGCAGAAAGAAGGCTGGCTCACAGGTTGAAAGATAATAGTAAGAGGAAAATGCTAAAGTAAATTCTGGGGAAAGACTTGAGAAAATGTTGCTATTATTGGTGAGTGTTTTTGCCACTCCAACCAGATACAGGATTTTTTTCAATGTCAAATGTCTATCCCAAGCTTTATATACAAAGCAGTGATAAAAATACTTCTTTCCTGACAAAGAATAAACCGTGCAACATCTTCTCACCTCAAAACCCAATGAAGAAATGAATGACCAGCTACAAATCAAGTTAAATGCAAGCCAGACACTCCTTTACTCACAAATGGAAACCATTGTCCTCCTCTGCTTGGGTTTTAAAAGGTGGTTAGAAGTTGTTTGAATAGAACACGTGAGTAAATGATGAACCGAAGGTGGATAATATGATATAGCCAAAGGTTCAGCAGGGCTTCGAGTAGTTTGGAACAAGGACCTGAGAGTTTGCACTGCAGCTCCTGCAGCGCCCTGTGTCCTCGGAGATAAGCTTTCCGTCGCATGCTCGGAGTTAAGGCGATGGGAATGGTGGGTCTCTGCCCAGTCCAGGGGAAGCTGTTCAGTCCAACAGCTGATTGAAACCTGGCTGTTCCTCTGTTTAAATGTTTGATAGTAAAAAGCAAGAGGGAGCTGGATGGCACAGTTATGTACTACATAGTAGCAGCCAGGTAGTGAGTACTATAGTTTCTATATCATCATTTATTACCAGCAGACAAACCATTTCTTTTCGAAGGCAAGTTAACTGTATCTTCCACCTGACTATTTTTTGCTAGCAAATAGCTGCACCCTGTGAAGCTAATCCTGCAAATGAAACCCACCTATAAAAAAGGACAGGAGGGTCAGAATCCTCTCTTCTGGAGCAAAAGCAGAGCCCAGGACAGATGAGCTGGTTCCATTTACTTGCAAGGAAATGCTAAAAACAACCTGTGTGGGCATGATGGTGTCATGCCCTTACTGCCAGGCTGTGGGCCCTGTTCTTTACACTCTTTCCAGCCCAATAAGCTGCAGAGAACCACTCAAACCCACTTTTTCCACTGCTCATCCAACAGATTTGCTTGCGAATTTCCACTTGTTTGCGTGGCAGGCGTACAGCTACAAAGACATAATGCTTCTGGGGATCCTGCAGAAGCCGTATATAACAAAGGGAAGGAACCGTTTGCGAGAGCTCTTCCAAACAACTAGAAATAACTGCGTTCCCGCAGGCGGGGGGAGAAGCGTTTGCCTAGTCAAAGAAAGTAGCATTCAATAACTTACATTCCCACTGCAGAACATATCAGAGGAGTCAGTGTGGTACATAACTCACTTCTGATGTATACTTACTTATCAGGGAAAAGAAGGGAGAAAATGGAGAAAGTTGAAGTCCTAGATGGTGTCTCCTGCTTCTGAATGATGATCTTTTTGCTGGCACATGATGAGGCTGCTTTATTTCTGGTTGAGACACACAATGTCAGTGTTGTTCTGCGACGTCTGAAAGGCAGTATGGCAATAGCAGCAATTTAAAACACGTGCTGTTCCTTAAGCAGCACTACTAATGAAGGCTAGTGTCCTATGGATTTTCCTCCTACCTCCTGACACCCACCAACCCAGTACAACAGTCTCAAATTCTCCCTTCCGACCCCTATTCCTTACTTCCATATCTCTGGCTTCCTTTAAAAAACTCTTCCAAACTCACTGCCATGTCCTAGAAGTATTTTCTCTCATGTATGTTTTATATTACAAAAATGTGCACGCATATAAAGGGTTTGGTAAAATAGTTAGAAGATCATTCCTGAGTGAGGTATTGGGAATAAGATGGAAGAGTTGTCAGGAAGAGCGTGATTAAGTGCTGCCGTTTTAGGGACTTGGGAGGGGGCTGCTCACCAGAGACACTGTGGCTTCAAAGTCATAGTAGCAGGTAAGCTATGGTGCATCTGTGCAGCTCCTCGTGCCAGCAATATGCTGCTGATGTGGGCAAAGGAGTTACAACCACTGCTTATCCCTGCTACCTCTCCCTTCTCCTTTTCCTTCTCCATCAGAGTTTATGGCAGCCTCACGTTTGCTAACATAACTGTATGTGTTCTGTCAACGTGATCCAGTTCAAAAAAAAAAGACAAATTTTTATAATAAAACAGATAACTTCAACAGAAACTGTTTACAGAACGAGTACCTGTGCAGTGATGCTGGAATGATAGCTCCTGATGGGAAGCAGGAGAAGGTGGTGGTGGTAACGTCTTCAGCTGAACAAGCAGGAGCTGGAGCAGGGCTACCTTCTTAGTAATATCGTAGTAAACTCACGTGCATCTCAAATTCAGACCTTAGAGCATGCGTTGTCCCTAGTTTCCATGAGGTATTATCCTAATTGTGGTGAAGTCAGCGGCAAAAATTTTTTTCACTTTAATCAGGCCAGGATTTCACTCAAGCTCGTGGCGTGTCAGTGCTGTCAGTGAGGAACCGTGCCATCAGCGGGTGTAGCTACAGCGGAGATTTCAGTCACTTGCTGCTTGAAATTCTTTGACTCTTGTTTTCTAATATTACTTTGCTATAATTATTAATTGTTTTTATTGAAATATTCTGATACATTTATTATTCAGTAACAATTATTCCTTTTTGCTCTTAGTTTTGCCTACATCCTCAGGTCTTTTAGAAACACGTTACTAACTAAATCTGTAAAAATAATAATAAAAAATAATAAAAAACAAATCTGTAAACAGTAATAAATACTGTAAAATCATAAATCTTAATGATCTGAATATATAATAAGCACTAAAAAGTCTTCTGATCTAATGAGTTAATGATATCTTATCTAAAGAGACCAAGTCCACTGATGTCATGGGAGCATATAAAAATGATGAGTAGAATTTTTATTTAGTACTTTTAAAGTCTATGGACTTAAAATATCTGTATAAACATTAGTAATTCATACCTCAGAAAACCACCAGGAAGATAAATATTTTACTTGCCAAAAGTTCGACGCACCAAGATTAAATAATTTGTCCAAAGCACAGTAAAATTTGTATTTGCGCTGCAGCGTCTAGGCTCTTAATCCCCAATACTCTGTGCTTTACAGGAGACAGTGAGATGTTTAATATATTGTTAAAATAATAATGATGCCTGCTCCTAAATTATAATGTGCTAGATTTCTTTGCTAGAATTACATTCAGGATGAGCTAAATACCATTTAAAAGGCAACTGACACATCTAAATGAAACTTTTTCAGGGTAGTGATAATGGTTAGGGATAAGTTATTTTTTAAATGTTTCTATTTTCACAAAATTCTTCTCATGGACACATTTAAACCGCACAGTTAAAGTGTGGTTTACACACATCAAGTCCCTGTATCTGGTGTTATTTATTTTGTTCCTACACCTTCAACTGTACTAACTAAAGCACTATTTAGCAGTAGAGGTTGTGTCCACACTATATTGATTTCCTGGTATAGGTATACAAATAATAGTTATACCATTGTATTTTTATTGCAGTCAAACTTACAAAAGTGTCATGTAAAAGATAAATAGGGAAAGGGATAAATAGGGAATGTTCATTTTCCTTCCAAATATAAGGAATGGGGGCAGCAAATGAAATGATGATGTAGCAGATTCAAACAAACAGAAACGTGGTGTTTCACATTGCCTTCAATTCAACCATGGAACATAATTTTTGGTAAAGTTTCCATGCTTAAGGGAAAAAAAAGGCAAGTAAATGGAAAAAAAACCTATCAAACTCCTGTTAAAAATGATCTTGGACCCGGAAAGTTCTTGAACATCAGATTGTTGGAGAGTGGGTGCATATGGCAGGGAAATACCACTTTATGCTTGCCCTGCTCTTATGCTCTTCTCTATGCACCCACTGTTCGTTACTGTTGGAGAAGGATACAGGGCTGGGTGCAGCTGTAATGCAGCCGTTCCTGTGATTTCAGGTTTTATGTAGGTGTGTCCACAAATCTTTAAAGCCTGCTCTGTGAATCTGCAGTGAGATTTGCTGCCACACTTGTTAGAACTTTTTAGATTTTTTGCAACCTTAGTATGACTTAATTTAGTAATTCTGCAATGTAGAATAGCTACTTCATCCATTAAACTGTACAGTCTCAGTTATCATCCACTGAAGTACATCTTTTTCCATAGCTATAATGGAAATACAATGAATAGCCAAAAAATTGAGCGTAAGGAAAAGAAAATTATACCAGCTCCTCTAAAACTGAACATTTTAATGGCAATAGGATGGGGAGGAGATATATGTTCCAAAGGACTTTTCACTTGGATTATGATTTTCTTCCAGAATTGCAACAGCCTAAATGTTATTATGACATCTAATATACTAGATTAGATTATTAGCATGAGTAAATGTGGGAAAAGCATATAAAGACAAATTTCCAGTATGTAGCACTGGGAGTGCAGTACTAGCAATACAAATTTACTTACTAAGGCTCCAGTCCAGCAGTTACCAATGTGCCCAAGTTCACATAAGTGATTTTTTCTTGTGGAACTATTTATAAACCTAAAGCTGGACAGGACCGTTGGATTTTATAATACCAGGGCTTAGTTAGTCTTCTATATAAGAATTCTGGTTTTCTAATTTCGCTTAGATCACTACCTGAGTAGTGTTACTACAGATTTTTGAGGAATCTCAATTGCTTATAAAATAAAATTAAAAGCACAGTTCCCTTTCCCTTCTCCAGATGGTAAAACGTGTCCTGGACATTGTCACTAAACATCCAGTAGCAGTGAGGGCCAACAAGAGTCTGACGTTCTGCATGTGCTTACAAATGATGGGTAAAATCAAAGGGAGAGAAATCATATCACTTGTCTTTTTGAAGATCAGCCAGCATCATTTCAATCTTATCCAGAGATCTTTGGTGATTTGACTCCATTCTGTGTCCCTGTCTCCATGAGGTGTAGAATTTAAAAGAATAAATCAGTTACAAGAGAGATGTGGGCTCGTATCCATGAATGTATTGAGGAGCCTAAGACTCTTTGATTTCCCAGTGCCTTTGTGGGTCTGGACCATAATGTTGACTATTGTCAGCTTATTGAAAATGGTATAGAACATGCCTCTTCACTAACTATTTTATTATCACTAAATGCATACTGCGGAGAAGAAAAGACAAGATAGATCCCCACAGGACTCGCCATGGAAACACTGATCCAAGGGGGAAAAAGCCACTCAAGATCAGTGCTGTCCACTCTATGCAAGTAGAGAAACATTACAGTGCATTGTATGAAAAAATATTTGTAGGTGTAAGATTATAAGCACAAGTATCTGATCATCTGCTACTGACAGGGTGAATGTAGCCATTAACTAATTAGCAATACAATTTGCGTAGCCTGCACCTCTCAAACATTTTTATGAATAAATTGATGGTCATCCAAATACTTGCAAATGAATTAATTAAAAGGGATGATAGGATTCTACAGATAACCAAATGAAACTAACCATTTTTAGTAATTAAAACATTTCAGCCTTATTACTCACCTAATTCTACTAGTGAGGTTATTTTTTCTCTATTTCAGTGGAAAAAATCGTGACCTGTTATCATATTATATTTTTTCTGCTCTTTTTTTCTCTTTTATCTCTTGCCTGTGCTAGTCTATAAAATGTATAAAGAGAAAAAAACCCAATGCATTTGCTTTGTAGTGATTAGCTTCCTAAGCAGGACTTGTGAAAATTTAGAGCATTTAGAATTCTCCAGCTGACTGCTGCTGCCTATTTTGACTGCTGTAAAATTCACTCATATCCACCGCATATTTCTCTTGTCCATTGGTAATTAATAGGCTAGAAGTGCCAAAAAAAAATCCCTGTTGCCCTCGCACTATTAGAACATGAACTATGAGCCTCTAAAAAGTATGAAATACCCTATTCTATGTTTAGATCTGATTGTATTACTTGGTCATTGTGGCCTTGAAGTATTTTGATTTCATCTTAGAAAACAGGGCTGATCTGGATGAATTCCAACTGAAGCTACAGGAATTGAAGAATTAAGCTACAGAGCATAATGAAATGATTCAGTCCCATGCAATCTGATGAGCATCACTGTGCGTAATGGCGTGTGTGTGTGTGGTTGCATCTGAAGCTGGTTGTATACCATTGATTACAAAAGTACCTTTTACGCATAGTGTAAGATAATTACTTTGTATGAAAAGCAGACTATTTTAAAGCATTTATTTTAATAAATACATTTAGCACTAGTTTTCTGTATGTGGGTATATTGTTAGTGGATAGTATTCAAGGCTAAAGCCCTTACCTTTGTGCCGATGCTGAAAACTATCAATTATAAAACACCTAACAATGTTCCACCAATGAGCTCACTCTGTTAGCGGCACGTTCCTATTCCTCTCTTTAAAAGACAGATATTGCTGCATGCAGGAGCGCCGAGACTGGGGTACCATTGTTAGCGCTGATTAAGGGGAGGAGGAACGGTTCAAATTTTAGGGTTCTTTTCTTACCAGACATCTATTGAACTGAATAGCATTTTGTTTTATATCACACTTTTTATGGCCTAGGTATCTCAGAGCTCTTTACAAAACAGACTGTTTCAATAATAAATGTTACTAGTAGAGTGAATGTGTAGGCATCTATTATGTGATCTGCAACAGCTCGCGTATTCTTTGGCATTTGAACAATACATTTAGGTAGTAGGGTGATGGGAATATGTAAGACAGTTTTATTTGCGAGTGTTAAAATGAATGTTTAAGAATCCTTGCGTTGAAACCAAAAGCAGGAGGAAAATATTTATCCTGTAACTTATAATTTGGTAAAATCTGTTTAGTATCCACCTGGGTGTGGAGTTGTGATAGCCAGGAGTGGTAATTGTTCATTGGAGGGATGGAACCCTTGAAAGAAATAGTCCCAACCTACATTTTGGGCAACAAACCCCTTGCACATGGATTGAGACCACAGTAGAAATGGTCCTTGTCACTGAATTGCTTTTGTTGGGGTGTCGGGCCTCAGGCTGTATGGAGCGGGTCCACACTTCCAGCTAAATATGACTGTGTGTGAAGAGAAAATAGAAGGGGTCATGTAATGAACGCTGAAGAGGCAGTAAGAAACAGGAAAATGAGACAATAAGGTTTCTTGTGGGTGTTCCCTTCCAGTATTGCTGGATCAATCTCAACCAATACTGTCTCATAGTTGTCTTCTATCTCTTTTGTAAAGATTACTGCGTTGCTAGCAGAGGCAATGAAAAGAAGATATATCTGCAGCTCAGCTATCACAGTTCACAGCCCAGTAGAGTGGAAACTAGGGGAAACAGTAGAGTTAGTAAAATCCTGTATTGGCCTCAGCTGTTTAGATTGTCCTGAGTGTGGCCTTGCGTAGAGCTCTTACAGTTAAAGCTATGACAGCCTTAGAGCTACATGGATGCCTTTCTTTGGCTGTGTACCCCAGATGCATTTTCTCTCTCTTTCCTCTAGATTTCTGGCTCTCTGTGCCCTAGCCGTCTTTTCCTGTAGTCAAGGTCTTTCTCTCTTCCTTCTCAACCTCCATCTGCTCTCATCTGCCTTTAAACCCTTCTCTGGCACCCCTCCTTCAATCTAGACAACACTGCATCTCTTTTCAGAGCCTTTATTTTTAGAAGAAAATAAAATATATGAAATCTGAATGACATCAAAACCATATTCTGGTGCTTTCTTTTGCTTCTCAGTCCACTATTGTTGTTCAGACAGTGTATAGTGCACTGTATCAAGTAATTGGGTATTATCTTCTAGACTGTAGTTCAGGCACTAAAAATAGCGTATTAGTGACCACTTTGTTCGATATGCCTGCTCTTTATAAAAAGAGCTAACAGCACTTTTTCAGGCTTTCCACACTGGGATATGAACTTCTAGCAAAGGTGCTATTCTTTTTGTTGTGAAAGCAAAATACGTATGAACTGGATATGATTGTCGTTTCCATATAATGTTGTGAAACTCACTGCCACATGGTTATTCTCTGTCACTAGGCGCATACTTGCAGGTTCAGACTGGTGTGGTCTCCATGCTGTTCTTTGACAGCATTGCTTTGTTGGTCTGTCATGCTTTATCCTACACCCTAAAGGACAGTACAGTGCTCTGACAAAATCTTTCCTATTAAGAGAGCCACCAAGTGGACCACTGTTTTCAATAGTGGCTAATGATTTTGGTTTTCAGCTAGGAAACCTCATAGGAGCCTGATGTTCGCAACTGAGAAGCAACTGCCTTCTGTAAATCATGCTCATATGAAGTGTATCTTTGTGCCTTCAAAGTTTAGGAACCCAAAATACCTGGTCATTTTTTAAAATCTTATTTATGATGTCCACAATCAAGTAGATGATCTTCAGGACTTGGAGGTGGTTTCTTCCTCCTGTTGTGTAAAAGGACCAAATATGGTCCTGAAAAGGAGCCTTGAAGGCCTGTTTGTTTGGAGGGTCCCTTCGTGTGTACCCTCATGTTCAGGTTTTGGGGATCCCCGGAACATGTGCTTCCATTTCTGTAACTCTTGTGGATTATTACCCCACTCAGTTTGTCATCGGCAGGTGAGGTAGTTCTGTGCATCGCTGCAAGGTGATCTCTTTTTCTTACTGCAGACGTTGAGGATGACCAGCTGACAGTAGAACTGCTTGGTACTGATGAGCCCTTGGCTTTTTTACTCTGCTAAAACATACCTCATTTGACAGCCTGCTTGTGCATGGAAAAAAACATAGCTGATTAGCGGTTTCCTATCT
Source organism: Dromaius novaehollandiae (assembly GCF_036370855.1). Classification (NCBI taxonomy): domain Eukaryota; kingdom Metazoa; phylum Chordata; class Aves; order Casuariiformes; family Dromaiidae; genus Dromaius; species Dromaius novaehollandiae. The sequence continues at coordinate 10,647,750 of NC_088106.1, forward strand.
TTTCTTGTTACTGATCTTCTTTGCTTATGACAGATAAGCCTCAGATGTCTTTTTTTTTTTTTTTTTTTAAGAGGCAGAGAGAGAAAGAGAGAATATTTAAACTTGTTCTCACCTAAGTCTTTTATGTTATCCTAAGGACCTTATTTGTAGTAGAGATTTGTTTTCTGAATTTCAGCTCCCCTAAAATGATGAGATCTGTCATTCGGTATAAAAGGGAATATATATTCTTCCTCTCCTAGGTATTTTTTTTTTCCAAAGGGTATAATGCTAATTTTACTTATTCAGAAATTAAAATAGCAAACAGTTTATATGAGGTGTTGATAATTACCTATATTACTGTAATGCTGTGACAGATGTTGGCAAAAAGAAGCAGAAAATGCCTACAGCTGTGCACTCCATGACATCCAGTTTATACTCAGACAGAAGGCTAACAGATGTTCTGAACTGTCACTTCGCCTAAATGTTTTTAAAGTCTAAGGACCTGCTTTATAATTCACTAGGGCCTCGTTTGGTTTCACAGAGGTCCTCAGAATTCCCATCTGTGACAATTAATGTTGAAGACTTCTATAAATCAACCCCTGTCCTTATTAGCCCTCTGCAAATAGATACTGTGTATCCGTGTGCTCCTGAGACTTCTATTTTTTGTGACCTAGTTATGAAATTCTGAAACTTGTATGTAACTCTTATTTATAGCAAAAAAAGAGAACAGGATGACAGGAATATAGCTAGAGCAATATAGACTATAGATTGCTGATCTATATTTGACTGACCTCAGAATACCTATGCTAAAACATTCTTCATTCCCTTCCTGAATGCTGTGGTCATTTCTAAGATGGTTGTAAAATGCTAACGATTTCAAACTACAGATATGTTTTCCCAAAGGAAAATACGAATCTTGGTTGTATGAAAATACAGCACTTAGACAAGCACGTTCTGTTGCTAGAGATATTCTTATTGCTAAAGAATATTCTTATTCAAAAATGGTTACATCGGTTGAAGGATTCTTTAAAGTATAATTCGAAGTTCATGTATTAAATTATGCTTTTTAATTTCAAAACAGAGATGTTATAAAAGAGTGACATGTATGTAGTGTGTGCATGTAGGAAAAGTGAGATTTAAAACAGTCTGCAATCTTTAAGCTCCACCCAAATTTTTCAACATACCTTTAGATGAGTAAAAAATGTCTCTAGTGTAAAGCAACTTAATACTTTCTTGCTAGTTGCTATTTCATTTTAAAAGCTGGATTCCTGTTGTACAGTAGTTTAATAGTTTAAACATTGTGTTAACATAATCAGTGTTTGGCCTCTTCTGTTCCCCAATCCTGTATAGAAGCAGAACTCCAAATTGTACATCTTTCTGGGTTTGTTTCTAAATTACTCCCCACACTTAATTACGAGGATGAGAGGGATGCCTTATTCCTCTTTGTTATAGGCTAAGCTCTCAGTAATCCCAAACAAAAGAGCCAGTTCTGGAAGATATAGGATTTGCTAGCAGGATTATGGTCTCATAGATAATGATGTGCAGTCAGCAGAAGCGAAGCTTTATTTTAATTCAAATAAGCTAGTAAACAAACCACTGACAAGTCTGCTGGTGAGAGTAACTGGCTTCTGTTGCCACATTGGCAGCTAAATTATAGAAAATCTATTATACCCTGTTCACCATATGTTTAATTTAATACAGATACAAATTAAACTATCCATAGTGCCTATTAAAATAACAATGCATATTTTTAAAATATATGAATGTTTTAAGATACATTCCCCTGACCTTAAGAAGGGCAATGCTGATTTGAGAGACTGGAGCAAAACACATGCTGTAGCACAACAGATTCTCTTCCACAACAACAACAACAACAACAACAATTTGAAAACCCCAGAATATTAATAGTGCAGTTTTGTAACACTTAATGAGGTTAATTGGGGTGTTTTACCTTCTAAGTGTCTGCTCATGCACACTTCCCTCCCCCTAGGTTCTTGGGCCTTGAATTTGATAGAAGTGGGTGATACGTAATCTGCTGTATACTTCAGTTCAGTGTCAGCTACGGTATGAGTTTGCCCTTTTCCTGCTGCAAACAGATATCCCTCATTTCTTCATATTCTGCTTTATCAAGGTTCCTGCAAATAGCTGTAACCTGGATTTCCTGACCCAGCAGGAAACTTGAAGTTGCTACTTTGTAATCCTGGTGGAGGGCTTCGAATTAGGATTAGAGGGATTCCTGCTATGCTGTTCAGAGGAAGGGGTGTTGAAGGCGGCGTGTTGTGGCCCACTGCAGACTCCGATTGCTGTCTTTAGTCCTATAACAGCTAGAGTGAAAACAGGCGTTGAGAAAACATGAGAACAACCAGGAAGCAAAAACTGTGAGGGTCTGTCTAAATCAAGGTGTTTCCAGCCAAACTGAAGATGTATCATAAAGTCATTGAATGTTCAGCAGAGCATGTTTTGGGAATCCACGTTAAAGATCAGTAGATGTTCCTGTGAAGAGGTTGTGAGGGTGGTGGAAGACTGCCTTAAACCGTACAGGAACCACCACCAAAAAAAAAAAACAACCCTAACATCCCCAAGTTCACCTATGTCTTAAGTGAATTATGATGGATAAAGCACAGGTAGAACATTGCTGGTGAAGTCCACTAGGATCCTCCTGCCACCATGGGCTCTCTACCTTCCAGTTCCAGTCTGTCAATGGTAACAAATAAGCCCATAATGAAGACACAAGTTTAGAGAAACGGACTGGACATCTTTCATGGATTGCCACCTTACTCCATGGTATCATTAATTGGAATTTAACATTTAAAATGATGTTTCTTACACGCATGAATGCGTAAGGCTGTTTTACACGTGCAAAGTCTGTGTTTGTGTGTGTGTGCATTTGTGTGGAAAGGGGTCTCTGACTCCTATAAATGTCCAATATTATATGTCATATATATCATCAGACATTAGATCATATATCATTAAACGTACAGTGTACTGCATGTTTATGGATATGATATATACTGTGTAAAGAATATAGTTACTGTGAACTCATGCACATTATCCATTTAAATTGTATCAAATTATTGTTGTTATTCATGAAAATAGTTTCAGAATCAATATGTATTTGTAATGCGTACTCAGGAATTCATTAGTATATTGTTAACAAATTTAACTTATTTGATAAATTCATCTTAGCGTGTAGAAGGAGTCCACCACCAAGGAAAGTGGCTATCTAAAGAAATGTATATATGAAGTTGTCAAGTATCAGAGATATTAGGACAAAATCCTTGAGGAATATAGCAGGTGCTATTCTTTCTCCTCTTTGTTCCAGGAGAAATATGTTCTGTGCCATGTGGTTACATTTCAGCAAAGGCACATTTGGCACCAGAACTGTCCATGGCAACTGACAGCAGAAATATTGTAGTACAGCTGAGGTAATAAATGAGCAGGTCTCGGGTCTGCCATAGCAATCAGGAAAAAGCAACCAGTTGAATACTCTCTGCTCTTCTTTATTGCAAGGGGCACATGTGCAGTTCTTGCACACATTTCTGCGCAGTGCCAGGCCTGCTCGGCAAACCTGCAGCTTCTCAAGAGCTGCTTTTGTAAACTACGTGCTCTTTGCTTTTAACTAACTGGATTTTTTACCATCACATCCCAGGACAAAAAAAGAAAAAAGTGCGACTTGTGTTCCTGTGTCTCAGCAATGTGCTTTTAACGCTGCAAGGTTGTGGGCAGCTGGCGTAACCTTTCCGCAAGGTGCGCGGGCACACGCACGCAGGGCTTCCCACGCACGGCTCCGTGGTTACAAAAGCACCGTTTAAATGAATTTAAATGAAAATTATTTAAATGAAAGTGAGGTGGGAACCTCTGGCAGCGGTCATTTGGGCAGCCTCTCCCACGCGGGGGATAAACCCGCAGGAAACCGAGGGAACGGCGAAACCCGGCGCGGGAGGGGGCTGCGGGCCGGGTCCCCGCGGGCAGGTCCGAGCGGCCCGGCCGCCCCGCGCAGCCTCCGCGGCCCCGGTCGCGCGTGGCCGGCGGCAGCCGCGGGCGCGCTGCGGTGCGGGGCCGCTGCGCTGGGGTTAAACTTCAGCCCTCTTGTCCTGGGGCCGGGATGCGACCCAAGGGCTGTCCCGCTCCGCGGAACCCGAGTTCCCCGCGGAAAGATGCGCTGTGGCGCTGCAGCGGGGCCGTAGGGAGGGAAGCGCATCCGAGTGCAGCTCAGCCAAGCAGAGCCTCCAGCCGGTGCAGTTACAGTAAATACTGGAATATTGGCTAGGGCCGGCAATGCGCGAGAAATGCCAGCAGCAGCCCGTCCCTTCCTCTCCCCTTTAAGGCATGGCCGGTGTTTTCTTCCCAGTAGACACCCTGAATTGCAGAAATGGTTTCTTCTCTGGACAGAGCTGTTGGCCGGGCATCCTGCCCTCAGCCCCTCGAGGGGAGAGCACGCCTCGGAAGCTCCGAATTGGTCTTTTCCGCCTGGCTGTGCAATACATAGGTAGATGTCGGGAAATTTGGAGCGATCTGTTATTTTATTTGCACTCCGAGGTGCAGATGGTTAGTCGGAGCCTAAAATGAATCGTGGGAGCCAAAATCTGGGTCGTTCACTTCCCCGCGCCGTGCGGCCGGTGCCGGCGAGGCGCGGAGGGCTGCAGCTGTGTGCGGCTGTGCGGGCGCAGCCCTCCGCAGCCCGCGCTGCAAGACGCTTGCTGAGGTCCGCATTTCTCTGAGAGCCCTTCCAACCTGTGGTTCACTCTTTCTTTTTTCCCCCCTCACCTAGAAAGTCTCAGAAAGGGACTCAGAGCGCTAGAAAGTCGCAGCGAGCCGCCCCCATGCCCCGGTGATTTCGTTTCCGGGTAGCTGCAAGATGAGGTTTAAGCCAATTTCGTGCTTAAGGCTAAAAAGAGGGATTCGTATTTCCCTCCTAGATGCGTGGCGTCCCCGGAATCGCTTTGTCGTCGTGCTGTAGGATGCTGCTTTAATTTGCCTGGAAACTCTCGCCAAGATTTGTGTACAGCCGTTAAGGACGACGTGAAATTTCTGAGCCATCGGGATGTTTTGTCTGAAAAAAATTCATCTTTCCTTGATAAGTCCGTATTAAGCTGTTCAGAGCCGGGCTCACATTTAACCCAAAGAACCACTCTAGGTAGCAAAGTGCGCATTTGCTACTAATCCCTTTCCTTCACTGCTCCAGGCAATAAAATACCTCTTGAGGAGAAGCGGCACTTTCTTGCTGAATGTTGCCATTTTAGGAAAGTACTTACGCGATTCGCTTAACTTGGGCAAGTTGGGACCTTTTACGCCCCGCATCGCTGTGTTTGCCGGTGCCTTTAAAGGCCGGTGCGAAATGGCAGGAGGCTGCCGGAACCGCGTGTTGAAGGGGAGCTCCGCGGCCCTTTCCGCGGGCGCGTTTCTCGGCGCAGTGAGCGAGAGCCCCCGACGTCGCCGGCAGTGCGGCCCCCTCCGCGGGCCGGTTGCTGCCGCCGGGGCGCCGCGCTGCTCCGCGCCCGCGGCCGGCTGCTCCCGCGGGGCGCCCGCGCCCTCCCCGCCGCGGCGGAGCGAGCCGCCGCGGAGATGTTTATCCTGAGACGGAAAATGGGTTGTTGAAAAACAAGCCATGTGCAAATAGTTTAATTTTCCGTTTTGATGCTTATCTTTGTCTCCCGAATTTCATCGGAGAGGCTTTAATTGGCGTGTGGGTAATAGTTCCTAAATAATCCCTTATTAGATGACTTCAGATGAGTTGCGAACCAATAACGGCTTCCTCCCAAAAGTGAAAGTAGAAATTGCAGGCGCGGGTCAGTTTTTGTCAAAGGGCTCATTTGAGCATCTTTTGGGTTGCTGAAAAAGCTAATTAAAGAATGTTTGAAGGTTAAAGTCATTATTCCGTGCTGTTGTCGGGCTACAAGTGAGCCGAGTTTTGTGAAAACACAAAGGGCAGAAGTCACAGAGGTGGATTACTGTCAGTCCCGGCTACAGAGGCACAGAGAGCCGTGGCATTAATTCCTATAGAAAGGTAGACAAACACAGCCCCGGACTAACAACTTCCCCGCGGAGCCCCATTGTCTAAGCGCTTTCTTTGGCTTTGGGGCTCTCGCCCAGCTGATACAGTCGTAACCAGATCCCCAAGTAGGTACCGGGGAGACTGACGGGTGCGGAGTCCTTGACCTGTGAAACCGTTTACAAGACAAAACTGGCTGTGTTTCTGCATGTCGCAGTCTAATATGTTTTTTCCCTTCTGTGCTGCTAATGTATTCATCACTTAGCAGAAGTTAGCAGCTCGCAAGAACTCAGCCCAGAGCACCCTCGGCGCTGCTAACTTCCAGCTGCTGCTGCTTGCTGTGCTCCTCGCACTAAAGCTCGGGCGGTGCAGAAAGGGCTGGATCAAGACCCTCATTTATAGTGGCAATTCTGGAGAAACTAGGGGACTTCGTCGGTGCAGGCGCTGCGCCCAGCGCCGCTAACGCGGTCCGCGCTGCGCGGGGCGCGGAGGGGCGCAGCAGCCCGCCTGGGTGCTGACCCGCCTGGCAGCGCTGCGCCCACCCCCGCGACCCTCAGCGCCGGTTTGCGCCTTTGTGTGTGTGTGTGTGTGTTTGGGGGTGTGTTTGGGGGTGTGTTTGGGTGTGGGGGGAGACAGCAGACTGCAAAACAACGCGCACAAAGGTCCCCGCGTATAACACCCGGCCGGGGCTCCCCAGCCTCGCTTTTCCAGCGCTCCTCGCCTTCGCCTCGGAGCTGTTTTGCCCTGCTCTCGCTTAAACTCTAGATTTTTAGGTCTGGCTACGACTACAGATCTCCCCAAATTCAAAGAAACAGATGTTTGGGCTGATTAGGGATGGGGCGCGGGGGGGGGGAGGGAGGGGAGGGGAGAACCCTGCAGCTGCAACTCAAAGAAATATATTGATAAAATATTTCCCTAGTAATAAATACGCAGAGATCAGCTCGACCTTGCAAGGTCTTTATTTTTTTTTTTACCCCTATATACAAAAATCTTTATCAAACCTCTATTCTATGGCTTCAATAAACAGAACCCATTACCTCACGGCAGCTTTTGTTGGCCTGTATACAAGCGAGAACAAAATGGTTATTCAGGAGAACGCTTTCGATTTTTATTGTGTGTAGTATGCACAAAGAGCAGTGTTATTGTATTAAAAAGAACCATCTGTAGCAGAAACAATGGCATCAAATTATCTTTGAATACCCACTGCAAAAATATAAAGCTTTTTTATTATTCTTCTGCTGTACGGTGGGGGACAGAGAAGTGACTTTTTTGTTGTTGTGGGTGCATTCTTATAACACACACACACAAAATCAGCCGTTTGGATTTTTTAAGCCATAAACGATTTTTTCCCCTCTTGTTCCAGGGACCGCAGTTAAAAGCTAGGGCTAGGACTCGGAGGATGTGTAGGCAAACGGAAGGCGAGCCGGGGGAAGAAAAACCGAAATGGATTCATTCTCTGTCCTGGATGGAGGAGGAGAGGAGACGAAGGGGACGTGCGAGCTTCCTTCAGCTGCTCTGTCCGGTGCAAAGTGATCAAAGCCCCGGGGCTCGCTAGGGCGCAGGAGTCCGCGCGGACTTTCGCTTTAAGCTGCCAATCAAACCGCTCACTAGCCACCACCCTGCGCTGGCACGGACATGTAAGTAGCTGCAGCCCAACTTTGACATTCACAGTTTTTCCCCCCTCCTCCCCCGTGACCTTTAAAACGATCTAGAAACGCAGCTCCCGCGCTCCGAGCCGCGCCGCCGGCCGCGGCGAGCGGGGAAGCGCGGAGCGGGGGCGCGGGGCGCCCGGCGGGTCCGCGCTCCGGGGAAATTGCGCGGTATCCTGCCCCCGCCGCGCCGGGCTGCAGCGCTGCCCCTGCGCGGGCTGCGCCCCCGCCCGCGGCCGCGCTCCGGCCGCTGCCGCCCGCTCCGCCGTCGCCCTCTGCGGCGCCGGGGAGGCCGGTCCCGGCCGCGCAGCGCGCAGCTGCCCCGCGGCCACCGCCGCTTACAGCGACGCGCTCGGGGGTTGCGCGCCGCGGAGCGTCTCCGCGCCGGGGCAGGCAGCGGCGGCGGGCGGGTGCGGAGCTGCGCGCCGCGCCGGGGGGCTCCTGGGCGCGCAGCGGCGCGCAGGGACGCGCAGCGCGGCGGGCGGGCGGCGCTCGCTCTCGGGCGCCCCCTGCCGCCGCCGCGGGGCGCCGCGCTGCCCGGCCGCGGGGCCGCTGCCGGCCCCGGTCCGCGCACCCTGCCGCAGCCCCGGGCAGGGCCCGCGCCGGGGGGGGGACAGCGGGGGGCGCCCGAGGAAGTTGGGGATAAATCAAAACATTTCAGCGCCTCGGTCCAACACTGCCTTCTGCCGCGCTGCAGTTTGGGTTGGCGACGATCGATTTTGACATTTTGGCTCATTATAGTGCCATTTATAGGAAAGCTCTCTTTAGTCACTGTTAGCAAAGTTGAGGTTGGATTTTCCCCCTCTTTTTTCCCCCCTCTTCTTTTTGGTAAGAATTTGGTAGATAAAGGTTAATCTTGGGCTGAATGATAGAGCTGTGATTGACAAGAGAAAAGGTGTTGAGGGCAGGTCGAGCTGTCTTATTTACAGCCCACTGCTTGCTATAGAGCCTTTGTTAGGACTGGAAAGCTAATTTAGTGCTGATCAAAAGCACCACAGAGTTAAAGGACTGGTAATGACTGCTAATTTCATTTCAGCCTCATACATCCCCAACTGCTGTAATTAAAGACGTGCTATTTAAATACAGGTGAAGAGTTTTTGTAGTAGGGGGAAAGTGGGTAGCCGGTTACAATTTTATTTATGCTTAATACGGTGAAAGACCAACATTCGCTTTATGATTTTAGCGGTTTGCTTTTATATGATATTCTGCCTCTTTAGAGCAGGGTTGTGCGATATAGACCGGTCACGTAGAGGAAGGGTGTGGAGACGGCACACCGCAAACGAGGGATATGAACCGCAGTCTAGAGTTATTTTATTTTATTTTTAATTATTCCCACCGAATGACAGTCGGGAAACATCGGGAGCGCTCGGGAGAGGGGAGATGGAGAGGCGTGTGTCAGCTTTTAAGTGCCTCCGAGGAAGCTCAGGTCTTCATATTATTATTATTTTTAATTAAATTATTTTACCACTCCACGGCTGGTTCGCCGGCTCTGAAACGATGTAATTTCACAACTGATGTAACAGTTTCTTTCTGGGCGACATCAAAGGATAAAAGCTCTACATTTCCGTGGTTGGTTAAAATTGATACCAAAAAAAATACGAAAAAAAAGGAATTTAGCCTTTAATCTCTTTTTATCCACGAAGACTAAAGATCTGTACTCGACCCCGCTAAGCTCCCGCGCTCTCCCCCTTCCCCCGGGGCCGCGCTGCGCTGCGCGGGAGGCGGCGCCGAGCGCGGGCCGCGGCGCCCCCTGTCGGGCGCGGCGGGCGCAGCGGGCGCCTCCGCGGCGCTGCGCGGCCCCCGGGGGGGAACCGCGCCGGCGGCTGGAGCGAGCGCGTGTGAACGGGGTTAAACCGCGGGCGAGCAGCCTGCGCCCCGGCGTGTCTGGCTTTGCCTTTTTTAAAAGCGTGGCGAAGCAGGGAACTTCAAGGTGAGCGGGTAACCCAGCCCGGGAATCGCGGGAAGGGGAAGCCGCCTCCGGATCGCGCTGCTTGTCCGGGGGGCGCACAGACAAACGGCACCTAAAAAGAGAAAACCCGCCTCCTGATTCGGTGCTGAGCAGAGGTTCCCGACAGCCGGTGCCGCGGACGTGGCGCTGCCCCTGCCCCTGCCCCTGCCCCCGCGCCGCGGCGGGGAGCCGGGCGGCTCCTGCGGGACGGCGCCGGCAGCCGGTCGCCCTTCGCCCCCCGAGCTGCTTGTCGGTGTCACCAGGCACCGGGGCCACTGTCACCTTTCGTGCCTTGCAGCCTCGGCGCCCTCGGGAAGGCGCAGCCCGGCGGGGCTGGTGCCCGGTTTGGCTCCCAAGGTGTCGCGGAGGGAGGCGGCGCTGGCAGGTGCTGCCGCGGAGCGGAGCGTTTCCGTTTCGTCGCAGCAAAACGTTCCGAAATGAGATGTTTTTAAACCCGAAGCAATAAAGTCGTCTCACATCCCCACAAAAAACCCAAAGGAAAATAAACACCCCCTCCCCCAATTCCTGGAAAAGGAAGAAGCGTTATCTTAAGTGAATGCTTGGAGAGGGCTTTTCTTCCCCACTATTGAGGTGGCAGATTTAAAAGAAACCTGGGTGATGTAAAACGATTAGCCAAAATATGTGAAGTGCTGCGGTGTCACCAACTTTTTAGATGAATTAGCTACTTATTTGAGAGGCATCTGCATAGCTTTGGGTGTAGTGCATTTAGCGGCTGTATTTGCAAGTTGTAGGAATAACCAACACAGTTTATGCGTATTGCGTGCGAAAAGAAACACTAATGGAAACCCAATTATTTCTGCCAAATTGGGGTTATTTTGTATCTCCTGTTGACAGCCTGGATGGAAGTCGTAATGCCGCAGTTTTTCTATTAAATGAATCCTATGGTTGTTGGGCTCACAATAAACTTTTCACTTTAGAAATTATATATGAATAGTATTTTTAAAGATTATTGTTTGTCCCGCTGAGTTTACTTTCTCCATTCTCGCGGTTTGATCTCCGCTTGAGATTCCTAATAAGGCAGTTGTGTAGTAAGAGCGCCTAAAATAAAGACATAGCATTTTCTATAAATAATAGCAAGAGCCCTGCACAGATTTCCTGCACAACGGAATTCCCAGATTTCCTTCGCTGGTTCTTTAGTTGGCATGCGTTGGGTATATATAACTCTGAAATTAAGTAAAAATATACATCTGTATAGATCTGTCAAGCTGGCTATAAACAGAGATATTATATGCCAATTACCCCGGGAACCGGAAAAAATACCGAGCGGTTGGTACACACGTTTTCACGTCAGGAGGCACTTTACCAAAAATTCAGTGACTTGCTGAAACGTGGATGATTAACCCAGTTCTGGGAGAGGTTCTTGGAAACAGCAGTTGCGAGGGGTCGTAAACTGCCCCCTCCTAAGGGCAGAGGCTGGCACGTAAAACCGAGGCTCCCAGGCGAGGGCTTGAGGCAGGAGCGGTCTCCCGGGCGCGGGGGGTGGCTCAGCCCCTGCGCAGGGCTCCGCTGCAGCCCTGCTCGCCGCAGCAAACGCCGCGAAGCCGGGTGGGGTGCCGGGGTGCCGGCTGGGCAGACACCTGGCAGCAGTGGGGTTGTGCCCTGCGCTTGGTCTCCCTCGCCTCCGCTCGGGGATAAAGTGCGGTTTTTAGTTTATTTATGTCGCTCGGAAGGAGGCTTCTTGAATCCCTCCCAGCTCGCTCTGGAGCAGAGCAAGGGGAGACTCAACCAAATAGAAAAGCAGCCTCAGGTGCCCGTTTGCGGGGGAGCTGCTCCCGCTTCGCCTTTGCTTTCGGCTCCCTCAGCATCTCCCTCCTCCCGGGCCCCCCCGGGCCGAGCGGCCACAGCCGGGGTCGCCAAAGCCCCACGCACCCCCGGCCCCCACGGAGCAGGGGCTGGAGACCCCCCAGCCCCACGGCAGGGATGGATGCTCCAGCTCCCGGGTGCCTGAACCGCTTCTCCCGGCCGCGGTGCTGCCCGCACCCGCGCTGCCCCTGCCCGCAGCCCCCGCGGCGTGAGACCCCCTCGGCGCCCTCCCGGCCTCCTCCCCTAGAAGCCCCCCCAGGCCCTCGGGTGGAGGACCCCGGAGAGACGGTGTTAGTATTTATAGCGCCGTCCCTCTGCTCCGGTTAAGCGCCGTCTAAATAGGGGTCCGCAGTATAGACAGCCAGGCTGTAATTTGAATTAAAATCCCCCCGCGAGCCGGTCGCCGGCGCAACCTGAAATCACAAGTCTAACGTGACACAATGAGCCCATGGTGTCAATAAACCAGGGGCGCGATGGGGAGACTGTCACCGCAGCCCACAACAGTTGTGCAAGTGTCATTACCGCCCGTCCTGTCAATGAGCTCCAAATTAAGGACTCAGGAACGCAGCGAGATGAAAGTCACCGTCTTGGTGCCATTATGGGCGATCGTGTCACTGATCTGTGAATCACTGGAAAGGGCTTTCCCCCCCCCCCCTTTTTTTAATGTACTTTTCAATCCATGCCTCGGGATTCCTGGGTTTGTTGAGGAGAGGAGCAACCTTGAAGCACCCCAGGCTGTGTCTCCTGCACTTCCATTGAAATCGCGAGAGCTTCTTGGGAATCATTGCGGTTTCAATGGAGGAGCCAGAATAATTCCATCAAAACTGCGCTGTGTCCAAAGGGGACTTCATTTGATTTGGGTGACACTTGTGATCTCAGGGACAGATACTTTTTTTACACTGTGTTTTTCTTAAATCAATACAAAGAGGGTGAAAGGAAGAGAGGGAAATAAAATAGAAACCCAAACTTCAGCAAAAGATAATGGGTTTATCTTTAAGATATCTTCTTGGAGGCATTAAGACTGCCTGAAAACGTCTCAAACTCTGTCTTCTGCAAGCCTGAGAGAGTTAGGGGGACTTACTCAGGAATTGGAAACCTTCAATTCTGATTTCTTTTTGCCTTTGTGGGTTTAAGGAAAGCAGTTAGCGTTCTTCAGGAGGGGTTTTGTGTTTAATATACATGAGTCCATTCAACTACAATGGGAAAAGAAAACTCATTTGTTCTTATAAAACTAGGAAGGAAAGATAACTTTAAATAGACTGCCAAAAGGGATCCTGCTCAAGGGGGCTGCGATCCCGGTAACGGGCCTGCATTCAACTGTAATTTCACCCCGGTATATTGTGCAGTATTTTCTGAGTTTATCCTCACCCCTGGTGCTTGGTTTGCTGTTTTATTTTTAAGGTCATGTAAAAAAAAAAAGAAAAGAAAATACGGGCTTCAGTTATGCGCTTCTCGGGGAAGAAGGTCCAGGGAGCGTTATGTTGGATGCATGGGGAAAAAAAGTCTCGGGGAGTTGGAGGAGGCTGTTGGCTCCGTGCGACGGGTCCTGGCAGCGGAGGAGCCCTGGAGAGCGGCTTTGGGAGGGGGCGTGCGGGCCGGCCCCGCCGCTGCTCGTCGTGCACCTCACACGCGTCTGCGGAGGTTTCGCCGTGCTTTTTAATTTCGCTTCTGGCAGCACCGGAGAAAGGTGGAGCCGGATTTTTGTTTTTTTTCTTCCCCCTTTCGGTAACTTCGCCGCGTTTTGGCTTTACCGCCGTCCAAACCAGCAGCGGGGCGCTGGGCGCGGGCGGCGGCTCGGCGGGCGCGGAGCTGCCCCGCGGGCGCGGAGAGCGGGCGCTTCCGCCGGGGCCGGGGGGGGCCGGGGGGCGCCGGCCGTGCGCTCGCCGCACGTGTGCTCGCCCTTAGGTTTCATTAGGGAGAATTAGGATGAAAGAGGAGGCCGGGGAGGGCCGCGGCGCGGCCTCGGCATTCCCCAGCTTTCAAGGGTCCTTAGAGCCCTTGAATGAAATTATTGGGTGAAATTGGGTCTGGCTGGAGCGCTTGTTACTCGCCCCCCTCGGTCGTTTGTACATATAATGCCACTTCTGAGAGTGACAATCGGGCTGCTTGCTGGACAGGCAGGGACAAAAAGCAGATTAAACCGTTTTAAATAATAATAAAAAATATCCAAAATGTAAGCAGAGTGGATTACACTTGCTCCAGCGCCTCGCTTCCCCCCAAATCCCCCCAACAGGCGCCCTCGGGCCTCGCGGAGAGGCGGCCCTGGGCGCCGGGGGGGTCGGCGCGGAGCGGGCGCGCAGCAGTGCGCAGCCCCGCCGCCGCCCTCAGCTCCGGCCTCCGCCAACTTCTGGAGTTTGTCTGGGCCCGTTGCGGCGCCCCGCGGCCGCGGTGTTTGCTCGGCCGCGGAAACCCCGCGGTGGCGGCGGCCCCGGCGGCGGGTGTTTGTGAGAGCCTTCGGGGGGGTTTCTCCCCCCCTCTTCCTCCGGGTGCTGCGCAGGTTCCCAGGTGCGACCCCAGGTTCCCCAGGGCTCAGCCAGCGCCGTGAAAGCTCCCCGGGCAGCTGGAGCTGCTGCGTGCGGGGCTGGGCTGGGCACCGGGTTAGAGAGGGGGAAGAGGAAATTTCTCCGCACATCGGCGTCTTCAGGGTTTTTTTTTTTTTTTTCCACGTAATGAAATTAAAACTTTTGGAGCTCACAGTTGACATTTTGCAGAAAATTGAGTTATCAAGGCAGTAATTATTTCACAGGGAGATAAAACTCTCATAGCCCTAACTGTCAAATAGGGCCCTTTTCAGATTTTAATTACAAAATAAAATTAGTCTGCTCTTCCTCGGAAGGGTTTGTGAGTGGCTAAACAGAGCTTTCCCCAATACTGGTGGTCGTCAAACTCTGCTAATTAGCAATGCTGAGAAATTCCAGTTAACAAGGACATTCTCTAAGTCTCTGCAGGTTCCCTGCCGTTCGCCTTCATTTCCATAAGAAGATTAAGAGTGGAGGGGAACACACTCAAATGCAGATGCAGAAAAGAAGCGTTTTTAACAAGCATCATAATAGTAAGATGCTTGGCTAGTTCTCACCTAATTACTGCAAGTTAAACCTCTATTTGCAGCTAAGGACAAAAAATGGAGCTGCAATCTTCCATCTCCACAAGACTGCTTAGCAGTTTGCTTTAGACTGGTTACTGGTAGGTTCGGGAAAAATATGAAAATGTGTGTATTCTTTCGGATACAGTCAACACGACAGGGATTGTATCCTCGGGGTTTTTAAAGAAATCGGCGACTCTCAGAACAATAAATACGCAAAATTCAAGTAGCCTGGCATTCGTTTTCCTTTTTAGAAACTCATAACCTGGAAACACAAGTGAATGTGCCGTGGAGCCCATCACTGGGAACATTTGCAGGCTGTTTGTTTAATGTAAGCACTTTTCATTTCCATAAATTATCCCAAAGGCCAAGATTTTTTAAATCCACTCAGATTAAGCCGTCCCTGTGCAGGCCTCCCTTTCAGCGGGGCCGAGCGGGGTGGTGGTGGTGGTATTAATGCAGAAAACTGAGGTACCGTTTCCTCGGGTTTATTTTACAGTCCCGGTCTCTCCATACTTCTGGGTGTATGTGTACATATATGGAGCCAAACACACCTACATACCCAGGGGAAGGAGAGGAAATGCTGTAAAAGAGCTATCGCCCTTATCGTATTTTCTATAGCGCATTATTATGTATGTATGCCAGATAGAGTTTATTGCATCGATAAGTAAAACAGTTAATTAAAATAAAGCTGTAAATACCCCCGATAACGCAATCGTTAGGTATTTCCAGCCCTTATTTGTACGATAAATGCAATTAAGGGAGGGCCGGGCCAGGCCGCGGAGCCCCTGCGCTGGGGGCCGCGGGCCGCGCAGCTACCGCGGGAGCGCAGACAGGACTCGCTGGGGCCCCAGCAGCGCGCAGCTATCGGTGCAGTGCGAGAAACACGCACCGCTGCGCCCGCCCCACGCCCTTTGCTCTCAGACTTGATTACCCCCGAGATTTTGGGGGGAATAACGTTCAGTTCCCGGATCCCCGAATTTGTACCGAGTATCTGCGGGTCCTGTGTGCGTTTCCGAATTAAACGCGTTAAATGCGGTCGGGTTATTTGCATGATCCCCCCAAAGGTGCACCCGTGCTGCCGGGGTGTTCCTGCGTGGATGTGTGCGCGGGGCTGTTATTCACGCTGCGTGTGCCGGCGCGCTCCTTCCCCGCGCCCCTTCCCGCGGCGCCTCCCGCGGGGCGCGCGCGGAGCCAGCAGGGGGCGCCGCCGCGCCGCGCCTGAGCCACGGAGGAGCGCGCCGGGGCCGCGACCGGGGCTGGGACCGGGGCCGCGGCGCTGCCCCACGGCGCTGCCCCACGGCGCTGCCCCACGGCGCTGCCCCGCGGCCCCCTCCGCGGGCGCCCTGCCGCCGCGGCACCTCCGCGGAAACTCGCCCTGCCCGCGCATCCGCCGCGCCGGCGCTGTGCGGGGCCCCGCTTTGGGGCCCAACACCCGGCGCGGCCCCGGGGGGGCGGGCGCTGTGCGGGGCCCCCCCCGCGGGTGCTCGCCGCCGGGGCGGCGCGGCGCGGCGGGGCGGGCGGGAGGCTCCCCCCTCCGCCGCTCCCCTTCCTCCTTCCCTCCTTCCTTTGTCGTCAAGTGCGTTTTAGCAACAAAGATCCCAACAAGAGAGTGGAAGTAAACTTAGCCGCCGCTTTGTTTGGCCCCGTGTAGCGACAACAAGAGAAACAAAACTACCTATTTGTAACGCCCCCCCCCCCCCCCCCCCCCGCCGCTGCGTCCCGGCGGGCGCGGGGCAGCGTTGCGCCGCGGCCCAGGCCGGGGCTCCCCGCCCGGGGCTGCCCCCTCCCTCGGGCCCCCCTTGGGGCCCCCCTGCCCCGCCGCGCACCGGCACCTTCCGCCGGGGCCGGGGCGGGGGGGCAGCAGGGGCGCAGGCTGCGCCCGGGGGGGAGCAGCGGGCCCGCCCGGGGGGCCCTGCTTTTGGGGGGGGGGGGCAGCGCGGGCGGAGCCGGCCGCGGCGAGCGCTGCACACGCGGGCCCCATCGCAGCCGGGGGGGCGCCGGGAGGTGGGGGGGGGGGGGGGGGGCTTGCTTCCCCCAGCCCCGAGCCGACACCAACTTAGAAAAAGCGAGGGGAAAAAAAAACAACAAAACCCCCCGTAGCAACAATGCTGTTTACCCACTTCCTCCAAAAGGCGTGTGTGACCTGTTGCTGCGCGGGGGGATACAAAGGCTTCCCGGCGGCTGCCCGGGCCGCCCCCGGCCGCCCCCCCCCGCCGGCCGGCGGCGCCGAGCGCCCGCCCCGTTTCATGCAAAACCGGGGCCGAGGCTTGTGCTCAGTGGCGGAGCCGCCGCGCGCTGATTGGCCGCGGCGAGCGCATTTATTGCCTGACAAGCCCCCATCACATGGATGGTTGTCTATTAACTTGTTCAAAAAAGTATCAGGAGTTGTCAAGGCAGAGAGAGAGAGTGTGTGTGTTTGCAAAAGGGGGTAAAGTAGTTTGCTGGCTCTTTAAGACCGAGGTGGAGAGAGAGAGAGAGAGAGAGAGGGAGAGAGAGGGAGGCAGAGAGAGAAAAGGGAAAAAGGAGGAAGAAGAAGTTTTTTAAAACCAAGGCTCCGGCTGTAATAATAGCAGTTATTAGCATTATTAATCCATCAGCGAAGAGGAAGATTCTGATCTTGATCCAAGTGTGGTTTTGGGGAGTCCCCCTCCCCCCTTTCCTACCCCTCCCTAGGAAAAAAAAAAAAAAAAGTCCGGCTTGGGACTCTGCTGCCGCCGCTCCTCGCTTCTCGGCTCACGGCTGGTTCCAGGCAAAAGTAGTTTGAATGTACAACATGATGGAAACCGAGCTGAAACCTCCCGCCCCCCAGCAAACTTCGGGGGGAGGCACAGGCAACTCCAACTCGGCCGCCAACAACCAGAAGAACAGCCCGGACCGGGTCAAGCGGCCCATGAACGCGTTCATGGTGTGGTCCCGCGGGCAGCGGCGCAAGATGGCCCAGGAGAACCCCAAGATGCACAACTCGGAGATCAGCAAGCGCCTCGGGGCCGAGTGGAAACTTTTATCCGAGGCGGAGAAGAGACCCTTCATCGACGAAGCCAAGCGGCTCCGAGCTCTGCACATGAAGGAGCACCCGGATTATAAATACCGACCCCGGAGGAAAACCAAGACCCTCATGAAGAAGGATAAGTACACGTTGCCGGGGGGCTTGCTGGCGCCGGGCACCAACACCATGACGACCGGGGTAGGGGTTGGGGCCACCTTGGGAGCGGGGGTGAACCAGCGGATGGACAGCTACGCGCACATGAACGGCTGGACCAACGGGGGCTATGGGATGATGCAAGAGCAGCTCGGCTACCCGCAGCACCCGGGCTTGAACGCGCACAACGCGGCGCAGATGCAGCCCATGCACCGCTACGACGTGAGCGCCCTGCAGTACAACTCCATGACCAGCTCGCAGACCTACATGAACGGCTCGCCCACCTACAGCATGTCCTACTCGCAGCAGGGCACCCCGGGCATGGCCCTGGGCTCCATGGGCTCGGTGGTCAAGACGGAGTCGAGCTCCAGCCCCCCCGTGGTCACCTCGTCGTCGCACTCGAGGGCCCCGTGCCAAGCGGGGGACCTGCGGGACATGATCAGCATGTACCTCCCGGGCGCGGAGGTGCCGGAGCCGGCTGCCCCGAGCAGACTGCACATGTCGCAGCACTACCAGAGCGCACCTGTCCCCGGCACAGCCATTAACGGCACCCTGCCTCTGTCGCATATGTAAGACCCGGGGCCGGGGGAGGGGGCGAGGCGACCCGGGCGAAACACACACACAGAAACTTTTATTAGAAATTCTGGACTTTTTTTTTTTTCGGACTATTTTTGTACAGAGAAAACTGGGGGCGGGGAGGGGGGGGGGATAAAACCGACGAGGAACTTGTATAGATCTTGGAGGGGAAGCAACTACGCAAAACTTTTAAAAAGTTCTAGTGGGAGCGGTAGGAACTTTGCAGGGAGTTTGCAAAAGTCTTTACCAATAATATTTAGAGCTAGACTCAAAGAGCGAAGAGGAGAATGTTTTAATATTTGCAGGCAACTTTTGTACAGTATTTATCAAAAGAAACATGGCAATCAGAATGTCCAGTGGCGATACAGAGAGGGAAGAAAACTCGGGAATTTGCCAATTATTTTTTACAAATAGAGTCTACTTGGAGCGCTGTGACTTCGGCAGCTGGGTTTAGAGCAGCTGCAAGAGGAGAGGAAATTATTTTACGGCATTCGGACATTTAAATTGTTTTAGAAATTGTACAAAAGGCAAAAAGGTAGGACGAGCACTCGCGAACCGTGGGCTTGGTTTGCTGCGAAAGGGCAAACGCTTAGATTGTACTAAATTTTTTTTTTTTTACTTCTTGTTAAAAAGCAAAAATTGCCATGCAGGTTCACACGCCGTTTGTTAATTTATAATAACTTTTTGTTTCCAGACTTCATCCTGTTCAGAGAAAAGAAAAAGAAAAAAAAAAAAAGGAAAAATACCAACCTGAAATTACTGTGTTTGAAATATTTTCTTATGGTTTGTAATATTTCTGTAAATTTATTGTGATGATATTTTAAGTTTTTTTTCCTCATTTTCCGTAGTTGTATTTTAAAGATTCGGCTCTGTATTATTTGAAATCAGTCTGCCGACAGTCCATGTATATATTTGAACTAATACCATCCTTATAACAGGTACATATTCAAGTTAAGTTTTTACTCCATTATGCACAGTTTGAGATAAATAAATTTTTGACATATGGACACTGAAGTTACGCTTGAGTCTTGGATTTATTTTTGGTAACGCAAGATTTTTTTGTTTTTTGTTTTTTTAGTCCTTCCTGCAGTAGAAGGCGGGATCATTGCGAGCGACCGAGTACCGTAAATAACGCAGCGATGTATAGAACACATGCATGTGGTTGTATAGCCGTGGTTGAGGTGCAGGGGGTAGGAGCTAGCTGGAGGTGAGTGCGCCGGCCGGTTCCTGCGCCCCTGCCCGCGCAGGGGCCCGCGGGGCGCCGCGGCCTCGCCGTCTGCGGCCACTTGTTGCCTCGGCGGGGCCCGGCCGGGCCGCGGGGCTGCGCGGAGCCGCCGCGGAGCAGCGAGCGAGCCAAAACGGGACGAAATTAAAAGAGAGAAAAAAACCGCACGTCGGAGGCTTTCGCGCTTTATGGCGGCTTTTTCTTGAGCCCCGGTTCTCGGCTCGCCCCCGCGGTGCAGCCGCGGCCCGGGCGGTCCCGGCGGCCGGTCGCAGCCCCAGGGGAGCGCGGAGCGAGCTGCGCGGCCGCCCGGGAGCCTCTCCTCGTCCCCTCGCACCGGCAGCAGCGGAGGCCCATCCGCGCCCGCGGAGGCCGCCCGCCGGCAGGGCCGGGGCTTTTGGGGGAGCGCGGGGAGAGGCGAGCGCTGGCGGGGCGAGGAGAGCGCGGCCTGGGCAGCGCGGAGGCAGCCGCGGCCCGCGGTGCGGTGCGGTGCGGTGCGCGGAGCGGCGCGGAGGGCTTGCGCGAGCGGGGCCCGCAGCGGGCTGCGCACAGCGGCGGCGGGGGTCGCTCCGCTTCTCTTCCCAGGATTTTTGTTTCGGTAACGGGATTGCACTTTCGCTCGGGGAGGAAGAAGGTGAAAAAATCGCCCAAAAAAAGGAAAAGTTGCCCGACCGGTCGCGGCTTTTACTCGCGGGTGCCGTTTCCTAGGCTCAGTCCTGGCCTCCAGGCTCGGTGCCTGGTGTCCAGATGAAAACTGCAATTGCCAGACGAGGAGATGTGGAGTTTTGCTCACTGTCTGTTTATGTAGTTTAGCTCCCTTTGTCCCTTTCATTTCTGCGCCGTCGCGGGACTCGGGCAGCACTGCACTTACCGCAGATTCCCGACATTTTCTCCCTTTTTTTTTCATTAATGCAAAGAGTAATACTTTTTTTTTTTCAGAGCCGTGCAGCGTTTGTAATGCATCTAGGGATTATTCACGTGGTAACGAGCACACATCCCCGCTCCCACTTGCCTGGCTGGAAAAAAAAAAAAAAAAAAAAGAGAGAACTTGGAATAAAAGCCCAATCGATATTGCGATCCCATTTTTTAAAGCGAATCTTAGCCAATTAACAGCAATAAAACCCGGGCCCTTTTTGAAGTGCTAACTACAATATTCGAGGGGGGTAGCTGGAAATGTTGGTGCTTTTACAATTCTCGTCGGGAAGGCGAGGTAGCACAATTAAACAAAAGGCACTAAGCCACGTATTCAGGCTTCGTGAATCCAGCAACTTTTTATATTGGCAATTTGCTTAAGCTTAGATTGCGGACTATGATGTAAAATACATGTTGTTGAAACTTGATCTCCCTTGGACGGATTCCTTACATCCACCCATCCATCCATCCATGTATCTATTTATATATTTATCTATTTAGAGAGGATAACCCAGAGCATTTTACGTGTACAGCTGAATGATTTTATTTTTAAAGTGCTACTTGGACGAAGGCCATAGTCCACCGCTAATTTGAGACTGAACACATTAAATAATCCCATTTACACCTAAGCCATTACCCTGGGCTGTCGTTTATGGCAGCTGGGATGGGTAGCGGAGCTGGTGCCCGTGATTTTTTTGGTTATTGAAGAGCTTTTGGGTTCTCTGTGTGTCCCCTCGCTTGGGAGCTGCCGTGTGCGCCAAAGCGGGGGTGATGCTCGGCCCGAGAGGGTCAGTGCCACGTTTCACTAACCTCCTCCAGGGCCGAAATGAACCCCGGGATGAGATTAGAGTTTCCCCTGTGATTTTTTTTACGGCTTTTTAAGGACTGGGGTGTTAAAATATTTTGCGGAACTGGCGAGGTAGATTAGCAGGGTTTCTTGCCAAAGCTGGGAAGCTGGTATTACAGACCGTCCCAGGGGGAAATCGCTCACATTAACCACTAAATGAATATTTGACAAGGGCTCATTCGGGGGTATTATTACTACAAACGGGTCCCTACTGGACTTTCCAAGGGTCAAAGAGCAATGGTTCAATTAATTATTTAGACTGTTAGTAGATGCGGTTGTAATAGCTGTGCTTCTTTCTGCGAGCGACGGCTGCTGGCGGCGGGGACCCGCGGAGGGCCGCGCTCTCCCGCGCAGCTCGCAGGCGGCGAGCGGCCGCCCCGGGGCCGCGCATTTCTGCGCGGAAAACGCGGTGTATCCCTGGCGATAGCTAGTGCTGCTGCCGGACGCCGAGGGCTGCGGCTGGTCACCGCGGCGGGGCTTCGTCCCGCGGTGCTGGTTCCTCCTGCGCGCCGCGGGCGCGGGTAGCTGCCGTCGCCGGGCGCTCGATAGCCGAGCGGTTTAAGTAGTATATAATGCAGGTCCCACTGAAGGCAGGAGGCCCATTACTGATAGGCGTGATTAGATACACTTCACTTATTTAAAGCCTCATCTAACTCAAATATTAAAACCCGAAGCGTGCGTTGGGGCGTACGGGCTTTGCGAGGATGTGTGCGAGGTGCTGACACCGCGGTCGCGGCGTTTTCGCCAGCCAGCCTCGCCCGACACTGTCGTCTGCACAGTTTTGTTGGTGGGGGGGGCGAGGGAAAGGAGGGTTATTTTGTTTAATTTCTACAACAAACATGTCCGCAGTAGTAGATACTAAAAAAAAAAATGTTGGGAGTGTGCGATTAGGTGACAATAATATATGTTGAATGAATAAGAGATAAGCTGCAAGGGGGGAGAGGGAAGCAGTAATTACAAACCCAATTCATTCAGCTTTTCAGGACTTTTGTTGTGGGAGCTCCATTGACGGGCTTCGAGCTGCCAGTTTTCTCACATTAAAAAGAACTGATCAGCGCCTCAGGGGGACAAGCAACACCGCTTAACTGCATAGTGATGGGGTCCTCATTTAGAGCCATTACAACAAGAAAATTAAACAGAGCCTTTGTGTGCACCAGGTTTACTTTTCAATTGCTGACAGTTTATAGCTAACTGCTCAGAGATTGAAGTTTGATTGCGGTTTGATCGCCTGCTAGTTAGCACCACCGCTTTTTTTTTTTTTTTAGTTTTGGTAATTAAACCCAGATTTTCTGAGGATGGCACGGGGAATTTCGAGAAGTTTGGTACTGTTTGGCTTTTGAGGAATCGAGTCCGCTGAGCAAGGATGTGCAGCGCTGAAGTGAGTGCGGGGGGCTTTTTCGCTTGCAAGCTTAAAAATAATAATAGTGATGACAATTGCCGTTCTCGGCGTTGCAGGTCCGGCGGGGCCGCGGGCGGGGGGCGCCGGGGCCTGGGGCCGCCTCTCCCGGGAATGCCGGCGCCGGGCCGCGCTGGGCGGCAGGTGCGCGGAGCCGAGAGGGGCCAAGGCGCAGGAAGCAGCAGCAGCAGCAGCAGCAGCAACAACCGCCTCACCAGCACCGGGCAACCTCGGAGCGATGGTTTTTAAGCTGCGCTTTCGGAGCACGCAGCAGATTTGCTGGGGTTGGAGCCGTGTGTGTGTGAGTGTGTGTGTGTGTGTGTGTGTGTGTGTGTGTGTGTGTGTGTGTGTGTGCGCCTGTGCATGCGGGGGGAGGGGGCGCGCCGAAAAGAGCTGTGATTTTTCACTCCAATTTCGGAGGCTCACGGAGAGAGCGCCCCGGACCTCTGCTGCCCGGGCAGGCTTCTTCCCGGCAGCGGCTTCCCAGGCCGGCAGACCCAGCCCGGTTAAGGCCTCCGCGGAGGGGCCGAGCCGGCAGCGCTCCCTGCGTGCGGGGTGGGCGCGGAGCGGCGGCCGGGCCCGCGCTGGGACGCGCAAGTCGGCAGCGGAGTTTCCCCGCGGCAGCTGGGGCTGCGGGCGGGCAGCGGCGGGCGGGCTCCCTGCACAGCGTGCTTGCTCCTTCTGCGCTTTTCCTTGCAGGTTTTCCATCTGCTTGGCTTGCGCAGAGCCCGGCCGGGCGGCCCCGCTCGCCCCCCCGGCCCCCCGGTGTCGGCGCCCCCGGGGGACCCGGCCCGCCGGCGCTTTGGGGCAGAAAGTCGCGTTTCCCGGCGCGGGGTCGCAGCGGGCGCGGGGAGCAGCAGGCCTCTGCCCCGCGGGGGGGCTGCTGGGGGGCGCCGGGGGGGGGGGAGCCCCCCGGGTGCACAGCCCCCCCGCCGCCCTGCCGCCGCTGCGGGCCGCATCCTGCCGAGGCCCGGCCGGGCGAGCGGGGCTCCCGCAGGCGAGGAAGGATGCGCGGGGTCAGGACCGGCGTGGGTTAAATCGAAATCAATTCGGAATCAATTCGGAATCAATTCGGAATCAATTCGGAATAAGCCTCGCTGCCCTCCGCCGCGGCCGCGGGGGCTGCGCGGCGCGGAGGGCACCGCGGGCGAGCAACGGGGCTGCGGCGGCTCCTGCGCGGCTCTTGCGGGCGCCGCGGCCGCGTAAGGAGAGCTGAGACGTGTCCTGTCGGCGTTTCCCGAAACGATGGTGCCTTTAAGCTCTCACAAATTGCAAAACTCGCGGAAGACAGAGAAATAATTAATGTATTAAAACAAGCGGCGAATTCCTCAGGAGGCACCTTATCGACTCCAGCCACACCGGCTTCATCCCCTCCTCGTATGCTAATGCGCCGTGACGTCAGCGGCGCCAGATTGAATGTGAATCAGTTATGAAATTATTAGTTTTAGCTTAAAAAGCAATCTGGCGTCCCCGCGAGCGGAGCTGGCCTCGCCGCCGTTTGCTCTCGGCGGCCTCCCCGGGCTGCGCACAGGCGCTGCGACTTCCCTGTCCCAGGCATCAGTGTCTCCAAAGCACACATCCGAACCGCTCTTGATGTACAGAAACCCATAGATTAATTCGGTGCCGTTTCTGAGACGGCAGCGTCTTCCTTATCGATACACACATTACACTCGAAACCAGACAGTTGGATTTCCTCCTACTTTTCAGGTAGGCAAGAGCTCCTCGGGCTTCATTTCTGCTGAGATCCCACTGAGGGGGTGTGATTCTTCGCCAGTGTCTGAGAAAAAAATTCCCAGGAGTGTTTGCTTTTGCTCGTGGTAGAGGAAAATGGATTGAAGAGGGGAAAGCATTTTTTTCGATTTAAAATCTAAAGAGAAAACATTTTTTTTTGGGGGGGGGGGGGGATTTTGAAAACGAGAGTAAGGCAGTGGTGGAGGCCAGGAGATTTGCAAGGGGAACAATGGGAATTAGCAGCACCGCAATCGCGGAGGCCACTCTAATTAGATGTCTGGGTCCGGCGAGATCAAATACCTGAATCTAAAACCCTCGGCTAGGTTTCTTTTGCTTGCAAATGCTTCTGAAAAACGGTTTTTTTAAAAGAAACCAAACTAACCCTACATTCCCTGGAGCCCCCTTAGAAGAGTTTGGCTCGTACCAACTTTCTGCCCGGGTTACGTTCGTGCGTCCGCTGCCTTTGGTGGCTGCCGCGGCACTGAGCACTTCACAGCCCGCTCAGCTCCCCTGCGACGGGGACCGGGGTAACACCCTGGGACAAAACGGCCCGAGATGCTCAGCAACACTTTCCTCCCTTTGGCCGCTCCTGTCGCCCCCTCTCCTGAGAGCGGGCTGCTCTGCTGCCCTGAATCAGGAGCAACTCGCAGCGCTTCCCCCGGGGAGGGCCGCGGCTGGCCGCTCTCCCTGCGCGGCGGCGGCTCCGGGAGGCCCGGGCGCGAAGCTTCCCCCTCGTTGCGGGGGGGGGGCTGCCAGGGGGACAGGGCACTCGCACAGCGCCTGCTTCCAGCAGTGCCTGGAGGGAGAAAGGAGAAAGAAAAGGAAAAAGAAAAGAAAAAAACAGAAAAAAAGAAAAGAAAAGAAAAAAGAAAAAGAAAGAGAAAAAGTTGTAACTGGCTGAGAAGTGAGTTTTCGGACTAATGAAATCCAAAATGAGTCGCGAATATAAAGTATTGTAAGATTTCTTCCCTGCCCCCCCCCCCCGGCACTGATTGGCAATACTCTTTTTTTTTTGTGTGTTGGTTTGAAAAGCAGGAAGAAATGTAATGAATTGAGTGCTGTCAGAGATGTCTTCTCTGTTGATGTGGTGAATGGCAGTAGCTCCCTGATCCAGTGCAGGTGCAGTAGAGCTGGGGAATAAAAGAGGGGGGCTCTCTGTTCAGTGGAAAAAGCACATTCCCTACAATAGACCACACACTGCCAGCCAGCACGGCATCAGCTCACACTCTCAGACTTTTTTCGCCTCTTTCCACAGTCCTGAGCGCACAAAATGGCTATACATTAGCACTAGTTAGGGTTTGCTTTTAATGAACAGTTGTGACTCCTTTTGACCAACATTTAAATCTGCTGTGCTCTCTCTGAAGACAGGTCTGTTTTGATCACAGGTTTTAAAAAATGGCCCGTTTCCTTACAAGGCAGCTCATTCAGAGACATCAGTTGCATTTGATTGAAAAAAAAAAAAAAAACTCGGTTAATAAAATGCATTTTCCAAGTGCTCCTAATGGGGAAAGATTTTTTTTAAGTATATATAATAAAATGGTGCGGGGAGGAGGGGGAACACTGTTTTTAAATGGATGAGATGGTCTAATCCTATACACGAACGCATATTAATCCTGTTTAGAGATAACCTGTCTCCTTTTTGGCTTAATATATTATCCTTACACACGGATAAAAACTTTGCACTCGTATTAATTCGGCACAGATTGGTTTTTCTTGGCTTATTTCCGTCATTTTTTCTTCCCCCCCCCCCCCGGCGACGTGCTTGGAGGCAGCTGGACGGTTGCACTTGGTTACTCAAGTTTTGCGGGGAATTATGCGCGGGGCGAGGGCTGGCTGCGCGGCCGCGGCGCGTCCTGCCGCGGAGCAGCCGCCGGGACGGGGTGGCCGCAGCTCCCCGCCGCAGCCCGGCGCCGCCGCCTGCTCCCGCACCTATCCCGCCAGAAGCGGATTAAAGCCTTTGGGATGTACTTACCGAGGCATTGCGCTGGGGAAAATTGCTCTGTGTTTGCCTATAAAAAACCCATGTTACTGTGAAAGTTCCTTTTTTTTTTTTTTTTTTTCTAATCGCGGTAACAAATAGCATCAGCTTCTGCAACGCTTTGGCAAAGCCGTGCTTTGCCTGAATGCTGCTAAATGGGAGAAGCTGACAGCTAACCAGCTATTACCTGAGCTCCGAGTAAACTCCCCCCCCCCAGCTGATAACAAAACGCGTTCGCCATAAATGACATTAGAAATAATAACCAGATTCCAGTGAGTGTCTGGGACACGTTTTCAGGGGTCAGATCTGGTCATCCCGAGCACGAAAGGTCGGACCTCGTCTCGGTGCAAGGGACAATACTGATAGGTGTATATTAAAAAGCACGGATCGGTTGCACTTCGTTTTAGGGGCAGTTTTGGCGGGTCCCTGCCGCTTGCCGGGGCATCACCTGCCGGCGCCTCGTCCATCGCCAACAAGTGGGAGCTGCCCCAGCGCCCGCCTTCGCCCAGCTGCGGCGAGAGGCAAAAAAAAAGGAAGGCGAAGTCGGTGGCTTCGCTTTGGGGAGCCGTCGCGCCGCGTCGCGGGCCGGGTGTCACATGCCGCCTGCGACGGGGAGGCGCAAAGCGCCGCCGCCGCGGAGCCCCCCCCCCCCCCCCATCCCGGCCCGGCCCGGCCCGGCCCGGCCGCCGCGCAGCCCCGCGCCGCGCTTAATCCGCCGCTCACATGCCGCACCCAAGGGGCAGCTCCAGCCTATTTAGATCGCCTTGCTTGGTTGCACAAATTTAAGTGGCGAACGAGTTATAAACCTAATAACTGCTTTAATAAAAAAATAATCATTTGATTGCGGCGGAGCAAATTTGCTCGAGCGCGAGGATGCGCCTGGGTTTGCGTTTTCGGTGGCGTTTGGGCTCGGCTCTGGATTGGACTCAAACGTCTTTTAAAAACATTGCTCCGAAAAACGCGACAACAACAAAAAAAGCCCTCCCAAATCCCAGCCCTAAAAGCAATCTAACAGCGGCAAAAAAAAAAAAAAAACCGCCCTGGTTCACAAAGCACGGTGCAATATTTCTCGTGATATTACTTAGGAGAATGAATTGATTTGTAAACAGAAAATCAATATGAGATTTGGGTGGCTTTGAACTAATTGAAAACAATCAACACGGGAGACCATTAATCACAAATGCTTGCACCTCTCGTACTTTTTTTCCCGTTAAGGACGAAGTTTGTGCGCCGCTTTCAAGTGTATTTATGCTTCTGGTTTTACAAGGAAAAGTGAGGATGCGACAAGACCAGTCGCGTTGTCCTCTCTATACTTTTAACGCTAGCATATTGTTTGATTACTAATTCGAGTTAATATGATCTTTATGGCAACATAACAGTGGATAATTGGCCCTTTTTCTGAACAACAATGTAAATCACAATCGCTTTATTATTTAATAACGTCAAACGCTTCGTTGGATTGGCCCCGACAGAGAAGACCTTTTCTTTCTAGGCAGTGTTGTTGGGAAAGAACAATGCAGATCTAATTGTGGAGATTTCAGAAGTTGGCTCCTGTAAATGAACAGCTTAGATATGGAAGTTCCAGCAGATGTCTGCACTTTTCCCTGTGACAAACCTTGTAACCCCCCCTCCTCCCCCCTGCCCCGGCCTCCCCCCGCCCCGACTTATTGAAGATTTTTTGTTCCCACATCCTAGCAACAACCTAAATCTTCCAGGAGCAAATACACCCCTTTCCCCTCGTTGCTACACAGCCCTCAGATGGCCGCCTCAAGCGTGCACACCGCATTAGCGCCCGGCCCGGGGCGCGCTCCCCCCGCGCCCTCCGGCCGCCGCCGCCCCCGACGGGCCGCGGCTGGGGGGGGCAGGCCCGGGGCGGGGGGGGTCCCCGTGGCTGCTCCTCGCCACCCTGCTGCCAGCCGCGCAGGTGGGCGCAGGGCGCTTTTGCGAGCAGTTTGGAGGCGAGCGCAAGTTGTGGGGCAGGGAAGCGCCCTGAGCCCCCCCGCCCCCCCCGGCCGCCCCCTGCGCGCTGCCCGGGGACTCCCGCACCCCCCCGGCCCGGTGCCCCCGGGGGCTCCGCGGGAGACGCTGCGCGGCTCCCTGGGGGGGGGCGCAACCCCCAGCGCGGCTCTGCGCGCAGCGCCCCGCTGCTGCGCGGGTTTTTCCCCGGCGCTCGACGCTGCCTTTCGGGCGCAGCCCGCCGGGGTGGCGGAGCCGGGTCCCCCGCGGCCCCTCGGGGCAGCCCCGCTGGAAAGAGCCGCTCTGGAAAACTTCGGCCGAGCGGAGCTGGCAGCAGCGCGGCTGCGCCGCCGCGTCCCGGGGGCTCGGGGCGGCGGCGAACAATGCGCGCTTTGATGCGCGCCGGGCTCGGGCGGGGGCGGGGGCCGGTACCAGCCTTGCGCGCAGCGGATCGCCTCCGCGGGTGTCGAGGGATGAGGCAGGGACACCAAAGACGGGATATTTTCCCTTGCTTTTGTTTTCGGTTTTGGCATAAACAAGCGGTCGGGATAACGGCGGCTGAATCCCCTCCTGGGCGCAGCGCGGCGAAGCCCCTTTCTGCTCCCTGCCCGCCGCTGTCCGGGCCCCGGGCGGGGCGGGGCGGGGTGGCCGGGCGCTGGGCCTGGGGACCCTGCCCGGGACCCTGCCCGGGGGCCGCCGGGTCGCCAAGATGAGGGGCACCAGCCTCAGACCGGCGGCTTTTTCTTCTTTTTTTTTTTTTCCTGGTGCACCAACCCACTCGGGGAAAGTGTTAAAAAGCCACAGACCTGATCACCGAAATTCCCCCAAACGGGAATCCAGACTCCCCGCACCACGCTGCAAACCCTGCCTGCGGCCGTGGGAAGCGGCTCATCCTTTCACTGCTGGCCTTTGCGGCTTTTTCTCCCGGTGTGCGTGGGAAGTCTCGAGTTTTTTGTTTCGGCCGTGCTTTCCCTGCCCTGTTTGTTTGTTTGTTTGTTTTGCAACTTTACTTTTCTCCCTGGACAATCCCCGAGCAGGGGGAGCGCCGCTGGGGGCAGCGGGGACAGGGATTGCGGGGGAAAAGCGGGATTGCGGGGGAAAAGCGGGATTGCGGGGAAAAGCGGGATTGCAGGGAAGAGCGGGATTGCAGGGAAGAGCGGGATTGCAGGGGAGAAGCGGGACTGCGGGCAGGGCCGGGCTCGCCGCCGGTGCCCCGGGCCGGTGCCGGTGCTCCGCGGCGTGCCAGGAGTTAACAGCGCGCCCCTTCCGCAGGCTCTGCGCGGGGGTGGCTGCACCCGGCGGTGCCCCCCCTCCCCAAACATACACGGGAGCGAGCGGCCCCCCGAGCCCCGCAGCCGGCCGGGGGCTGCCGGGCCGGGCCGGGGGCGGGGGCCGCCCTCGCCGCCCCTCCCTCGCCGTAACGAGCTCATTTCCCTGCCGGCGCCTCCCGCCGCGGGGGCCCCGCTGCCCGGGGCAGCGCCTGCCGCGCAGCCGGGCCGCGGGCCGCGGGGGGACCGGGCGCAGCGACGCCCCCGCCGCGGCCCCACGGCCACGCGTGTCGCCGCGGCCCGCGCTGGCGCAGCGCAGCCGCCCGGAGGTGCGCGGGGGGGGGGGGGGCCGCGCAGGGTGCCCGGGGCCGCTTCGGGAAGGGGGGGGGGCGCTCTGAGAAGCCCCGCACTTATCAATAACAAGATGTATAAATATCAAAGTGAAGTAGCCCGAGTAAGTCTTTCTAGCAGCGCGGAGGAAGCTTAAGCAGCTTTCTTTAATGGTGATTTGTAGCTCTGTAAGGGGCACGGATAGCAAATACCCTGCAGGTGCATGTTGTAACACTGCCATCCGGACTTTAATGTAGATTACTCTCCAACTCGTTTGATCGGTCCTTTGAAACCCTTTACAATTGCCTGTGACGAACCGCCAGTCTCAGTTTTTTTTCTTTGAATAATGCCTTAAGGGTAAGTCCTCGGGGCTTTTAAAGATCTCCAGCACATTTGAAAAAAATCACGTTAGATTTCGCTTTAGAGCGTAGGTCCGCGTCTCTCAACTTGGGGCTGTTAACAGGCATCTTTTAAATCATTAATCATTTAATGGCCACCAACTTTACTCCGGGAGGAAGGTGCTCGCGGGGACCTTCTAAAGGCCTCCAAACATTTACGTGGCCTTCGGCATCCTACTGCTTAAGACTTAGGCGGCGGACACCCCACCTCGCCGCCTGGAGCTGGCGGGTCCGCGGGCTCCGCGGCGCGTAAATCCCGCGGGCACCGTGCGAGCGGGCCCCGCGGCCGGGCCGGGCCGCGCGGCTGCCGCCTGCTTCTCCTGCCCGGCGCCCAGGGCCCTGCCGCGGCCGCCGGCCCGGGAGCCGCGGAGCCCCGCGGAGCCCCGCGGAGCCGCCCGGAGCCCCGCGGAGCCGTCCGGCGGCCGCGCTGGCTGCGGGGCCTCGCGGCGCGGCCCGGGCGCCTGCAGGGAGGCAGGACGCGATAAATCCTGCAGCTGTTTCTGCTCTCCCCGCCAATAACGTTTAACCTTTAATATTTATTCGATACTATTAATTCAAAAAAATAATTACTGAACTTTTGGCCCTTCCACTTCCACAAGCGGCGCTTTGTTTCCGTAAACTGGACTTGGGAGAATCAATCCCTCCGTATCAAACTAGGGATTTGAATTAAAGGCCCATTTGGGACACTTGAGACTACAAAGGGTTACACATAAATAAATGCCACATTTGCCTATTGCAAAAGTTTTCTCTGTCCTTTCTCAGTCACAACAGGGGAGGAAAAAGCCGCCGTTTATTATCTAGTGCCGGGCAGGAGCAGCCCCTCCAGAATGTGCTCTTAGATTTGGCCGGCAGAAGAGGGACTCTTTTTTCCCCCCTCAACAGCAGCTCCTTTTGTTCTCCAGATCTCTTTCCCAATTTCAAGCTTCACTTGCAGATCCTAAGTTTGTTTGTTAATGACGCTATTACCATCTGGCTCGTCCTACTTTCCAAAAGATATAAATCTCCCCAGTTTCATTGCCTGCATTATCATTTAAGTGCCACCATAGCTAGGAGAAAAATATGCTTTCAAGGCTGCAAATTCTCCTGCACGGAATAGCTCCGCGGGCGCGGAGCCTCCCGCCGGCCGGGGACCCCGAGGGCCGGCTTTGGAGGAATGTCCCCAAATGGATTTCACCTCACGGCGATCCTCGGAGAGGGCAGACACTAAGGCTGAAGTTTTCCGCCACAAACTTAAGTGAACCTTCCCCCTCGCTCCCCCCCCGTTCAGCGCATCCGGCCGCTCCGGCCCGCGGCGCTGCGCAGGGGCGGCGGCCGCGCTGCCTCCGCGGCTGCCCGCGCCCCCGTCCGCCCCTGAGCGCGCACGGTGCCTGGGGCCAGCGGCCGTTCCCACGGCAGCCCGGGGCAGGGGGGTCCGCGCTCCTCCCGGGCAAAGCGGCCGCGGATCTGTGCGCGGGGGAGGGCGCGGGGCGGGTGTGCAGGGGCTCCACAATGCCGCTCTTTATCCGCTGCAGCCGGGGGGGCGGGTTGGGCAGGCGAGAGGGACGCTGCGCTCCCCCCGCGTGGGCCCTGGGGGACGCGGTCCCCACGAGCGGATTTCGGCTGCTGATTTCCCGTCCTTCGGGGATCTCTCGCCCGCATTCCCAGGCTTTCCCCTCGGCTCCCTGGACGCAGCGGTTGCGCCGCGGGAGAAGTTTATACCCGTGTCATTTCCTTGCTTAGGTGTCCGGCGGCATTTTTGCAGAGGAATATTCTTTTTAAATAAATGCACACGCACACGCACACACACACACAATATTGTCAAGCGGGGGAAAAGATACTACTTTAATATGTGGAAGAAACCCAGGGATTTTTTTCCCGAGTGGTTTGATTGTTAAAAATAATTACGGATGAAAAGAAAACTCACTTATTATGCACTTCTAATACTGTGACTGCATAGGAGAGAAAAGGGGCCAAAACAGTGATTAATTAATATCACACAGGCGTAGCTGTTTGCTAGCGAAAGGCCTTTCCCCCCTCACGGCTGCCGAGTTATCACTCCAGCTCGAGCGCTGTGTAGCCGGGAAGGGATCTTGTTTATAAATTTATATGACGACCTTTTCTTTGTGTGCGCTCTAAAGTTGATATGGACAAATTGCAGAGGTATACAATTTAAGTAGATGCACTTTTAATCACCGATCATTAAAATGGTTATGTTAAATATACTCAATTACATGCATGACTTCACCCTAACAGTACTTTCTATTCTCCCAGCTGCTCACGTATTCCTTAACTATAGTCAGCAGAAGAAACTCGATTATGCTGAATCCATACATTTCTATGGATTTCATCAGCCTAATTAATGCTTCAGTGTGGTCCATGTGCCTGAATGGTCCCTTTGCTCTCGCTCGGGGAAGGAGGCAGTGGCGGAATGCAGAGGGTCTTTCTTCCCGCTGTACCCATGGGGGTCACTCTAGGACTCTAATGGCAAAGGTAGCAAGTGTTAAATAGCAGAAACATGCGGAGAAAGGGAAGGCAGCGATGTAAAAAGGACATCGATACCCTAGGTATGCCCAACAGGTCAGTGATGATAATTAAAACGGTTAAGGAAGAGAAGGTAAATGGGAGGCTGCCACTGTTTGCTGCGCGCCTCGCTGGAAGCAAGCAAACGGGGTGGCCGGACTGCACCTCGCTGGAAAGGTGACGGCGGGATTTAAGCCTAAATAACTCGCAGGGCAGCAGCCTCTTCTGCGAGGGGTGTGTGTGAGTGCCCCGTCCGCTTTTTGGAGGTGACCGTGGTGAGGAGGAGCTCTCTCCCAAAATGAAGAAGCGATTAAAATCAATGCGATGTGTGGCGGCTTTAGCACCCACAGCCAATGGCTGCTGTATCACCCATCTCCCCATCTTACCGTTTAGTGGGGTCCAAAAGGAAAGAGCACGTCCTGCCAGTCAAGCAACACTTTAATCGATGAGAAATTCGTCGGGATGTATTTATTTTTTGTTCCCACCTGTGGTGGTGGACGGCCGCCTGATCAGCCCTATGGCGAGGCGTGGGGGGAAATCAGAGATAATTTCTTGTCCCCCCCCGAGCTGGCAGGAAGGGGGCGATGGGGCCGGATCTCTTCCCCATTTCTCCATCGTGCCAACAGCCCAACTGTCCTGCCTCCGTGTCAGCGCCTCGCTGCAGCCTTCATCCCCAAGTGGAGAGAGCGAGCAGGGAAGATTTCAGATCTATAACCAAATTATAACCTAGGAACTTTATGCTTGTCATGCTAATTTAATGACTTTTATAGTAAGTGTAGACTTTCTGTCTTTTGAAATTAGCTCTTCAAACTGCTTTGTGTAATGACAGACACTAGACATAAGAGACAAATGCACAAGCAATAGCGGGATAATAATCTGGCAAACACTGTGCCATTTAATATTAAAATGGAGAACAAAGTGCATTAAATCTCGGCGGCGATGTACATCGGTGTCCGCTTTATTCGCTGCACGCCCTGGCTCCGGGCTGAGCCGGAGGGCGGATATCCTCGAGCAGTGCCGTGCCTGGGTGTACCTGGGAAAGGAGCTGGTCCTGGACGGGGAGCACGAAATAGTGTTGCATAAAAGGGAAGGGTGCATTGCTTTCTGGTGTTTGGGTACTGTAAATACCCGGGGGTTTAAACGGGCTGGTTCTGCCCGGTGGCTTCGGCCGAGCCTGGCCGCCCGCTCCCTTCCCAGCGGTGCGACAGGACGTGCCGTCCTCGGGCTCTGGACGTGCAGGTCACCTGTGTCCCCATAGCAGCTCTGCTGCTCCCATGTTGCGAGTGGTCCAGAAACCCGTCCAGGAGATGCTCTTGATAACAAAGAGAGGGGCAAAACCAAAGCTATAGGTGTATTGCAACCTGGGCGACTCAGCCGTTGCCTATAATTGTAAATAAGGTAAGTTCACACGACGATCGAGTAACGAGGGAACAAGAGGCCTATTTTAATCAGGTGGTTATCTCTCCTTGGTGGAGATCAGAGCTCCATCACTCCTGGCCTTCTCATTGTGTCCCCCCTGCTGGAAATGACAGCTCCTTCAGAAATAAGCAACTTGGTCCCTGGATGGGATTTCAGCTCTTTTGCACTACACATGTACCAATTGTCATTTTGCAGCCACAGCGAAACCTCTAAATTATATAAGTGTATAAACTCGGCCTCATTAAATCCCCCCTTTTGGGTCGCCTCAAGGTGGGAGAGTATATTACTGGAAGCCAGAAGAGACTTAAATTATATCCAAACGGGGATTGAAACGTAGCGGTACTTAAGCGCACTCCTTGTCTCAGCTACAGAGGTTTCGTTTCCCCCCTTTAGAGTGTTACAGTATTACAAACGCAACAGTTTCCTTATGTCAAATCCAACGACCTGAAATCCTGTTTCTTGGTTCAGCCTGCAGGTCCCTTTGTGGCGGGCACAAACCCACAAAGATACGATCAGACGCTGCCGTCTGACCGCAGGGAGGTTTATCGCGCATCCGAGAGCGCTTCCTCACGCGGAGCTGCGCGCCTCCCGCCCGGCCGCGTGGGAAGGCGCCGTGCGAGCTGTGTTCCGGGTGGGCGGCGGGTGCGCAGGTCTGCGCGGGCAGGCGCGCAAGGGCCGGGGCAGCGATGCCCGCAGCGCACCGGCGCGTTTCTTGCGGAGCAGCCGGTGCCCGGTGCCCGCTCTGCGCCCCGCGGCCCCGCGCCCCGGCAGCGCCCCTCCCCGCGGCATCGCGCCCCTCCCCGCGGCATCGCGCCCTCCCCGCGGCATCGCCCCCTCGCCGCGCCGGCCGCGCAGACAGCACGTTCCCAAACTTGGAAATGCCACATCGCGTTACCGCTGCGGCGGGCGGCTGCTTTCGGATCCGTGACAGCTGAGTTTTTCCTATCGATTATGTGACACTGCAGTTCATTTACGCGGCTCAAAAGCTTAAAGCCACCGCGGCAGCCCCCGGTTTAACCCGAAATCCTAACGGAAAGTGAATCAACTTTCTGGCCAGTGTTTAAACTGATAGATCAGAACTTAATTCGGAGAGACAGAGAGGGAGACAAACGACAGCACGGATTTATCGTGCCCGGCGTCCTTCGCTGAAGCTTCGGGGACGGAGGCGTTGAACGTGCAGGGCCTCGCTGTTAACGAGGGGCAGCGCGTTTGGTCGCTGGGTGTTTTGTGTATTTTTTTCCAGGCAGATTGTACGGCTGCGGGGCAGGGGGGGGCGTTTTCCTGGCCCCGAGGGGCCGCTCCGGCCGCCGCCCGTGGGGGGGGGGGGGGGGGGGGCCGCCCCCGCCCCGCCGAGGTGCCTCCGCGCTGCCGGGGCCCGCGGGCGCTGCGGGGCGTCGCGCTGGGCTGTTATTGATTATTTGTCGCCCCGTGTTTGTCAGCTTCAATAACTTTTCCTGAAGTTTTACTTACGGGCACTTGAGCTTTCGGATTAGGCCAGCTCCGAGGGTTGCAGTGAGGGGTAATTATGCGCTGGCCTGCTTCCCCGCAGCCGGAGCTGGGCAGCCAGAGAGAAAAGAGCATTAACGTATAGAATGTGTAGGATCCGGCCTGACACTCCCCCCCCCGCCAAAGCGCCGCCCGCTCCGAGCGAGAGGCGAGAGCAGCGCGGAGCTCGCGGGGGGCAGAGCTGCTCCCCGCTCCGGGGTCGCCCCGCCATCCCCATCCCAACCTGCATCCCCATCCCCATCCCATTCCCATCCCCCTCCCCAGCCCAGCCCAGCCCCCTCTCCAGCCCCCCCCCCCCCCGCGGGTCGCTGCCGGTGCCGCGGCTGCGGGCGCTGCGCTGCGCTGCGCTCGGGCGTCGGGGGCGGCGGAGCGGGGGGTCGAGGACCCTCCAAGGCCCCCAGCAGTTTTCAGCGCCGGGAGAGGGGCCCAGCGAGACGGGCTCACTCCCGGGGGACCCCCCCCAACCCCCCCCAACCCCCCCCAAGGCCGCCGCGCGAGCCTCGCGCTTTCTGCCCCGGCCAAATCCCAGGTATTAAATTAAAGAGCTGGCTCGAGCCGCTGGCGGGGAGGCGAGCGCGGGGGATTTGTATGATGGAGATGGACTCTTCAGCACTGCCCGCCCGTCAGCGCGGACGCGCATTGCCCCGGACTAAAGAGTCGCGTCGGCCGCCCCCAGCGCGGAGCGCACCGGCCTGCTGCGGCGGCTGGAGCCCCCCCGCCAGGGCCCGGGGCGCAGCGGGGGTCCCACCTTCCTCGAAGGGAGAGAGGAAAGACCCCCTCTCTGCCCATCTTCCTCCCCTGACAACTTTCCTGCGCCTCCCGAGCGGTGCGCGCTGCCCCATGCGTGCTCCGGCTATACCCATTTGTAAGCACACTAAAGGCGAGCTGGCGTAGCCGGTCTCCGGGCTGGCAGGGTGCCTATGGCGTACAGTATAGCGTCTGATGCACTGTGTGTCCTACCAGTGCGAGCGGAGAGACGAGTGAACACACAGCGCCCAGTTACGCAGGATTTAATTATGGTGGAAGGTGTTCTCTGTGCTGGTTAGGAGAAAAATCAATCGGGGGCTTATTTGCCACAATGAAATAATAAAAAAACCAATTTATTAGAGCAATAATCTCAGCCCCAACTGGTCTAAATATTATTGTTTCAATCGCATTGAGGGGATTCAGACTGCAAGTGTCACATATACAGCACCGGGGAGTCCGTCCCACAAACACAGCACGAGTTTCTAACCTCTTTCCAGGGGCTTATTTGCCAGCTCAGAGACCTCTTAAATAGGGGGCTGAGTTCTCCCGTTTCAGGTCCAGATGTTTGGGTTGCTGCACTGCCTATAAGGCAAGGTGCTCTGTGCTCTGCAGCCGCCTGTGCCAAGAGGCAGCCGGACCGTACAGCTTCCCGCTAGGTCTGCAAGATTTCCTGCTTTCCAGTGGTTTATACGTGAAATTCCTAGAAGAGAGGAAGCCACACAAAAGGTGCCCAAGCCACAGGCCGAGAGAAATGCCTGGTTGTGATACAGTCAGGAAAGCATCATGCAAAATCCCCCAAATCCTCCGGTTCTCGCCAGATCCCCCCCGGAGGGTGCTGAGGGCAGAGGCTGGGCCTGGGGCCACGGGGAGGATGCGGGTGATGGCAGTGCCCTCGCTTTCCCTTGGCCACGTGAGATCGCGGCCTTCGTCTCGCCCTCGTGCTGGCCTGTGCTGGTGGCCCGGGTGTCGCTGGGAGCTGAGGAGCTCCCTGTGCCTCCAAGCGGGTGACTCAGGAGATGCCGGGTTTGCCGAGAGCTTTCTGTAGCTCCGGTCATCCCCGCGGACCGGAGAGGACCTCATTTCCCGCCCAGCGCCCCGCCGGCCCCGGGGCTTTCACGGGGCTGCGGGAAGGACAGTCAGCGTCTGTCCCCGGGGAATGAGCTGGCACCGCGGCTCCGGTCTGAGTCAACAACCTGGCGAGCCCCGAGCATGACTTCATACATCATGCCGTCCCGCTGAAAGGCGCACGCCTGTGTGCGCGGCCCTGCTCAGAGAGAATGGGAAGAATAAAATAAAACCGAACAAGCACTTGTCCTCTTCCCGCCAGCCCGTTAGTCAGTCGTTTGGTTGTTTCGACTCACGTTATTTCCTGCAAAAAAACCCCCATAAAACCATCTTATATAGACATAATAAAAACACAAATGAAAGAAAATCATCTCTTAATGAGAGACCTAGCCTTTCTCTGACAAATCCCCAGTACTAGGAGAAGAATATTTAAATGTTTTTAATTTAAATTGTTCTCATGATTAATTCCAAATTGCTAAATAATATTATCCTGTATCTATCTGTCTGTTTGTCGCTGAGGCACATAACATTTCAAAGGGATTGAATGGGGTTTGGAAGGCGAAAGAGTCCTTTGCAATGCCTGTGTTCACTTTTTTTAACGTTAGGTCTGTTGGTTTGCCTTTTTTTCCCCCCTTCTAGTAGAAATGTAAAATACAACTGGGACAAAAGATTGGGTTTGTGCTTGTTGCTTTTCACACACAAATCTCTTGCTTTATTTTTCGCCCGTAGGATCTGAGGGATATCCTAACGTTAGAGAAAACTCAGCAGCCCTCGCCCTTCCGCCCGCGCGGCGCTGCCGGTGGAGGAGCCCAGCCGGAGCGCAGAGCCGCGGCTCAGCAGCGGTCTGAATATTCATATTTAACTCTTCAAACAACGGAAGATGCTTCAAAACCATGCGTGAGACAAAATGACTTTACACTTTCCATCATTAAACCTCTGTTTAGCTGTACTCCAGAAATGAGTAGTTCATAACAAGCTACGAGTCTGATTGACAGGCTGCCAGCAGAAGCCCTTCAGCAGGATTTTTGCAGCTCTCGCCTAGTGTGCTGTTCCTTGCTCCCTTTGGTGAGATCCTATTTCAAGCGCAGAGGCAAGAGGAAAATTTGCAGAAAAGTTTCATATCTAAAACGTGATTGCTCTGAAATTAAGAAGCAACATTTTTTTTCCTTTATTGCTTTAGAAATAAAGGTTGCGCTTCGTGTTCGTGTTTGCTTAGTGCACTCTGAGCCCCTGATGTATTTCCAGCATTTTCAGCCATCGTCACAAGACCTTGCTTACCTGGTAAATTTGAAGTGTGAAATGATTAGTGTTCCAAGTGCCTGAAAAAAACAACAGTAACAATGTCTGACAACTTTCCTTCCCCCCCTCCCCGCTTTTTTTTGCTCTTGTTAAATAATATTTCATGGTACATTAAATGGGTTACACAGTCTCTGCCTAAGAGACCAAAGCGATGTATTGCCACATACTAAATGTTTTCATCAAGCAGCTGCTTTTTAAAAGGGAAAAAGCTGGAGACAGCCTAGAATTCTTCACTGAGCCTTTTCTCAGCTTGCTCTGAATTTGATATGAAGTGGTAATAATTTGGAGATAGATACCGAACGAAAAACAAATATTCTTTCATAGTAAAGGGTGTCAGTTGTGATCACAGGCAGATAGCAGAAATGCTACTTGTTAAACCCGTCGCACGTTGTTTTTTCCGAAGTCGAAATGTTTTTAGCAGGAATCGCTTCCTTGATGGCAGCTTTGGACGTAACAGCTACTGCCGGCGCGGCCCGAGGAGAGAAGCAAACAATTAAAACATTTACGTATTTGGTTCGTGATAGACATCTCCGCGAGGCAGGTCTGAAGATTTTTTTCCCTCTTAATTTTTTTCCTCCCTCCTCTTTTTTTTTCGGTAAGCAGGATAAGCTTGGAGTGCCCAGTCACCGTGGCAACTGCCAGAAAAATCCTCCTGAAGTTTGACGAGGTCAGCGAGCGGGGTCACCAACTCTGGCCTCTCCCCGCGCCGGGCCGGCAGGCCCCGTCCCGCGGTGGCAGCGGCGGCCGGGCCGAGCCCTGGGAGGTGGGTTGCTCCCGCGCTGAGGCGGGTTTTTGGAGTCAGTTCACGGCCCGGGCTCTCCAGGTGGCCTCCAAAATCGATGGTGACCCCGTGACCCTGTCGAGCGGAGGCAGAGCATCCAACCCAAGGCAGGATTTAGCCAGGGCCGACAGCTTTCCGCTGAGTGTTATTGGGGACAGTGCAAACAGTTTGGGAAGCGAGGAGGTAGGTATGAGGAGCGGAGGTCATTAAAAGCACATTAAAAAACAATTTTTGAAATCCTTGTTAGTGGAAAGTTCTTATTAGCATTAACCGTACCTTAAATAAGCTGTTTTGGCAAGGAGCGTTTTTCCCTTCCCTAACAATACTGTATCAAGTGTTTCAGCGCATTAATATATGAAAAAGCAGCACTTTATATATTCCAAACCGAGACTAATATTTTGTCTACCTCTGGATTTCAAGGGCATAAACGAAACTGGCTCATACGTGGAAAAGCGATGTTTATGAAGTGTATTTTTTTTTCTTAATATAATAAAAAACAGGAAGTAGCTTATCAAAGCAGGTCATTTATTTTAAGAGGTAGCTTCTCTCATGTGTGTATTCCCTTCAGATTCAAAAGACACTTAATTGGTGTGATTTTATATTTGAACTCGGAAATTAAGTAACATTCAACACAGTGTTGAACGAAAATATGAGTTTGACGGACTAGTTCCTTTACTGATTTGTAATACAAATAGACAAGCCACACATTTGGTTATATATTTTTACAGAGGAGGACTGTGGTCCTCCATCACATTTATATCACATTTATTTATATTACATTTATAGAAGAAATGATGTATTTCCCTTAGGATTTTAAGCAACGCAGACGGGGAGGGGAAGGGGAGGCTGCTGCTGAGGTCTGATGTGTAATGAAATCTGTAAACTTGAGCTTCTGGGCAAGTGGGTTTCCTGTTGTGCTCCCAGTGACACTGTCCTGTTTTATTAGCATTTCCACAAAACCTCGGTTTGGCCCGCGTTTCTCACGTGAGCAATCAGTTGGCATCATCTGAGTAAGTGGTGCTACGCAGAGAAGCAAAGCGCCGTCTCCGGGGTGGGAAAATGCTCTCAAGCTTTACGTGACTTCAAAACTGCTCCAAAGGAAGAAAATTGTGTTAATATTTGCTCCCGTTCTTAGAAAAATTAAGCAAGGCTGACCCCGGGGGACTTTTGCCCAGGCAGTTCCTCTCGTGCCTCGCAGGGAAGGGGCAGCTCGGCTCCTGCACCCGCGCCTGTCGAGCAGGTCCCCCGCGGCACGGGGCTGCTCGGCCTCGGAGCTGCTGAGCGCAGGACGAGGTGAGAGATCCTGGCCTGACAAGGCCCCGTGAGTACAACAGCAAGAGCCTCTGGCCTTCACCTGCAGTGAGTAACCCCGTACGCTGCAGAGATGCTGCCCAAGCCCGCAGAAACCCACTGGCTGAGGTCCTGCGTCTCAGTCCTGGTGGGACTGGCTGAGGAGCAGGAGATGAACTGCTCCGGGTGAGAAGGGGAGCAGAACTGCACCCTAAAATAATTTAGGGCCCAGACCTGCACACACAGATATCAATGGCAACAATCTGTTTAATTGCACGATGAACATTAATCATAGTTTTTTGTGGGTGGTTTTTAACAGAGCATTAGCAAGCGTGCTGGTTCAGGGCTGTGCCTTGTCTGACTCAGCTTGGCAAGACGGCTCGCAGTCCTCGCCGAGGGCTAGCACACTTGCTTGGTTTTCAGAAAAAAGCATTTAAATATAGGAATTGTGAGCAGCTGGAAGGTGAATCCTTGCTATTTTCAAAAACATTTGCAGAATTTTGACTTTTTTTTTTTTAATACCCATACCTCCTTGTAGCATGAGTACACAGTGTCCGACTCTACCTAACAAGCAGGGGATTGCTGATACTGCACCTCTTCCATTGGAGCTTCCAGACCAAAATCACCCCCAAACTTCCCAAAAGCTTCAGCCTTGCAATGAGGACTCTTTGGTAGAGGGGGCCTCAGGAGCTTTGACTTGCTGCAGACTCTATTGAGTTGATCTCTGGAGATCCTCCTGAATTTGTAATCAACTGCAAATCCAGAAATGTTACTTGAAACAAGTCCCGGGCCTGCATCTTTTCTACTTCTTCACCTTTTTCAGTTGTTTATCACTAGTACCTCTGGGATGCAAAGCACCTATAGGTGCCTATGGCAGAAGTAGCTAAAGTGAGAATATTCGTTTCTCTCATCTCATCCCCTTCGGCTCAATGAGGTGCTGTCTTCAAGTAACAATTTGATTCCTTGAAATATTTTCTTAAGTGCAGGCAATTTTAGTTTGAACAGAGTGATATACGTGAATGGACTTAATATGGCGTTGAGATCAGAAATCGGCAAAGGCTTTGGACTAGTAGTTCCCAAACTGTTGTATGGATCACTGATAATCCATGAGGCCTTGGTAAGTTTGCTGCAGGTGGTCTGTGGAACTGTATTAAATAATATTGTTTATAGTTTTCAGTTAAAAGTTTGATGAGAAGAGTGTGTGGCAGTCTGCAAGAAGTGTTGAGAGCTGAGAGCTTTTTGCCTAAAAGTCTGAGGACATCTGCTTTAGCCGAATGTGTCTCCGCCTGTGGTCCGTGAGGCCTTAGAGGGTGTTCG
Organism: Dromaius novaehollandiae; assembly: GCF_036370855.1. Taxonomy (NCBI): domain Eukaryota; kingdom Metazoa; phylum Chordata; class Aves; order Casuariiformes; family Dromaiidae; genus Dromaius; species Dromaius novaehollandiae. The sequence continues at coordinate 10,689,903 of NC_088106.1, forward strand.
GAGAACATTTTCAAACTCAGAGCGCAGTTAAATGAACACACTTTATCACCCATGCAAGCAAGCAAGCAAAAAACCACAACCAAAATATAAAAAAAAAACAAACTTCAAAACAAAATGGGGAAAATAGAAGTAATAAATGAGCACTGAAGCCTAAGCCTAGTTTGTGTTTGATTGTATCTGAAAACTGCTCTCCCAGAGCTGCACAGAGACCGAGACACGCTGCTCTGGCCGGTGGCATTTCACCCCAGCCGGGATCGGGGCCGTTAAAGGTCTGCGCTTTCTGGAGGGAGCAGTGAGGGCAAGCAAGCACCCGGGCTTTACAGGTGTGCGGGCAGAAGGTCCTGAGCAAGTGCTGCTTTTCCTTCTCCTCTCTGCTTTCAGTGCGTGCATGGCTGGTGTGCAGAGGCGAAGTCAAACTAAATCCAATGCTTTTCCCTATTCTGGGTGAACTAAGCAGAGCAAGCACCTAGAGCAGCCTTTGGGGAGGGTTACGGTATAGGCTGCTGCTTTAGGAAGCTACTAGGAGCTATAGGAAGTTCTTAATCCTTCCCTGCCTACAGGACTGTCATTTATAGTCCTGCTATTGTCTCATCTTTTATAAGGATGTTTCCTTACGTTAAGGCTCCAAGAACAGCCAGACTTGGCCGTTGCTCACAGCTATTTCTGTTTGCGGCTTAATGCACGTCTAATATTCTGTTTGTGCCTTCACTCCTCTCCTGTGCAGCAGACTGCACCTACACGCTGGTTTAGGTGACATCATTCTCAAAACATTCGCTCCTGGATTTCTTCTTTTTTTCTGATTTGTCTGTGCATCTTGATTTCGCATTAGCCTAGTTTATTACGGTTAACGTGATAAAGCCTGTGGAACTTTATGCATTTAGTTGGTCACTTCATGCTGGTTGTAATACTATGTAACTTCAGCTCTTGTTTGAAGAACAGCCACACAGACACACTGTCACATAAAAAGCTGCTATGGGTTGTTTTGCCACTAAGTGAAAGCTTTTTTTATATATATATATATAAATATAAATCTTTAAAATATCTGTCACCATGTAACAAGAATGAATTCTACCATGAGCAGATAAAATGGAAGTGTAGATTATTTTGGATGTATAAAATTTAGCTGGAGGTTAGTGGTGGCTTAATTACAGGATTTTTTTATTGCTATTCATACAGACAACCATTGTTTTCCCCTTTGATTTATCTCCAAATCAGCCCTGTTCAGAATCCCGTTTCTGGCAATCTCAGCAACATGTGGGAGTCTGGCAGGCTTTTACGGACGTTTCCATCTTCCCCGTACTGCTCGTTCCTCTGTGTTACACCAGCTCTGCAGCCTGTCATTTCTCTGAATCCTCTAATGATGCCTCCTCGCCGTAATCTGCCCCACGGCTGTTCCAGATTCATGTGCTTTCATCAAAGGTTTTCAAACCAATCTAGAAATAGATACTGAAATAAAGGCAGGTGATCTAGTGACTGGGTGATATTCTGCCACTGACTTACTGCTCTGCCTCGGGCAAATTACAGACCTTCTCCAGATCTCGGCTCTTTGTCTGTAAAATAGGAATAATAATAACTTTACAAAGTGCTTTTGTATGACTGAAAGATTTGATGTAAATTAAAAGCTGCCCTGATTTTGTTAAACGTAGCTCTGCCTAACACCGTGCACCTTCTGCACTGCTGGCTCCTCGCTGCCGCGGAGGCCCCCGCGAGCCTTTCAGAGCCGGGGTTTTGCTTCATGCCTTGCATATAGTGGCAGTTGGGCTTTTAATTACCCTTGAGTACATAACATACATTGCAGCGGTCACATTTTTTTTCTTCCTCGTACGTTGTAGCTTTGCTGGAAAAAATCCAGACAAGCTGCAAACAGGTCGAGGATGCCCGGGGCAGCGCGTAGCCTCCTCACGGGCGCTGGTGGGCTGGTGCCCGTCGCGACGAGCGATATATTCCTCTCTGATCGGGAGCTGCTCCTTGGTTAGCAGTTCCCCTTGCTGTTTAGTTGCTCTTGTACACTCTTGTAGTTTCCAGTTATGTAACCCATCTCGTTTTGTGCATATGTGAATTTAACAGCTGTCACTGTCAGCAGTGGTTGTGCGGGGTGGGTTTTTTTTTTTTTTTTTGGCAAGCTGGCATTACTCATCAGTCTCATGGTAGTTTTGTTTGAAAAATGCTTGTGTTGGAAAAAGTGGATTTATCAGCTCAGCACTGTATGGTGCTAGCATGCAGCACAACAAAAGACAAGTGCTCATTTCAGTAGCGCTTGCAGCATTTCGTGGGGCCCCCAAATAGGCTGAACAAGGCTTCTCTGGCAACTCGAACCAAGTACAGTGGGAAACTTGTTAAAGTGGCAGTGTCACTGCCTGGAAAATGGATGCGGCTTTCTCCCGTCGTTTATTGCGTCTTTCTGCTGTTTTTTTTTAACGACTGTGTTAAGAATTTCACTGAATATTGGGGGGGGGGGGGAGAGGCCTAATTGACAATGTTGTGCTCTTACAAGTGATCTTTTCTCACAGTTTCTTGGCACACAGACCAAACCGTCAGTCTGTCCTGCCCGGAGTGGTTCTGTCATACAGGGAAGAATATGATACTTGCAGTTTTTTCGAGTAATACTACAAAGTCCGTCATTCCGCAGCCTTTGGGGGAGACCGCGTTCCTTGTTTAAATCCATTTATTTTCAGAGAGATTTGCTACACATACACTCTCCCTTGTAACTGGCACTTTATAATGCAAACACAACGTGGAAAGTGCTCTGTATTTAACTGAATGTGTCAGATGGTTAAAATCATGCTTTAAAAACAGTATTTCATACTGCAAATGTATCTAACCATCCATACATGTATTTGGAATAAATCCATCACTATTTATTTATGCTCTCTGTTTACATTCAATATAGAGGGTGAAGATAAACCCGTGAGTTTCACTTTTGCTGGTAAACTGTCTTTCGCATTTTCAGGTTCTGGGATACAGGCATGATGCTACAAAGTCTGCGTGAAAGACGTCAGAGGGAAATACTTATTTGAAGAGATCTTTGTTATTAGATGTATAGAAAGTTTTATGAAAAGCTCAGTTTTGTAAAATGCAAATTCTGGACTAATTGCTCCTCTAAAAGCCTTTATGATCTCTGCAGCTGCGTAATTAAACTGTTACTCACCTCTACTTCAGATAGCCAACAGAAGCCAGAGCTGCAAAAAATGCATGTCTTTATATATGTATAGATCAGTTACATGCGTTTTTAAGTTGTATAGCTTTTATTCACCCAAATGTGACTGTAGGTGCTAACTATGCACAAACATATATAAGCTCGCTCACTTTTACGGTTGCGCAACAGGCAAACGCCTGGGGAGACGCACAAACGCTGACACGTTTCCGTGTGTTCCCCACCTACGAGTCTTCGTGCGGCAGACGAGGCTGTGGCTGACGGGGTGCGTGGGAGGAATGGGTGCACGCAGCCTCTGTTCACCGTGGAAGGAGACGGCTACCGCGCAACCGTCTGCGCCGAGGGCAGGGGGCTGCGGTCACCTGCTGCTCGGAAGCCTTCAGCAGCTCTGATGCTCTGACGCCCTTTGCCTTGTTACCACCCGCTGCAACGTGGTGCGGAGGTTGGCACCTGCCCCCAGGGCTCTTGGTGCACGGTATTCCCTTCGTGACTCCCTGTGCCCTAAGGTTTGTAGCTCATCCTCTCCCCGCCTGGCAGAGCATTCAGGGACGGGGGCAGGATAAAGCATGGGAGATACCTCTAAAGACATGATAGGTTTAAAGGTGTGTGTGTGGGTGGGTGGCTGTTTTTTAGTTTGGAGACCAGGTGCTGAAACACATGGGGAAACATTTCTCCCACACTGACCGCAGCAAAGTGGTGGTCGTTGACTTGAATGACAGGGACTTGGAGACTGATGTCTCAGCACAGACTCCCTTAAGCCTTGGCTTGATGGGTGAGATCTTCAACATAGCAGAGCCTGTTACATTAAGGGCTTTATAAAAGCAACAGTGCCAATTTAAAATCAGCCTCCCAGGTTGCCGGCAGCCCCGGCAGGTGTAACGTGATCCTGGTAGCCCAAGCCAGCGAGTAAACAAGCTGCCGCATTCTCCACCAGCTGCCCCAGAGGAGCTCTGCTGACAGGGAATTGCAATGGATAGTCGTGCTAAGTGAGCTGAGCTGCTACTGAGAGATCGGTGAAAATGGACAGTCTCCTGCGACTGTTAATTCTCCTTATTGCATCCAGGTTTTCACCTCCACACCCAGAACAATGTAGGTTGTGGGGAAAAATTGCTTTCCCTAGGAAGACTGTCAAGTTTAGTCAGATGGAGCCTGATCCGGTTCTATGAACTTCAGTGGGAGTTTCCTGTTGGGTTTCCCTAAACTAGAGAAAACGATCCTACTGCTGCAAAACTGCCACACCAGTTAGCAGCATTTAATACTGTCCCAAAGGAAGCTGCTTGCTTGCTTTTCCCTTCGGTTCCCAGTCTCACCTTCAGTGAGCAGTATTAAATCAACGGCTTCTTGACTACAACATTGGTCACCTTTTCCTCCCCGAGTGCCAACGTTTAAGCCCCCCAGCTATGGTGAAGTCATCCCCCCTAAACACCCGTACTGTCCCCAGCACGCTGTGTGTCTCTGGCTGTTCTCCTGTGTCCAGCTGAGCAGAGGCTGACCGCACCATCTTACGTCTGGCTGGCTCTCCACGGTAAAGAAGGTGCATTTGCATGAGTGCGGTCTGGACAAGCCTTATGGGCCTGCTCAGGCTCTCGGATTCACCGCGGAGCCTGTGGAGTACCCGGAGCGTGGGTACAGGCTGTCGTCCATCACGGCCCTGGCGGTCCAGCTCTCCACCAGTGCTTCTGCCTCCCGCTGGCAAATCACTGTCTATCCCCCATATCCCATATATCTGCATCCCACCCTGGCCCAGAAAGCCGCTTCCCCTCCTCCCCAGGCCCACGCTCTGGTTACTCATGAGTTATGATAACATATAAGCAGCTTAGAGAATTCTTATCGGAATAAGTTGAGCACAATGTGACGTTTAACTCTTAATGACAGCCACCTCTAACTGTGAGTGACACATTATAAATTATATTTGAACTGCATTTTTTTCGGAGGCAGATTTTCCCTCTGCCACCCAGTCAGCCCTGTAAAGTTGCACTTGTGGCCTTAATCCCACTTGGATGTGTGCCCCGCTGCCTCCACTTTCCGTCACTTGGGTACTTTAGTATTCTTGAGCAAGTGAACAATCTTTGTTTCTGTACCTTATTAGGCCAAAGACCATAGCAGCTCGCGATGGCATCAGCAGGCCCCGCAGGCAGGATTCTCTGCAGACACAGCCAACCTCCAACAAACCCCTTTTTATCCTCCTGTTTCTAGGAAGAATTATGATGGTGGTGCCCTGCTGTTGATCAGTCAAATCTGTGGTAGGCCTAGAGATAAGTCCTGTAAGTGTGGTGTACTGTAAAACAGCGGCTCCCATTCATTAGTAGCTTGTGTGTAATAAACCACCAAAGGGAGGGGGCTGGGGAGGGCGAGGGGAAGAGCAGCTGCACTATGCGGGAACAAACAACACAACTCATTCTTGGGAGCCAAAACTTTCTAATTTGCTGCCGGACTGCTGGGCGCACTCAAATTCCTTCTGATAATACGCTCGTGCCCCCGGTGCCTCTCCCTGCCTTTCCCAAGTTCTGCTTCCTATAGAGGTCCCGAAGCCCGCGATCGCTGCGCTTTGAACCAAAAGCGTCGACGGCGGCTGGATGGGGAGGAGGAGGGGAACGCATCGGTCGCCCAGCGTTTGCAGGCTCCGGCACAAGAAAGTGGCGGCCGCTGAGATGGGTCGTTCTGCCGGGGAACGGCTGGGGCACGTATCTGGTCGTGCAGTGGGTAAACAAAGCATCACACGGGCTGCAGAGCAGGCAGGAGACGTGTAGCAGAGCCATACGTATTCGAGGCATGGCGGAGGAATGGTGTGTGCCTGAGTAGTTCGAACGGCGTTATCAATTTAGAGCCTGGTGGGATATTTGGAGACTTTTATCTTCTGAAAGGCAAAAAAGAAAAAAAAAAGAAAAAAAAAGAAAAACCATCAAATCAATAAAAATAGCAAAATTATTTGGCTTATTTCTAGCATTTTCCCCTAAGTTCTAGTAAATATTTGAGTATAATATTTCCTCATTGCCCCAGTCTGGAGACTGCTTATGGGCATGTTTGTTTAAATGGAATCTGCTAAGTATAATTTTAGATGTTGCATATATTGGGACCTCAGTAATTACTGATGCTTACATAGCTATGAATATGTTGGTGCTTCAGGATCTCAGGCTTGGTTCATGAGAGTGGCTGTAGAATATTTCAGACCCGGAATTAAAATTATTGTGTGCATGTTGCAGAACCGCCCTTGTAGACCAGACCTTTGCGCTAAAGTATGTAATTTCACAAGACAATGAACTTTCAGGCCGGAGCTGCTCTGAGGGATTGCTGTACCCTTGCAGGAGATCACACTGATGGCTTTTTCACAGTGATGCTGTGACCGTATTAGACTCATCTCCAAACATTTCTATAGGCCAGGGCTATCTAAATGGCAAATCCAGGCACGGTCCAAACCTCAAGTAGTCTTTTTTGTAGACAGTGCAAAGCCTCAGATGTGAGGTTTTCCACTTTCCTGCAGGAGATCTGTATTTCTTTCTCCTCTCCTGAGCTCTTGGAGAGCTGTGCAGTGTGTTGCCGGTCTTAAGCTCTGAAATTAGAGCTTCTTCTGCAACTTTACTCTTGGTAAATCCACTGGGTTGGGGTAAAAACTTGAATACTCTCCATATACATCCACTAAATGGTGTTAAGTAGACCTGGGCAAGAAATAATTTCCCCATCTTCTGAAAGTTCGGGCAGAGAAGGAGCTTAAACTGGCTGCGTACCTCCTGAGCCGGTCTGCTAGCCAGCTGGCAATTGCAGCATCAGGTTAAGTCCCCCGTTAAAAATTCAGATTTTAGCATTTTGGTGTTTTTGGCAAAGTTGAAGACATTTGGCATTTTGATTTCCCCTTCCCCCCTGTCATTTAGCTAGCTAGCTAGATCTACAGGTAGACAGATAAACAGAAAGATAGATAATCTTTATAACTGAAAATCTCCATACGGTCTCTGTGTCCAACATGGAGACTTACTTCATTACTACTTGCTGTTCGCACCTTCTCCAGCTATAGTACAACACTGAGGCTTTTATGGGAATCTGTCCGTGATTTTTCAAAGAAAATTACACAGCTAACAGATCCAGTAATTGCTGCATGTCCTTGTTGTACAAGCACATTGGTTCAGTAGCAGAGAACCGGGAACTGCAGCTCTCCGACACTGATCTTTGTGTATTTCACGTGAAATAATGTTATATATTGGACACCAATTATCAGCACTTTTTTGGGCTGATTTGGTTCCACAAAAATACTTTGACTCATTAGAAATGGCTGTTTTATGACTTTCCTGGGAATCACTTACTATCTTTATATTTTCATAGTGTTTTGCTAGAAGGGCTATATCCTAACTATCGTTTATCTGTTTACCTAGGGTTCTAACTGCTGTTCGACAGAGGTGAACACGGGTAACCTGCCTCTCTTCTTGCCCTTGCGACACTGAAGGAAGCTGAAAAAGTCCTGGGGTTTTCAGATCTAACCAACTGAAATCGGAGGAGATGAATCGGTTCATGTTGAACTGAGGCAAAATATTCCTGCGTGATCTTTTAAGGAAAACAGTCAAATCATTATTGGGTCATAAAACATCTTATTTGGGGTTATTTAATCACTCAACCCAGTTTTCTTTGAGAAAGGATATGGCAATGATGTTCATCCTGTAGCTGAATCCAAACCGTTATAAAAGCTCTCCTTGAGAAAATACGTTATATGTGAAAGGATGACAACTGCAGATTCATTTTGCGGTATTCCTGAGCTAGATGAAATGTAAATAAAAAGGCTAATCAGGCCAGAATATTTTTAGTCCTTTGGAGGGAACTATATCTGATGCTACTTCATTAAGAATGACTCTTAAATGATGATTTGACTGTTTCTTGCAGAGAAATTAAGTATCTACTGTAATTTTTTTAATGTAACAGAACTAAAATCTGAGGCTTGCAAGCAAAAAAAATATTTATAATTAGCTGTTTACTAATATGTGTAGAAGAGGGGTTATAGGTTTCTATGTTTGTTTTGCTGGTAACTTGCATAATATTGTATGGAAAGTCTTGTGGGCATAAAATTACATTCTCTTGTGCCTTTTCAATATCACTGTCTCTACAGGAGGTAATACAACAGCAAAAATGCATAGATAACTAATTCAACAGCAAAACATGTATGTGTGCACCTACATGTGTGGGTGCATGTACTATTGCTGGAGTATTTATTTGCAAATGGAAGTTTCAGCAATGGACGACCTAACGCACGCTGTGAACATACAGTGGAGCTCATTGGTGCGTTGCCTGTTGCTTCCTTCGTGAGCTGCTCTTTCGCAGCCCACGCAGGCGTAAAGGGCCGTAGCACTGGCGCTGGTCTGATTTCCCGCTGCCGGGACGGGATCCCGAGACCCCAGGTGCGATTTCGGCACTGCCGGCTCGGAGCGAGAGCGACGTCCGGGGAGCAGCGTCGGGGCCCGGCGGCGCGTGAGGGGTCCGGCGGCCCGCGGGGGTTTAACACGCCGAGGGACTTTCTCGTTCCTTCTGGACGCGACTTTGGGAGGCCTTCGGGCTTGGGAACCTCCTTTTAAGTGAAAACATTTCAGTTGAGCAAAAGGCACGTTTGCCTCTCTGAATAAAGGGAATTAGGGGTCGAAGACGTGACTCTGTGCTGAAGATCTTACACTAGGCAGCAAGCAGGAGAGAAAGAGGCTTGCTCAAGAGCCAGGGTTAGCAGCGTCTGGACCTATATCATCTTGCTCCTTTTCCTTTTGGTATTTAATATACCTTTTTAAGAACTTGCACTGCATATTTAGACCAAAAAAAAAAAAAAGAAAAAAAAAGAAATGCACACACACACACACAAGGTTATTATTATTACCTAACGGCAAACAAGCTGATAATTGAAAATAATGAGGAATGGCACAGGCAGTCCCCATCCAGCTTTCCTTCTGTGAAAAAGCTGAAGATTGTTAAACAAAAACCCCTTTTCTTTCAGATTTATTTTTATCATAAATTGCTTTTCCCGTTGATTTCAGGACTTTCCTCAAATTCATGTTACTTGTTATAATGATTTGTTCTTTTCCCATGTTTTCTTCATAAAACCGCGTTTTAAAATCTGCATTGACATTTCAAAGGATTTGTGTGAATATTCTTTCAAAATAATGGCATCATTTGTATTTGTCGTATTTCTAAACATGGAATTTGTGATCAAATAACATTAAATTTTTTTTGTATTAGCCTTTGTGTGTTTTAATGACATGCATACCATTGTAGTTATGATTTTGGTACCTGACTCGATATTATCTGGTTAAAGTGAGATCAAAATTTTAATTGTTCCCACATGTCAGTCTGTTCTTTAAAGCCACTGTTGGTCTCAGTACTCTTTCAGCTGAATACCTGGGTTTTTGAGTTACTTTTTTCTTTGCTAGAGCCCTGAGGTGTGTGTAGAGCCATGAGACTGCATACTCGGGGACATCCTAAAGCTGAAAGATGCTGGGGGGCGAGATGGGCAGTTTGCTTAGCGGACGCATGCGGATGAGTCTCCAGCAAAGACTGAAATGAAGGATGCCTGAAATTTGTTGTGGCAAAGTTTCCTTTGTGAGCTGGAAAAAAAAAAAAATCCGTACAGAGATTTGGACAAAGAAAGTTTGCAAGCTTGAGCTCAAAGCCTAAATCCTCATGTGTGCCAAAAAAAAAAGCCCCTCCTGAAAGACTAAACTTCACTTTGCCCGTGCAAAGAGGTACCTAGCAGTGTATTTTGCAGACTTATATTGCGATCCTATATGAGAATTTTTTACATGTGCATAAAAACTGGGCCTGCCAAATGACTAGGTTAGCGTTAGAGGCCAAGGCGAAGCTTTGCGCCTGCTGTACGCTTCAGCTGAGGTTTTGCGGCAGCCCAACTTGACCTAACTCGTGCACCCCGCTCCTACGGCTGCCCGCTCACCCCTCGCGGCACCTTCCCACCCCTCCCGGGGCATCTCGCCGCCGCCGCGGGACGCGGGAGCGTGCCGGGAGGCTGCACTGCTGCCGGCGTGGGCAAACACGCTTTCCCGAAATAAGCTTATCAGCTGCGGTACCCGGGTTTGGCGAGCAGGCCCGAACGCCGCTGGCACCGCAGCTGATTTCAAAGCAGTGGTTCCCTCCCTCTGTACGGGCTGATTCAACGCAGTTGGCTTGAATTCTGGCTCCAAACGAACAGTCAGCAATGAGAAAATAAAGCAATAGGTTTTAACGTTTTGCCACTGAAAATGATCAAAAGCAACATGTAGATTCAAAAGACGTAGGTTTCTTTCTTTTTTTTTCTTGAAAGGATATTGCATTAAACATTTTAGCCAGTTCCAGGTTGAAACCAGCTCACTTTTGCTTTTTAGATTCAAATTTAAGTGAGTTCCTATTCAAACGTTTTAAAGGGACACAGACACCACCTAATTCTTCAACATGGCGTTTGAGTCTTCCCCCCTACTAGGAAGGGTACCTTAACCTCACTGTTGCTGAAAAAACTAGGGAGAAAAATAGTCTGGTTTTTTGGACATTGCTTCACACGCTCACGTGGTATTACTTCGAGCAGAGCGAGTTCATAGCTGCTCCTCTGCTGGGTGGGTCACCCTTCAGCTTGCATGGTACTTGCCACACCTGCATAGATACAGACAGAGCAAAATGCTGAAAAGCAGAGCAAACAACGTGTCTACCCTCAGAAAAAAATCGCCATGTGCATTACATGGGATAGCTATATGAAAAAAATATTTTTTCCGTAGCTGATGTTGTGGAACTTCAGGTTGTCGATGGCTCCTTAAAATCATTCTGAACTGCCCACAGCTGCCACCAAAACTGTACTACGAACCAATTTTGTAGAAACTGCTTAAAACACAGCTGCGAAATTGCTGTAGGCAGATCTGTGACTATTCCTCTCCTAATTTTTTCTAAGTAGAAATCAAGATTTTTTTTCTTTTTTTCTAGTTTTGTTGCAGGGAGACAGACTGTGGCTACCCAGAATGAATACATTCCAAAATATTCCCTATGGTTCTTCCGAGCTTTCTCCGGCCATCCCAGTTGAAAGCTTTTGTAAGCGTGTGGGGGCAGCACTGACCTTTTTATTCTGTTTATATTACGGCTAGCAAAATAAAACCCTGGTCGGGGAGGCCCCAAACTCAGAGGAGCAGCCTGGAGAAGTCACAAGCAAGTCTAATCGGGGGCTTGTCCCTCGCCGGCCCGTCCTGCTGCGGGACACCGGCTTGGAGCCGGCGGGGATTTTTGTGGGTTTGAAGCCGGCGGCAGCGGGGGCACGGGGACATCCCGGGCTCAGCAGGCCCATGCAAGGCAGAGCGCTCGCGGCCATCCGGGCTGCCTCGGTGCCCTTCGCGACGGGCTCCGCTCCTCGCCCGCGAGAAGCGAGACATCGTATCGGCGAGGGGGGACCTGCGAGACCTCCTGCGTGCAGGGAGGAGCAGGCTCCATCCCAGGCTCTGCCTGCGGTCCCCAAGAGCCAAACACAAGCGCCTTCCAGCGCCTACAGCCTTCGTGTTCCTTTTTTCCTTCAAAAAAAGGAGGTTTTGTTCACCGTACTGTCACGCTTGCGCCTGCATCGCCGCACGGCGTTACAGCCGGTGCAGACCGGCAGCTGCACGCAGCCGCTGTCTGGCGCAGGGGCCGCATCCCGCGAGGGGCTCAGCGCCTGCGCGGTGCCAGCCAGCGCCCGCGGCCCCCTCGGCTCCGGCGGGGATCGAGGGCGTTTTGCAGCTTTTGGGCAGAGGAACAAGCTGTAAATGGGAGTGTTGCATCCATGTGTGAACACACGCACGCACACACACACCAGCCGGTAGCTGATGCTTCGCTCTAATCACGCTAAGTGCCCATCATTAGGCTCATGAATACCTCTGACTTTGCCACTGGGAGCTAAATGCCCACCAGGCTTAGTGCAAACTCACTGAGAAAAGAGTTAAAAAGACGAGGAAAAGCTATTTTTAAAGCGGGCAAATCCTAGACCAGCACGCTGGAAAATTCGCCCCACGCTCCAGCGACCCAAAGTTGTGCTGCCCCGCAGCCTGGGCACCTCTAGCTTCGGAAATAAAATTCTCCCTCCGGTGCCTCTGCCATGCTGCGGGGTTGCTCTGATCCCCCCCATCCTCAGTCCCGGTTTTGGACTGCTAGACTTGAACCCAGCTGGCGAACACGAGTCCTCGGTAAAAACCATCTGGGGCGTTTTGCGCATTGAAGGACGGGCAGATAGGGCCAGGACGGCCCAGCGCTTCTTCCAGCCTCAGCTTCAGCTCGCGAAGCAGATTGTGGCCATCATCTGCCAGGCACACGGACGCACCAGCAGCGCGGAGAGAGGGAAAGGAAGGAAAGCAGGGAGGGAGGGAGAGGGAGGAGGCGCGCGGGCAAGTCCTCCTCCTGCGCCAGGCCTTGACGAGGTGTTTGGGCAGGTAATTAGCAGCAGGCCGGAGCGGTGCTCGCCCCGGTGCAGCACGCGAGGAGCCGCGGGCCCCGCTCTCGCTGGGTGATCGCCCCTGGACAGCAGCCCCGAGCAGTGCGAGCGCAGCGCTCGGGCAGCGTAACCCTAGAGCCAACGGGCTCCTTTCCCATCAGTTTAAAATACTGTTTTTTTTTTTTTTTAAAGCTGATAACATTTTGAACGTTTTGTGAGATGGTGGTTTCATGGGAGGCCAGGAAACCCGTGGATTTGTTATAAAAGAAACTTCTGTGGATAAGGAAACCCATCCTGTGAATTCACCTGTTGCCAGCCAAGGAGAAATGTTTGGTGTTTTATTTCAATGGAGAATTTGCTGCGTATCTTGTGTTTAATCTAACCTCACGCTTTGAAAGATTTGATGTTACGCTCAGTGGAGTTCTCAGATTTAAGCTGCTTTATTATGCCGCGCTCTACTGAAAGTTTTGATGTTTTAGCCTTGTATTGCTGGGGGAATAAAAACCCAGCCCACAATACTCACGTCGTGGGCGAAGTACGTTTCACATGGTCCAAATGAATATTGAACTTTTAATCAGGAGTTTTTACAAGCAGCTGATACTGTTGAGCAGAAGACTTTTTTCTGTCTGCAAAGTCTTAGAAATGCACAGCACATCTGTGGCCATCAGCAATCCTCTGTGGCCTGGATCCGGCAGCTGGATCATCTGCCCCGGCACGTGAAACTCCTCTGCTGGTGCAGAAGTTCAGCTAAGCCAGCGTCACCATTTGCTAGGCTAAGGAAATGTGCTATAGTGCCACCAGTATAAATCTTTGCCATATCACCTGTGCTGGTTCACACGCTATCAGTTCAGTGCATTTACTCTGAAGTTTGAGCAGTGGAGCTACTCCAGGTGCAACCATGTACCAAGGCACCAGACAGCGAGCACCACTTGCAGCGCGGGAGAGGTTTTCAGGTTCATGTACCTATGTAATGTTTATAGTGCATTGTCTGCTGGCATTTATTTTTTTAACTTTTTACAAACACACAGCTACTTGTAGCAGCAAACTTGATGGGTATTCTTAATTTTTAAGTATATACATGATCCCACTGATTGCACAAACTAACATGCACTGGAGACCACATCCTGCCCCATTTATGGAGATCATTCTCAGCTGGGGTGGTACATTGAAATATGTGTCCTTGCTGCACTCTAGACCCCATCTTTCCATGTAAATCTGCTGTTCACAAACATGAGTTACATGAACCGCAGTGTTTGTGGCTGCCCTATGTCTGGGGTGGTGGCAGCTCCCAACACAGGTGCAACATTAGGTAGCTGGGGACATAACCTCTGACATTAGCACAACTGGAGCCACTCTAGCTCTGAGATTACCCATATGGTGAATCAACCACTAACATTCAGGATTACTGCAATTCACTGGTCAATACATGCCCTGTGTCCATTCAGCAAGGGGCATGGTCCTGTTACAACCTCTAATTACAGACTGTAGCATTTTGAAGGCAAGTTGTAGAATCTTCTTCTTTTAATGTTAGACACTGGGGCCTTATGGCTTGGTTCCATCAGCCAAGAAGATCACAAGTAGGAAACCTTTTCTGCAGTGAAGAGCCCATTTAACTTAACTCAATAGGTCCCAGCTGTGGTCTTTATTAGCAGAAAACTCCTTGCACCTGGTTGCTTGCAGCCCCTCAATCTGGGCTTGACTTGTGCCCAGCAGTTGCTGCTTCCTTTCCAGGTAAGGTTTTTTTTTTACTTTTATTACTGTTTCCATAGGTTTTTTTAATAATTTCATTTGTGTTAGTGTTTCTCTGGAAAACATGAAAAAAAATCTGCTCTAGGAGGGTGGAAATATGGTAAGGTCTGTTCCCTGTGATGAAGTTTGGTGTTTAACGTTGCTGTGAGCGTCTCCCCAGAAATGTACTTAAATCTGCTAGTGTTTTCTTTGAACTGATTGAGCTTAATGTAGTAAGTTCACACCAAAGTTGATTTCAGTTCAAAGCAATCAATGAGTTTAGTTGAAAAAGGCTGTAAAGTTAATTCTGTGCTCAGGAAACAAGTATCCTTTACCTGGTCCAAGAGTGCTGTGTCATAATTTTAAGTAGGATAAAACAAAGTTTGCTGTTCTGGTAGCAAGTGTCTTAACCAACCCACTGTGTCCTGCTGAGGAGAGGTGAGCGTAGTGGTGCCCTGGGTTGCTACTCACATGATGAGTAGTTTTAGGAGTCCTGTAGATGCTCTGAAGTTTAAACTGAGGAATAAGTGAATTTATGTAAAAATGAAGAACAATCTAGGGAGCTGTGGTCTGGTCCCCCAGCAGACAGTGAAGCCTTTGACCACTAAGTGCTGGAAAGGTATATTGTAAGAGATGGTCATGTTACCGATCAAAAGTCCTGAGTCTGGGTTATGCGCAGAAAATTTAAATATGATAATAACCCCTGGATTACTTGTCTAGTAGTTAGGGTATGTTTTCCACCTTTCTCTTTCTGTCTGAGGGCTGGAAATGTGCCTTTTATTTATTCATGCCTTAAAAATTTCTACAGAAATGGGAGTTTTAAAATGCACCCCAAATGCTCGCGGGGCTCTCGATAGCACCCGGGGCTCCCGCTGTGCCCCGAAGAAGGGGGCACGTGGGTTTGGTGGGGCGCAGTGCTGAGAGGGCCCCAGTCAGACCCCTCCTAGGCCTGGCCTCTGTCCTTGGCTTTTGGGGTAGAGTCCTTGGAGCCACGATTAGCTGCCAGGCTTTAGCTGAGACTGGGGCCCATGTGGGAAACTGCGATGATGAGGAGGAAGAGTTGTGCTTCTGCTTCAGAAGGGGGTGTGAAGACAACTTCTTTATTTTCTTCCCTTTCCTTTGCCTGCCTCATCTCGGTGCGCTTCGGCATCGCTCCGGGGCAGGGGTTCAGGCAGCCTTGTGACCTGCTGAGTCACCTGCGCCGCTTCCCGCAGCCTCTAAAAATAGTCTCGCGGCAGAGGGACGAGGAGGCACCTTCCTCGGTGCCTGCTCGGGGTCGCAGCGCTGGTCTGCTCCGCCGCGCCGCAAGTGCTTTAATCTCAGGGTTCCCCGAAAAGATGACAGTATCAGAATGAATATTTAAAGGTCATCTATTGTCTTTCATTCAGGTGCAGGGAAGGCTGTTGTCACATATGCTGTAGTATTTGAGTGTTGTGTTTTTGTTTTTTTTGTATTTTTTTTTAAGAGCTGAGGACCAGATTTCTTTAGTATTTCATTAATCCAGTCACTTGCTGGCCTCATACTACTGTTTCTTTTTTTTTTTTTTTTTAATGATCAAGATCATATTAAAGTTGCAAACAATTAAATGTAGCTTTCTTTCTGTTCCAGCAATAGCGAGGAAGCAACTAAAGGAGAAGCACAAAGGTAAGTGCTGTTCATAAACTGCTTTTGGCTCTTCAGCTGTGCCTAACTTATCCTTATTAATTTGTATAATGACTTTAATAATGACTAATGTGATGCTATAACAAAACGTAGTGATTACTGTGCAAAGAGTGCAGGAAATAAATTAGGAAAACATTCAACTCGTAGGAAGGTTTTAAATATCTTCCTGAAAGCTGCCAGATCCAGGCTCCCAGATTTCTTTCTGCAGAGTACACTTTAGCTTTGGACGTACCTTTAAAGGCTTTAAACAGCTTGAAACTTGTAGTCTGCCACAGGAGCTTAGAGCAGATTCATGTTTCTAGGTTTTAAACCCTGAGCTGGAGTACAAGAGCCCTGCTCAGGAAGGTAAGGAAAGGTGTAACAAGGTCATTTTGAACCACATACATTCATGTTGTACCTTTAAAGTCAATTCTAAATTTAATTGAAAGCTGAGGGCAAGGGAGGCAGGGTAGCAGCGATGTGCTGATTTATTTTGAAGCATGTCAGGAGCCATGCAGTTGAATGCTAGATGAGCTGAAATCTTAATAAAATGGCACTGGGCATGTCAGCGGGAAGAATGACTGGATTAGATGAAGGACCTCGGTTTTGGACAGCGTGCATGAGAGTGCGCGTGTGTGGCCTTTCCCCAAATTCAGCTACTCTCTCAAGATGATGGCAGCATATGAGCACAGGAAAGATGGCAATGAAATCACGTATTTAACCAAGACCTCTAGAAGAAGACTTTGCAGGGATTTCTAATGTGCCAGAGAAGTGATACACAAACAGACCTGACCAGATGTTGCTGTTTTGAAATCAAAGTGCAGATGGTGATGATTTTACTGAGCTCTTGCTCGGGTTGAGTAACAACAACTTTCTTCCCCCTCCATTTGGGAGGTGCTCAAGAGACCTGCTGATGCAGGAGGTGATACAGTTGTGCCCCCTTTCCAGATGGAGACATTGAGGTATGGGGGGGTGAAATGTCTCAGCCCACGTCACCAGTGGGCAAGAGGCAGGCAGAAAGGAAAGTTCACCTGCTTCCCCAGCCTGGCTCACGACTTGCTGGGGAGCGATTCGGTTCTTGATGCTGGTCTGACAGCAGAGCGCCTGCCAAGTGAATAATGGTTCCTGGTGTCATCACCAGGAAAGCTTCCCTTTGCGAGTTATTTTATACCAGAATAATAGGCTCTTAGGTAAAGGTTGCCTCTCTCTGCCAGAAGAAGTGCTTGCAGCGATGCACCCAGCTGCATGTCACTTCCACCCAGGTGCTCCCAGATGGACCTCCCAAGGTCCTCCCGGGGCAGCTGTGCTGCATTTGTGCTCCTGTGCCCAGCATCCATGCAGGGCTGTCTTCAAATTAGTGTAATGAGGTGTAATTAGCAGAAGATTTTTCTTCTCTGTGACTATGGGTTTTTTTCCCCCCCTTTTAGCCTCACTCTTTGAACAAGGAAGGTAACATTATCCTTGGCTCCATTGGCTGCTGAAAGGGGAGAATTTGTCACTTTGCCATAGATAGAAGGATGGATATAATGGTCGCTTTTGCATGAATTTCTGTTTATTTCTATGACCTGATTCATGAATGGCTGTTGACTGCAATGGTGATGGGAATTCTCACTGGCCTGGAGTTTGAAACGGTGTTTGCATAAAAATCTGGTGTGTGTGGTGCTAGACCCTGAGGAGAAATACATCTTACAATAAATTGCAGTCTCTTTCGGATGTTGCTATTTGTAGCTGTCAGCTGCTAGACTTATTCACTTGCCTGATGGTCTAGGAAATCGTGCACTCAGGACAGTGGCAATGGTGACGTCTACGTTTTTTTGACTGACATTTTATCAGAAGTGCCGTGTTTTCCCTGTAATTTTTTTAATGAGAAATAAATATAGAATTCATATGGGATGTTTTCTGTGTTGTAAGATGGATATTTTTAACCTGCATTTTGTAAATGCAGTTATTCTCCTGTTGAGTATAGTCTTTGCCTTTTAATTTCAGACACACTACATTAAGCTTAAGTCTAAAGTTTCTGACATTTGCTTGTCTAGCCCAGTTTGGTCTTGTTCACCTCGTTATTCATGGAGGATAAAATTACTCCTTCCACCTGCATTGCATATGCACTCCTCAGTCTATTTAAGAGAAGATTTGTGTGGGCTGTTAGTCATGTGTAGATCATTAGCACCATGTTTAGACCCATAGCCAGAGTTCACAGGAATTAGTTGAAATGCATCAAGCTTTTAATGCATGTTTTTTGGGTCCAGAAGTGAAATACTAATTATTGCAATAATCTCCAAGTTTACCTATGGAATGTTCCCAAATATTGTTTTTTGGAAGGAAAAATGATGTCATCTGTCAAAGCTCCTGCAATTTTTCATGTTGTCTTGCAAATCTTTAGGTTTTTTTCCTTTGAGATAATTGAAGTACCTGTATTAAAAGTTTTGGGAGGAGTGTTTGTTTGTTTATTTACTATTATTATTATTCTTTCTTGCCCATTAAAAATAGTTAAATACAACCGAAAACCTTAATGTTCTATGTTAGTGGTAAAGGTGATTGCATTGAATATTAGAAGTATTGAAGAACACCCTTTTTGGCAACTTACAGCAAGACTTTTTAAAAATTGCTTTCCAAAATGAGTAATGTAGTTGAAATTGGCATTCTGGCTTGTCTGATATTAATCCAGATGCTCTAATAATCTTGCTCTGGGAAGGTTATAATATATGTTTTTGTCCTACTGCTGATTTGGTTTTATGTGTTTAGCTGTAAGCAACTTGGAGGGAGTGAAAGGCTATTTCAGAATAATTCTGTAAGGCTTTTTGCTGTTGTACTAAAGTCAATGGAAGCCAAATGTATGTCCGTCTTATCACTGAACAACTAGAAAGGTATCTAAATGTGAAGATGATTGTTCTTATCTCTCGGAAATCCTGCTTGCTGTTTATCGGTTACGTGCACCAAATAAGTCTTGGATTTCTTAACTTTCTGAATGTAAAGTGAAATTCTGCTTTAAAGTATTGCATTCTTCTGGAAGCACCAGTTATTTCTTTCTGTTCTTACTAAAGAAAAGTATTTAAATGCAGGTACAGATAATTTGGAAAAACCCAAAAAAGCTTAAAGTGATTTCCCCCCCCCGGAATCATAAATCATTATAGCAAGATTAATGTTTTACTACTTCTGTTCCAGTTTCCCCCCCAAGGCAGCATGTGGCATGTGTGGTTTTTTGCTGTTGTTGCTTTTGGGCAGCGCTGTCATAGAACACTCTTTGCTTTTCATCTCACTAGTACTTACATTTAATCATGAGTATTTGAAGTTTGGAGTACGAATTAAGAAAATATTTAAATTATGTCTAGGTGTAGTCACTCAGTGTAACGCTGGTATAACCCTTTCTCTCTACTGATCCTGTTGTCATCTTATGATTCAATACTGCTTACAGCATTATAGCATGCAGTTATTGTGATTTAATAAAATATATTGCAGAGATATGGGGAACTAAATGTATAATTCTCCAAACTTTTGGTGAGATTTCTGGTCTATTGTTAAAAGCTTTATCTTGAGATAACAGCTATAAAATTCTCTTTTCTTTAGTTGGTGGAGTATATAGTCTGACATGTTTATCTGAAAAATGTCTTCAGGAAATAAACCCATTTTTTTTGCCATGATCTTGTGGATAGTTAAGTGTATGCTTAACTTTGTAGTACTAATTCAGCCAGGGTATTAGCTAGACTGCAGATGATCAAGGTAGTCAGGAATTTCCTGCTGAAGCTTAATGGGAACAGAACTTCCCAGTCTCTTTGTTTTGTTTGAAAACTGCAGGTTATGCTAGTTGCAAACACTTTAACAAAAGATAATAATAATAAAAAAAAACTTGGGTATTTCTGTAGTTCAGCTGAAGTCAGTGGAACTGATCCATGTTGCATCTGGCTGATGACTTGGTCCTTGCTCCCCCAACTTCCCCTCCCCATACCCCCCTTCCCCAAATTATTTAGCTACTGGCATTCATCTCGAAGATGACTTGATTCCCATGCAGGTGGTGATGCACCTTGCAGCTCTAGCTGCTTGAACTCTAAGCAAGCTGCCTAGGCTCCTCCTGTTGTCAGTGGAAAGACGGACATCTCCAATCAGTCTCATTAAAAGTCTTCAGCTTTTGTGCAAGGTAGCATCTTACATATATGCCCAACAGGAGTAGGAAAATTTTATTATTTTTATTCAAATTCATACAAAGAGAGATTCATGACCAAGGAGCAAGAGGGAGGAACATGCGTGATGGTGATATCAGCCCCACTGTGTCACCTTGGTTATTTCCATCCGGTAATGCAGTCCAACGACTAGGTTAACAAAAACTTAATCAAATGAAAGCTGTGATAGGGATCAAAAGCTCTTCCATTCAAACTCCTCTCATCCATTGAAGCATCATGACTATTTTCTCCGTAAAAAGTATGTCTGACTAATTAAATTTATCCTACAAGTAATGTTTTTGGGTTCACCAATTAGTGAAGCATTGCCAATTAATGAAGCACTACCAATTAATGTTATACCAGACTTCTAGAGTTGCCTACCTATGGTTAATAGGAGAACTTTCTATCTCTATATTATCATTTTTTTTGTAATAAGTTCTGTGATCTTTCCTTTGGTTTTCTTGTCTCTGATACTCTCAAGTTAATTAATATTTGCAGTCTTCTCTCTCTTTAACTATGAAACAGAGTTGCAATCATAAGCGCATTCTTAAACCTCTTAGTACCAAAAGGAAGACCTAAATAACTTTTAAATCTGTGAGACAATGTCAAGAAATGTACTTGCTTAAATTTAATCCATCACTCTGTGCCAGCAACACATATAGCTGAAAGGTCAGGGAATCATTGAGAGGGAGAAAAACAATTAATTTGGTATAAAAAAGGTAATAGGATAAGGCCTCACCAACCCTCTTCTATTGTTCTGCCGCATTAACTTCGGCAGGTCAGATGCCACTGGTCGTTGACCTCGGGCTAAACAGGGTCAGCCTGTGCTGATTACAAAAGAGATGTGTTTGCACTTATCCAAGTGTGTCTTAAAAAAAACCGAACCCACATCTGTGTTGTTCCTGGGGAGGAACGCACAAAGGGTAAACATTTTTCAGTGCAAATATTGCTCGCAGAATCTCCCGCGTGAAGAATGGAGTCTCCCATCGCTGTATGGCCCGTTGGCCTGCGTCCTTCAGACCGCTGTGACTTTGCCAGTGGGTGCGTGTCAAAGAGAACTGGTGATGCACTGGGAAAAATCTGCCACGAAAGGAATGGGCGGAAAACAAATGTGTCTCTTTCAATTCGGCTGCCAAACGCAACCTGAATAGGAGGTCTGCTCCAAGGGGAGCTGCTGGAGTTAGCAAAGCAGAAGGTGCTGATGAGTTGCACTCATTCTTTACGGTTCTCTTTTCTACACAAGTCTTCAGTCAAGCTCTTCCCAGTGTAGTGAGCCAGATCTTGGCCTCAGCTCTGCTCCCATCAGGAGAGAGGCATCTCTCTAATTCAGCTGTCTGAAACCTTGGCATCCAGTCTTTGCCCATAATCTGTGCTCCCTCTGTAGCCAGTCATGCTCGCTTCCTGGGGACGGTTCATCTCACAGTGTTTAGGTGGTTAGCTGGGAAGCATCATGTTCTGTTGATGCTGGACTGGCTCCACAAATTGCCATGGTGCTCTGCTGCATTGACCCCCGTGGGCTGGTTTAGCTTTGTGTGGGTAAGGTCTGGATGAGGATACTGTCTCTGTGTATTTGCCCCTCCTCCCTCCCCCCCCCCCCCCCCCCCCATACATGCATGCACAAAACTTTTAAAGCTGTTGCTTGACTTCAACCAAAGCTTACGGCATGGAAAAGATCTACCAGTTACTGCAAGATTTGTGGCAGCAGATGACAAGTAGGGCAGGGAGACCCTGGCAGCCTCCTGATCAGAGGCGGGGGGGGGGGGGGGGGGGAAGCTGTAATAGGAGCTTGCTTTTCATAATGAAGAAACCATGGGGAAAGAGACTGTGTGACTCAGCCGCAGAAATGGTTATAGATAAGACAAACAAAACCAAGGTGCAAATGGTGGGAAACCTGGCTTCTGTTAGCTCTTCAGCTTTCAGAGCTAACCTACACCCTGCCTAGATGAGTGTCTTATTTCCGTACCTTATGTCAGACTGCCCTTTCTGTGCCATCCAGCTTGTAGCTCTGGAGTTCAGACAATTTTAATAATTACAAAGCTGTAAATATTCCAGCTGACAGATGTGAACTGGAGTATCGCTGTGTTGTAAAAACACTTGAGACTGCAGCTCCAGGCTAGAGACAGTTAGCTAATTGAAAAACTCCTACTTTCCTATGCCATTTACCTGCTTAAAGTTTAATGGGATTTCTCCCCTAAAGATACTCATTTGCTCTATGGCTAAGACCTTTTGGAACCAGTAAAATTCTTATTACCTTTATTTCTGGGCCTGATTCTGCAGAGCTCTGCTGGGCCTTCCCTACCTCTGTTAACATCTGTAGGAACGTTAGGTTTGATTTTAATCACCAGTGTTTTGTTTTCCTAGGAAAGTAACAAGTAAAAACAGGGTTCTAACAATTGCTGGTAAATTTTATTGCTTAGTAGAGATTGGGGGACAGGACAGTTCATTGAAGTGGGAACTGTCTGTCTTCAAAAATACTTAACTGCAATAATATTCTTCTTGGCCCTGGATGATTCTGATTAATAAAAGCATTAATCTTTGGAGATTTCTAGTGTATCCCTGAGCGCTGCTCAACTTTGTTTCACGCTGACCAGCATCCCTTTGTGTGTTGGGCAGTGCTTCAGCATTTGAGCATGTGTAGGTCATGAAGATAAACTATAATTTTCCCGACTGCTGTGCCAGAAACAGCTTGCCTGCTGCTGTGGAGGCACCCAGGTGCAGACACTATTTCATCAGGAAAGAGCAAAACACATACATGTGCGCAAGCATGTACTCTGCTTAGATGGCTCAGAGAACAAGTCAAAGGGTGGGGGAAATCAAAGTGCTGAATGAGGAGCAAGGTAAGTAGGAAAGTAAGGGGGATTTTGTCTAGTCGAGGCTGTCCTGGGACGTCTGTCACTTAGAAACCCAATTGCATGGTCAACTGCAATAGTATGAAAGCCCGTCAGCCCAGTAATCTCCAGCTTGTAATTGATTTTGTTTCTACAAATGTTAGCTAAAGCAAAAATATGCATTAAGGTAAGTGCTAAACATCCATCAGTCTGACTGATTAGTCAAAGTAGGAATTGCTGGAGAAATGCATGTTATTTGCCATCAGATTAAGTAAAGTTTTGCTTCCACAGCCAGAAAGCTGCTAATTCATGTGTGATGGGATCAGTTCAGATTTCAACTCTGCTTGCTGCAGAAATCGCAGTGTGTGAGGGCATGTGTGCTTGGATCATAAGGCACAAATAGGTGAAATAAGAATATTCTTAAATTAAACAGATATCAAAAGGCTTAAAAAAAAATCCTAAAACCTTCAAGTACAAAGATTGAACAACCAAGCTAGACAGCAAACAGGTCAAGCTCTTTTTGTTAACAGATCAACCTAGATATACTTGTAAGACTGTCTAAATCTTTGATATCACTTCTTTTGTCTTATTTCTGTTTTTCTTGGCATTTTTTAAAGCATAATCAGCGCAATGGCAGATACTTGTTTCCATGAGCTTGTAAACATAATCATGCTTTTGTGAGCTAGGCAACTGTTTTGAATACTTAAGAATGTATATGGGGAATATATGTTCCTATGATGTAATAAATACATTGTTTGTAGGAAATAACACAGAACTGGACAAAATTCATAATTCATTATAATTTTCTTGAAACATTCTACAGTTACCTATGTTCATACTAAAATTATTCCTGGTCCAACCAAAATCTGGTGCTTGCTAATGTTAAGAAATTATGTTGCAAGTTTGTTGTTTTCTAGCTTATGTAACTTAACAGGATATCATGAATTACTCTTTTGCTATCCTATTCATACTTTCAGTGAACACTTTAATATTAAACTTAAATTCACTTGTAAAAAAAAAAATCTCTAGTGAATCATAAGGACTGTTAAGCTTAGAAAGAATAAATGCAAAAGGGTTATAAATTTTATATATATATATATTTAAACAAGTACTTGTGAATAACTTTTCCTCTATTTGCTTATCTCTGAGGTAAGCATCTTGTACATACCTTACCGAGAAATTCAGTGAGTATATAACAACTCTGCAGTTCAATAGCAGCCCTTCCCTTGGCAAAGTGCTGTGGGATTTGTTATGACTGCTGGTGGCCAGGACTCTGGTTCTGCCACCAGAAGTGATCACCTCTAGACGTACGTGCTGGGCTAGCAGGCTTGGAGTCAACAGGGCTCACTGAACTGAAGCAGCTTTTTAGTCTTCCTCCTTTAAAATACGCAATACCTAATCACCTTGGAAACCCTTCCCATCCCCAAGTTCTCCAAAAATGTCCTCTACCTATGTACCGATCGCGAGCCTCTTGGTCCTGGGATCCCTGTGGCTGTTATTTATCAGCAGGATCTAGGAATTCCCTGGCCGCCCCGGCCGCGATCCTGCAGGGCTGGCTCCACCAGCACCCCCCGCGCCCAAGCCACGGTGGTGCTGAAGTCCTCATAACGTAAGGAGATATTCACTGTCTAGCCAGTGTATCACTTTAAACTCCTCAAGTTTAAAGGGGGAGCTGCAGCAGCTGACAACAGGATCACCTAGATGGGATTCCTCATGCTTATTTGTGATATTTTACATAACTGCCAATGCTGTTACTTCTCAAACTTGCAAATAAACTCTTCCTCCTAAAATACATCTCTGTGCATGCAGGCTTTCTCTTTCCTTGTGCATGCTTTGTAGCTTATGTATCTGGGCAGACAATATTGCGTGTGAATATGTAAGCTAAGTGCGAATGGTGAGATTCAGTGGAAGAAGCTGTGCTTGTGGTATTTTTCTCTGGGATAACTTTCTTTGAGGCTTTCAGCTGACCCTTCTGGCCCAAAAAGAGTTGATGAGCCTTTGTATAAGTACCTAAACATTTAGATATGTGTGAATTAAATAAAGCCACCAAATCATGTGCAGTTTACTTGAGGTTACAATAGCGTCTTAATTTCTAAAGCATCCTTGCTCAAAAATGAGCAACGGTTCATCCTTTAATACAATATTGAACTGTGATTCATAGCTGGTGGTAGGAGAAAGCAGTGAACTAATTGCTTGGATCTGGTCAGCAGGCAGCGAAGCAGCTCCCCTGTCCGTGATACCATGCCCCTTCCCTTTGTGATTGTTCACCAGAAAACATCCTACGGTCCCATTCATAAGGTCCAGTAGCGACACACGAGATGTCAGGAGGATCTGCTGGAAGAGGGGGAGGCTGACAGAACAGCACATTGTGAGCCTGCAAGAGCAGCTCCGCGCTTCCTCTGGGCTTGTTTTCAGTTCTTTTGTCAGCTGATTACATGGTCTTTTATAATTTCTAATCTACAGAATAGAGCTATTTGCTTGCGGATTATGTGAAACTCTCAGGCTTATGCAAAAGAAAAACAAAATAATCTGAAAGTGGATTCTACTGGCAAATGTTAAACTCCCCTTTAGATAAAAAACACCTAAATGGAATTTAATCTAAGGGTGTGTGGGGAAGAAAAAAAAAACTTTAGTCAATCTTTCTGAGATCTCAGCCTTATGGTGTTGATTCACCAATGCCCCTATGCACCTGACTTAAGTTACTTGTCCCTATTTGGCAAAATACATTTAAGAGTGTGCTTAAAACTGAGCATTGGTTTTGTGTGTCCTGGTGAATAGGAATGGTGTTAAATGTGTGCTGAAGTGCTTTGTTGATTTGGAGCCTGTATGCATTAAACACTATGACTGAGCTTACTACCTTTACTCTCGCTTTTATTATAATGAAAATAGCACATGCCTACCCTGATGGAACTGTGCTATTGAGATGTAAGCAAAGTGAGCTGTGTGGTGTGTTTCTTTTGGCCCTTGGGCTGCTTTGGGTAGGCCTGGCTTTGCAGTTTGAAGTGGGGGAATGTGTCAGATACTCCTGCCATGTGGAAAACCTGCAATCAAAAGATTCTTTCTGTTCCATCTTTTCCTCTCCTGCCCTCTGAATCCCTGGATGTCACCTTAGATACAAGGTAAATTTTGGCTACTGAGTCTTGGTAGAGGGGCAACTTAGCTGTGTGTGTATATATATATATGTGTGTGTGTGTGTGTATATATATATAAAAAATGCATACAAAAAATGAAAGCATAAGAAAAAGTGGTGAAATAAGTTGTGAATGGTGCTAGTGAGAAGTAGAATTTCTTGGAGGTCTCTGAAAGACAAAGAAGGACTTTGAGATGGGAGCTGGTGGAAATTGGATATTCTTTATGGCCAGCGCAAAAGATCCAAATCAGTGAGAGCCATCTAAAATTCCAGCATGGATGACTAGGGAAGGGTTTGCTCAGCTGTATGTAAAACTTTTGTCAGCTGCTTGCAAGGCCTCTGTGTGACTTGCAGATGTGACTAGGTGTGTGCAGGTGGCTGGTGTGATATGCTTATGATTTATCAATATGAACTTTGGAAGCCTGCTGCAACTCCTCTCCCTAGCGCCTGCAGCAGGCCTCCTGCTATCTGTGCAAAATGGACAGATGTATATCAACGAAGCACACTTTATTTTCCTTGGGTCAACATTTCACATGGAGTTCTAGCAGGATAGTTTTGTTTGTTTTCCATCAAGCCTCTTATTAGCATACTTCTGCTGGTGGGTGAATAGTAATGTTGGAATAATAGGACCCTCAGCAGAGGGTGGTGTGCTGATACTGTGGGGTTTGGCCTCCTAAGAAACCATTGCAACACACAAACACATGGTTAGAACAGAAAAACCCAAGAAGTGGAAAGACAACACTGAATGATGAGTCAGTGCAGAGACAAAGCGTTCCTGGGGGTGCACTTTGGCTCCGTAACTGAAACAGGTGGGCCCATGTCCCCCAATAATAAGTCTTCTGATCTGTAATTTCACTATGAAATCTCTAAAAATCAAAGCTAAGGAGTCTTGTTGGCAACTACTAATCAAGTGTCTCAAAAGACATCTCGGTGCTTGTTGGATTGATGTATTTGGAGGCAGTAAAGAAGCTTCTGTGTGGCAAAGCTTGACTTGAGCATGATATTCTTGCTCTTAGTTCAAGGTTTTTTGGCTTGAATTGGTGTTAAGTTTATAGATAAGTGTTTCTGCTTCTTATTACAACAGTAAGTACTGTCTACTTTGAGTTTAATGTTCATATTTTCTGTAGCTTATACAGGATGAACATTCTCTTGGATCACTGTGAAATGGGAAGTTCTCTCCAAATCACCCGTTGTGCTTGTGCATTAATAAAGTACTCCAATGACAATGTGATCCAACATATACTAGCATGCACCTTGCAGAAACAACGTACAAAATGTCTTGCCCTGTAACTGCAAGGGAATAAATTAAAATGTGCTGCTTGCTTGGGTTGCATGTGGCTTATTTTACTGGATTAGAATGGAGCACTTGGCTTCTGGAGGCGCAGCAAGTCTATGATACATATTCTGCTTGCACTTCTATTTTAACTACACCCCTCAAATCGTTTAGCACTGGCTTATGTTTAATAGTAGGTTTTTGTCTCCAAGATTACCAAGTGGTTTGGCAGACTGTTTATATAGGGATTACTTCATTTATCTGTTAGCTGCCTCTCAGATAGAGCTTGACAACTGCGACGTCCCACAATAATGCATAATTGTTTTTATTATAAAACAATCTGCATTGTCAAGAGCCAGTTCACAAATCCAGACTCGGCCATGCTGTTTACATGAAGACATGTCTGGGTAGGAAGTTAGACCCAGGCCTGCAGCTTGGTGGAGCGAGAAAGCCATTGCCTGTTTTGTCCCAAAGTGTCAAGGTTTTTGTGGGAGGGGTGTGTGTGGGGGGGGGTTTCTTTTTATGATGCTGGGCAAGATGCACACTCACAGGGCCGAGTGCAGTGCGGTCTGCTGGCGGGTGCCTTAAGCCTGGCTCCTCCCGGGCTCCCCGTGGATTCTTTGAGTCCGACTCCCAGCCAGAAGCACAGTTGGGCAAAGTGTTGTCCAGGAGACCTTGCAGGTTTAAGCTTGTGTTGGTCTTCACCGTGCAATGTAGACAGCCTTTGTGTTTGTCTAGCCGTAGGATGGGAAATGTCTTTCATTTTTATTCTAAAAAGTCTCTGAAATAACAGAAAGTGCCACTGCTGCCAACCTCGGGAATCTGGAATCGAGCTGAAAAGTGTGAGAGACATTGGATCTTGTCACACGCGTGACCTTACAGGCTGCATTTTTGGCCTTAGTTCCAAGTTCTGTTATTGATATCTTGTTATCTTGATTTCTGTACAGAGCTAAACTAATTTCTCAGTTTGGTCCAAACATCCTTTGCCAGAAACTCCCGACAGTTAAAGGCTTACCCTGTTGGTCCTCAAGATGTGAGTATCGTAATGTCTAGTCACTCTTTAATTACAATTACTGAATTATTGTGGTGAGGAAGACCACAGCTCAGGGCTCTGAGGCCAAGTCCATTCAAGGTAAAGTCAAGTAGCTGACAGTTATGAAATGCCAGTACGTCTGTACAAATATTTACGTCTACTCATAGTGCTGTTTCTTGCTCTTAGTTGTAAGAGTGAGTGTTGTCCCCTACTCCGAGCTGCTAGCTTTCCCACGTGCTGTCACTGTCCAGTGCTTGTTTTCTGTCATACCAGTCAGCAGCATCTTCTCTTTGGTAATGTATGAGATGGCCCATTTTGTTTCTACAGAAGGTCTCTCCTTGTCAGAGAGGAGAAGCTTGTCCTGCTTGGCAGAAACTGGTCTGCCCACTGCTTTCGTTTGGACTTGCCCTCTAAATCTGAGGGACATCAGAGGTTTTGCCCAAGCGATGAAGGCTCTGTGGCCTGTTTTGGAATGAAACAATGGCTTCCCTATATTCCGGGATCTGTGCTTGACACTTGCACATCTGCCTGGCTAATGGTGCTCGGGCCGTTTTTGCTACAGAGGTCTGGTAGTCTTCTGTGTAACTGCCTTTGATGTTCTGAGAGGGTGCACCCTTACACGCAGTGGAATAAAAGAGGGCAGCAGTTGCAGCCCTTCTCATTTTGCTTATGAGATTAAAATCACACATGGTATTTAAAAAAATGAAAAAACAAAAAAACAAACAAAAAGTAAAACAACCAACCAAACAAAAGGAACAGGAGTGAAGTGTGTCGTGACAGTATTGCTACTGGTAACGCTGTCTAAATAACCCAAGGGTGATGTGCAGGTGCAAGTGTAGAGTGTGTCAAGCCAGCTTTAGCTAGACCAGGTAGCAAAAGCACTGAGGAACAGTAGTTTTTTTTATTAAAATAGGTCAGCCACCTATATGGAGTCAGCAGGCCCAGGTGGGCTGGAAAACCTAATCTTAAGGCTTTAAGAATAAGCAGGAATTCATTGCTCTTTGCACTCTGATTATATAGAGAAAGCTTGTTTGCAGACATCCTGCTGGCATAGTTCTCTGCCCCATTTTCAGAAATCATGTAAGTCCTACTTTTAAAAATTAAACCTATTTTTGAAAATGTAGCTCTAGATTTCTTGAGCCTGATGGTTTGTGCTGATGGAAAGCTCTATTATAAAGAGAACTATCTTATCGCTCTTTGTAATGTGAAATATTACTGCTGTCTGACTTTTGTCTCTTGAGTACAAATGCAATTCTTTTCCAGAAATGTTGGGATGACTTGTAAAGAAGTGCACAATTAATGCAAGGACAAAGGTGTCAGGCTTTTAAAATTTTAATTAATTTGGGACATTTTGCCAAGATGCTTGGATTTTTGTGAAAAGGAAGTTTTTGAGAATTTTGCATGCAAAGATTAATTTTGCAGAGAAAGTTAACTTGGTTTTCCATCTGAAAATGAAAACAGTTTGGCTGCAATTGAATAAAGTGGAATTTAAGAAAAGAAAATGACAGAATAAATTTGGGAGTGAAAGTAGAATCTTTTGCTGTTTCTTTGAGAAAAGCCTGTAATAATAAGAGCAAGTGTCTAGTCCATGTTGCCTCATGAGGCACATGCGTAGCTGAGGCTGCTACCTGATATCAGGATAGTTTGAATTGGGTTTTTATGTCTGATATTAGATCACTAAGTGGTCTTCTCTTCCACTGAGGCTTGTTTTTGTTTCTTTTAGCTCAGATTATTTCATTTCTCAGCTGCGTCAGAGGATTTCTATAAGATGGCAAAGTCACTTATTTCCTCTGTAGCTTAGTGCATCTCTGTTCACAGGAAAGAGCCCAATTTCAGAGCAGTCGTGTCGCCACAGCCGTGTATGTTGATAGACAATAGTTCACATCATCGTGTACGTTAAAAGCCAGAATGTTCCTGCTTGACCGATTTTGATTTTGACAGCTGATGTTCCCTGTGTGTGTGCGCAGCATAGTATTGAAGGCAAATAAGGAAAACCGCTTTTTATTAATAACTGTATGAATTTGAATGAAATCGTGTCCTAATTCCTATTCAGTCAACCTGAAAAGAAAATCCCTCCTGTCAGGATATTGACAACACACTCAGCTAATACAAGATAGGATTGTGTCACAGGAACAATTCTCATGGGCTAAATACACCTGAGGGCAAGCCAGAGATACATAGCTACTTTTAAGAGCTCATTAACTTGCTGATTGTGTTCTTTAGACTGTTACATCCTGGAAAAATATTTATTTCCTATCACTGAACTTCCTTGTTTTCAGAGCACTTTCTAATGACAGCACTTGTTTGCTGAGTCCAATTCTACCTGCAAAGGTTCACGTTGCTTCCACTGGATGGAGATGATATATCTTTAGCCATCTGTTTTTAACCTGTCAAAGGAGAAGCAGCATCTGAAGTTACGCTGAGTTCTGCTGTCCAAGTCCAAAGAGAGATGCTTGCTAGCTTTGGGGTGTACTGCCTGAGCAAATGTGGGAACTTAATGTTTTCTGGGCAAAGCTGCTTTCTGGATGAAAGCAGTTTTGCTACACCTTTTATTGCTTTGATTGCTGCTTTTCGAATACAGTGAAGGCATCTGTGTTAGAAGATCAGATTTGAGATACAAATTGGTGAAGGGTCCTCCTCTATCCAGTTAACAGTGGTCTTTCAGGCATTTGATAGTCCTTCCTTGCCTCTTCTGTGAGGGTTTTTAAATCAGATCTATGCTATGTGATGCAGCCTTGTAGTGCTTGCTGCACAACAGCTCTGGCTTAGCTTTGCTTGCTCGTGACTGCTGGCTTGCAGAGAAGAAGAATAACTTATTCATATGATACAGAAGTGGTTTGTTGTTGCTTTAGGGAACTATATCTTTCTTTAGCACACACCTGGGATAAATACCAGCTCTCTACTCTTGTCTTGGTCCAGTAAGCAATATTAACATCCTTGTGTTATACGGCAAGTCACGAGTGCTTAATTGCATCTGTGGTCTAGTCAATGCAAGAGGTAGAAAAATTAAGTGCCAGTCCCATATAAAACATTATAATCTATGGCTGGCATCCTAAGTATAGTCTGAGCTGTCAGTTTAAGATGTGAATTCTAATCTCTCTTCTTAAAATCTGTTAGGAATAAGAAAAGGTAAAGGAAGCTGATTGCCCCCAAACATGGAGCAGGTTAATTCAAGGTAGGGGATTAGGGCTTGGGGTAGTGTACTGTCAGGGTGTAAAACCAATAAATTTGCCTCCCTCCCCTTCCACACTGTTGTAAACAGCTTTGCTGAGCACTTGGTAGATCTGGCTTGAAGTTTATCAGTTCAGTGTTGTTCTTGTCTCCACGAGCATGTGCTGGTGTGCTTGGCTCAGGTCACTGGGGATGACATGCAGTTCCCTTCAGTTCAGCCACCTAAAAACTTAGGCAACTAGTCTCAGGCAGCTGGGCAGGCTCCCATGGAGCCAGTGGTTGGGGTTTACCTGCCCTAGAGATTGCTTTGCCTCACCCTAAGGCAGCTAAATTGAGGTGAGTCCCACTCTGATCCTTCCTTTCTCCAGCTATTATCTATCTTTTCCATTACTGTGCACTTGGCTCTGCTCGTTGCTTTGGAGGTGGAAAACAGCCAAGGGACACTCACTGGATGTGGATTGAGTGTAGACAAAAGCCAGGCTGAAAATGAGTCGGAGTGAGAGTTCATCTAGGGAATTAGCTATTTTTGTGAGAATGTTCCTGGGCTGGAATTCCTGGCTTTCGAAAAGCCAAGTTCTGATATGAGCTTTTTCTGAGCTTTTATCATACGCTAGTGCGAGCCTCTGCAGTTCCCAAGAGTGTTTCCGTAATAACTTCAGCTTCTCTAAATTGTTGCTCTTTGATCCTGTCTCTCCTGCTGCCCCCATCCCGCTGCCCCCTTGCTCCGGCGCTAGCACTCGCCTGACCCTGCGCGAGCTGGCTCAAAGGGCTCCTCTGGCAGGGAACCAGCCCACCTGGAAAAGGGGCAGGGGAGGGCTATGTCACAGCTTTGGGGACATGGCGTTTGAGAACAGCATCCTCAGTCGGGTGACTTCGAGTGCATCAAAACACTTTGCGGGCAGTTCATATGGGTCTGTAAAAGCTGAATGTTTAGTTGCTCATTTTTACCGTTTCTGTACAAGGCAAAGACTTCCTTGCTGCCTGCCTGGACAAACGAGTCCTTCAGATGTTCAGCTAGCTGGTGTCCTTCACCCTGCATGCCAGTAACCAGCGACCTCCGTCTCCACTCTCCTGCATCACTTGGTCTCTTGCATCAAAGTCATGGCAGAACAAAACAGCAATGCTGCTGGTGTTTTGTGCCCCCCATCTCTCTCTTTTTTTTTTTTTTTTTTTTTTAAATGCGGCTAAGTGAAGAGTCTACACAGATAATGCCCATTCTTCTGCTCACTAGCTAGTAGGCTGTGTTTTTTCTTAGGTATGCATATATATAAATATATATATTCCCCCCCCTCCTCTTTTTTCATTTGGTACTTGGCTCTATCAGGGTGCTGTGTGTTGGAGTGGTCCCCTCCAGTGAATATTGAGGGTGCAAGGAGGATGAGGGATGGAGATAAAATGCCTTACTAGTTCTGGCCATATGTGGGCCTGGGTCATATCAGTCTGCAGGCTGCCTTAAGTACAAACTATTTCTTGAAGCCTTTTGTGGATTTGTTTAGCCAAGAGTTTTCCCCTCCGAAGGGGGAGGGAGGGAAATATATCTGCGGAGGCTGCAGGAGCTGCAATGGAGGCCTTGGCTGCGGATCTGCCTATACTTGTCACACAGTAAACAAAGTCCCCTGGGAGGACTCGGGGTTAGCCGAACACCCTGGTCACACACTAAGCAAACTATCCCCCAGGTGTGCTTGCAGAACAGACTCTCCATCAGCGTCCTGTCATGCACAAAATGTTTATCCAATTTGTCAAGATAATCTTTCTTCAAATAAGCTCAGGTCCTAGGCTTCGAAACAGCCTGATTTCAAGCAGTATAAAGTAACTTTGTGTGTGTTTTTTAATTTTTTTCCTCCTTTGCTCGACCTTCCCCGCCCCCCCCTTTAATCGCTGTGTCAACTTTTCCTTACCTTTAAGCAAACTGAAAGTAATTATATCATTCTCAAGTGAGTTATCTTTTGACTGAGCTGATTTGTAAGTTACTTCAAAATGCCCCTAAGTTGTGGTATCCCTTTCCAAACACATGTCCTTAGATGTTTCACAAAATTGAGCTCATCAATGACCCAACAATTTGTTTATACTGGCACATGTAATAGTTAACTAATGATAACTAATTCAGGGCATTTGTAAAGAAATAGAATTCAGAGTTTTTCTTAATGGTAGCTTTACCTATAGTTCTGGATTTCTCTTAGGAGTGTGAGATGTACATTGTCATTTTCTGCTTGAAGCTGTCAATACACTTGAAGCCTATTCTGAAGTATGGATTAATAATAGATCAGGTGTTACTGCCTAAGACGACACTCACTCTTTCAACAGTTTCTTAGCTTTGTTGCATACAGCATGTTACTTCTGCAAGCATTCAGAACTGTCATATTGAAACTAATTTGTGCATTTTTTCCTAGCTCGTCTTGGTGCAAGAGCCCCAAAGAATTGAATGTATATCCAAAAATAGATTTTTTTTCATTCATTGATTCCCTTCTCCCCTCCTGAATAATACTACAGAATCTGCCATTTCCTTTTCACTTAAATTAAGGTGGTACTAAACTTTATATGTTTGCCAGGATCCTGAATCCAAAAAGACTGATGTACGTGCTGCTTCATTTTAAGCTCTGCTGGTAAAATCCTGGCTCAGCTGAAGAAAATAGTAATGTTGCTGTGGGGCTGTGAGGGCCAAAAGTGGTCTGTGAGTTACTGGGAAACTTGCAGCAAGTAGAAGGAATTGGGTAGGGGTCTGTGTATGTCCTTACAGTGCCTCCAGTCACTGTGATGCTGGGTCAGGCATAGCAGCTGGTTTTGAGCTTTGCATTAGACAACCTGCATGTAAAGCCTGATTTCAAACGGTATTAAGCTGCACAAATGTTATGTTAATTAAGTTTTTTGTTTTGGGGAGAATTGGTGTGTTTAAACTGACTGGCAGTATTGCATTTATTGTTTGTGAGGGGGTAAATGGTAAAACTTGCCTGTGCAGCAGTGTTTGAGTTGGGTGAGAGAACTACTGCAAAAAAGATACTTCATTCTTACAAACAACCATGTCTATTTGTTCTCTTTGGATAGATCCTGGTTGGATTAAATGGCCAGATTTTCATAAATGGTAGGCCCCTTACACACCTCAGGCAGAGCGAGGGGGCTATAGTGGGTGTCTGAGTGTAACCCACTGTTTTCCCTTTCTGTAGAGTTCTGCTACAACATCCTCTCTCTCCCCCAAGCTGTGATCAGTCAATTCTATATGTTCACAAAAAAAAAGTTTAGATTACAGTGTTGTGCAAAAAAAAAATAAAGGATTTAAAGTCTAGTGCTGCTATAAAGATAATGATTGATATTTACATAAGTAAGGCATGTGATAGCCAATAAATAGAACTTAATTAATAAAGATTGCCATTATGCAGCTGAGGACCTTGAAGCACTTGACAATTAATTAAGCCTCACAACACTTCTGCATTATTGATAAATGTTATGATTATATACCTATTCTACAATAGGTAAATGGAGACACTGTGCATTTAAGTGATTTTCCCCCTGAAGGTCACATAATGACTCAGTGATAGAATTAAGAATAGAATTCGGGAATGTTCACATCACCACCTGAGACTGGTCCTTAGAATATACATTTTTGGAATGGAGGGAAAGAAAGGTATATTCATGCTGGTGTGAATACAGCTTTTCTGTCTGAGGCACCATTGTCTTTGGTTCATGTAGAATAGGTGCTATAGGTGCTGTTCAGGGTTTTTTGAATGGCGAGTTCATCTTTTTTGTTGCATTGCCAGTAATTGTCTGTGCTGTCTCGCAACTGTTTTAAGTTTGTTCTTTATAATTTTACTTCTGCGTGTGCTCTGTCTCCTGCTCTTGTTTGTATAACTTGGTTTGCATGCTATACAGCACTTCTCAGGCTCGTTTATGAAGAATTGTGCTTCATAAGATTGAGTGAAATGAAGTCATTGCCTTCATCTGGTTGATTTTATAGTCCCAAGAATCCCTTTCTTTGCTTCTTGTAGAAGAGTAAAATATCAGGTTGTGTATTAAAGGGTGTGAATATGCATGCACTCGATCCTGAAAGAGAAATGGAAGAGCAGCAAGTCAAAACTAAATAGTAATTTTGCACAAGTTACTTATCAAAGGTAGCAGAAAGCTGTTACTTTTGGGTGGAGCGGGGTAGCATCCTCCTCCTTCACAGGTACTTCTAAAGCTATATAGGTTTTCCTTTCCTGCTGGTGCTATGGCAAGATTCTTGTTACTCTTTGGTAGACTGCTTTGCTGGTCTAGATGCAAAGAATCTGTCCTGGTCCCCCTTGAAGTCTGGGTCTAGTGCCCCCAGAAATTGTTAGTCAGGAAGTATTTCTGGCAGAAGAGTGTATATTCTCTGAGCCCAAACTTGGGGACAAAAATAATTAAACACATATGACCAACCCCTAATGCTTGCTGTTTATCAGCCAGGTCTTTCAAAATAATTAAATTGGATTGAAAATATTGCTCTGTCCAAATCCATGAGGGCTGGAAATATGTCCCTTTTGAATACAAATAGATTCTTAAATAACTACAAGCTTCCAGGAGCTGAGGTATTTGTGGAAAATTTTGCTGTTTTCCATAAGGTTATCACAAACCTTGTGATGAAGTGGTAGGGTTTGGTAACACTAATATGGCTTCATGACTGGAGGTTAAAAAAAAAAAAAAAAAAAAAAAAAAAAAGGATGGGGGCAGTTTCAGACTAATCAGGTCTTTTAAATTCGTTCTTTTAAAGCTCTTCTTTTTTATCGTTTCCTTCTTTTACTGCAGACAGAACTATGCTATTTTGCCATATGAAAAAAAAAACAGAGCTTTTCTCAGATATTTTCATGCTGTGAATATTGGAAAGGTGTGCTTTGAATTTCTTGGTTTCTGAATCTCCAGCATACTTTCATTTAATGTTTTATAAATTTCTGTCAGTTGGAAAAAATGTGTTGATATTGATCTCTGGCTATTTTGGGCTTTGCATCCTGTGTGATCACTTGCATTTTACGTGGTGGTAAAAACGGAGCTCAAATCTGCCTGATACATACAGAACAGACACTTGCCAATTATGCTAAAGGAAAACCTCTGTGAACTATTGGCTCGAAGAGGGGTTTGACGCTTGTGAGCTAGTCTAACTCCGATGTACGGTCAAATTGCTAGCACTTGTTGGACAGTTCTGGGCAAATATTTAACGGCAAACATAGAGCTTTGTTTCTCAATCCCATGCACATGTGCAAAATTGAAGTAAAGAAGCTATAGTTTTTTTTTATGGAGCATTATGGCAGAAACATCTCCTACTTTAGCGCCCAGATTTTTCCACTTGCATATTTATTTTCTGAGAAGTGGACGTCTGTTTAAGTCTGAATTCTGCCAAAACTGGAGGTCAGTCATAATCATCTTGCTGTTGGAATATAAAATAATGTGTTCACATTTCAATCTTGCTTTTCCCTTCACCTGATTTATTATTTGAATGCATTTTTCTTACTAATATCTTGTCAGATTTGGGGGGAAAAAATCAATATTTCAGAATATTTCAGAATATTTCAGAAAGTCTTTTTTTGCTGGAAGTGCATTACGTGGGGAACATAATCAGGCAACAGTGGTTCTTGGGAAATACTCGACCTCATTTTGCCAACTCAAGAAGTTCAAATAAGTCTGACAGCATGCAAATGTTGCTGCTTAACCAGGGATTGTCTCTGAACCTTTATGCTCATTGCTGCTTCTTGATTGAGTATTCATGTTGTTGTATGGAAGAAGAAAGGTTGCCAGATAATTCCTATCCACTCTGGCAAGCTGTGAGCTGAGGCATGGAGGGAATCATCTCTCTTATTTTGTCAGTGCTCCTCGTTTGAACTCCTGGCTAAAAAGCTATAATAAAGATCTGTCTTTTAAAAGGAAGGTCATCAGACAAGTGCTGAGACTTCAGGAAGTCTTAAGCAAACCTACAGAGTCTTTCTGCCACTCAATTTCTCCATCTTGAGCCAGGTCCTTCCTCACTAGTGTGTACTGTGATGAAAATGCCACTGCTGCTGTAACTCCTGCTGCTCTAATGTGCTTCTG
The DNA here is from genome assembly GCF_036370855.1 of Dromaius novaehollandiae. NCBI lineage: Eukaryota > Metazoa > Chordata > Aves > Casuariiformes > Dromaiidae > Dromaius > Dromaius novaehollandiae. The sequence continues at coordinate 10,727,442 of NC_088106.1, forward strand.
TTAGGCCCTTGCACTGAATGCTGATTATTCACTCAGTGGTGGTGCTCCGTGTATGCAATATGTTGTGTAGAGTTTTGGAGAAGCAATGGATGGTTGCAGAGTCTTTGGGGGGGTGGGGGGGTTGCCAAGTCTAATCATAGAGGCAATTGGATACTGGATGGTAAATAGTATGTTGGGGAAGATCAAAATACATGAAAAAAAGAGCAGCTAACTTTAGCCACATACTTACAAAAGCTTTCAAGCATTTATTTTTGAATGAACATTTTCCGCTTTTAAAATGGCATATTCTGATACTACAATAGAGCCAGTAATTGGAAGTAAATTCCTTATTCTTGTCCTTTATTTTGTTACAGCTTCCTAGAAAACCTGGTGTTTGTGGATGTTGTATTTTCCAATTCTAATTAGCATAGAGCCAGAGGATGCTGTTGTAGCATAGTGCTTAGCATCCAGAGATCCTCTCTGGGACTGCGGGGTACAATAGTAGTACCCTGCCAGTGTATAATACACCAAAGAATAAATAGCAGTCAGTGTAGAAAGAGGAAGAGCATGTGTGAGGGCTTAAGTAAAAGTGTTCCTAGAAGTCCTTTTCTCAGGAATTGCTCCAAGGGCTTCAGATGCTTTAAAGGCATGTCCCAAGGGCCAGCTTATTATCTAAGATGACAATGAGACATCAGATCTTGGCAGAACAACGTGAAAGCTCTTTAATGCTTGCATTAACTCTTTAGCTACTAAGGTTGTGTGTGTGTGTCCAAGAACACTGTTAATATCTTTGGGGGAAGTTGACCTAGAAATTGAAGCTACTCAGGGATTTTGATTGTCTGGGTCAACTGTGCTCCAGTTAAAAACTTGGGAATGACTGCATGAGGCTCAAGCATATTCATTCTGGGTGAGAGTGCTTCTTGCAACTTTTCTTCCATGCATCATTTCTGTAAATCGCCCATTGGCCTAATGATATTCCAGGAACTCTTTTTGCTTTTCTGTTGTCTTTGGCAACTGTTGGGTACAGTTTGTAATCAAGAGTCAGCAGGAAGATAAATTTTAAAGTTAGAATACTCAGCTTTGATATTTCCTGTATCGTTGAAGACTTCAGGAGCTATCCAGCTTTCTCTGAGAGGCGCAAAGCTCAGCATTCACCAGCCTATGATCTGATTCTCAGAGTGTGTGTGTGTGTGTGTGTGTTTTATTTTTATTTTTTTGAGGGAGAGGGTCTATTATGTAAATAAAATGCCTGCTATTTTCACAAATGTCAATAGGTGCCCATAATCATTATAGGCGGTTATTACCTTTTGCGGAGTGATCCTCAAATGACCTGAGAAAAATAATTTGGAATAATAACTGTTTCCATTTCATTGATAGCAAAGTTTTAGTCCTGTGAAAGAAGAAGCAGATGTCTAGTTTGGCATCAGTAGGTACAGTTCTGCCCATAGAGGAAGCCGTAATGTGGCCTCAACAAGAAAAGAAACCATGCAGTTTTAAGCAGATTAGATAATTGAGATTAGCCCTCTGTGATCTTGCTGTGTTTTCATTTATTTCAAAACAGTCTAACACAGAGTATGTTGAGCAATCAGTTGAAAATCACGTGCAAACACTGCCTAAGTACTGATAAGAATCGTGGGGGTAAACAATGAATTCCTACTAATGGCTAAGTCACCAAGGTAAGATCAAATCTAAATACACACCCTTATTTAAATATGATTTCATTAACTCAGGTTACGTGGCTCTGGTAAAGGCTTTTTTCCTCCCTGCCCGCCACTTTCTGATGCTTGTCAAATGAATTGCATACAACCAATCCATCACTTTCAATACTGTTTGTCTGTACCAGAGATGTGTTTTGAGCTAAGCAATAACCCAGCGTAGTTCTGCAAATCTAACAGCAGTTCAACTTTAGATGCATGTGGTAAGGCTGAATAAGGTTGTGTGATTTCAGTACATTTTGCTTATGATGTTTCTAGATCTGAATTTCTACTAAAAACCCAGCTTATTTTGGTTTAAAAAAACAAAAATTGCCTTTTTTAAATGTCCAAGTACCACTGTGTTTTCCATTGAGAAGACCCATGCAAGCCTTGCTGGCATGGTTTTATTGCAGGGACTAAGGGGTTCCTAGTCCATTATTAACATTAGGCATTGTGTCATACACTTCACATCATTCACTCATCCCTTTTTCTCTTCCTCTGTGCCAGAATTATATGTGGATGTGTCTATTTCTTATCCCATCCTCCACAAGCAACCCCAGGCATTTTAAGTATAAATGGTTTGTCACTGTTTTAACATTTTGTGGAAAATTCTTCTAACTTGAGCATTTAGTTCATATTTACATTTCAAAATTTGCCTCTGTTAGTAGAACCTGCTGTTCCTTGTTATAACATCTTTTGCCCTTTGCTTTTTTTCTTATGCTGCCATTTGTTTGGATTAGTTATCTTTCCCTGGTTTTGCTGGCCAACCACCCCTTTAAAAAAATCCAGATTCCCTTTTTTCCAAATGCTTCTTCGGTTAGGCTTCTAATCAGTAATGCGGCAGATGAAAACAATGGACAAACAATGCAAGGGCTCCCTTTCCTATAGGAAAGGGGACTGTGTGCGCGTGTGTTGGGGTTTTTTTGTTGTGGGTTGTGTGTGCAGTGTGGTTCCCCTTCCCCCCTCCTCCTCTAAAGAGGACTTTTCACCCTCCTCAGTACTGCCAACTGGTCCAGTCCCAAGGAGACAGTTAACACATAACAGATGATAATAAATAATAGCGATAATTGAAGCATCCATGGCAGTGAAGTTAGAATTTATTGGCTCATTTATCAGCTTGCATAGAAAAACAGGTCTCCTCCCTGCCATAGTCAGCACATGTAGCCTGACAAGGGCTGGTAATGGATTCTTCAAGAGAAAACACAATAAAACCCATAGTGGGAACATATGGGCTCTCTTGGCTCAAAAGAGTCCTGTTTATATGCCTCCATGTAATTTGTCTTCTTTCCTGGACGTATGGAAGTTCTTTATATCAATGATACCTTGTGATAATGAGTTCTGTAGGTGCTTATTTGTATTATTGTTGTACCTCTGCCAAAGGCTGTGTCAGGCAAATACAGAGGGGGAAAAAAAAAAGCTGATTCCTGCCTCAGAGAGCTTACAGCCTCGGCGAAGAACCAGAGCTGACTAGAAAGAGAGGGAAGAGACTTTACTGACCAGCATGAAAGGCAGTGGCCGCAGGATGTGAATGGCCAAACCATCACCCATGGTATTTGGTGCAGCTGTCAGGAAAGGAGTGGATTGAGCACAAATGAACAAATAAATTTGCAGGCACCTGCAAGGAACTTTCGCTGAACACAGGTGGTGTGCTTGAAATAACAAAAGTCTTTTTCTGTAAACGTGAAAAATGTGATGCAGACTGGTACATTGGGATGATGATGCGGAAGTCGGGAAGTAGTGGAAGACCTTGCCAGGAAAGGTAAGCTTTTGCTTAATGAAACAGAGAGGGGGAACCAGCTGAGACATGGATGATATAGTTAGGGCAAGAAGCTAAGGAGTGATCTCCGCCTTTTGATGCGACAGGAACAAAATGTGATGACATGATATCATGGCTAGAGGGAGAGAATGAAGACTATTTTCCATAGGATGCAGTAAATGATTCATTTAAACATGTTCTGCTAGGGTATCCTGCCTTTTAGTTTCACTGACTGTCTCCTTGTTCTTGTATTGTGGAAGAAACTATGTAGAAGTACTCATTTTAATCCTTTACGGTTAATTATTTCTTTTATTTTTATTTGCTTTTTCTCTATTCCATATAGCAATCATGTTAAGATGGCAAAGTAAGAGAAGTGATTCTGAACATTGTGGCACATAAGTAGTGTATAGGAAGGAGCTGAAGACATCCATTATACTGTTGGTCCAATTTGCCTTTTTAATCTCTTTCATCTCTGTGCACTCGCTGCCCTTTTCTTGTTCGGGAAGCCAATAGATTAGGCTTTTTGCTAGATTCATGCAATTAGAGATACAAATTTCTGCTGTGTGGTTTTTTTTAATGTTCAGAATTGTGGCATTAAACATTAAGAAAATTTTGGGGTGTGTTGCTATTCCTGTCTAGGGAATGATCTAAATTTGTGGTGATTTCTATACTTCTGCAAAGCATGGTTGGATAACACAGCTCATTATTGCCTTTATCTTTGTTTTCAACCCTTAGAGCACATCTGACTTGGAGCATGAATCTTATGGTCTGTGTTTGGAACCAGTGTGTTTGAGACTTTCTAGTATTTTTTTTTTTCCCTCCCCTGTAGCTGGCATATACAAGACTATTTTTGCTACCTCTCCTCTGTGACAGTTATGGGTGTTTTTTAAAGAATATTGGGGATGGATCTCCGTTGGGATTCTGGCACGATGTCTCCAGCAAGCATGGTCTCAACATGCATGCTGACCCACTCTGCTCAATAACAGTGGCTAGAGATGCATGGCAAGTTAGCAGAGATTTGGCTGGACTGTGGCAAAAATGACATAGCACAAAGCCCCCTCTCCTTTCCCCAAGCTGTATCCCTCCACCTGCAAGAACAGCATATGGTCATATCCCCAGTGCCAGCTCCACAGCTGGAGGAGGTTGAAGAGCAAGAAGTGTGGAATAGGAAAATTCTGGCTGATGGGATAGGGAATGGGCTGTGCGTTGCTGAGAGTATCAACTCTCTTCAATGTTGTGCAGGAATATGTCAGTCAGCAGTGTGTACTAAAAGCAACGTGAAGGCCATGTGATGTTATATCCCAATTTGTACTTTATAAATGTCAAGAGGTTTGTTGCACCAACAATTTTGTTGTACTTGATCCAAGCCAAAGCAGATGGTAGCTATGTCTAACTCTGCATGTATGCGAGTCTCTGGTCTGATTATGGGGTTGAGGTGGGTTTGGGTTAGGAGACAGCAGTGTCTCAAAATTTGGCCTCCCAGACATCTTCAGTTTAATAAACATGGCTGATCTTATGTGAAGGATTACAAGGAGGTTTGATGATTATTAGTGGCATTTTTGGTAGCTTTAGGGTGGAACTGGAGAAGAGTCCTTTTGTGACTAAATCTGACCCACCAGAACAACTCAAAGATCTGAGGTTGTATTTCAGTGGTTAATCCTGTCTCTGATGTCAGATCGTCTAATCCTCTTTATAAATTCCACCTCCTCGATAGCATATAGTCTGCATGTTGCCCAGACTTTGGGACCCAGTGACTGGGGAGGAAGGGCAAGTTGAATGATCAGAAATTTTGGAGCCTCTGATTTTGGATCTGTCCAGGCTGGGATGTCAGGATGTCTTACCTTTTGGAAGAACATCATGTTATTTTAGGGCAAGTCAAAGTCTGTCAACTGAATAGCTGTAACTCAAGTCATTAACCAGATTTGAAACTACTGGCCAAGATTATTGTTGTATCCATTATCAATTTTGCAGATATGCCTGAGCCATGTGAAAATGGGGCTGTGGGAGCAGGAAGAGAAAGTTAAACACCAAACAGCAGCCAGGTGCTGTTGTTAGCAAATGTTTCCCCAATAAACTAGATTGTCCTGTGGTGGGGACAGCGGAGCCAGATGGTGCAGGAGAGTTCACATTGCTAAAAATGGAGAGAGGCAATGCACTTTTACAAAAAATTTCACTTTCCATGTCTCTTAACTACATTTTTTTCGCCCTTTCTGTGTTATCTTTTGGCAATGCTGACAGTCTTTTTTCTTATTCTCTTGGAAGTATTTTCAACATTGCACAGCTGTTTGTTTAATATGTCTCTAGTGCCTTGGTAGATAATAGCAAGTCAGAGCGAATATTTACCTTATTTCTGAAGCACTATTCCATTCCCCACTTCTAGCACTCAATTCGATGGTTTCAAGTGAGCAGTGTATCATTTTAATTTTTCTTTACTTTGGATATTCAGTCACTTTAGAACAAGACTATTGCTCATGTTCTTTCTCCCATTACCTCTTCTTTCTCATCAGATTGTAAATATCTGTTACCTCTTTTCACTGGCTGACTTTCAAATTTTTATTTGACGGGTTGGAGTGACCTCATAGAAAACACTGATTCCCCTCACCCTCCCCACAGAGGTTACAGACCAGTAAGGAAAGTACCTCTGAGTGTTGTTACAGCCTTTCTAGCCCTGCTACCAGCAGTACCAATTAGCTGAAAAGCAGACAGCAAAGTTAATTAACATAATGAGAAAGAAACCCAAAATACTACTTCCCTGCTCTGAAAAAGCTAAGCTATGTTTATTCCATTACTCATGATGGTGTTAGTTTAGGGAAGGATTCCCCAAACTTCCTAACGCTGCTTCTGCTGAAGTCATACCTAATAAATTTTTAGTGAACACTGAATACTTCTGAAAACTCTGTCCTTAACAGATGCATGTGGGGGTGCGGTGCATTCTCTGTTTGCTTTGTACTTGTGCAAAGTAGTGAAGTCACTCTAAGAAATATCTCCCTAAAGTGAAACATTTTCAGAAATAAAACTGTCACCCACAGCTGAAGTTAGGGCAATTGTTCAACACTGTTCATTTTCACCGCAGCATGCCACAACATTATGCTTCATATTAAGCGCATGCTTGTAGGAGTCTATTCTGGTCCTAACAAGTTAGTTTTATATTGTATCTAAACATCCCTTCGTTTGAACAAAATTAATTCAGTGTATCTGGAAAATAGGCAGCGAGTGAAATATTTTTAGGTCACAAGGGTTATTTTTGTACTTAGCTTTGATAGTGCACATTACATCAGCCAGAGCACCTCTGTAAAGGTCTGTCAAGTCCAAAATTTTCAATAATCCTACTTCCTTCTCTTAAAATTGAAAAGGTAGCAACTCCCCTGGGAATGCATGTCATTTCAGCATTCCCGTTGACTGTGTATTCTGAAATGCTGCAGCGTGTTTGCTTAGTAATCCCCTTGTCTGTGTAAGTTGTTAGGGGTAACCAAAGGCAGCTGATTACTTAATTGTATAAGGCAGGAAATCGGGTTCTTTCATTAGTTCCCATGACGTTCTTGAGAGCAACCAGTATTCTGCCTGACTGAGTTTTCGATCCTTTAATTCAAAAGATATACTTTCCCTTGGCATACTCTGCGACCCTTTATCCTGATAGGCTATTTACTGAATAAACTGACAGTTTTAGATAAACAAGTCTAAACTTTTTAAATTAAAACATTGTCTCTCATTATTAGGCAAAACATGTTGCAATTGGAAGAGAAATATGACATGGAAGATCTTTACATCACTGTTTGCACTTTTATTAGACTACTGATTTATATCTGTGTGTGTGCATGCGTGTGTGTGTATGTTGCCTGAACTGATGGGCCCAAATAGGAAAAGAAATATTCCTACCAACCTGTTAATTTTAGAGTTCTGCTTTTGTTCAGTGCCTTATAGTTAGGAAGCCCTTTCCTACGGGAACAGCTGACTCTTGCTGTATTTAATAGAGAAGTTAGGGCCAGATTGTCTCCCCTTCGTGCACACTGGCAAATAGCTGTTGGGAATGGAGGCAGCCGCAAAGTCTGTGCTCCGCCATGCGATTTGGAGCACATACAAAACGCTGGGCAGGGCTGATGGGCTGCGGCTCAGGTGTGTTCTCCTCCCCGGTGACCGGGGGTGTGGAGCTTGCGTGTGCTCCCTGTGAGTCTCGCTACCCGTGGATGTGACCCTTGTCTGGGCTCCAGGGTGGAACTGCAACCTGATCCTTTAGTGCCTATTGTGTATCTACTTAAGAAAGAAATTGTGCAGTTTTTATCTTGGTTACTTTTTTTCCCGCCATCCCTATGTACAGTTATGCTGATACAAGTGTGGCACTTGCTATTCAGAAGCTTCTTATAAATGTGTTTCTCTTGCTTCCTCTCGTTAAAATCTCAGAAGATCTGTTTTTGTGCTGTAGGTCCTGTCTCCATGCCACAGGAGCCAGCAGGATTTTTCTGTGAAGTCCAGGGTGTTCACGTTTGTTTGTAATGGAGTCTCAACTGAAATGAAACTTTTTGCTTTTGGGAAGCATCCCATGTGGATCTTCTCCAGTTTCCCAAGCCTTGTATACCCAAGGATTATTTGCTACAGGGAGAGAAAGGACTTAATGTATTTGGCAGTAGAAGGCAGAGGCTGGGAAAGAATATCTGAACACTTCAGGTGCCTTTTGATAATCTTTTGTTCCATAAATTGTTAAAACTCCTCAGGTGTGATGCTTTTCCCATGATGTCCCACTATTTCTGCTCCCGAAGAATTAAGGGTGCATGTTTGCCACATTGGCTTAAAGAATACATTGAACAGTATTCCTGGTAATTAGAAGGGTGAAGTAAGCAATCTATATATGATTCATCATAGCAAGAGTAAGGTGTGCTGCATTTCTTCCTGCTGCCATGCTGGGGTGAGCCCTTGATTTGATCCCTACAATGACAGGTTGCCTCCAGTAGAAAGTCTGCTCTTCCCCGGGGGAGAGGCGGTACGAGGATGCTCTGCCCGGCACTTCCACGTGGTGGAGGATGTTGCTGACTGTGTGTTTGGCAGTGTAGGACTAGCATGGAGAACAGGGAGATTCTTGTGTTGGCTATCACACCTGAAAACAGCAGTGCTGCTCTTGGGTCTCGAGTGTTGACAGGGAGCACAGAGCTGTCCAAGAACCTTGTAAGCTGTAATATATTTATCTATGCGTGAACTGTTTGGGGAAAAGGATGCTGCTGTTCTCGCCTTCCTTAAGGAAAGCCAAGATATAGAAAGGCTTGGCAATTTGTGGAAGGCATACAAAGCAAAGAATTAAACCAAGGTCTCTTAATTCTTAGGTGATTCTCTTTGCTAGTAGGTAATTCTTCTCAGCTAATTAAAATTACAGTTTGTTACAAAGTTAATGTTTGGATGATGGAAACATTTTTCATTGGTAGATCCAGAGTTAGCAAGGAAGTTACTCTCATGAACTCCAATTTCAGTTCATTATTACAATTTTTAGCAAAATAAAAACAGAACCTGATCCTCATTTAATACTTGCGCTGCTATATCCATACTGCCTGTACAAAGGGAGATAAAATGGACATACATACCAGACTGGGCAAAGCCACCATATTCTAAACAAGAACTGGGCATGAGGCAATTCCCCTTAGGCATGGAAAAGAAACCTACTTGGGGTTACTCTTTGGAGGAGGCACGTTTGCGATACGGCAGACATCTTGATGTGAGGCTGAGGTCTATGTGATGCAAGTGAGCAGCCTCTTCACCTGTCTTTGAAATCAGTCCTCTCTTACTCACCCCGAGCTGAGTAGCTTATTTATTTCAAACCTGTTTGTAAAATCTTGTCAAATAGAAATCCCTATGAAAGTACAGTGTCAGATAAAAGCACAGTACATATACCCAAAACTGAGCCCTTTTATGTCTATTTGCTTATGTGCAATAGTCCTTTTAAATGAAAGGACAAAAACAAATGGGGATATATAGTCTGTGAGCAAACTTAGCTGGGAAATGAAAAAATAGTTTCTATTAATGAGTGAAGTGAGTTTGTAAAACAGCCTTCTATCAGAAATAGTGGGAACTGGAACCTGAGCAGCTTTGTGTTAAGGTCCTGGACAAATCCATCTGCAACGGGGATCGTCTGGTAGGGTTGTCTGTAGTAGCCTGAAGCTGCATTTGATAATCTTATTTTTATCTTTCTCCAACACAGAGCTGTGTGTATTAGAGCAAGGTTTACAATCAAGCTTTAATGCAGTACAAATGCAGTGTTTAATGCAGCGTTGCAGCTCTGCTGTAGAGGGTGAGTCCCGGTTCCTAAAAATCTCTAGTTTTGTTGCTACAAAGGAGTATGATTCTATGGAGTTTCAGATGGCTAGTGTGGAAGATCCTAGAAATGTCCCAGCAGGATCACTGAACGTTTTTTTTTAATAACTCCTAAGTGTGCTGTTGTTTAATACTTCTGTATGGTTAAGGCTTAATCAAGTTTGCGAGAAGGTGGCATGATGTTTTATTAATTTCTAGATTTTAAAAAGTGGAACCCATGTGTCTTGAATGAAATAGGCTTGTTTTTCTGTCAAAAGTGATTTCTGTTGCACAAAGTTGTTGTCAAACCAGTAGCGATTGACTGGTGGTTAGAATGGTTTGGTGTCAAAACCCAAAGTTTTCCTAATTCTTGCAAGGGATTGAGATTAAAATGACCTGGAATGTGTGACCTGCTCTCTAGGCTCATTTTTGTTATTCCTTACAACTGCTACGCGCTGTTGTGGAAGGGGGCTGAGCCTGGAGAGGATGCATCTGTTCCGCCTGACAGGGCCTGGCCGTGGGGATGGAGCGTGAGCTCCACTCTGACCTTGAGCTGTCCGTAGTTGCTCTGTAGTTGGTAACTTTGTAGTCTTTAAACAAAAAGGTGGTAATTGTGGAACGCAAGCTCTTGGTGCTTTGGGTGGGAAGAGGAGCACAGTCTTATCTCTGTAATTGGCTTTATGAAAAATTTTTCCTGAATCTTTTCACTACGCCTTGTTGCAACCTCTTCAGTACATCTAGATGTCCTGTGGCTGGTGTCACTTGGGAAGAAAAGCAGCAACGATCCTTTTCTGCAGTTTTCCAGGTGTAACTGTGTGTGCCTCGCTGTCTTCAGAGGGAAGCAATAGGTATTGGCAAACGAACAGACTTGTTACATCCTACTTATCTGCAGTCGCTGCCTCCATTTACTCTTAGAGTTGTTCTTGGCTTTCCTGCTTGGAAAGCATAAAGGAATGGAAGGTTGGTTCAGGTGGAAAAGCAAAGGGGAAGTTTGAGCTATCCACACAACTGCAGATAACGTTCAGGCCTAGCTGATCTGCAGTTCATGCTCCTCAGCAGCTAGTTGGTTCAAAAAACCCCAAATGTCCGTCTCAGATCCTCTCTCTGGCTCTTCTACGTTCCCTTTAGGTAAAGTTGGGGCTTGTCCAAGCTACAGTCGAGTACCCTGTCTGCCTGCACTGATGTTTTGTGTGAGCTAAGACATCTTGGGCATTGGTTCAGCAGGGAGCTGTGTTGCCTGCTACCTGTTATAGGTAGCAGGGGATAAATGTGGATTGTGAAGAGCAGTCTTAATTACAGAGCAAAGGTGTTCGCTTCAGTTGGGACTGATCAGGGAACAATTGCTTCTGTATGCTGTGCATCTTATGGATGTGGGAAAGGTGAAATGAACTGTGAAAATGTTTGTGAAACATGCATAATTTCAGTGGACTGTGGTGGTAATGCCCTTCTATTGAGTTTGTGTTACTTTCCCTGAATTTGTAAGAGGACACCTTAGCTGGTCAGTGGCCCATATTGACATAACACAGAAAACAGATCTATAACTAGTTGTTTACTTTGAATCTGATTTAACACTCATGGCAGTTGATGAAAAATTTTCAGGTGATTTAAATACCCTTTATATAAATAGATCAGCCATTTTATTCTTATGGAAAATGTAGCGCTGCCTAAGGGAGAGACTGCAGAACTGTGTGAACACATTTGAGTCGAATAATTTCAAACAAATATGTGACTCAACTTTAATTGGAGGTTTCCGCTTCTAACTATAACACTTCTTATCGTGTTAAGCATTAAGGCAGCATAACATATACAAGACAAATATTAAACAAAGGTATTATGGATGGGAAACTCCTAATCTAGCTCACTATGTTGGTACAGTGGAAGTTTCTTAATCCAATATCTGATGAAGGAACAAGGAGAGAATTAATTTACTGCACACTAATTACTGTGGAGTATGCACTGTATATACAGTGAAAGGCGCTGAAATGAATACTTGATAAACAATATCTGGCAAATTAAAAATCTGAAATGTTAAATGAAATGCAAATTAAAAATCTGGACCGTTAAATTAATTGAATGCAAAAAAACCCTGACATTAACTATCATCAAGGGTCGAAGTTATATCAGAAAAAGCAAAGCTATTCAGAGTTAAATCCTGCTTCTGTCTGTGTAATTTACTTGTTTTGAATGGGTAGGTACTAGAGGAGCCTCAAAGATATGGAAAAATTTACATACGTGAGGATTCATCCTCTGCCTGCTGTGCAAAATGCTGTGTCCTAGGAAATGCTGAAGATGGGCTGCACCTAAAGAAAGCTCAGCTGAAACAGGATAGGTCCCATGGGTACAGGTGAAATGCAAAACTGTGACCTATATTGCAGGGTCCATACTATTTTCGTTTAAGTTAACTGTGTACAAGTTTTAAGCTAAGCTTAAAGCTCATCTCTTGCGTTATATTTTCTTAGGTCTAGCTTCTTCTGTATCTTTCATGTTTAAATCTTTGTTGGTGAATGGAGACTGGAAAACTAGCTATACTGTGTAGATAAAGATGTTTCTAAGAATGAATTCACAGGAAGTTACTTAAAGCTTATATAGTTATACACAGATATTAAACCATATTTTCCCAACAAATATTTCCTTTAAGGATTTAATCCTTCAAATGTGTATGTAAACTTCTAACACAATTAAAATGAATGTGAACATGTTATAAAGGTCATGCTGCTTTTAACAATTTGGTCAATGAGCATCTCAAAAGATAGGGGAAAAACTGGTCTTCAGCTCAGAATTCCAGGATGTGCCATGGGAGTAAAGTCTGCATTACCATGGGGCTTTTATTTAAGCAGTTTAGCTTTTCACTCATTTTTCTCCTTTTTCTTGTTCATTTGTAGTATATTTGTGTAGCACTCTACAAAAAGCACAGAGTGTGAGACTTGTTTTAGGTAAGAATCATTTCTCTGTGGCCACCAAGTTGTTCAGGGATCAGAAAAAGGTATGTTGTAGGTCATGCTTAAGAAAGTTAAGCCCTCCCAGTGCGCACGTATGCTATTTAGCCCTTAAAGCGTAAGGCAGATAAGGACATTCCTAATTTTAAGTATGTGCGTAGCCCTATAGAAGCCAAATTCTGAACAAGATTTTGATCTGATGGCTGAGGCTGTGTGTTTTGTGTGTGTGTGATGAGGGGAGGGTAAGAGCCAGTTTTAACTGCTTTGAGACAAATTGTTTAGGTCACAGTTAAGCTGTGAGATTCTTGGCAGATGCTTGGATTACCTGGTTGCAAAGCAAGGTGTTATGTTCCTTGGTGTTAGGCTTCAGCTGTGCAGAGATCCGGAGAAGGGGGCCCCATGTGTTCTGCATCTTTACACCCTCAGAATGGTTGTTTTCATTGATTAAATGAGGGCACTTTTCAGAGAGGAAGTGATGGCAGTAATTTCTGGGCGACACCGATGATTGCATTTGAATTAAATGCAAGCTTCATAATGACTAAGCATTAAGTATAAGTTGCAGATTGTATATAAAGATGAGATCTGTTTAAGGGAGAGTACTACTAGTGGAAAAGGAATATGCGTGCATTACCCTTGTAATGTAATGTCATGCTCTGGTTCCAGTATACTCTCATTTAAAGACTAGAAAGAATGAGATGCAATTAGTTTAACGTTTAACAAATCTGAACTATAGCCTAGCAGTATATTTCTATTAATTTTGGTTTATTCTAGTACATAGTAATGGGTTTAGAAATAGAGTAGCAGATCTATTGCAATTAAAAATAAAACTTCCTATGTACTAGAAGCATTTCCCTGGAGGTCTAGCCAATCTCCCACAGCAATGAAGATATAATTATACTGATGTAAATCACAGTGCCATAACTAGGAGGGATTGGCCTTTCCCCTCCTTTAATTCATTGGAAGATTTTATCTTTGACAGGTACTGTCAAACAGGGTGATGGGCTGGGAGGCAGGATGTTTTTTCTGGTAACTAATTTGCTTGGGGAGAAAATGAATTTTTTTGCAGCTGGTTTAGGTGCTGAGCTGATTCACGGGTCCTGCTTCTCCCATTCCAAGATAGCAGCAATTTCTGTAGGCTTCCTAATGAAGCACAGTTAAGAGCCGACTTTTGCTCCAACTGTGCTGCTCTCAGCCTGAGGATAGGAAAATGTCTGAAGGTAGCTTGAGGTCAGCTTTTGGATTTCGGTGGATTCAGCCCTGCAAAAAAAAAGCTTACCCGACTCCTGCTGTAAATAAGGGAAAAAATGGCTTTGGGGCTGATTTATGCTTTAGTCAACTGTGATAGTCGCAGACATCCATTCTTTGCTGTGAGAATAGCAGAGCACAGCATGCTCAAACCAATAACCTTCCCTCTCTTGGTAAGCTTCCAGACCTGCTTCCTACCTGTCAGATGCAGCGAAAGGCTACTTTGCCAGCTTAGTGCTGCCTGAAAAAATCCACCTGACTTGGGATGTTTTCTGCAGGTTTATTTCTCCTTCACAGCCACCTGACTACTATAAATGAACTGCAATACAGGGAGACTCCTGCCTGTGGGCTTGTTTTTCTTGGCCATCAAATACTACTTTTCCCACTGAGCTGTCAGCTTCTTAGGAAAAGCCTTAAAAGTTTAAATTATGTTTAAAAATGAAATAGCAAGCTTAATGCTGCCAGCTGATATGTTTGGTGCTGCTTATATATTTGTATACATATATAAATCAAACCCCAAAACATCAGGAAGTAGCAATGTCTTAAACACTTTCAGGCAGTAGGTCAACTTATCAAAATTTTCCTGTTGCATTGCTAGACTGGAGCAGCATTAATTTTCCTTTAGTCTCTGATCTCACAAACGCCTAACTTTCTTTCCCTTGATGACCTTCTCTCCTCAAATTTGTGGATGTATTCTGTTGCATTTTGTCCAGATGGTTAAAGCCCCCAAACAAAATTCTGAACTAAGCCCAGCCAATAGATCAGTTCCTCATATTACTGCATGTCTCAGATGTGCGATCTGAGGGTGGAAGAGATACCACCTCTGCAGGCAGAGGTATGGCTTCTCTCAGAGCAGTCCGAGCAGTTGTGTGCTTTGAACCTGAGCTCTGTTAGCAGCCCAATAGCAAGGCAGCAGAATGGGACATTTCCACAGGAATAGGTTAATTGTACCAAAACTTGTGAGGGAGACGGGTTGCTGAGGCTGAGTCTGTTTCATCACAGTCCTCCTTCCAAATAACTGATGGTTATAATGCACTTCTCATCAGATAGGTCACCATAATTATCAGATTAAAGGCTTGGTAGTGAGGCATCAAGGCTCCACTAACACCTGACTGTCTGAGTAATGTGGGCTTCAGAGATATTTGAGGCAAGCTGCTCATAATCTCTTCTTACAAGCAATCCTAGAAAGCTCTCTCCAGACAGTTTTTCCTACAATTGCTCTGAATCAGAATTTGAAATAGTCTAACGCTTGTGTTAATGACAATTATGTTAACATTCAGGTGGAGAATACATTCAGAGATTTTTTTTGTTTTCTCTGTATTTCAAACAAGTTCTGTGTATTTGGGATCTCCCAAAAGATCTAGAGCACAGCTTAGTCATGCTATGTCTGCTTTTTATGGATTTTCACATCTCCTTTTGAAGCATGTCCTCTGTTCAGTGCCAGATCCCGCCCTATCTGGATCACTAGTCTTATTAAAAAAAGGCAGTTCTTATGTTCCTGTTCTCTACTGATGACTGAGAGTTTGTGAAAGACTGTAGTTAAAGGGGTATATGCAAGAGAGGAATAGAGAACATATATGTATTGTTCTGTTTAAGGAAAAAAAAAGTTGGGGGAGTATCTAAAGCCTGGAGGACATATTTATTAAGTATTGGATGCTCTGATTTTTAGACTGTGCAAACATACCAGCATGCACAGAAAATCAAAGAGATGCTGGAAAGGCAAAGAGCTTGTTTGATCTGCTATCGAATCTCAACCTATTTGGGCAATTATTTCATATCTATCACTGAGCATCTTCATTCCCTCTTATTCCCTGTGCCCAGCATATGCCCTTAAAAAGTTGGGTGAGGCCAAGTGTGGGGCCTTTCCAAAGAGAAGCTGGGAAGATGGGTCTGTGACCACAGTTTATTTGTCTCTGCCCTAGACCTGATTGTTGTAATTCACAGAAGATTGAAATGAAGGAAGGCTACCATGATGATATTAGGAAAAGACTTTTTGTGTTTTTTTTCTTACCATCATTTTTTTTTTCTGAGTGAATATTCTTCCCCCCCCCCCCCCCCCCCGGTAAATATTCTCTTAATTTTTTTCCACATCTAATTTAGCTGTATTTTGACATGATGAGCCAGTACTTGACACCCATCTTTCATAGAGAAAATAGCTTCTGCTGTGTTCTTAAGCCCTAAAGATTGCCTCATTGCTGACCCACAGGGACTTCTTTCAGGAGCAGAGGTGGCTGGGGTGGCCGTGGGACTGCTGTCCGAGCTGTGCATGCTCCTGGGAGAGAGCTTCAGCCTTTAGTGCTGAGAGTCCAGCAACTTCACAATCGCTGAAATTCACTAAGGGGAAAATACAAAAATAAAATAAATGTCTCAGTTTTATTTTCCATTGAGCTGTCAGTTCTTTAGAATTGACTGTTCCACATAGTACTCACCTTGCTGGCAAACGCATCGGTGATCAATGAGGACAAAGTGATTCTGACTGTCAGCTTGCCACATATATCCACAGCAAACGAACACATCAGAAGCTGATTTTGTGCAAGGCCTGCTTTTGATTTGTGCATTTTTTTTCTGGCAGACTTGGGCTATGCCCTATTACTTTCTTACAATAAAAGAGAACATTTCTTCTAGTGGAGCTTGCAGCATGCAGCTGCAATAATCATAGGGGAGCCCCAGGTGGTCTGATTTATGGTGTTTAATGTGAACCCCTGAGGTTCTGTGGGAAGAGATTATAAAAAGTATAAAACATTTTGCAGGAATGTTTTGCCACACTTCAGTTCCAACTTTGCAGTGGGCCTGCTTCATTTATCTGGCTACCCCAAGGATGATAGCTTATCTAAATGCATGTTTATTAATGAGCTCCATGTTAAAGTTGCTTCTGAAAACATTCTGACTAATGGTGGTGTTGATGAGTGTGAGTCATCACTGAGAACAGGGTGCTCATCAGGATGGTTTCTCAGCTGATGGGAATTGGCAGAATGCCATGGAAGTTCAGGGCACTTTTCTGGGAGCGGTGTGGATGGGCACTGGATAGGGATTGATATACTGGTGGACACTGGCTGAAGCTCTGATGGACCTCTGTGGATTTGTACTGGCCCAAAGCATGCAGTTTATAAAAGCAGGCTCTAAATTGAAATTAATCAAATACCTTTTTGGAAGCTAGGCATCTCTAGCCAGGGAACAATATTTACTAGATGGTAGTGTGTTTCTGTGAGGATGTATCAGCAAATTATGCAAACAAGCAAGAAGGTATTCCTTCAATTCTTCTACCATTATTAAGGTACCAGCTACAGTTTTTGTTGCTGTCCTGCTCAAGTACAAGTCAGAGCAAGTTTGGCTGGTGCTACCCCTGTGCTAGAAGTCCCCAGTGGGAGTGGTAGAGGAGGTGCACCGGCTGCACCCATCTGCAACTGCACTGGCACCAGAGGCAGGGAGTAACTGGCTCAGCGAGCTCAAGGGATGTGCCTGGGGCTTTGGCTGAGTCTGTTCAAACAATAGTCTGTCCAGGCAAGGAGACAGATTTCCACCCCTGGTACAGCCTGTCCCTCGGTCTGCACTGGAGCTCTCTCCTCTGTACTCTCGGGGGATGGGGTTGCAAAATGCCATGGTGGTTCCAGATCTTGTCTACCTTCAACAGCCAGAAGAGCTGAGACTCAAGGTTTAAATCGAGTTTCCTCTGTAATGAGAAATGATGTATTCACATAGTATTACAAACACAAGATAGTCCTGAAGACAGAATTAATGTTCTGAAGTGTTTACTGAAACAAAATATTAAGAGAGTGAAAAAACAAGGTACTTGCTATAAGCTGATGCTTGCTTGATGAGGAAGTGAAGGAATAAAATCAGTGTAAGCACTGGGTTGGCACAATGATTAAACTTGTACTGGATCAACTGCAGGGGGTTGGTTTTGTTTAACCCTATTGTTTCCTGTGCCACCTACTATTGCCCAAAATTTCTGTGGGTTTTTTTGGGGGTGGGGGGTGGGGCGGGAAATAGTTGTTTGTTGTTATAGCACTTGATTTCAGCTAATGACAAGACACAATCTGTAATCTTGCCAGTTACCTATCCTGCATTACACCCTTTCATTTTCTGCATAAAACTAGCAGTAAAAAGCATTCCAAGGGACACAATAGAGCAGCACAGCAGCCCCAGCAGAGTTTAAGGCTGAGTATTATATTACAAAACTACCCTTTTTTGGGGAAGGGGGGGGTGATATTGTGCTTGTTTACAGGAAGGTTGGGCAAAAGGTCAGGGAAAGTGCGTAATTATTATCAGCTCTGCCGAGGCCACACCTGTGTGAAATGTTTAATGCTGACACAAGAATGAACTTGAAGGGTGTTTGGAACGTACAGGCAGCAAAGATAACCACAGAGTTTAAACTGGAATTTAAACTCCGTGGAAAAAAAGATTGGTTGGTACAAAAAATTGGTGGGGAGACCAAAAACAGCCCATGGAGATCTGAAAGTGTAGTCAAGGCCACCCTCATCTTGCTGAAGACATGGGGTATGCAGAGGTTTCAGAACTTGGCACAGAAATGCTCCATCAGGAGTAGCCTTGGCAGATGAAGGGAGATGAGGTTCCCTTCCACTTTAAAGTGAACACAGTACGTGGGACTGACTGTGACTGCTGTGCAACTGCTGTGTTTGGAGCCTGTAAACTATGTAAATGCATGACTTTGGTTTTTACATACCTCCTCAAACAGGAGGCAGAAGGAGCTGGTTTCTGCATTGCTGCAAATCTGCTTAGCTTCTCTAGCATCAGTTTGTGACTGTTTATACCAGTTCAGACTTAATGCTGGTTGCAACTTGCTCACCGTTGCTGGCTGGAAGGGAACCCAATTCTGACTGCTGCACTTATGCCTTACCCTAACGCCCTTCGTCTCCTCCTTTGAAAGTTCTGCACTATGGATGTTGAACCCTAGAGGAGAAGTGACTCTCGGTAGACGTAATTTTGTACAAGTAATTCTCTTTTAAAGCTTGGATATATTCCATCTTCCTTGTGACTAATGGTACCCAAGCAGAACATAATTGTATAATCACTTTCGAATTGCTTAATAACTCATTTTCCTTGTTTGTAAGATGCTGGTTTTCAGCATTTTGGAGAGATGCGAGGACCTGTGTACTGTAATGAGTGACAGACAATTGCTTATTTCTCAGCAATAACACCATTAAAGAAAACCTCTTTACACTTAGAGCTGTGACAGCTGGCCAGATCCTGAGATTCTTACTCATCTCTCGGCGAAAGGCCTGCTGGCAGGAGGCTAGCCCACGGGTTTCACACCATGCTGTCTTTGGTGGCAAGGCTCGTTTGAGGAGTTCCGACACCACCTCTTCTGCCTACTCATCCCCGCCTAAAAGCCAGCACACGCAACCCTTTCGGGCTGCGCTGTAGGGTCAGACATCATGCAGCCCCACACGTGTTTCTATTGCTGTAGCTGGTAGAAGAGTTGAGCTGTGGTTGAAGGGCAGGAGTAAATAGCCAGGAGCTGAAACTTCTCAAGCTGGCTTCCCTGCTAAAGGGGGATGAACTACTTCCCTAAATGTGGATATGGAAAGTTTGGGCAGGAGGGGGAATGAATGATCCTGCATTTGTAGCATAGGGTGCTGTTTCTGCCTGCTGGACCAGCTAAGCTGAAGTTATTCAGGAGCTTGTGGAAAAAGGGGCAAGCAGAGGAGGAGAAGGAGAAGGGAAGAGGTGAATGCGTGCGAAATGTGCATGTCTCTGATTCCCAGTAGAAAAGGGAAGGGTGCAGAAGGACCTGGGATATCCCAGGGGCCAGAACTATTGCAGAAAATGCTTGTGGAAAGGCAGGGGCCAGTACAGGAAAAAAGAGTTGTCCAGCTGTCATAGACATCTAGGATATTCTTATCCTGTTTTAAACAATGCTGTTGTCTGTATGGTTTCACTGTCTCCTATCCAAAGCCATAGGAAGAAGTGCTAATGTTTGGGGGTAGGGAGAGAAGGCTGCCACAGCTGGGTAATAAACTTCCATTCCCTCAAAGAGGCAACAGGCAATCTGTGCCCAAGATATCTTGCCAGGAACACCAAGTGCTGCAAGCTACTGAAATAAAAAGAAATTTAGAGCACATGAGATTGGGTGGAATGGGACTGAAACACAAAACCCCAGTGAATGTCCAGTTCTGTCAGGTTGTGTGATACCAGCTGGGACCAAGAAGTCAGTTTGATACTTCAGTTATGGACATTAATGTGAAAACCCCTGTTAAATTCTGTGGCTCAGTATCAAGTTTTGGTTTAGCTTATGTGAACTGATGTTTCTCTCTTGGAGAATTTGATCCATGTCTCATCCTGGATCACTAGAAGATTCATGAAGGGAATGTGCTGTAAGGTCTCTTGAGATCTGTTGAACATAAAAACAGAGTTCAGAGTTGGGAGATGGTCATGGGAATTGTAACTGAAGAGAGAAAGTTATACATGTATGTGAATATTAAACAAAAGCTCATTTATTTGCACAAAACTTCCACTCACCTCTTCAGAATCACACAAGGAGTACACTTAAGCACAGAGAAATCTGTTATGGAGAATAGGGACTGGTATTTTCAATGAAACTAAATATAGCTTTGACTGAGAGGCATGCTTAAAATGGTATCGTCCCTTAGTGGGTGCCTGGAGGTTGCTGTAGTTGGTGGTATTGCAAACAAAGAGAGAAGATGACAGCACTTGGAAGATAACAGGATTTGGCAAATTAGTATTCAGTCTTTACCTACTGGGTTGAATGGGTTTTCCAGTTCTGGTATCTAGACCTGCCTTCAAGGATGGCCAGCTTGTCTGCTTTCCATCCCCAGGGAAGTTTCCAAAATGAGGAAGGAACCCAGTCAGATATCTGAGAGTCTCCCCTCTCTGTCAGAGTAGAACAGCTGCTGATTTAGCTGCTGTGAAACACCCAGGGGTACGTGTCCTAACTGGGACCTCTTTGGAGGAATCTGTCTGGCTGTTTGTTTAGTGGGGCGGGAGAGGTAAAGTATTTGGATCATCTTGTAGGAACTTCTGTCCCTTCATCTGCAGGAGCTTCTATAGATTGCCCTAGCTCACTGCATTATTTATTTATTTATTCTCCCCTCCCCCTTGCCCAGTACGAACTTTTTAGTTTTTTTTTTCTTTTTGTCTGATATTGCTGATAAAGCATGCTATAGCAGGCTGTATTCTCCTACAACCCATTCCATGTTGA
The DNA here is from genome assembly GCF_036370855.1 of Dromaius novaehollandiae. Lineage (NCBI taxonomy): Eukaryota > Metazoa > Chordata > Aves > Casuariiformes > Dromaiidae > Dromaius > Dromaius novaehollandiae. Next base: position 10,748,505 of record NC_088106.1, read on the forward strand.
AATGTAAACCCATTGCAACACAGCCCATCTGGCATATCTTGTCATAGCTTTTTAAAGAGTTGCCCTGCTTTTCTGTTGACATTGAGAATTTTAATAAATAAGAGTATTTTTTCCAAATTCCCTGTGGGCAAAAGCAGGTAGAAAACAGATACTTATGTCTAATTATAACCTTATATTTCACATTAATCTTTCTTAATTTTCTTTCATCCCACCTCCAGCGTGCATTCTCTCATTCATAATTGCTGCTGTATAATTTGAACTCACTTGCTTACTCAGGGTTTTATGCCATACACTCATGGATTGTGGCAGGTGAATCCTTTGCAAGAAACAAAATGAGAAGCTCATTCTTGCTGTATAGGTAGCTCTTGCCCTCTCTGTCCCAAAGTTATTGAGCAAATTGTTGCAATTAATTTTTAAATTAATGTACTTGTTGCTCAGGGAAAAGCCAATGTTCAGAGGAATTTAGCAATAGACTCAAGACTGACTTTGCCTCTTCAGGAGAGGTGTTCCCTGCTATGCGATGGGTGCCAAAATACCTGGCGTGTGGTTACTCCTAGGCTATTGTTATGGGAGCTTCATTGTCCCTGAGGAACTCAGTTGTAAAGATGGGAAGGATTCCTCAACTAGCTCAGTCTGAGAGGAATTTTAGACTCATAGCACAGGATCTGCCTGGGAGCCAAGACAGTGACAAGTACAAGGATGTTGCTTTTTAATTCTGCCCCCCTCCCCCGCCCAAAATCAGTATTGCTTTGCTCTGTGCTTTGTTCTGAACTAGTTAAATATTTGCAGGATTTGGGACTCATTTACTGTATTTGGAAACATTACTCCCTTCTAGTCTGCAGAAAAGAAAAGAAATTCCTTCCCAAAACAGAAATTGTTAATGACATTTAGAGGGAAGGAAAAAGAGAAGGAAAAAAAAAAAAAAGAAAGAAAAACCAAAACACAACTCTCAAGGCTCCCTGGTACGGTAAATATGCTCTAGCTTTTATGATCTAAATGTATGGCTTGATCATGATAAGGTTACTATTTGCAGTTATTTCCTGAAAAGAGATATAATTACTACTTTAGCTCATTGTCCTATTTCTAGCTCCCTTAAAGCTGTCCCTCTCTTTTTACAGAGGTAACTCCCAGAAATCCTTTAGTTCATTAGATATGGACAAACAAACTAAAAGGAGAAATACACTTTCACCTCTTAAATTGCCCCTGCCTTGAGAAAGGTCTGCCCCAGTTTCCAAATAGACTGAAGTCCTTGCATAGTTTTTCTTTCCTTTGGTTTTCTTTGGCCCCACAGCCCACTTAGTTTGCCATTTCTGTCAAAGAACTGTGTTTAAACAGGAGCAAGTCCTAGCAAGGCCTCTTGCACATCAAGAGGGAACATTTCTATTGCTTGCTTTCTTGTCTGCTCACTAATGGCTCAACCTCAGTTTCCCTCTCTCTTCATTACAGAACAGTATACACAGGGTTTGATTTATCCTTAAGTACCTTCGTAACCCCAATTATGAAGCATCTTTAAGTGACCCACTCTCTGGTTTCAGTGAGAATTAAGATCCTTACTGCCACAGGGGACATGGTCCCATGTAGCACCATAGTCCAACTCAGCTGTTGTATTGTGTATTTTTTCGCAAGGCAAATGTCATCCCACTGGGTTAACCTGTCGGACACACGTTGATCTCTTACTTTGCATTCACTTCCTTTGGTCAAGACGTACGCAAAACCTTGGTCTCCTACGCTGGTTAATATTTTCTGCTATTCACATTTCTTTGAATCCATTTTATGCAGCCCTATTTTTTTGGTCAAAGTCTTTCATACACCAAGTCATTTATCTTATAAAACAGCTACTTAGTTGCAACTTCAGTGTTAAGAATTTACAGGATGATAGAGCTGGGGAAGGGGTGGCTGAAAATCAAATATTATCAAGCAAAAGCACATGCCACTTCTTGTGTATCTTATTCTGCAATTCTTTGAAGTTTAATCTTTTCAAAAGAAAAGCCTTTCAGCTACTTTGTGGCAACAACTCGGCCTTGTAACTTTTGACTGCACTGTGCTCCTAGTTCATAAACTGATCTCATCCTTTCCTGACAATTAATGCTAAAGCGAATTTAAATTGGATCTGTTACTGCCACCACGTCAGCTGTCTGGAATGGTTTGCCTACCTTGGTCTCCCATGCTAATTCTCTCTGTACCTTTTCAAAACTGCTTGAAATCCTGACCTCCTTTAGGCCTTCAGCAGCCAGCAAGCTATCAAGCGTTTTCCCTTCACGTGTGGATTTGGCAACCCATCGGCTTTGCAGAGCTGTAGAGGACTACAGAAGCGACGGGATAACTGAGCGCTGGCCCATTCAGAGATCAGGATATCGGCTTTTAGCAGTGCCATAAGCCTTCAAAGCCACCCTTCGCCTTATGCTTCAGCTGCTTTAAGATGCAGCTTTGAGTAGGGGCAGTGCAGCTCGCATGTGCCCTGGGCAAGCTGTAGCACAGCTTTGTCCTTCCTTCTCCCACCCCAGTCCATCTTGCTTGACCTTTGGGGCTGTAAGCCCATCTCTTTGCCTCTTTCTTGCGCAGTCCTGGGGTCTGTGCGTATCCACAAACATGCATGCAGCAATGGTCTTGGTGTGGGGTATAAAAGGAGGAGCTCTCCCTGGGTCTTTCTGTCCATGAGAGCAAGAAGCATTTGCAGGCTGGCTCTTGAGTCTCCTGTTCATCTGCAAAGCACTATCTCAATTACTTGGTTAAAAATGGAAATATTTTTATACCATGATAAGATTTTTGTCTAAATGTGGGCTGGTAAACAGTGAGTATAATGTCACATTGTCTTGTGGTTTATTCTGCGGTCAAAGGAGTAATTATACTAATGTCTTCATTTTTTTTCTGTAGCTTCTTGCTCTATAGTAGTTCTCCTAGTGCTGGATTATGAGAGAACTGTATTGTATTTATCCTAACGTGTTTGAAATAGTCTGTGTACAGAGACTCACAGAGTCGTGACCAAGAGTTTATTATGTATGATAACATTTCCCATAGCAGGTCATACGTTTCAGAGTATTCTGCGTTCCATTTTCAAAGGCTCAGCGCTCACAGCTGGGGCCAAATGTTCAAAAGGGAAGCATTTTGATTTAGAGTTTGAAATCAGGGGCAGCTTTTAAAATGTGCTCATTACCTATCATATTATGCTCTGGAAAACCTGTGAGCTTATTTTTGTTGGCTTAATAGAACCTTTGCTTAAACACCTGTATTCATAAAGACATCTGGCCCTTTGTGAACTGACTGTACACATTTCCTGGGGACATTACTAAACTCATACATGTCAGTGGCATAATTGTTTCCATGGTAACTAACATACTTTTAAAGGAAAATAATAAAAAACCCAACAGAGGACATATGAGAACATAAAAACAGATATAGCAGGTTAGAGCAAAGGTCTATCGAGATGTGTGTCCTGTATCCAATGGTGGCCAACAGACGATGCCTGGGGAAGCGTGTGGGAACAATGCAAGATTATGGTGATACTCCTCCAGCACTGGTTTCAGCTTCAGCAGTTTTGGGCTCAAAGACTTCCTGAGCCCAAGGCAGCGATATGACAAGCAACATGAAAATTTTTTATTGCTGCTTTGAAAAACCTCATACAGCACAGTGATATGTCTTCACAGTCAGCCAACAGTATCATTCTGCACAGAGCATAGAAGCAAGTTGACCCCCTTTGGTGGTTGTTAATTTGGTCCTTCCTCAAGCTAAACGCCTGTTAGCTTAGCTCTGCTTCCTTAAAGGTTTCAAGATTAACTGTCTAGCATTCATCACTGACATGCTTTAGGGGAAGAACTGGGGTCATAGGGTTTCACTTAGACTGACAGTTGGAAGAGAGCAATCCTGTGTATATTATTACACTCTTTTATCCTAAGAGGTCATCATTTGTTCAGTTTTTTAATATTCCATGTCTAACATAACCTTGTTCACTTCACCTGCACTTTGTCCTTGCCCCTGTCCATCTCTGTCAGGACACTGCTTTTAAAACAGGTGGTTAAAACAATGTGCTTCCTGTCTTTTTAAGGAGGATTGCACACCTTGTGTATGTTTGAAGCCAAACTTTAAAGAAATGGAGCTTCCAGCTGAGTGAGTGTGCTAAACTTTTTCCTTATGCATTTCTCAGCGCTGAAACTTGAAATAATACCACCTCTGGGTATGTGAAGTTGCATCAGTGAAAACTAGCTGGGAAGAGGGCAGATGTGCCTGTGTGCACACAATGCAAGCTGCTTGATACCAGCTTACATGTGTAGTCCTACCAGCCCATAAACCTGATGAACTGATCATGTTTTGACGAAGACCTGCTGTAGCTCTTCAGATGGCTGGAGCATGTACTGTGTTTGCCTATGTAGCCTATATTGGCCAGTGAGTCTTATGCTGGGAAAAGTCTCTGATTTATTAAACTTTAAATGAAAGGCCTACCTTAGGTGTTGGTTAGAATCTAAATTCAGGTGTTAGCCTCTCTTACTGAAAGTACATATTGAGTAATTGCAGGAAAGGGGCCAATTTCAGGCAGAGCAGTAATTACTGAATTAGTAGAAAAGTTCAAGAGCAGCTTCAAATTTCCTATCATTGCTGGGGTTTCTGAGGAACAGCTAATCCTGAACTGATTGGGCTCCTCACACCTGTATGTTTTAGGAAACCCCACTTAAATTTCAAAGAAACCTCCCCATGAGTAATCCCAGAACCAGATGTCAAGATTTCTTAAAATGTTACTCTGTTTTCAAATGCAGAAAATTGACCAGTAGCCTCAAACTTTAGTGAAGATGAAATCAGGGAGAAGAGCACCTCTCTTTTCCTATGCAGCATTTCTTCTTGAACTTGTCTCTTTCTTACTTGATTCATTTAAGTGGAATCCTCAAAAAATATAACCTCCTGCCTGTAGTGGTGTACTTCATATTTACTGCTTTCCAAATTCTCCTTTCCCAAGGAAGGTCTTCATACTATTCATTTTACCACATCTGTTGCTGCTAGAACAATGTGAGGAAATCCGTATCTTCATCTTCAGTGCCAATATTGCAACTAAGTCACCAAAATAAAGTTTAAACACCATCACTTGAATTTCAGGTTTTAGACCATTAACATTGATGATATTTTGCTCTGGACAACAGCTAGATTGAAAGCTGCATCTATTTTACAAGTTAGAATCTCTTTTCCTGAGAATAACTGCTCAGTTGTTGTCAGATGTTGTGATGAAGGAAAAAAGATAAAAGCAATACAGTTCCAGTATTTCAGTGACACTAATGAGAACCTAGGAGATGAAAAAAATTTAAGCCTTAATATTATCTTCCAGGCTTAGGAACTTAGGTAGCTGTGTGCTGCAAACATCTGGGATAAAACCTTGACATTGTTGAAGCACAGTGGCAGAATTTCTATTGGCTTCAATAAAGTAAAAAGATTTACTAATGAAACTTTTGGGTAGCTTTGGGGACAGAACTTCAGAGTACCCTCTTTGACATAAGCAGACCCCTGAGGTAAAGGAAATGCCTGTTAATGGATGTATAACATACGGCGTGTACTTTGACTCTTGTGGGGAAAGGGCAAAAGGAGACATGCACATTCAGGAATTCATTAGTACTTTTTCTATATAGTGGAAGAAAGAGAAGTTATTTACCTAGTGTTGGATGAATTTATAATTTATCAGGTAGCGTTATTCTGGCTGCAAACATTTGAGAAAAGCTTTTTGTTATGCTTCCCTAACGTACATTTCTTCCGTTAGCGTGCTTGAGCCATTCTAGTGTTTGCCGCCTTCTGAAAGGGGTGTGTGGTATGAAACACATACTAACGTTATTCTGCTGCTTCTCCAGTGTGCCCTCTGTTCCTTGCGTTGTAACAGTCTTTGCTACGGGGACTCTCCCAAGCCATCGTCACTGCACAACCCGCTAAAGGCTGGAATGCCCAAAGAAGGTGATGGGAGGTAGTTTGTGACTAACTTTTCTGGATCTTCTAACCCAAAGTGCTCCTCAGGCTGTAGATTTGTGTGTCACTTGATCCCACAGTTAAGATGACAATCGTAACAATAGAAAGGTTTTATAATCTCTTTCCATCGTTGTGTTTTGATGTGCTTTCTTAAGGAAACTTACATTGCTACTACCAGCTGGAGAAACTGTGATACAGAGTTAAGATGCTGGATCACCCAGTAGGGAAGGCGCAGAGCTAAGATCCCAACCCAGTGTTTTAATAGCTAGGTAATACTCCTCTCAAGTGGAATATAGCAGCTGTTCTGCAATAGCAAAATAGAGCCATAGAGGATATTTGCTGCAGGAGGTGAAATAACTAGGAAGTTTTGTTTGAAACATATATGGGCAGATTACCTATGTTATATACGCAGTCTTTGTTCTTGCAAAAACTTCTATAGCATTTTAATTAATACAGTAATGTAAAAGGCTTCTTGGTTTTATTGATGGTCTGGTATAGTTGCATAATAAAGGGATATACAGACATAATATATGGTCAGAGATATTATTCTGGAAGGGCTGTCTTTACCACGAGTGCCTGATATCACGGCTGGGTACTTGCAAGGAAGATTTGACCAAAATCTTTACATACAGAAGAAGCTTCCAATTTAGTTCTCGGTAGGTACTAGACTATTAATGAAAAAAGTCTTTCTGTTAATACTTTTTGACAACTTCCCTTTGAGGAAAAATCCATTTACAGCCAAACAATTCAAATCCTCGAAACAAACTGGCCGTGGATTGATATCAATTAACTAGAGAGTAAGCTACTCCCAGGTTCAAACAACTTCTTTGTTTATTGAAAAAGCAGATTATGATTGCTTCACAGAGTATTTAAGGCCAGCTTGATAAGGCAAATCCAGCCAGTAACTCAGAGCACTTTTGAACTGTTTCACCTAACTTAGATATCTAAATGGCATGCTGTGCTGTTAGAGTGAAAAATTTATTATACATAGAATCAAAGAACTTGTGTATCAGGGCAAATGACTGGTCAGTTGATTCTTCTGTCCTTCCTTTTGCTGGATCCAGTATCTTTTACTAAGGCAAAATGCCAGTGTCGCCTGTCATTTTTAGTGTATATTACATATGCTGAGAGAGTAATGGATATATTGAAGCACATACAAGAACAGCACAGATATGAAATTCACCATGGTTTGTTTTTTTTAATAAAAATGCTTTACTATATAAAAACTTTCTGATAGTCTTTTCTATGTGGATTGATTCTCTGAGTAAGCAGCCAAAACCGCTGTGAGACTTATCAGAAAATAATCCCAGATCATGAAATCATTCTCACACCTTGATGTCTTCAGGAATTTGAATTGAATGATTCAACAATTCATACTTGGCCTTTTATTTTATTGTATCCAATCCATAAATCCAAGTCCTGCAGGATATTTATTTTGCACATACCTGACACATTAATCAATAATAGACAATGAAAGCTGTACACTGATTAAAGGCTTTGCTCAGAATGAATGATCCAAATATTAGGTTAAATTGTTTTGAATGGATTTATTAAGGTTTAAAATGCAGCTGTCCAACTTCTTTGTGCAACCAGCACTTGGAATGGTGCTAATAGGAGAAGATAGCTTTGTGATGTTTATTTAGCAATTAATACATGCAGTGTTTTTTAGCTGTTATCAAATTCTTTTAGTTCTATATACTATATTTACAAATTGAAAAGAAAAAAATGGCTGGGATTGAAGACAAGAAAAGAATGGGGAGGTGACAAAACAGTGCTTTTACACAACACCCAGAAGTGTCTTGCTCAGAAGTCTAGCAAGAAAGAGAGTGTTCTGGTACTTGCTGAGTAAAACAGTGAAGTTTGCTGCTGAAACTAAATCTTGCAGTTGCCTAGGAGCAGGAATGCTCTTGGTCACTTTTGCCTGTGTGTTGGGAGAGCTGGCTGCTGTTTTCGGAGTAGTCACGAGCAGTATTCAGGTTGCTTGCTGCTGAGAGCTAAGCTGCTCTCGCCGCTGCTGTCTTATCTGTGCTGTTTGGGGTTGATTCAGGCTATTCGGACCACAGCTCCCTAAATGACTGATGTAGGGAAATAGAAGTAATGTCTGTACTAGGCAGTCTAAGTTAAGCTCTGAAACTATTTCTTTTCATTGACTCTCCAGGGAGCTAGGGACCAGACTGGTTTGCATTGGTGCGATCCAGAGACGTGTTTGGTGGGTGGTCTGCGTGCAAACCCCAGTCGGCACTGATGTGAGAGTTGCTGTCATGATTTTGCCCAACTGCAGCGAACTCTCACCATGATCCTAGGCTTGTTGATAGTTCATGTTTTTCTGGCTGGGGGAAGGAAAAGGGGGAAATCCATAGGATAATTAAGGACAATAACTTTGTGCCTGTTTATTTTATCTCATCTTAAACCTTCCTGTCATGTACTGATGTCTGTAATGTAAGTGCCCTAAAGGTGTGTGGGCCGTCATATTCTTCAGTGGTGTTTGCTTTAGGAACTTAGCTGTCTGAAAGTTTTCATATCTAAGAGGAGCTCCGCTTTCTGGCATGATGCAGCTTGCAGGCTGCAGGGAGAAAACAAGCCCAGCAATGCAGGCACTGGTCTCCTTTTAAGCTGCTGGAGGTAAAAGCATAGAAGCTCAGGCACTTAGATGTCCAAACTGAATGTAAGGAGATAAGTGATTGTATTTGTAATACCTCTGTGTGCTGGCTGATTCATTTGACCAATTAATAAACCCCTACCCTGAGCATAAAGCAAAGCCTGCTTGGAGAGGCTAATGTCAGGCTTGCAGACAGCTCAGTTAAAGCTACCTTTTTGCACTCTGCAGGAGTTCCCTGAGAATCTTGTCATAAAGCCTGCTTAGGGGAGCAGAGCAAAATAATGCAGAAACAACACTTTGTATCTCGTGAAAAGCCACGGGAGGATCTCCAAGTGCTCAGGACAGATTAACAAAGCTAGCTCAGCTCGCTCTTTTGCCGGGTTGATCCTTCAGTACTTGGCTAATTGGGTCTAACCAGGATGGAAAAAAGAATTTGGGAATGGAAGTGTTTGGCTCCAAGAAGCAGTTCCCTAAACAAAGAAAGGAGGAATCGCTTCTTTCCAACTACACATTGCCAGAGGAGCTGGATTCAGAATTTACCAAGTCTCAGGCTCCGCTTCCATCGCCTCGTAAAAGCGGTTGTATCGACTTCAGTTGGCCGTAACGCGTGAGGGTGTGGCGAAGCAGCATGGGTTGGGAGGGACTGAAATTATTAACTGTGGGTTGTAAAGCTAAAGCACTGATCCAGGCCTTCAGCTGCTGGGACTTGGCTGATTTAAACCAGTGAAGAAGCGGCTCTGCATCCTTGTTTCTAGAACTGGGAGCAGCAAGCTTCAGTATGTGGGATACTCTGCCTTGCTGCCTGCGCCTCACTTACCCCGCTGTGACTTCGTAGGCCTAAGGATATACAAGAAAAGGTTGACAATAGAAAGTGCCTCCAGGTCGAAAACAAGAGGTCCCTTTCTCCCATAACAACAAATACATGGAAAAAGATCACAGAATTCTTTTTCTGTCTATAAATCTAGCCCTGAGGCTTGCGCTCACAGGTTTCACCGATTCTTTATGGTCTGAAACATGTCTGATGTCAATCAAGGCGAGGAAGAAGCGGGGGGGGGGGGGAACACCCTTCTGTGGGGAAACGGATGAATGAGCATCCCTATTCCTAAAGCAGTGAGCAAAGCGAAGTAAATCCAGTTTGGCGACAGCCCTGTGAGGAAATCAGCGGGGTCAGGGAGGCCCCAAAGCCGCCGTTTCCCCGCTGCCCCGCAGCAGCCCCTCCCCCGGCAGGAGCTCCCAGCTTTCAGGTCAGTGCTGGGCATCTTCTCAGCAGCCCTTGTGACGAAGCCTCCTCAGGACCAGGGTGGGAATTACCTGTATGGAAAGGCCCCCACCCACCCTGTGCCCAGGTGCTGGCCCCTGTGAAGCCTGGGCTTGACCGCGGGTGCCTGGGGAGCCCCCAAAGGTGCATCGGGGCCTATGGAGGCCTCGGTCCTGAGGCACGGCGGAGCAGTGTCCCCAAGTGCAAAACTTGTGGACTGGATTTCTTTCTAGCCGGTCTTAATTGCGCATTGCCGCAGCTGGTACGGCTGAGCTGTGGTGGCTGTAGTGGCTGCTTGGAAGCTCGTCTGCATCGCGCTTGTCCGTACGGGGGGGTTTATGGAGGCCGAGTCCCATTAGATTAATAGCCTTCGCCTTTCCAGCGTTTGTGTTTGAGAACATCTGATCCCAAGTGCTGGGTGTCGCTGTCCCTGAGTGCAATGGCAGAGCTGGAAACCTTCCTTCATCGCTGAAGCAGGAACCAAAATCTGAAACCCAGGGTCCCCTCCATGAACAAAGGCGGCTGCCTGTGGTGCCTGAGAAGTCACCGTCCCCTGGGAGGACAGGTCTTTCCCAAAGCCAACAGAGGCAAGTCTGCCAGCGCGACCTATTTCAGACTGAAGCTTGATGGCACCTTTTGATGCTGAGGCCCTGAAGCGCGGCTGCCAGCCTATGTGCAAGTACGGAGCCGCCCGTCGCTGGCCTGCTGGCAACTTGAAACGGCTACCGCTGCGCTTAAAAATTATTCCCCCTCGCCCCAACCTACCCCACAGGCCTCCCTAGAGAACTCTTGACGTTGATCTGAATTCAGGATCCTTCCTTGCTGGCGTCACAGCTCACTTGAGCTGGAGACTTGGTCGCACGTTGTTTTCTCTTAACAAAAACGGAGTTAAAACCCCTCATCTTGAGGCACAAGGATCTTCTGCCAGATAGAAGAGAATGAGGTCCAACAGTGAAGTATTTAATATTCCTGAGAGCTAAGTTAGGAGATTGCTTGAAAACAAGAGATTTAAAGCCACTTCAACCAGGGCGTTAGGCCTTTAACAGGAATACAGTTAGATGAGCAGATGCTGGCCGAGGATCGATCTTCTGATGCGTATGTCAAGAGAAATGAAAAGTTACAAAGGTAGTTGTGATCTCATGTGAATGACGGAGAATTTTTTTGACCTTATTGCTGGTCTGAGTTGATCTCTATTCCAGTTACTTGACTTGTTCATTTTGTTTTTCTTCATATGATTCGTTTAAATGTTTTAGGGTTTAAAAATGTATAGTCAGAAGCCTTATCTAGGTTTCCTAATACTTTTAGGATTTCATCTTTCACATAGATACTTGTACTGTGTGAATCCAAAGGAATTTAAATTACGGGAGCTGAATGCTAATTTTACCTGTAATGTTGCTTAGGCAGTGCACAGCACTGTGTGTTTGGGAGCAATTTTGTAACTTCTCCCGAAAATTGTAGTAAATGCTTCACTACATAAAACTTCTGAATCAAGCCTGGATGTTTCAGCCAAGTGGTTGGGATGCAGCTGTAGGAGGTACATCCAGCTGTGCAGCGATGGGTTGGAGTGTGAAGGAAGCATTATGCAGCTCATAATATGATATTCTGGCTTTGAAACTATTAAGACTGGACATTCACTCCTGTCATCCTGTCATCTGTGACTAATGTCATCTTCCAAAAAGTACTGGTCTAGAGTTCAGATGCAGAGATCTGGATAATTTTCTGTGGGAGAACTAGTAGAAGATACCTGGGAGAGGGACTGAAACTCCTTATACTTTCTTTTCATATTTTCCTCTAAAGCCCTTTCTTCTTTGCAGTGGGCTTGGTTTTATGCAGAAGAAGGGATGTGTGTAGGTGTATCTGATCCCCTAATGTTCACCTGTGGCTGGAGCTATCTGTATGGTGAGCATATGTTGACTTCTACTTCAGCTCCTAAGTAATGCAGTTCCTATGTGGCTGTGTAATCTGTGTCTATGGTCCTACATGCTATCCCAGAGATCTTTTGAAAGAAAGTAGAGAGTCTCAAAATTTGTCTCCTAAGAACGGACAGCCTTCATTACAGATTACTGTGGGATGGCAGTTTGAGAGCTGCTCTGCAAATTTCTTGCTGACTTAAAAAAAAACCCCAAAAGAACCCTCCCTCTGAATTTGCTCTTCATTTTTCTCTCCCTCCATCTCCAGTCTGACAAGTAAAATGTCAATAAAAAAATATCTGAGTGCAGGTGTGGTCAAGTGGGTTTGGAATAAGCAAACAAGATCACTTAGGCCTGGACACTGACACTGTCCAAACTCCCTTATCTGTCTGTGTCGCAGGGATTTGCTTTTGCCTTTTGTGACTGAAGTTTCTGGAGCAAATGGAGCCACTGATCCAGATAACCACTACTGTATCAAGTTCATGTAATGTAGCCTATTAAAAGAAGATTAAGTAGTGAGATGTGGTCATTTTACAGTTGTCTTAACAAGAAAGAGATGGATGCCTAAGGCACCAAACACTGCCCTAAATAGCCCTAAATCATTGCATTCAATATGTATTTGGGACACTAACTTCTTTGCAGCTCAATGTCTTGTAAGGATGGGCCCCTAACAGAGCTGTTAAACAGACTCAGTTACAAGAGTTGTTGCAAGTGTGCACCTGTCTAGCGAGAGCAAGTTAAAAACATAAGTGCTTGAATAAATCAGTCAGCAGGTTTTATGAAAGACTTGGGAGGAGGGAGAGGACAGTAGAAAGTAGCTGTGTTTGTAATGCTAATCAAAAGTGAAAGATGTTCTCAAAGCATGTGAGAACAGGAGAATACTAGCAGGTGTTGCAAATGTCCAGGCCTAGAGCAGAGCTGAATTGAACTCCACTGCATATACAACATTCATGTGGGTTAAATTGCACTGATGATGGTAGTTCAGCCACATACTCTCAGTTAAGGAAGTTGTAATTTAGGGATGGATGAAATATCGTCAGCTCTGAAGTGTCTCTTGTTTTCTGTAATATATATTCTTCTTACCAAGTCCGCCTTGGGGTCCTTAAACTACTTACACATGCACGCTTGAATATTCCTCCTTTGGACTCTTTTTTGGTGAAATCCTGGTCTTTCTCTAGCTTTCCTAGCACCTCTAACCATGTAGATTTTTCTCAGTGACCATTTCCACTACATTTCAAACCACTAGGAGCAGTTTCCAAGGAGACTGTCTACTTGTGGGTCGAATCTTTAGCAGGTGTGCATTGGCTCATTTCCAGGGAAGTCTGCAGGGTGAGTTATTCCAGTTTACTTACAGTACTAAGGTTACTAATCAAACTGTTAGCTTTATCACAAATGTGAAAAATGTGGTATAATCTCCTTTGATTCTTCTTGGGGGCATCATTGATCTGTCTGTGGATTCAGACTAATTAAGCTCATTCTGGCTGCAAAAATGTAAATCCTGTTTACAGAGCATGCATCATGTTCCACCTTGAGCTTGAGACTTTTAAGGAAAGAGTGAGTTCTAGAAAACAATATGTTCATGTGTGGTTTCTGTAAGTGTTAATCTTCAGAGCATTAGGAGACCAGCCTGCGGCTCTTCTGGCTGCTTTGTGTAAAATCTGGAACATCAGGATTCTGATGAAGTTTTCAGGCCTTTTCTCCTCTTTTGGGGCCTCTGTCTCTCTGATGATGGTACAGGTGGATCAGCAATTGCTGAGTAAAGCATACTTATTTTTTCCACCGAAAGCCCAAAGTTAGCATATTTGCTGCAAATCATTGCTCTGTCTCCCTCAGCAGGGTCCCATCCTGGGACTAATTGACTTCCTGTTTGGTGTGTATGTTCTTGGGGAAAGTATATACAGTTTTTATTTTAATTATCAGTACGCCAGGCTAGACTTGCCTGTGTATAACATTAGAAATAGAAGAAACCCTGTAGGCAGTTTGTCGCATTAATTTATAGCTCGGGTAGGATTTGGATAACCATATGAATTACTTTACCAGTGGACTTGACCTTTACATGTGGTGGTAAATTGTGTGAAAGGGAGAACAGCAACAATGTATTTAAGGAGGGGAGGAATTTGAATCTGAATGGTCTTGATTTTCGTAATAAATCAGAAACAGAATAAACATCTCTCCCCCCTCGGCACCCCTCCACCCCCTGACACGCACACACATATGGAATGATGATTAGAACCAGGGCATCAAAAAGGTCGCAGGAGTAAACAAACCTGCTTATGACACTTCTCTTCTGAAATTTATGAGCATGTTTAAAATGCTAATTTTGTATCCCCTTTTAATGCACACAATTAGGTATACATCTTAATGGTAAGAATATGGATATGTTCCAGCCTAACTCTTCATGAATATATTTTGGGCTATTTCTTAAATAGCTGTGGCTCTTCATGCAAGGTTTAGCATTGCATATGCCCCTTAAAAAGGGTATTGTATTTCTAAGGATATTCTAAGTGTGTGTTTCTACCCTGGGAGGTCTCCTAGACCAAACCCTCTTCTGATAGTTGCATCCAGTAATATAGTGACATTACAAACATATATCCTTTAAGGGCAAACAGTTCTCATAGCAGCTCTATCCCCTCTGTGCCCCTCAGTCACCTCTTTCAGCCGCTTGACCCAGGAGGACTTTGGCATAACATGTGCAACTTCATAGGCTTGGGCTTGAAAAGTAGTTTTGCAGCTAACTCGGATACATCGCTGCCATCATTTTTGTATGCTGTTTATTGCACCATCAAATTTGCCAATGAAGCTATGAAAGCAAAGCTGACTCTTTAAAGTGCAAACCTAAATCTAGAAAGAGATGGTAAATAATTTTGTTCAAGGTTAATATAGGTTACATTTCAACTGGAGTTTGAATTTTGGTCTGAATTAATACAAGCGTATCTGTGGCAGGATAATTTTTAATCTCTCTAATTTTTAGTCCAGACTTAATTCATGGCAGCAGATAATCTAATAAAATTTAAAGTGGGTTCCTTGGTGGGATAAATAAGCTGTGAGAAAACGTAGATTAACTTCTGATTACTATTTGAAATGTAAACTAGCATCTCAGAAGCATGACTGACATTTTTCACTAAAATTTGGCCGTACACAGCTAGAGAGAACTCTTGGATTTTTGTTCAAACCACCACCAAAATCGTAAGGGTTGGACTGGATCATCTGACTGGATCCTCTCATCTGCTTGGATACTCTGAAAAATTTAAAGTAATTTCAACTTTGTCTCATGTGTAACTAAAACCTTTCAAATATCTAACCCACGCACATACACCGATGCAGTTGGTATGGAACTGTATGAATATCTGGATTCTTATTGTATGTTAGCATGGCTTTCCCCCATCCCCATCCTATTAACTAACTGTTGAGCATCAGTGCAAATACATATTGTGGCTGTGACAATTTCCTACTGTATTTGGGTAAATGTTGTAGAAAACATAATGCTGTAACTTTGTTTAGTCAGGCTCTGTACAGATGTAAGGTTAGTCATGGATCAGACTTCATTTTCATCTCTCCTTCTGCTTCATTGCTCACATATGGGGTTTTGAGCATGAATTATTAATAATTGAATCATTTTTAAATGCTGGAGATGCACCAATTGTTGTCAGATTTTAAATTTGTTCCTTTTAATTACATAGTTACCATTTACTACACAACAAGGATCCAAGGAGTTCTAATTGTTAAAGAACATTTTTCACCTCTCCTGACTGGAATGAGGAAGACTCAGAGTAGAGATAAAGTTCTTCATCAAACCCACTGAATTTTCCTGTCAGTGCTAGATTAACACAACGTGAATGTAAGAAATGACCATGAATAAGCACTTTAAAGGACATGTGCTTTTTAATCTGTGTGTTCCTGTACTGTTAACCATACTGAGAGGGCTGAAGCTTCTAATTGTTTTACCTAGTAACTGTAGATACTATAGGAAAGATAATAAAACCAAAAAAAAAAAAAAAAGTGAGGATTAACTACTTCATATGGATGAAAATCTGGTCACCCTGGAGATGCTGTTGCATCTGTCATTGCTTTGCTTTCAACGGTTGGTGCTGATGATAACGTTCCATCAAGGGCCCTGGAAAAATTTACATGCTAAATACTTAGGGCTTAGCTTAATAAAATGGATTTTGGAATATGTTAATCACATTTGATTTTGCTATTTCACGTGGTAGATCAAGCCCAATTGCCACCTAGATTTTGGATCAAGGAGGTTTACTTTGGAGAGCATGTTTTGCAAAGATTTTTTCCACTTCAGATTTATATAAAATTGAGCAAAGGTTTAAGGTCACTTGTAGATAAAGGTAGTTACAAAGTGAAGTTCGGATATTCAAAAAACCCAAACAAACCAGTATGTATAGACTCTTTCAGAAAAACCTGAAAATACATAATAAGAGAAGGGTTCCTCTGCAATTTCTCTGAACAACATTCAGGTATTGACTGTTCCTTTTCTGATTGATCTATGTTTACCCTCATGTAAAGACCTGAAGGGAGGTGAAAGGGGGGTTGTGAGGATTTCTTAGAAACAAAAGCTAGGTTTGTCATGACCAGTGATAGGAGGAGCTCTTCTCCTAGGTTTGCTCATGGTGGGAAATGTTGTCCCTGTCCCTCCCTTTGCTCCTGAACCAGTTTGTCTGAGGCTACAGATACATATGTGGAGGGAAAACAACCTGAGCAATCTAATGAGTTGGCACTTGTGAGGATTCGCTTTATATTTGAAAGCGGGTGTATGAAATTGTGATGGGTAAATATGTAATTATGGGTATGGAGTTCACTTATTTTCAGAAGGTGTGTTTCATGTTCACAGCCTTTTAAAGTCGCGCTCATTTTATCTTCTACAAGAGGAACCTGCTGAAATATCCATAGCCAGAGTGAAGTGTTTCTGTTTAGGTAACAGAACAAAAGTGTTGCAGGAATTCCTGTGCAATGACAAAGAAAATGAGGGGTTTCCTATTAGGACAGTGAGCACGCACAGAAATTCCACTAGATCCTGCAAGTGCAAGTCCAGTCTTTAGAGCTAGGAGTTATGTTAGAACGACCACCATCTTCCAAATTGGCAAACTTTTCCAGGGCATCAATAGTCTGTTATCTTAACTAGTTAGCATCTTAAATTGCTCTTAGAAGTCCATCTGAGGAAGGAAAGATATAGTCTGAAAAGGGCAAGTGTTCACCAGCCAAGACAAAAAGAAAAACAAAACAAAACAGAACACGCAACCCTCCTCCCCCCCAACTCAATATCATGCTCCATTCTTTAGTGGCTAGCTCTCGTAGCTAGCAAGCCATCAATAATTGCTGGTAGAACTTCACAGCACTTGATAAAACCAGCAAGTTTTGAAGCATCTGTATGAAATCAGATTTCATTGAGTTCAATGAAAGTGCTGCACAAAGAAGTGGCCTCTTATACTTCTGTCATTATAATGTAACTTTGGGCCTGGCAGACAATGCATGACAGGAGTGAGGTTAAATGATTAGACCGGCTTATCTGCAGTTAGACTCGGTACTCATCTATCCCAGAATGTTATAACACTACAAATACTTTAAAAAGAGTTAGAATTCAAGTCAACTGTTTTAGTCCTCCGGTATGGGGAGGGTGAGAACAGAGGGACGTTACTGACAGTGCTGCTAACGGGGAATTATCACTTCCCGAGAGGGAAGGAGGCAGCTGGATTTACCTCAGACTCGTGACTAAAGAGAGATCCAGACAAAATCTGGCTTGGAATAAGAATCCTTGCTAAGGTGAGAAGCATTATCCGCATCCTTGCGCAGAAGGGTTCAGAGCCCTACCCTCTGGGCTGAGGAGCCCTCTTTCTGTGCACTGTGGAGGGCTGCAAGGCTACTTAAAAGCAGTGACACTGAAAATCTTCTGCTTTCTATTTTGGCTTCTTGTTTTGGTTTGTGCAGATTCAGCTCCTGAAACCTTAACTGTGAAAACAAAATCTGGCCAATTTTTGGCCACATTTAACTTCTCTCCGAACTTGGTTTTGGAGCCCGTGCTCATCCACAGAATCGCATCGTTTTTTTCCTCTCAGAACTAAGCAGTGGTACCTGCTAGAGATTTTTCTCTTCCTCCTCCTTTTTTTCCTTTTTCTTTTTTTCCTAATGATTTGTTGAAACTGGAGGAGTCATTTTAGCTTTACATAGTATGAATTCCAAATCTGTTCCACTGGGATTTCTCGTGGGTATAAGATAATAATTAAACTATTTAAATACTGCAAATGATCTCACTTTTCTTTCACCTTGCCCCAGAATAAAATTAACTACTCATCATTTACATAGCTAAAATAAGAAGTTACTGAATATCAAAGAAGGCAGAGTGTATTATGAAAACTTAGTTTCTCTTACATTTTCCTCTGGAGTTGGCTCTCAAAAGCTGTACCTAGTCCTGTGTCATTTGAATTTTATAATGCTATTTATATATCAAAGTAGTAATAATATCTGAATTCATGCTAGTGTGATATCAGAATCTAGTCTTCTATAATTTCAACTGTAGGTTGATCATCACGGAAGTTAATAAAGATACTCTAGAGTTACAGGATGTGGTTGGGATGAGGCCCTCTGGCATTAGCACAGCTGGCTGCACACACGAGGGTTTGAGGAGATTTGCAGGATCTGTAGGTCTGTAGGATTTGCAGGCCTGCTTGTACAATGTGTCGACTCTTCCTGTCGCAGCCTGCCTGGAATTTTAGTGAGAAAACAATTTTGCACAACTTTTGATGCTTAACTGATTTAAACTTTCAGATTGAAACCTGCTAAACTTTGCAACCTGTTGCAGCCTCGAGATTTTATTGCTTCTTGCTGCTTTCATTTACCATATGGTCTGCTATTCACAAACTCTTCCCTAATGAGAATTACTCTTGCAGGTAATTTTCTAATGATTGTCTTGGGATAAACAAATTTTTCATACTTGTTTTGCTAATGTATTCAAGTAGGTTCACAGGGGAAAAGATTAATCATCTAAAAAGCAAGCCGGTGCCTTTCATTATGCGAGAGGATCCAAATATGCGCAGCGCAGAGCCACTCGTTGCTATGACAGCAGATACCTTTTTCTCCCTTTGTGAGGTAAATGGCAGCTCCCAAGCTGATTGGCCGGAATTAGATTACCACGCTGACCAACCACGGGGAGTTAATTTCATCAGCAGGAGAAAATGGTGGGAAATCCTGCCGCGCTCGTACAAAGGAATCTTCATTAGGAGCCAGCGGAGTCGGGGGCTCGCTTTCATTATAATTAATATGTTCCATCTAATAAAATAATTTAGGAGAGGCAGACAATAGAATTAGCCTATCTATTATTTCGTATATCCACATAAGCTTTAATCTGTTTTCTACTAAGACCTGCACTCAAAGTAAAGCAGCCCTTATTTTCCCCGTAATACCTCTATTACCAAAGACTGTCATCGTGTGCCTGTTTATATAATTGGAGATAAGCTAATTGCAGGCAATACAAAAGGGCTGGCATTCTTACAGGTATGTGCTAGAAATACTCATGCTCTATGGAAGTAATGGATGCAATAAACTTTAAATAGAAACATTCCCCGTTTGTTTATGGCAGTAGTTGATGTTGTATTTCTCACTTTATCAACGGGGGGAGACTGTGCTTGGGTCAGGTTCAAGGATGCAAGCTGCATGTCAGTCCACAGGCGAAAGGAAGAGATGGTAATGAGGCACTGAGGTTTGCAGCTGAATAGCAAGAGAAGGACCTACACCAATGTGCACGACTTTTCACCTCTTCTGGGCTTTTAGCTGTGGTCATCTCCTCCAGTCCTTCATGCTGCACTTCCCTTGGAGCAGTCAGGTTCAGCTGCTTATATGCGGCTCGCAGTGCATAATGCATCACAGGTCAAAAGGAGTGGTAATATATTAAGAGTTGTAAATTGCATACAAATGATTGAATGTATGTCACTGTACAATGGGGTGTAAGTTAAGCTGTTGGTCTGCTGCAGAGGGTCTGGCTTTCCTTTCTGTATTGATTGATATACTTGACATTGGCTGAGAGAGTTTAACTATGGGACTTTGTTTTGCAAGGACCAAAGAAAGCACACCATGCTTTGGAGAAGACTTTTGTGCACTGAACTTGGACTTGTGCTCATGGCTGCTTCCTAGCTTATTTTATAAGCTTGCATTGGGGTTTTAATCATAAAATCATTTATAGCTATTACTTCACTTAAATCATACATTCTTGTCTTAAGAAAAATGAACTCACTGAGCTTCTTCGGCATGCAGTTGACTGCAACCACTTTCTCGACAGTTACTTGTTATTTGTAAGGTTCGTAGCACCACAGAGAGTAACAATCTCCATCGTATTAAACTAACGTAACAGGAAAACTCTGTCCTTGGACAGCAATTTTTAATAGAAAGCATGATCTTAGTGACTAAAATTGGTGATTTCAGTTGGTTTAGTGTGGGGCCTATACTGATGGCTTTGTAAACCTGCAGGACTGTCCTCTCCAACTGTCAGTGTATAACTGTGGGATAGAGATTAAAAAAATAAAAAGGTAAAATTAAGGTGTGTAGTAATCAATTCTCTGTGCTTTAAAATGCAGAGGTTGGGCAATAAGTATTAGTGCTCCACTGGCATTAACTTTCTTATATGTGAAGGAGAAAATACTGAGCTATATCTAATATAAGGAGAAAAACAAGACAGTGGAAAGTTTAATTACTTGCCTAAAACCACAGTGATTCAGTTGCACAGATGAGATTACAACTCAGGAGATTCTGGCCCTCTGCCCAGGTGCTCTCAATACCGTGAAGCTCTCAGTTTGTGTTACTCTACCAGGACACTTCCAAGACGCGATTTTCTGCGCTGTATGTACACATGCACAAGCACTTACGTGCAAAACTTACGTGTGTCTTTCTATTTATTACTGCTAATTACACATGCAAATCTATAGCTGACTGACTGTTTGCCTTTGCCATGTGCGTGTGCAGTTGTGGCAAATGGCATGCAAATCAGCTATGCAACTGTAACCTACCTTTTTGCATTTGCAACCTCCTGGGAATCCTATTTTTGGATTTGTTTCTCCGACTAGTGTAGTGGAGCCAGTTCACCCTATTTAGAGGCAGTAACGGAGTATCTGAAGTGAGGCCCGCCCATTTAGCTATCGAACACTGCCTGTCCTGTGCGGTACTGAGTGTGTTCAGCTGTTATGGGAGAACAAGCTTTGGACTCAGCATCTTCGTTTGAGATAAGAATTCAAATATTAACTGCAAGTTGTTGCATGACTTCATGTGAGTCATGTAAGTGACTGCTTGGGTGCCCTGGCATGCGAACAGTTAATAGCTGAAGGAAGGGATTCATAAAAGGCATGTGCAGCCTCACCTAGATTAAGGGTTCATCCTTTAGGATGTAGGTGCTTATGTATTTTGTAATCCCAATGCTGATCTCTGTCTTAGCTTGAGGGTGGGTCTATATGGCCATGTAAAGATACCAAAGATGTCTCTCATGGAGTTAATGCAATGGTATATGTCCAAGGTCCATTTTTAAAGCTAATGTGAGGCTATTTACTCTGTGGTACCCTGGACCATAAACATGCATTTTTATATGCCTGTACTCTAGGCTTTCAGGACCTGAATTTTGGAGGGAGGCAGCTAACGTGGAAGTTAGGTGAGTGGGTCCCATCCACGTAGTTCGGTGTATCCAGCCCTGCCTCTCCTCACACTGCGGTTAACCTTGCAAAGAGGGCTGTTGCATCAAAGCCAAATGTTGCTTGAAAATTGCCATGTTTTCTTGTTTTCTTCTGTAGAGGCATTGTTCTTGTGTGTTAAACCTTGCTGAAAGTGGCAAGTTTAACCACTGCCCTAAATTTCCATTAGCAGTAAGAGAGAGTTAATCGCATGTTTCCACTCCAAACAAAGGCAAATGCTCAGGAATGCCGGTCCCTTCCCGAGGAGGCCCCAGCGGGATGTCGCTTGCTCCGGGAAGGGCTTGTGTGCAGGGTGGGAGAAGGGCCGAAAGGGCTCCCAGGCAGGTGATGTAGGTTTTGCGGAGTAGCGAGCTTAAGTTTCTACACGCTGTACTGCGTAATGGAGGCAGGAATGAGAGTGAACTGGGAAATACGAGGAGGGGTCTTCCTTGCCTAAACTTCGGGGTGGTTGGGGGTGCGTGTAGGAGCTCCCACAGCTTTCATCCGCGTGCTCCTAACTTCTCTAGTGGCTGGGACCTTGCATTTGTGTGCTTCCACCAGCAGAAAGCCTGATCAGAGCCATTTACCCAGAAAACTCCGAGTTTTAGGAATCTCTTCAAGTCCCAAGTGGTAAAAACTACTCTTCTCTCATAAAAAATGGAGTGAGTGAGAATGACCAAGCTGACTTCTCTATGGCAATTTGAGCGCAAATTTTGCTATAAACTGTCCAAGTTTCCCAGTCCTCTGGGACTGAAGTTTTGGTTTGGTCCATAGAATAAGTTACCTGACCACAAAGTGTGGGTCAGAAATTGGGATTAAAATGTCTACAAAACTGAAGAACATTTGTAGGTTTGGTTTAGTCTGCCTTGACCCAATGCAAGCAGCAATTTATTTACTTAAAAAAAAAAAAAAAAAAAAAAAACTATGTAAAAGTTGTCATATGCCTTTGCTTAATATCTTCCAGAGTTTCAGTAAAGTGCCTCAAATGCAAATATTTTAAACCATGCTTTTCCAAGATATCACTGTATTTTAATTCCATTTTCTCTGCTAAAGGAAACGGGATGAATTTTTTTGTCAAGAACAAGAGCAAGAGTAGCAAATACATTGATTTAGAGTAAACTTTCACTAGCCCATTCTCTAATTTTCAGCTGAGATTTCGAGAAAGCTCTCCTTAAAGAGCAGATTATCACAATTGACTACCAATACTGAGGAAATATTTCAGAATGAGTGTTTTTTTTCTACCTGAAAAGTTAAAACCATAGTTTGAAGTAAGCAGTAACTTGCAATATAAAGTTCCATAATCAATGAACATATGTTTGAAACCTCCAGAAATACAGTCCTCTGTGTAGATTCCAGGTAGATCAACCATTTAAAAATATATCTGTAAATAAGCTGGCTTTGAATGTTTTCTCATAAAAATGCATTAATATGATATGAAGGCTGAAAATCTAAGTGCAAAGGAGTTGACACTGTTCTGTTTTTTCTAATGGTCCTATTGATTTAAACTGTTGCATGATTAAAATGAGACTTGGCTTAAAAAAAAAATTAGCACCAGTCTTCATGCTGCCCTTCTCAATGCCTTTGAATTGGCTCAGGACGTGGGGATAAGACACGCTAATGTGGAAACAGAATTCATTTGCAGCCCTTGCTGTCAAAGCCGGAGTGATGACTCCTCTCCAGAAGATGGTGTTGATGATGTGTTTTCTGACATCAAGCTACTTCTATTTTTGGCTTCTTAATTCTGTCATTGCATTTCTGTTTTGTGCCCTTTGGTTTGTGTTCAATCTCCCCGTACTTCGGCAGCTGTAATTCCGTCATTTACAAGGTACGCTCGGAGCTCGCTCGTAACTTCTGCCACACTCATCGCAGGTACCGGCTTCCTTTGACAGTGCCATATCTGTTTTTATCAGTGTGTGGGCTGCTGCCGGTGATTTACAATCAAATGTTAATAAAATTTGTCTGTTCCTTGTACTCTGTTTGTTTAAGCAGCCACTCCGAGCCTTTTCATGCGTTACTCCAAATAAGATGAAAGGCCTAAGGAAAAATGTTTGTCAGCCTGGGAAGTTGCAGGGGTGTTCTTTTTGTAAACTTAGCGTCCTGAAAATTCATAGCTGGTAAAGTGCTCGGCACACATGATTAATGACTTAATGGTAGATGACAAGATAGAATACTTCTTGGTAAAGTTTCACTTTAGAAACAAAGAGTAATCTGTTTCAAGCCTGGAGGGAAAAAAAAATGAAGACAACGTAGGGCTAGATTTCCCCTGTAGATACCACTAGAGCTTCTGTCCCTGTAGCTGAGCACAACAGCTGGTAAGTAGCAAGCAAGGGGAGAAAAAGATCTGTCTTTAGTCCAGTACAATGTTTTCTTGTGCCCGTTTTACTGTAAGTCTCAGTGGCAAGGGGACAAAGGCTGTTGACTGATCTATGCAATTACCTCCTCTAATATTGCTTTCAGCTGTCTGCTCAGAGTGACAAGAGTGGATGAGGTTTAGTTAAAGGCTGGGAAAAACTCCCTTTTAATAAATAAATAAATAAATGACCCTCTCTGTTATCTAGCTGCTCTTTTAGATCTTTGAATCTGTTTCGGAGGAGTGCAGGTGATGTGATTGAAAGTTAGAGCAAGCCTGAACTTCAATGTCAGCAGTGCAATCAGTGTGTTGCACTGAAATAGCCTTAGTACTGTGTGTGGTTTGCATTGGAAGGGTTTTTTTTTGGGGGGGTGGGTGGGAGGGAAGGTATCTCTCTCCTACAGAATTTGACTCTTGGAGGCAAACATGTAAAATACAGTGCCCTGTTCACTCTTCATTTAGAGGCTTTATTTTTCCTTGATGACAAAAATGTGATGCTTTAAATAAGGTAGGCAGTATTGCTAAGAGAGGCTGCTATCTATTTCTAATATAGAAGATGCAAAGGTAAAATTGTGTTTAATGAACTGTAGATGGAGGCCTTTTCCTTTTGTCTGATGAGATAGAATGACGAGGCCCCACAGATACCTTTTAAACTGAATTAGTGCAGCGGAGTTAAAATCTGATACCAAGGCCCTTTCTGTGATTCAGGTGACCGTAACAATTGACATCTTGGTTCCCATTTTCATAGCAGTGTTTGTGCAAAAGAAAGAAAAGGTGACAAATTAACAGGAGTTACCTGACGTGTGCAAGGGGTGGTGTGCTGTGGTTATGCAGTCATAGCAAGGAATGGCCCCTTGACTTATGGGCAGCATTTTAATAGCTACGGCTGTTCAGATGCTGCGGTGGTGAACACGGTGTAGGCATGCACAGAGGTGAGCGCTGCAAAGCCCTGTGTGGTGTATGGCAGAGGATATCCTTAATTCTTGTGAATGAATGTTTCTTGGCCAAATGCTTTCATATGCATGACAGTTTCGATTGGGGAGGACTAGAACCCAAAGCCTTATCCAAAATCATGAGAGAGGATAATTGTGTTAGGCAGCCTTATTTTCATGCCTCTAGCCAGGAACAGGCTGGATAGGCAAACTATCTTGCTCTTTCCCTTTTTACAAATCTAGGGGTTTTCAGGAAAAAAACTTACCATCTGAATAGCAACAGAATTTAGACTTCATTGTATTGCATTTCTGATAATAGCTGCAGAATAGAAATTTGGAGTGAGACCACCAAATCTCTTCATGGTGGCATCAAATATCCTCGCTGTTCAGACCACACCAGCATTTGTTGAATAATGCTGTTGAATATTATGTGATTGAGTGTATTCATTCACTAATATTTAAGCTCCTGTTTAGCCCATTCCAATAAATGCTGACCTGCTTGAGTTATTTGTCTTTGACATGTTATTTGTCTATTAACAAGCAAAAGTGTGGTCCAATAGATTTAGTTGTAGTTTGGCTGTTGAGAAAGGCATGTTCTATTCCTGGTCTCTGTTCCTGACTTGCCCTGTGACCTTGGTCAAGTCACTTCATTTCCCCCCCCCCCCCCCCCCCCACTTAAATATTCTATATTCATAAAATAAAATTCAAGTTGCTGCAAATGCTTTTTGAGATCTTTGGATGAAAATTACTAAATAAAAGCTAAATGTTGTTATGGTGGCTTACTGGGTCACTGAATTGACAGTAACTCTCTGAGCACCACCTGGCCTTGATGTAAGAATTTTGCTTTGCTGTCACCTTTGAGCCTGGATTGGAAATATGCTGTATTTGTACAACTTAGCCAGTGTTGCAAGGATTAAGGTTTGCAGCAGGGCATGTACTATTTTTGTCCCCCACATTAAACGGAGAGCCGTGCTCAGTGTCCACTCCTACTTCAAAATCTCAATCCCAATTTCTTAATTACTATTGCTTTGGTATCTTTCTAATTCTGTAAGGTGCTTTGTTGACTATTAGGGTGTCTGGGAGCCTCAAGCACAGAGCTTGCCAGGCTCAATCCACACGTCACTGCTTGTACCTGTTGACATGACTGCAGGATGCTGGTACTATAACTGGACTCTAAGACACTTGTGTGGAGCACTGGGAACAAAGGAAAAGAATCTACTTGTGATGACTACTTTCTCTCTCTAATCTATTTGTCCTGTGAATGACAATAAGAGATGAAGTAAAAGCAAGCATTACTCCTTCCTACCTTTTGGTTTCTTTTTGATGTAACTACATCTTAAAGCTATTTGCAAGACAATTTAAAAAAAAACAAACAAAAAACCCCCCAAACCTTAAATCTTTCTGCCTAAAAATAGAAAAGGAAGAAGCATTTCTGTATTTGCTCATTTACATTTTCTTAACAGTATTTCAAGAGAATTAACCTGTCTGGAAATAAAAAGAGGAAAAAGTTAATTTAGAGAACCGTCTACAACATGCCTCCTGCCCCCTTGTTCTGCTATGGACTCTCATTTATCCAATTAGGAGTGATTTGGAGTTGTTTTGCCACAAAGCCTTGGGGTTTTTTTTTTGTTTTTTGTTTTGTTTTTTCTTATTCCAAGCAAATGAAACTCAGTGGCAATTGCTTCATTTATGTCCTTACTGTGAGGAGACTCAGGTAATGGCAGCACCATTCATCCTGGCATTGTGCTGGATGATTTAGTCTTGTTGCTCCCTCAAGCAACATATTGATATAAAGCCCAATTGTAAATGTATTTGATTCCACCATTCAGTCTGGATTTTGTCTTCTGTAGTTCCTACTGGAAGACTGTTCCAAAATGTCACTACTTGAATAGTGAGAGAGCTGCTTGTGCCCAGCTGCTCTTTGCTCACCTCACATTATACAGCTAGGTCCAATGCCAGTTTTGGTTTATTTACTTACAGCACCCTGGAGCTGTATCTTGCTGGGCTAGAAAGGAGTTACTGAACTGCTGTGTGGCTCCTCTCTGAATTGGGGAAAAGCAATTTTCTATGAATTTCTGTGGCTTACGGAGTAGGAGTAAGTATGATTCCCAAAACGCATCCTCCTCTTCCTTGTCAGCTCAATATCCTTCCACTTGTGATTGGTTTTGAAAAACTTTCTCTATAAATAAGACATCTGAATCTCAAGTCTGAATAGCATATTCCAAGAGGGGAATTCCTGGGGTGTGGCGAATTTTTACAACATGCAGGCTTTTAATGGTGTAGAGAGGCATTCCTTTGAAGTGCTAGATGAGGAAAGGAGGAGCCAGAAACCTCAGAAGGCTCAGCTCAACCAGTGCATTTAATTTGGTTTAAAAGGTTCATTATTTGTGGAATGCTAATGAATTTTTATACTAGAAAGTCATCAGAGGGTAGCTAGAGTTATCCCTTCACATTCTCGCTGTTCCCCACCGTGCGCAAAAGGAGGGGGGGGGGGGAAATAACTTACATTAGTGTGGTCTAAAACTAAGACACAGGTGGGCTCTGCTAATGCTTCAGTACTTTCTCGTATCTGATCTTTCTGAGAAAAGGAATCTCCTTGCTGTCACTGCTTAAGCACCTCATGTTGCGTAGGTATGGTGTAATTGAGCTGCTTAATCTTTTTTACTTCTCTATTTTTTTTATAAATTTCTAGTGGTTATTGTGGACTTCTATTAAAATTGGCCAAAGGAATCTCATAAAAAGTATATTCTCCTCAGATTCAGAGATATGATGGCAAACAGCTGCACTAAAAGGAAGGAGCTATATTTAAGAAAAAAAAAAAAGCCTTAAGGATGGTGCAGTCTTTTTTTGAGGGATATGGGTACAGCTGTATGTAATGTTTCTGAAAGCAACTTACCCAGTCCTGAATTTCTTCCCAAGTCCAACACTTTCTTATAGGCTCAAAAGAAGGTTAGTTTCTATGACTGCAGTAGTTATCACCAGGACATCCCTGCCTGAAGCTGAACTTCTTTGCAATGTCTTTGGGACATATGACTCATGAAAGAAGCCTCAGTCATGACTTTTTGTTTGGTGTTTTTTTTTCTTTTTCTCCACTGCTTTGGAAACCAAGAAGTGCCAATAGATCAGACAAAGCATTCAAAATTTAGCAGCACTAAATGAACTAAACTGCAATCCATGCCTGCTTACAGCTATTTGGTTATTCGCAAAGGAATCTAAGTGAAATTACTGAGTCTCCAGAGAGAGATCATATGAAGTTATGTGGACTGGGGTGTGTGCAGAGTTGCTTTTGACAAAATGTCTTCTGTGTGCTTCTTGAAATTGCCAGGGACTGTGCTGAGATACCTTTCCTATCCTTCCAGTCCTGTGTTCACCTAACAACTTTTTAGGTTAGTGTTCCACAGATGTGAATTGGCTTAATAGGTATAAGGCAGAGGAACATAACATACTGCTTTTGGTCCTTTTTCAACTAAATTTTTATGGTCCTCAATTAAAAGTTGGTGTTTACCAAGAGAGGTCATGCTGTGATCTCCAGTGCCCAGTAGAAAAGATCATTGAAAGACAAAAGCATAGCTGATCTAATCTACTCTGTGCCTCTAATGAAAGACTTCACGAAGTTCACTTCTTATTCCTAGTTTTCAATGTAGAGAAATAATAACTGGCAATTTTTAACTCTGCATTAATTGTTGGTAAATAAATTGGGGTGACTTGCTTTGATAGTAAATTAGGAATTTCTGTTGGTGGATTTTTCTTTAATTATAAAAGAAAAAGAACCTGTCAGGCTTGTTTTACTTTGGCGTATCAGCTCCGTTCATTATTCTTCTGCAAAGCATTGGTTCACTTCCCACATCATGGGGATAAGTAGAAAGGGACTAGATAGTAGAGGGCTAGTACTCGCTTCCTGTTGGCTGAAGTCAGATGTCAGGCTTAGCTTTCCCTTCTCTAGTTTGATTGATAAGCTTGAGGGAGTCCGTGGCAGGTATGCAGGTCAGGCGGATAACAGCTGGAAAATATGCACCCAGCAGAGAGACCACACAGAGAGACCAAATTCTTTCTCATCTTTTTCTGAACAATTTCAGGATAACTTGGTGGTTAATGCGACATGATTTGACATTTGATGCAGTGTGTAATCTGTGGATATAGCCATATAATTATGCTCTGTATTCTATTTGACTGATAAAATACTCTATTACCAAGTGGGATGATGCTAATTATTTCTTCCTTAACTTTTAGCTGCAAAATAATATCCAAGACTCAGCAGCAATTGTCAACATGCTGTTGGGTATTCAGAGATTTAAATGCAGTTGTGAACCAGCTACATCCAAAGGGTTTGGTGATTCTTGCTCCTGACTGGTTGTACAAAGAAAAGTTGCTCGGCATAGGAAAAGATGGGAGGAACTTGCCACGCTGCTCAGAGACAGGGAACAGAGGAGTCTGTGCTTGGATAGGAGCTAAGCCAGCGCAGCGTTGCTGGTAAGGTGATGCCCCCAGTCAGAGGGGAGAGAGCCCTTTGCATGTAAGCAAGGGTTACACGATGCTGTGTGTCCAAGGGAAGCACAGAGTTTGGTTATCTTTGGCCTCCTCAGTTATTGCTCTTGTACCTTGCATGGTACGCAAGCTGTGGGAGGCCTTGGGGTGGGCACTGAATCCACCCAGGCTTGGCCCGTTGCCTCTTCATCCCCTCCATATGCAACCTTAGCTCTACACATTTCATGTCTTCTCTTCCCTGTATCAGCATTAGGTCTCTCCACTCCACACCATAGTTGGAAATGAGAGAACAACATTAGAGCAGAATTGACCTTCGGGTCCAGTGCTGCCTGAAGAGGCACAGGTTACTGCCACCCCCTCTGTAAGAGCTGCCTTTAATCTTGAGTTGCTAAGTTAGGCCTAAATCTGGTCTGAGATCATGTCCTCAGCTTGAATAAATGGAAATAAATAACATCAGCTGGGCTCTGTCCCTCTCCATAGCATCCACATAAAGAGCAACATGATTAAAAAAAAAAAAAAAGTTAATGAGTTCAGATCCCTCCTCCTACAGCAAATTAATCTGAAATGAACTTTAAAACAGGAAACAAACAGGGGCAAACAGCTGCTTCTGACAAAGACATCCTCGTGCACATGTTTCTTATACAGCTTTGTTCGTTCTTCTGCTGAAATGATGAATAGGGCCCCGCACAGTGACACTTGTGTGAGAGTTGTGAATACCCTCTCAGGAACACTGCTGTTATGCACGTATGTAGCTACAGAGAGAGTGATAATCATGCACAATTTGGGTTTTGTGTGGTCTTTTGTTAACAGTAATCACTGAAGCATAAATACACCCTACTGATCATATTTAGTTATGGATATTTTAGGGTGCTCTTCATGTTCAGTAATAGGCAGTTGTCTAGCAGAGGCATAACCCAGCCATACTAGAATGGCAGTGTTTTATGTTCTCATTTCACTGATATCACTGAAACAAGGGAGAATCAACTGGCTTCATTTATTCAGGGTGCATCTATGAAAAAAGTAATATAATATTTTGCCAGTCTTTCTATACATTTTAGTAATGGGTAGTTGGTGGAAAACTAAATTTAGATTCCCTGAGCCGCAGCTACTAGGAGCTCTGACCTCTTGCTTTGAAACCAGTAGACTTATTTCTACTTAAGGGGTGCACTCCACTGGGTGTTAAACAGGCGAACGACTTCCCTGGGAGTTTTACAGGAGTGCAAGCGACATGGTCAGGTGTTTGTAATGTAGCTGTGGGTAGCAGGTAATACTCCTCCTCTTCAAAACATTGACCTAGTCTTTTAATTGTGTAATTCCACCTCTTCCCTTCCTCCCCCTCCTTGCTCCTTCCTGCTCCAGCCCCTTCACAGGTGTCTGGTTTGACCCGTCAGGTGGGTCTCTGTTTGCCTGTCAGTTTGGGAGCTGATGGCCTTACCGAGGAATGGCTGATTGCACAGAGCGGAACGGAGCTAGTCTGAATTGCAGGTGTGAGCAATCGGCAGAGATCTCTGCTAATCCTGGAGATAGGAGCACCCTGTGCTGGAGCAGGCACAGCCAGAAAGAGCTAAATGAGGTGCAAAAGGGGAAAGGTGAAAAAAAAATTTAAATGCCGTGGTTTCCTTCTTCCAGATGGCTAGAGTTATTTGGGATTCATAAAGTGAGGTGCTCTTGTTGTTTTTTTTTTTTTTTTTTTTTCCACAGCCCACAAGGATGAGATTTTAGAGCATGGCTGATAGCCACTTAGAAGTCCGTTTATAAGTCATTGGAAGACCAAATGCAGAAGGCAATGCTAGAGCACAGTTGCGTGTATGGATGGGAGCACTGTAGCAGGCAGGAGACATGAGACAGGGTGGGAAACTAATGGGGAGAAAGGGGAGGTGTTGCTCAAGAGGGGAAAAAATGGGGTTACTGGAGCAGGGAGAGAGAAGGCAGTAGAAAAATGCAGAGGAGATGTACCTGATGTGAACTGGATGCCTTTGATCTGCTATGAGTAAATATTGCTTTGCTCTGTGAGTCTAATTTTCACTCGGGCTTTAACCTCAGGGCTCTCTTGGAGCCTTGTGAGTTCCTAGTTATTTTTTTATTTCTATGTTAAGCATTGTGTGTAAACACAGGATTCCAGATGCTGGGACTTGGAGCAAAAAATACTATCTAATATATCTAGCATCTAATATAACAATAAAATTAGTTTCCTGACCTTTGCTATTAACCAGTATATGTAACATTTTGCTGAAATCAGTGACGTTAACTGAAGTTGAGCTTTCTTACAGCAAGGACAAATTTGGTGTAGAAATGACATATTGCAGCTGAAGGTCCAAATTCTGTCATTCAGGGAAAGGACTGCAGGATATAGCCCTTTATTTGCAAACAGGGAAGGGCACTCACATTAAGCAGAGCATGCCTTAAAAAATAACAAGAAATTGGAGAGGTGCAGAGCAGATTAAAGTATTCCTCAGCAAAGCAGGTTAATCCAATTTCTCAGCACCAATTTTTCTGCACTTAGGAGTAGATTGTATTTTGCATTCCTGACCCATCAGGTAAGAGCTAGCTCAATGCAGCAATCACCTGTGTTTGCTTGATATTTATTTATCTCTAAGCATATATTTTACACAGGGTAGTGTGATACAATATAAACAGTGGTACGACTTCTGTTCCTCCCCTCCTTCTCCACACACAAAGTCAAACTGACTCTATAGTTTGTTCTCTCCAAGACCCAAGAGACCCTGCTTCAACTTTTATTCCCCTCCTTGCTGGCCTGGTATAATGTCACTTTGTCACACTTAGTCTGCCTGTAGTATAACCTCTCCTTTGCTTTGTGGAAACACTCAAAAAAAGCAGGAGATGCATACACGGGTCCCTACCTCTACAAGTGTAAACTGAGAGGACAAAAACAGACACAGAACAAAATAAAGGCCTGTAACATGTGAGTAAAGTGACCAGAACAATGGTTGGATTGTAGCTTATTGTTTGGTTTTCAAGCTAAAATCCCCAAGAAAATCCTTCCTGTCAATTAAACTGGAAGGGCGGGGGGCTCCCTCACTTTCCTCCTCCTCGCAGCTTCCTCCCTCCTCTCTAGAAGCACAATCTGCTTAGGAGATGATGTTGAAGTCGTCAGAAGTTTTTGTATTGACTCCAGGAGGCCAGGGCTGGACCTGTTCCTGCTGGTTTCCAGAGAGCTCTGCAGAAGAAGTAGGTCTTCAGGAGAGATGAAGTGTTTGAGGATAGTGCTGGCCGAGGAGAAGCATTAATGTTTAGGTATCCTTAAAGGGGATTTCTCCTACCCCCCCTCCCCCCCGTCTAATCCCTCATTATGAAAAGGATGCAGATGTGTTGCGCGGAATGAATTCATCCAGGATTTAGAAACACCATCTTGTATGGGTATCCACCCACATAATTGCTTTCCTTTCACATACTGTGCTCCTGTGCACACCTGTGGGATGTTGGCAAGACCTCTTGGATATTAGATCTACTGAACATATGACTTATGTGGCTTTCACAGTATGGTAAAGTTACAGAATTACCCGTTGATAGCCTTGGTGGGCCAGGTATTGCGTTCCGGGTTCATCTCCCATACCCTTTCCCTTGCGCTAACAGCAGTGTGAGGGGAATCAGGACTTGTGATGTACAATTTCATATATATGTGTGTGTGTGTGTATATATATATATATATATATATATTTTATGCATGCATTAACATTCATGATTAATCACAGGATTCCAGTTGATGGGATTCCCTTATTTCTACTGGGAGGCCTAAGAAGTAATTTGTTCTCTCTATGACTAAGTGTACCTATAACTAAAGAAGGGATACTGTTTACCTACCTACTGATTTTTTCCTGTGAAGATCAAAAAAGCACTGTAATTCATGTCTGTAGCCCTGAGAATTTGTGCCTGATGGACACAAAAGGTGTGACTCAGTTGCTTAAAAACTGGCATATTGAGAGATTCTGGGATGGGGCCAGAAGGTCTGATGCAGGACTTTGCAGACTTGTGTCTTTCTGGAGCAGGTGGAGGCCAGGCAGGGTACCACAGGGCATCTCAGGCTACGCAGCAGCCTGACTTTAGACAACTGAACCAAGCCTTAAGTAAAGGCAGAATTACAGTCATTTTTTCAGCTTTGTTTTCAGTTTTCTGGACTGTATTCTTATCCTCGTGCTTTTGACTGCTTTTCAGATATGCTCCCACATAGCTGTATTTCTTCTTTCCAAACAGTGTATCATTTGATTGTATTGTAGTCCTTAATTGATTAGCAGTTACAGCTCTTGTGGTCTGACTGCTCTGTTTCTGTTCAAGGATAGAAATTCTGGCACGATTGCGTCAACATGGATCATTCAAAAATGTTAAAAACAGTCTGGAAAGACTGCATGGTGAAATACGAGTTAGTGGATGGCAAATGTTAGCCAGGTAGTACTCAGACTTTGCACAGTCCGATAAAGATCTTGGGGCAGTGTGAGAAGCAGAAATCACACCTTTAAAGATAATTAGCTACCGAAAGATGTGGCAGAGTGGTGCAGAGGATTTTCAGAACTGCCAAAAGTTGGAGTCAACTGAATTGACTTCTATTGGGGCTTAGGAGCCTCAGTATGTTGAAGGCTCTGGATCTGTTCATCATTTACTGCGAGGAGAACGGGAGGCTAAGCATCTTACTAGCATGTCGTAAGCACTTTAAAAGTCTCGTTATTATTCCAAAGGCAGAATAGTCTGGCCCTGTGTTTTAAATAGCAGAGCAGAAGTATTTAAGCCTGGAAGCGCTTGCTCTGTAGAGCAGACTCTTCCATATCATTCCAGTACCATTGACTTTGCTCCTGCTTGCTGAGCTCCCATGAGCACTTTAATTCCCAGGCTGCTGCAGAGACCCAGAAGCTGGCATCCCTGCCCTGGCAGGCAGCCAGACTCGGCCAGGGAGCGGGAGGCCTGAAACTCCCCTACGTACTTGCCGCTTATCATATCTGGAGTCTACGAGGATTTGAACATAGTTCATCTCTTCCGTGTCACGAGTCCTTGCAGCGGAGCAAACAGTAGGAGACTACAGGGGATGTCAGGACAGGGCAAGTAGGCATTGCTTGCAGAGGATGAACCCTGGGAATGTCTGCAAGCACAAGGTCACCCCAGTTGTAGCCCCAAGGTAGGATGGATATTTCGGACCTGAATCCACCACACAGGCCTCTCTGTGCAAAGACTAGTCAGGTTAACAGCTCATGTGGTTAGATAAAACATGGCAATGATGCTTCAATTGGTGAATCTCTCTCTCTCTCTCTCTTTTTTTTTCCCCTCCTAGAACTATGTTTTCTTGTCATATATGGGTATTATTAACATTCAGTTCTTCATCAAATCTTGCTTTTATGATAAATTAATAGTGGAGCAAAATGATGAAATGTTACTGAGAGGTAAAAACTGAAGCCTCAGACTGGAGCTTTGCATATTTTTGTGGATGTGTTCATGAAATGTGTTCTCCTAGCGCATGTCAAATGTCCTATAAAAGTCATCAAGGAAAAACAATACAGTATCTTATTTACACTCTCCTGCTTCAGTCACTTTTACTTATTTGTTTGAATATTTTATCCTAAATTCGTGTACAGTTCCTTGGTTTGCAGCATTAGTTACTGAAAGGAGTCCCTCCGGTTTCTCTAAGAAGTGACAAGTACTGACGTGGACTTATTACTTATATTATTGCTTTTCTATGCCATTTTGGAAAAGTTGACGGTGTCAGTGATGAGAATAGGAATAAGTCATTCAAAAGCGGAGAATGGAGAGGAGGGATTGAGGGCTTCTCTTTCCTGCACTTTTACACCCTGATCAAAAATCCAGGACAGAAGGGAAAACAAGCATGATGTACACAGCCAAAATCGCAGAGGAATGCAATTACCCAGGATGAAACTTGTCTGGGCCACAGGGAATGATAATATTCAGTTTTCAGTGCAGCCTTTTTCTTCATCACCCCAGCTGCTAATGCTTCCTCTTCCTGCATGTCACCATGCAGCAGTAACAGGGTGCTCACTTTAATACCTGTTTTAGATTCCCAGGGGAAGAACT
This sequence comes from Dromaius novaehollandiae, assembly GCF_036370855.1. Classification (NCBI taxonomy): domain Eukaryota; kingdom Metazoa; phylum Chordata; class Aves; order Casuariiformes; family Dromaiidae; genus Dromaius; species Dromaius novaehollandiae. The sequence goes on from NC_088106.1 coordinate 10,783,662, forward strand.
CTATTCTAGAAAGAGATGTCTGATAGGATCTTTTAGTTGCCATCAATTTTTAGGACCTAGGACTTGTGTTTTCTTATTTGTAAGAACAGCTCTACAGAACTTCACTGCAATATCATGGAGGGAGGTTGGCTTATTCCTGACTTGGAGGAAGAAGGTCACTTACTGATTTACTAGCACCATTTCTGAAAGTACTTAAGGTTTTCCTTGGAAAGTCCTTCATCCAAATTCTGATAACGTCTAACCTTGCTCAGCTTTCATGGGAGCTGGTGGAACCACAGCCTAAAGTATGTTTTGGCTGCGTATTATCAAAACGCTGTGCAGTTACGTTATATGAAAAGGAAATCATTTCTCCATTTTTTTTTTGTGGTTACAGATTACTCTTCTTCATTTTAACTTCCCCAAATGTTCCTTTTAAAGAACAAAACTGTGTGCGTGTGCAAGAGAGATCTTGGGCTTTGGAAAGACCAGTTAAAATAGATATCTGATTTCCCGCTACTGTGCAATTCACAATCTAAAGCACTTGCTCTCACATCAATCTGCAAGGCTGGAAAGTGTTACTAACCCCACTGCATGGGTTCCCAAGACCTGGGCTAAAGTACTAACCATTTTTCTTGTTCTCTCTCAATTTGGAAGCATAGATCTGGATTCTTCTTCCCTGAGTCGATGACCATGTATTAAAAAAAAAAAAAAATAGACTTCCCCAGAGAATATATAGAAGAAAAATAAAACAATTTGCTTGCAAATGGGAGGTAATTGGTATGTTAATTAAAGTCGACTTTACCTCTCTTAATGTTAACCTCCTGATTTTCTCCAGTGTTTCAGACAGGGGAAAAGAATTCATTCTTTAGTATTCTCAAGAATGAGATTGGATAATAGACACAAATGAAGTCCAAACCTAGTACAAAAAAACATGAGAGGATATGTCTCCCGGCTGCTTTCCTAATACAGCATAAGGAGGACGAGATAGTTATCTGAGCAGTCACTCCACAGCTCAGACTTCAAATTATAGTAATTATGACAATTTGTGCCAATAGCCATGAGGTGGGGTTTTTTGATGTGGTTAAAAATAACATCTGTAAAAATCCAATAAAAAAAATTACATTTTGCTAATTTTCTGATAAGATAATGTTTAGCTGTACTGTGTGCCTTCTACTGCCAGTTTTCAATTAGAGTATTTCCTTCTGGGCTTTTACCATCTTGTCTCATGGATCCGACTCCATCCTGAACAGTTCATTTGTTTTTAACTTTCTTAATTAATTGTTTTGTGTAGGTTTTGCCTTTCACACTGATATCAATCTTCCAGACTTATTAACGTGCTGATTGCTAGCGCGTGATACAAAGCACAACTCAGTTAAATTGTTCTTTCTGTCATATTAAGCAGAGTTCCCATATTAGCCTGCTAAACAAAATAATTGTAGATAATTTAGAGGGTAACAAATGACAAGAGTCCAGTACCTGGGAGAGCAGAAAAAAGTTCTCTGCAGCTTCCCTGTGCTGACTTGGGGCACAATTCTGAGCCCACGTGCAAAGGTAGAGCAAATGAAATAATTTGCTCGCAAGACATTGTGGGAGAGCCGGTGGAAAAAATTAGTTTTCTCACACGGTGAAGTTGCTCGCCTGGTCTGAGGAATATGGAGTGGAAGGGAAAGTAGGGTACCAGACACAGCTGATAACTTCCTTGCTGGATTTGTGGTGAATTTTCTCTTCTGTCTGAATTACCTCAATCTTATATTCTCAAGTTAAACGAGGCATATGCACTGAGACAGCAATTTTAGGGAAGCATGGCATTGTCATTCGCAGTGTCCTTGCATACATCTACTCCATATAGCTTGACTGAAAGGATACATCGTTTGGGCGTTAATTCTGATGTAGTGTAATTGGTGTCTAACCAGGAACAGGCTTCTCTGGGGATAAGGTATAACCATGGAGCTGGCACAGAGATGACCTGGTACAAGTCTAGTGCATGGTGATGCAGAGGGATTGTTCCTCAGGAAAGGCACTGTTCCTCAGAGTCTCCAAATTCATTTCTGATGATGATGACAAGAGTCTGTGTAGCCTGTAATTTGTCGTTCATGCGATAGTAGTCCTAATCTGCCTGATGAAGCTGAGATCCCATTATGCTATATATTGTGCAAATGATTTCTAAACATGCTCGGTGATTGTGTAACTGCTCCTGGAGGTTTTACTTCTGGTGTTAGTGGTTGATGCTTGAGTCTTGTTGATGATTTCCCTTTCATAAACATCACAGTAAATGATAGCATAAAGAATGAAAGAGCCACGTAGCTTCAGGTATGTTATCTTAAGTGCTTTAAAGGCAGGTGAGGGGAAAAGGCAATGAAGGCTCTTCTGGAAATTGTAGCCTTTGAGGCACAGTTCAGAGAGAAGACTCAGAAGTGCATAATTCAGAAATGCAATGAGCAAATTCATCTCAGGTCACAGAGTAAGATAACTTACCTCATGAAGTTCAGCACATTCAGCAAAACTGAGATTTAGCTAGCATTCGGAGACCCATTTTGATTTAAATTTCTGTGCTCTCAGTAGAGCTCAATACGTGTTAAAACTTGGGTGTTGTGGAATTTTAAATATTGAAATCAAAGAAAGGAATTCTATGGGGTCTTGCTTGTGAGAGTGCTACAGGAGCGATCTACCGCTGTGCCACAGACTTCCTCTTCTGTACTGGTGGTCTCCTGATGCTTCCAGTGTACAATCCTCCTTTCACCGTCAGCCCCTGCAGAACTTTGGTTCCACCTGGTTTTGTTTCCTGTAGGTCAGGGTAATTCAACATACTCTTTTTTTGTAGCCACCCATTCCCATAACTCTGCTGTTTTTCTTTAGATCTCCGTGATAGGTTTTATGCATACATCTTAACTCGTGGAAGTGGGACACCATTATTCCAGAATTTCTGTAAAAGAATCACTATCTGACTGACGTTGCTAGCATGCATGTATTGCCAGGTTTTGGGAGATGCCTGAGCTGATATGTATTTTTCTGGAGTTTTTACTTGCTGATGTTAGTAAAATACCTGCCAGCCACTTCGATGAAGCAGCTGTATTGAGCTCTGCTGTGTCTGGTGGTGGTGTGGATGGCTGCTTTTTTCTTGTTTGGTGCGAGCCTGGCTGACTCCTCAGTGTGCCCAGTCTCCAAGCAGCACCCAGCCCCAGTGCGTAGGCTGTTGAAGGGACTCACGAGTTTGCATGTTGGGTCAATGTGACTATAGACTGCAGCGGCTGTGACACAGGTAGTGAAGACTTTCCTGCCTTACAAGGCAGCCCTCCTTCCATCTCTTGCAGTGAGGATTTCCTCTTTATCTTATGCCATGCTGTAGACTTGTCCCACACAAAACCACATAGAGTAATTTCCTCTTTTCTCCTTCCAAAGGAAGTCCCTGTGCAGTTTTCCTAGCACTGTAGGCACCAGTATGCCTTGTTTGAGAGGGGTCAGATCTGCAAAATAGAGAGAAGCATCCTGGAGTTCTATCTTATGCACAAACAAATTGAGCTATTGCCAGCCTAGAGCTTCTCTGAGCTTCCTGGCTTTTTATACGCAAGCCTGCTTGTGTTGACATAGACTTCTTGGCATTGGTATTTTAAGTTGCTCACAGAATAATAGAAAAATGGCATGCATTTTGCTTGATAAAAATTTTGCAGAAAATTGAAGCAGAGTGAACTTTGGCTTATGTTCAGCTGCAATCTAGACTTGAATTAACAGGTGCTTCAAATTAGATGAATCAAGCTGTTGAACATGGTTCAGCAGCACACCAAAATAAATCCAGATGACATCTATGACACATTTCATTGTTTCCTGTTATCTAAGTAACACAAAAAGCATAAGTCACAGCACAGTACTTTATTGCATTTCTTTTTGAAACACTGGACAGGAATAAATTTAGACTGGAAATTGAAATATTTGTAACTATCAAACTGAGAAATATATGATGTGGTTGCCTGTGATGGCACTGAACTGCAGCTGCCCATACTAAACTAGAGCCAGGTGATCCAGTTCCATTCCAGTCTTGTGGTCCTAGGCTCGGGAGGCTGGGTTATTTAAAAACAAATGTTGACACCAAATGTTTTTGGCTTCCTCAGGCGCTACTTTTGTTCTGGAGTCATCAGAGTGCATGAGAAGTGGAAACTTTCATAAAGTGTTTTAAACCTAATTTTTAAAATTTGATTTATGATCTAAAAAAATGTGGGTACTGTTGATGTAGACTCCTTTATTTGAATATTGCTTCCACATGAAGTATTTTTAAAACCTCGAACATACCTTTCAAAGAATCCCCCGAGTCCCAGGTACCTGGAGAAGAGCGTAAGAATGGGGAAATTGGACTGATAATTCCTCACTGCAGTCAGCCAGGTGAAAGACATGATATGTGGCATATTTCCTTATTCGACTCCAATTTTCTCTGTCCTCTCAACTTTATAAATAATGTATTAATTCACGTAGTGCCCATGGCAGATCTAGCAAAGTATCTATGGCATGCTGTCACTGAGCAAACTGCTTTCTAATGTTCCTGCCCTCTTTTCAGTTCAACACTGTTTGCAAGTTGAGATGTTAAGTGGATAAGATACTGGTGAACAGGATTGGTCCATGAGTTGTCCTTCCAGGCTGACTGATCCTCATGGCAAGGAACACACATTTGATACTCAGGATAATAGTAACCTTAGGTATGTAAGCTAACTGGCCCACACTGCAAGATTAGTGGCCTAGCAGTGGCATTACAGGAAGGAAAACTTCAGTGAGTCATCCAGATCAAAAGCATAAAAGTCAAGCTAAAAATAAAAAATAGGGGTTTCAAGCATAATGGTCTGTAAGCAACATATATGCAACAGATAACATAAGGTCTTAATGACTGGTCTTACAATATAATTTTAAGGATGAACTGTTCCTAAACAATTTTTCCAGTGTATTAAGCACTAACAGCATCAGGCATGCATGTCTTGTTCCACTCTTCTTTTTTTCTTTTTTTTTTCTTGAACAAACAAGTTGAATGTGGCCAATACGAGAAAAGAGCCCACTCTCCACTTATGCGTGCATGTTTCTTTGTCCTCCTTCCAATATCCCCCAGTAATGATGGAGTGCAGGATCGTGTTCTGCTCTAATGTCTGTCTTGTGAGATTTGGGAGGGTAGTGCCATCGTGACCTTCAGGAACAGGTTTTTTTTTTTTTTTCCATTTGGAAGGAGATGGGGGAGGGAGCATTGAATTTGAGATTGATTTTTCCTCCTTTTAGCATGTGGAAATTCAAAGCAAGCTCCTTGGTTCTTCAACAGTGGCTGCATCTCCAGCCTTGGAGAATGCAAAGGCATCAGCAGGAGCAGACTGAGGAAGTTAATACCCTCGGACCGCTCTGAATGTGACCGGAGTCCAGTATGCTGCACGCTACTGAAAAATGCTGATGTTGCACTGATTGGCCACAGTTTTAACCAGAGAATTGCTACCTGAGGATTTAAGAAATGGGGAGCTCGAGCAGTTTTAGACATCACAGGATGCTGACTGTTGTTGGGGTGCTTACGGCTCTGTACAAGTGTGGGATGTGTCCTGGAGGCTTCCAAGAGGGAAATATCCAGCTCGGGGCCAAAACTGGGATTCAGAGTGTCTGTGGAGATTTTAAGGATGCAGGCTTTTCCTGCTTCCCCTCCCTGCAAAGCGCTGGTCTGTCTGACTGAAGTTTGGGGGGGGGTATTGTATACTGTCCGAGCAGAAGGGCCTTTCAGTGGGGGCTTTTATCTTCAGTAAAGAGCAGCTTCAGAAGGTGGGCAGGAAGTCTTTCTGAGGAGCCGAATTGTTGACCTCAGTTCTTCAGCAGGAAGCTTTGGGAGATCAGACTGGCTCCAGGCCGCAGGGCACGTTGAATCATTGAACTTGCCTTACATGTTGCCTTTCGTTTGAGCTGGCCAACCCCTTCTGTCAGGGCTTCAAATTTGGCCCTACTAATCCAGCTCCCTGTAGGGGAAAAGGATTGCACAACTGAAATATCAGCAAGAATAAGCAGTACTGGCTTTCTTCTGGTTTTGGAGAAGCAACAAGTGAGTGGGCCACCCATTTTTTAGAGGTGACCCTTCTGCATCAATGTGGAGTTGTATGGGCAGGTCAAGGGAGGAAGTGGGTAATGTTCCTGCACGTGCTTCCTCTTGATAAACGAGTGCTAAATTTGCACTATTTAATTTTTGTGAAGGGAAAGGTTTCTGCATGCATTCACCTGCTACATGCCAAACTGTTGCTTCTGCAGGACCATCTAAGTTCTGTGGTAAAGCACTAGCAGGAAATTAAATCTGATGAAGGTACACATTTATTATGAAACAAGCCTCCAGAACTGAAGAGATTCTCTACTATTGTGAAATGCTTGGAGCACTGAAAACATCAAATGCTGAAGTTGTATTTGGGGTTAAATATGCAGCCAGTGTGCTGTGCACCTTCTTTGTTGTGAGAATGTTATGATGCTGCATATATGAAATGCTGCTAACTTCCAGTCGTTCCTCCTGTTATTTTTGCGCTATTGTGGGCTGGGTGGGGTGATGAGATAGTTTGTGCTTTCGGAACAAATGCACATATGTTAGGGAGGGCACAAGTGGATGGTACTTTGAGGCAGTGGTTATTTGAAGGTATTCATTTACTGTTTCTAATAGTTTTTATCAAATTTTAAAAAAAATAAACATGTGCTAGGGGAGAAAAGATAAGGAAATGTCAGGTTTAAGCTCAGTTGCATACTGATTTTTTTTTTTTTTTTTTTTTTTTTTTTTGTAGTTGACCATGTCTTTACCTTCCTTGTTATGTTGCCATATTTCTACCCAATGTAGTGAAGGTTCATCTTTCAATGCATGTGAAAGTTTCATGGTAACAAATACATCTATTTGGTGAACACGGACTTGTGCACTTAGTTGTAGAAGAGGTACAAAACGGGCAGAACAAAAAATAGTGTCCTGGTAAAATTCTTATGAAAAAGATTTTAATTTAGATATATTTGAGAATCAATAAATGAAGCTGGCCCAATTCTGATCACTATTTTGAGTATAGTCATAATGTGCTGTGGATATTTTTCTATATCAGAATAACATGTGTCCAAAAGCTATCCACACCTGCATAAGTCTGAGTTAACGGTGTGGGGGGATTCAGGCTACTGGTAAAAACAAACTATTTTGTCAGTAAGATCAAGATTCATTACGCTAACTGCTGATGTAACTCAAAATGGAATTTAGTTGTCTGGATTTGTTATATTCATGGTACTACAAAATACTTTTCCTTGGCTATTAGTGAATTGTGATTATTTGAGTTTAGCCCAAAAAGGACTCCCCCAGTGTTCCTCTCATTACTGTCTATGAAGTCCTTTTAAACTGTGTTGCTTAGTTTTTGGGTGTAGGATCCAAACCTATCCCAAGTGATCCTAACCTAAAGAAGAGATTGGTCATTTGCATTCCTCCCTGATAGTTATCCATCTGCAGCAGGAAAGGGATGCGTCTTGCTGTGTGTCTGGGCATCTATGTATGAAAAATGCTATTTAAGAATATACTAATCCAATTCTTACCTCTTTATGGCACATCTTTGATACCTAGAGTGATTTTCTAAGCTTGAAATGGAGTGTGCTCCTGTACTTAAAAGTATAATTCTGCAGTCACCTCCTATTTTCCAGTTAATCACTATTGTATGTATGAGGGAGATGGAAATACGACATTTGCAGAAAACCCTCCAAAGATCTTTGGGCTGTTATCTGAAAAAGTAGATCTCAAGCTTCTTTGAGCTTGAGTTATCTGTAACTTAAATTGAAATAATCTGTACCTTTCTTAACAACTAATAATAGGAGACTTTTAAGCAGGATTCAGGTGATATTACTTAGATATATAGTTAACACAAAGCCGTTGGGTTATCCGTTTCCATTTTCATTGAGTCATAGACCATGCAAATGTGAATTCTTTCCATGTATTTGTTTTAGTACATGAAGCTGCTTGTGTTCAAAATTACCATTCATATGGCTGATCTTTTTCTGAAATGGCGATAATTTAGTAAGTAATTCATGCATACAGTAACTCAGATTACTTCAAAATACTAACAAAAGTCCAGTTAAACTGGAGATAATGCAAATAATGCAGTAATGCAGTGTTCTTTGCATTTGTGAATCTGCATTTGAGAATATGCAGCCTGTGCACCTAGAAATAAATGATAGTGTGAGCATGTTATAAGGGTTACTGTTAGTTAGGAGCCACCAACACTTTTGGCAGTCTTTATCTTAATTCTAGGCTAAAAAACTTGTTGTTATCCAATAGTCTATATGTTTTCTGCATGTTGAAAGAAAACACCTTTTTAGAATGCTTGAGAGCTTTGTAAAAATATTAGTATGCTTTTTAAATTCCTCTGCCTGCAGAGTCATATGCCTTGGTTGCTGTAGCCTAAGTGAGGAAGTCTCAGGGTTTGTTTCTTTAAACTGACTGTAAGCAGCTTAGAATAGCTTTTCTAGAGCTGAAAATACGGCTTTAAATCTCAGTATCCCACATTCTGCCAGGTCTAGAAGCAAGTCTGTGGTCCCACAGAAAAAATACTGTCCAGTTTCTAGTCCTGTAGTGATATGCCTCTGAAGGAAGAGACTGTGACTGAAATGGGGACTGAGGATTGCTGGGGAAGATGCTATCGGCAAGTTTAATTCTTGTTGAAAATATGCTGTTTGGAAGTGGGGGGAGAGAACCTACCATTTCTGAGGCAAGTTGGTTTTTTTGTCTTTGTTTGCTTTTGCTCAGGAAGATGTTCAGGAACTTCACGTGCTAATAGAAGTCTCAGGGGACATAAATGAGTGAACAGAGGGCAGATAAGGTAGTCAAAGCTGTATCATAATGGTTACGTAGCATCATATATGTCTACAGCTTAACAGAGATGTATTATCTCACTTGTGCTATTTACAGTACCTAATATAGTAGTTCCATGCTGATACACAGTTGATTCCTGCTGTTAAAATTATTATTTATTCTTCTCGTTGTGCTTATTGCACTTAACATCATATGGCCTTGAAGAGGGCGGAGATGCTTGTTTTAGTTTGGGAAACCAAACAACCTACATCTTAATCGAAAAAACAAATGCAAGTCATTGCATACAAATGACATAGGAAGTTGTCTGTCATTTGAACAACACAGACATGAAGTTGCAAGTTCAGGCTCTTATCCACAAGCAGACATGATCCCCGTTGTTCCTTTGAGCACATGTAAATTTGACTGACTCCTTGTACATTCATTTTTCTTTGAAAAAATAAGTTTGGAAAACAGGTTTGTGTGCTTGACTTTTTAGATCAAGGCAACTAAACTCAAGCTCAAAGACTAAAGTGTCATGATTGAAGAAAGCTCAGTGAATTTGGCTCATATAAATCTTTAGATCTTAACTATGGTGATATTTTCTGTTTATTTAAAAACCTATTTCACTGCTGAGTGAAAGCTTAATCAGCATGAGTTTCGCAAAACACTGGGCAAGGGTAAGTGATGCATTTTATACTTAAATATGAGTTCAATTAAAGTTAACAATGTGACTGTTAAGCAAGGGCAATTATTTGGTCTTTTAGTCGTCCCTTTCCAAGCTGAGATGGTCCAGTAGGGTCAGCAGGAGCCTAGTTATGCTCTAGTTAAAGTTAGTGTTTGCTTTCGGTTGGAAAACAGGCCAGTAGTAGGTGCTTTTAAAGTTCTTTCCCTTTAATCTTGTTCTTTCTTTAGCATTTTATTTATCCTTTTGGCTCTTGTAAGGGCTTTTTTTAAGGGTGACTGTTAAGTTGTGTGAGGATTATCTTGTTTTCCTTTGCTGGAACATACTCAGAAAGCCAGAGTTACCAGATTAGTGATCATTACTGCAATTAATATTATATAGTGCATCTATCATCAGCCTGTAGGAAGACTGATGCTGTGGACAGAGGTTCCTTTCTTAGGTCTAACCCTGGCAGGGAAAGAGCTTTTCATCCACAGCTGCTCCTCCCCCTGGCAGAGGCTGTTGGGCACTTCTGTGTGCGATCCCTGACATGCTTCTTGAGTGAGCTGGGGCCAGCAGATCTGGAGCTAGAGAACTGCTGGACTCATCTCCACTGACCTAAAGATAATCCTGAGCGAAAGTGCTCTCACGTGGCACAGCATGGGTCCATCTGGAGGGATGGCGCCTTGATGGTGAGCTGGAGATGGATTAGTCACTAATGGTCTTGGCCACAGTCGCTGCTGTTTGCAGAAACCTCATCTGCCTGTACCTGAGAGTGTTTTCTTTCCATGTAGTTTAATGAAAAGTGAACACCAGCAATCTGGAATACACTGACAACGGTCACTGGAGAGCTGGGAATATGTTCATTTGTCCCCAGAGCTGAACTCTTTCTTAATACTAGCTAATCAAACTGCTTTCTTTCACCTTTAAGAAATGCAAAATATGATTCTTTGTGGAACTATTTCCTCGTCTTCTTTCACCACCCAGTCTTTTCCATGTAGTGGAGAAGGATCATCGGGCCCCCACTGCGCTGGTTACCGCATAGCTGGCATGGCTGTGTCATGCAGACGCTGAAGAGGTATGGAACTAAATCAACAAATTCTGATTTGTTGGTTCAACTGAGTACAAACCGGCTAAGGAAAAACCAAGTTGGAAATGGAGAGCAAATATATGAGAGAGGCAAGCCACAGCTTGCAGTGAAGAAAATGTTTGCAGAAAATGCCAGCATTACAGGTTTATCTAAGGTGTGGTCTAGCTTAAGCTGCAGTAATTACCCAGGGTACCCGTAGCTGCGGCTGGAAAATGAAGTGCTTTATAAACTTAACCCTTTCATATCTCCTGAGACCAACCACAGTGTTATATCTAGGTCAAGCCTTGCTTTTTCCAGTGGGTGTTATTCCTAATTGAAATTTTCTGAATAAAACCACTTCCTCCTTCATTTACCTGCCAAGAGCACTTTGAGGCTCTGCGTTCTCACGTCAGTTTATGGCGTTACAAACCAGTAAACAGAGCAGTGAGCTCTCTTCTTTTATGGTTTAGAGGTGTTAGTGATTCCATCAACTGTAGGCAAAACAGTAAAATGAAAGGAAACCTTTGAAATACACAGTACCTGTGGGGAAATGTATTTGCTAGATAGATATATTTGGGGTTGGGAATGCTTACAAGGACATAATACTGGGTGAGTAAGGGAGACAAATTTAAACTTGCTACATGTTAGCTGGAAGTGTCTGTTGGATGAATTATCAGCGAGTGCAAATACTGCAGTCCTCAGTGGGGCCGCAGAGAACTTGTCTGGCTTTATTTTCGGTTCTGAAGAAACGGAAGGCTATTAGAAGGATGGCAAAATATGAAAATAAATTAGGAGCAGTGACTCAAAAGATGGCCAGGATCTGGGTGGGGGTGGGGTGGGGGTTTGTTTGTGAGGAAAGAATTGAAAACTGTAGGTGACATCCAGTCAGAAAAGGATTCCTTAAGCATTTGAAGATTTAAAATGTGAAGGAATGTGATAGGTTGTCTATTACGAATTAACTCCCCAAGAACTTGCGGGAAAGGAAGCTGCTAAAATTTTAAAGTTCCAAAGTCTCTTTCATAGATTTACAGAGAAATGGCTATCAAGGACAGAAGGCATCAAGAGTTCATCTAATTTAATATATTTAATAATATTTATTAATATTTTATTTGGGCCCAATAACTTTACATGATGTGCATGATGTCTTGACCTGGAAAATCGTAAAGATGGAAAGTCTACCACTGACCATGCTGACATGTTCCCATGTTTGATCTTCTTGAATGGCTCTTGTGGTTGGTGGTTGTGACCATGGTTAATCATCACCTTCGCTGGCCAGAACTGGTATCTTTATTCTAATTCAGGTTCGTTTGGTTTTGACTTCCAGGGAATGAAGCAGGAGCTGTTATTCAGGGTTTGGGGGGAAGGAGGGAGGAACCATTTTCTCCTGGCTTGCCAAATCCTGATTTCCAGTAGGTGTTCTGGTGTACCAGGATGAGGCCCAGCTAACAACTAGCCCTTGCATCTTCTGTTCTTGGAGAATTTGTTGAGAGGGAAGCTGCTCTGGCATGTTTTCATGTGTGCTACATTTATTTTTAAAATGTTGCCAAGCCTTTTTGGAAAAGGAGAGCTGAGACTGTTGTTACTGTGAAGAACTCAAAAGAAGAGCTGGCATGTTTGGTGTCCTGGAAACTGTTGCTCTTAGGATTCCCCCTTCAAAAGTAAACCCAAACTTTGTATCTATTTCTCTTTCTTCATGAATAATAAATTATTAGAAGCAGAGAAATGAGCCAAACCAAACCATGTGAAAACTCAGAAGAGTGACAAATGCCTACTGGCTACGGAGTATGTTCCTGGAATATGGGAAGGGAAAGAAAGTGATAGGGAAACCTTCAGTAAGTTTCTTACTCTGAAGTATTTAGGGCCTTGCCCTTCCTTTGCACAGGGAATTCTTGAAACTTTCAATTAGGGATGCACTACAACTGGTCAAGGGTACTATGCGAGCCTAAGGGCAAGCTCTATGGCATAGGGCAGTAGCAGAAACAATATCCAAGCTATAGGCACTGGGAGCCGTAAGGCTGTATTGGCCTTGTGCTCTGCCTGGGCTAACTGGTCCTGAGGAGCAGAGTGTCGTGGTCTGGGCAAAATGCCACGTGTTGTCCTGTGCCGCATAGATTTACCCTTACCTCCCTCCCCTGCCGGTGGGAGGGCACAGCTTCTAATCTGGCTTTCCTGGATTATTCCCCCAGGTTGTGTCATTCGTTCCTCATTGGCTTTTCTGAGTGCTATTCGTTTGTTTTAAGAATCTGCTCCGTATTTGCTCATTTCACTTTTTATCTTGATTAAATATCTTTCTTGGTTTGGTTCTCACAGGCCTGTGTTTTCCTCTGTAGAAAGCTGTGGAGGCAGAGGTTTGCACAAGGACGGACTGGGGAATCTGTGTGCACACTAAGCCCAGCGAAGTGGGTGTAAATCTCTCCCTGGCATCACTGCACATGAGATCAGACCAATGTGTCTCATTTTTCCAAAATTCTCTGGCCTCTTATGGTTCAGAACTGTGACTTCTGCTTCCATCGACTCCTCTTTGTAGCTGATAACACGCCTGCCATCTCTGGTGTCACCTATGGCGGTTACACAAAGAAAATATTTGTGGCAGTGTCTGTAAAGCTGCTTGAAAGTATTTCCTTTTGCTCATTTATGTGGGCTGACTTATCACAAAGAGTATGCAAGGGCAAGTTGAAAATCCGAAATCTAAGAGAAATACATTACTAACTAGTCTCTTGGGGGAACAGTCAGTTTTCACTTTTCTGATCGAATTGTTGGGGTGACTTTTTCGGTAGAGTTTGCCACATAGAAAAAAATTCACTTGCGCTCATCCCTCGTCTCTCTGTGCCTCTCGCTGCCTCTGTCTCTTTAACTTTCTTAAACGATTTTGCTTGTTGTTCAAATATTTGCGGTCCTTTAGAAGAGCAGAAAACCATCAAGCATTTTGAAAACCTAGAGGGGCTCCTTAAACTCAATGAAAATTACTGAGATATTGCTTTAGAGTGGCCTGCTTAAATAAATTAAAGAGTTCTACAACTCTTAAATGCCCAATAGAGATGCAAGAGGCACCTAGAATAATACACTAGGTCACACTTAAATGAATCTCTCTTGACGAACGTAACCGTAATAAGATAAACTGACTCTGCACTAAACCACAGCAGCACAGCTAATAATACAATACGGATCCCCTAAATGAATCTCTGTTAAAGGAAGTGACCAGCTAACAGAATGGAGGATGAAAAGGGAAGAAAAATTAAAATTATTTAGCTTGTTAAAAGAATCGGTTTTTGAGTATCAGAGCACAACGTAACCAGCCTTACAGATAGCTCTTCAGAGCAAAAAGGCTTTTTAAAGCACTTCCTTTTGTATAGAAGCAATTCATTGACTATATACACAGAGTAAAATGAATTTAGTAGCTGCAGGTAGGAACTAATAAAGTACTGGTTTAGAAAGCAGGGTTTTTCATTTCTTGTAACCTTTAAATCCAGGATTTAACCCTGGAGAGTGTCAGAATATTGTTGCGATCGGATTTTTGTCAACAGGCCCTGTGCAAATTGAGTTTGGTGGGTTCGTCAAGGTTATGTAACAGCAAACATTTGGAAAAATTGGGCACAATTGTCAGCCTTTGCTCTGAAAGGGCACAGAATTAAATGAGCATAAAAATTTAATTGTCCTCTCACCCTGAATAAGGCTGGGGCTTTCCATATTAGGGTCGGGCTGGCTAGTTGAGCAGCAATTTTTATCTGGCCCCTGGATAAATAGATGCATTCAGCCTTCTCGGGCCTTCAACCTTCATTAACACAGAAATTAATCACATAAATTAAACATATATATTTTGCTGGAAAAAGTCTTAACAAGCTGCATCCTCTACTGGACAAGAGAAAAGAATCAGGCATGTGTACATATTTAGCCTGACAATGCCAAGATTTCCAGAATATGTTTAGATTTCTGTCCTTAATTTTAAAGGGGCAGATCGGCAGCTGGTATAAATTGTTTATAGTAAGCATAGTGGAGTCAGGCCTATATATGCTAAGCAGCAGTTGATTTGCAGTTTGCTTTAGGCTCTTAAATTCCCATTCTCAACTCGCTTTCTTTTTTAAACTTCATTGGTATGTTGCTGTAATTCAGTTGCTTTCAGTGGAAGTATATGGGTGCGTAATTGGAATAACCTAGCAAAGAATTGGTCCTTTAGATCTTACGAGGACAAGTGTATTCCTGTGCTTCAGCAGGGAAATGTAATGCATGCAAGATACCAAATTTGTGTTACATAATGATATTTTACATTTATATAGTCTCTTTCATTCTCTGTAATCCTATGGAGATTTACAGGTAGCTTAATGGCAGCAAACTGTGTCTCATTTTTGAAATGAATTACTTTGCCCTTGGAGAAGTTGGTCAGTAACATAAGTGACATTAAATAACAGAATAATCACTGATCACCTTGGAGCTTACTGGAGTTGCAGGGGGAGAAGTTCTTCTCAGCCTTCCACCGTAAATGGCAGTATGTTATGTGCTAATGTTGACCATAAGCCACTGAAAGAAGGCAGGATTTGATTAAAAGCGAATGCTTTGTATTTAAGGTTTATTTTTCTCATGTTTAAAATATGAAATTACAGAGTTAAAGGAAGTGGTCAAACCTCCATCACTCAAAGCCATGGGAATGTATCTGCTCGTTCAGACGTTCTCCGTAGTTATTGAAAGTGTGATTCTCGTTTTACTTACTAATCCAACACTTAGATGTGTTTAGAGGAGAGCTTAGTAGTTCTAGCCCTACGTTTTGATTTCCAGGAGATTATAAAACAATGTGCTGCATCATACCTATCTCTTATTTGTGTGTCTGTGACACACAAAACATTCAAAATACAATTGTAAATAGGCCAAGTTCAGTGCAGGACGTGGAGCTCCTGTGGATAGTTTAAGTGTCTCTCATGAAAGATGCTGATGGAACTGATGGAGCTGCGTTACGCATCTAGGTCCATTGGAAAGCTCTTAAGTATGAGCTAAGTTTAGGAACTTGATTGTTTTGTTTTATGGCCACCGGATCCTACAACCTCTTCCTTGGCTGGCTCCTTGCTCCATCCATCCTGCTCGTTTGCTCTGTGATGCAGTGTGGCACAAACTACAGACGAGCCGGAGGGCAAAGGAGATTCATGGAGCTCTGTTGCTGTGCGTCTCGCTCCGTTTTGCATGACGGGAGATGCTGCACAGTCCTGTGAAATGCACCCAGCACTGGGGCGAATTTCACAGTGTCTGGATTTCCTAAGTTTGGCATTCAACTTCAGAAGAGCTGGCAGAGCTCTGCCTTAAATTGCCTGGGAAATATACATTCTTCCTAGGAAAAATAGCATTTGTTTTAAAAATGCTTACATGATGAATCAAGATTAAGTGTAAGGAAAAAAAAGCTTTATCTTTATATGTGCAGGTGTGTGAAGGTGGCTGGGAGTTTCTTGGAGAAGCCAGTTTTAAAAGCAAATGAAAGAGTGCGTTTGTGGCCTCTTTGGCTTTCTGGAAGCCCCTGTCCCGTTTCAATTTTCGCAAAGCCGGGTAGGGAGAAGAGGCACGGAAGGATAAGGGGCAACGGAAAGTGAGGAAGCTTGTTTCTGGAAGACTCTTCCTCCCTTGCTTCTCCCTGTTCCTCCCCTCCTCTGGAAGACTTCTGTCAGTTTAATAAGGAGGGACATTAATGGAAGCCTTATATCTGGGGAAATCATTTTATTTTTCCTTTAAATTTACACATTTTTCACAGAATTTTTCAGTTGTGCAAGCACAGCACTTCTGATTAGAAAATTATCATGGGAGACAATTTCTCAGCTCTGCTTTGAATAGCGAGCAGTGAATGCAGTGTGGAATGCAGTGTTTTGTGCAGCCGTTGTGGTTACTTGCAATAAGCTCAAGTCTTTTTCTCTTAGGTGCTTTGGCTAAAATTTCCTTTTTTGAGCAGCTGGAAAGCACCTGTAGGTGCCCAGAGTTATCACACTAAATGTTACGGTCTTTCCAATATAATGCCTGATTCTCTGTGGATAGTCCTCCAAAGCACATGCCCCAGCTTCTCCAAAGCATTCCCAATTCTCTCGTTTTGTTAGCGTCAGTACTGAGTGGCCGATCTGTGTCATTCCAGGTCTCATCTTTAATGACATGATGTCTTCATGGTGGAATGTGATTTGAGTAAATTAAAGGACCTAAAATAAAGGACAACAGATTTGAGGCTCCTCTTTAAAAAGATAGAATTTCTGAAAAATACCATATGCACTCTTAAAAAAACAAAAACAAAAAAAACAAACAAAAAAACCAACCACCTAGCCCTGATTTATAAGGGTTAGAGTACACAGAGGCATTTCATTGCTCCAGTGTTAGAGATGTAAAACTTCAGACCTTTGGGAGACTTTGAGGAAGTATTTTTGGCATTCATACACTTTTTTTTTTTCTTTCTTCCTTGCCAGGCTGATTTATCTCATCTAAGAGATTATCAGGTATTATCACAGTAGATTATATTTCATTACTTCAGAATACTAATTATAGCATTAGTATTTTCATGTTCATAATAAGAGAGTATTGCTATTGAAAAATTAAAATGAACAGGCAATATAAATTATCAAAAACTGTATTAGAAAAATACTTTGTAAAAGATATTTAAATAGCAGAATGAGAACTTTTTTGGGGAAAAAAAATTTCACACTGATTTGTTGTTACCATATTGGCATTTCTATTTACCTTTTTTGTTTAATCTTAATAGTGGTAGGATACATTGTTTGAATTTGACTATAATCTTAAATAGTAGTTGCTTCAATTAAATCTGATTAAAGAAAGATTGTTTAAAGTGTTAATTTTGCTTCATAGTGTGTTGTGTTTGCTTAAATGCAGTTGCAAGTGAGTTGGTTTAGAAATCTGTTTCTCTTCCCTGAGAATGGCAGGATTAAGGGAGAGTGTTATCAGTGCAGCAATATGTTGTGGCTCAAAATGGCAAGCTGGGGAAATGAAGAAGGTTGCCATCTCCTAGACCTAAAGGATTTCAAAGGCTGCAAGTTTAACAGAAACTCTTTTAATTTCATGCCACCCATCTTGTTTTCATGGTGACCCATGAAAATTGACACAAGACAGTGGTATGTCAGTGTTTCCTAAAGGAAAATCAGTTCATTACTAGAGCTTTGGGAACTTAGGAAAAAAACCATGGGAGCAAGCTTTATTTCTCTCAACCACTAGAAAGTTTCCCAGGTTTGTGATCTTGCTTAAAGTGGAGGCGGAACTGTGCGATGCAGAATATACTGAAAGATGCTTGGACCTACGGCACTCGCTGCCCTGTTTTGGGCTGGTTCATGCTGCTACCAGAATGGCACGGTTCAGGCTCACCACTTGTAAAAACATGTTGCATTTGTATCTCCCAAGCTTTTTGCTTTCCCGGTGTAACTTGTCCCTTAGGTTGACCTATTCAAAGTAAAACAAAGCAGCATGTGATGGCAAGTTGGCATTGGTATTGTGGATCTGGGCAGTTTTTTTGGTAGCCTACCTAATGCTTAAATACACAGGCAAGAATATGCAAAGCAGCCCCGGATGTTGCTGCTTGGAACCAAACTGCAGCACAGCCCCAGCGCTGGGCAGTGCCTTATGCTGTGCCCCCCTTGTGCTGTGCCCCCTCCGCGCTGGGTTTCTTTACTTCACTCAAGTTTTTGGGGGATGGGAAAAAAAATTCTCCAGTCTTTTAGTTGCTAGAGGAAAAATAAAAGGTTCCCGCCCCCGCCCTTCCCTTTCTGGAGGGCTCTCAGTTTGTCTCTCCGTGTTGTTTCTCATACGTGCTACTGCAAATACATCAGGGCAAACCCTCAGACTGGACGTGCTGCTGTGACTTGATGCTGGCTAGTGTGCAGCACATCCTAGACGGAAAACAGCATGGGCTGCACTTCCCTCAGCTCACTGCTGTGCAAATCTGCGCTAGAAGTTTGCTAGACCAGCGTAGCTGGGCAAGTACAGAAATCTGGTGGAAACAAAATCATGGGTCCCAATCCTGGAAGTGATGGGCCCTCAGAACAGAGGGAAGATTTAGGCATGTGCAGAAGGCAAGTTGCGTGGGTGTCGTCCCCACCCTGCTCCCCCTCTCTCCCAGCTTGCAGCATTGCAAGGTGATGAGCAGCCCTTGCAGTGCTGAATGCCCCCACTTCCCCATTGCATCAGGAGTAGTAGGGGGTGCTCAGGAGCACTCTGCACTGCCAAGGATTGAGTCTGTCATTTCTTCTGGTGCTTTTAGAAGAAAGATCACCATTGAGAGTCTCCGAAAACCTCTCTTTTTTTAATGATCCATCTGTACCTCTCCATTGTGTTCAGCCGGAAAAGACATTTAATTTATTTTAAAAGAGCTGGGGTGTTCAGCGAGCCCAGTTTGCACGTTTCTCCTGACACATGCAGCATTCCAAGCAAGGGCAGCTTCTTAGCATGGCAGGCTACAGAACAATGCAGCTTTTTTCTTTGCCCCTCTTTCTGCCAAGGAATACAAGTCTTCCAGAGAGGACAGTCTCTCTCATTATCTAAAAATGTGTGTGTCTGGTTTCGTGTGTTATATAGGTGGGAAATACAAACTTTAATATGAAAGAGGCATGCTAGACTTCGGTGCTGTAAGTCCAATGACTAAATTGATTGTCCTCATACTGCCTTAGTCTGAAAATGCATGAAGGAAACAAGTGTTTTAAGGTGAAAATGACTATGTTCAATTTAACCTCTAGAAAAATTGCAGCTTTTAACTCTTTAGGGACAGAAGATGGCCTGTTGGGAGGTGTGTGAACAGTGCTTTTACACAGTGGAGCCCTACTCCCTGGCACAAGCTTGTTAGTGCTGCTGCAGTAGAAGTAATAACAAAATCCTCTTTGTCTCAAGTTGGTATCTACAAATTCTCACAGGGAGAAACAAAACAACACAAAAACCCAACAGTCCAACATGTCAAACCTTCGCTATTTTTGCATGTGAAAATCCCCTGAGAGAAATATTGTGTATCGCTACTGTAGATAGAGTACATGAACTCAAGAACAAAGAGGGCTTAAGAAGAAGACATGGTGAATATATAATAACTCTGAATAAATACGGTAAGTCCTCTCTTGTTTCTTTGCAAGTGCTTTTCAAGAAGTGAATAATAGTAAAGCTCTCCAAGTCACTTAGGGTCTGAGCCTGCAAATATCTACTCATATGAGTACTTCTTACTCATGTAAGTAGTCCCATTGAAATCTGTAAACCTGCTCGTGTGAGTAAGGCTAAACAAGCTCAGGGTCTAAAACACTGGGGGAGACAAAAGCATATACAAGTACAGCCCTAAGACCCTTCAGACATGGAGCAGCAAAAGATTTATCTGAGGCTTCCAATGTAAAGCCTTGTAAATTAGTAGCAAGATCTAAAAAATCAGGCCGCCGCTGTATTGGGAAGCAATGGAGCTCTCTTAATATGGGGATATAGGGGTAATGTGATGGAAAGACTTAGATGCAGCATGTAGCCTAGCAGTTGTATTCTGTACTCCTCACAATCGGAGCAGTAGCTGGAAGTCTAGTGAGCAAATAATTATAGTAATCAAGTCACGATGAAACAAAGGAGAGGCTATTATTCTAGCAACTGGCCAAGGGAACACAAGTTTGGCTGGCTGGATTCCTGAAGGAGAGCAGGATTTACTACATAATGTGGGATATAAACTTTGCATTTAGATTGTTTTATAGACCTGCTTGTTTTTATTCTTTAAATAGCACTCTACACTGGCACTAAAAGTAAAATAATAGTTAATACTATCAGTTTAATTGATTAAATTTTGGACAGTAATAAATGGAAATCCTCTAAAAGACAGGGCCTGCCTGTCTTCTGTGTTGCCAAATATAAAAATGATTTGAGGTGAAATCCTTTTGGCCTGGGCTGAGCCTGATGAAGCAAGGAATAAAATCCTTCCTCCTATAAAGCCAGAACTGTAGAAGCAGCAAGATCTCTTGTGGGTGTCGTCTTGGAGGTACCACACTGGCTGTATCTATGTGGTCGGGAGCTGAGAGCAGGTTGATGCTTGACTATGTCCACACTGCAGCAGCGTGGACTGCACTTCGGCTGCCTGCATCTCCTGCTTTCCCTTGCGGCATGGGAGGCTTTGACCCTTGAGAAAAGAGCCTGACAAGTGTGTCTGCTTTATGCTGAATGTGTGAGGCTGCCTGAAGGCACTTGGGATAAGTAGCAGAGGAATCTGCCTGGCCCTGCCTAGCTTGTCTACTTTGCATCTTGAGTGGGTTTGGACATGTGACTGTAGGAAGGACTTGGGGGTGGAGATGCTCCAAAGGTCAGTTTTCTTTCAGATGGAGAAGTCTTGGTTACCCCCAAAGACTGACACTTATCTCCATCATTTTGTCTCAGCTGATAAGCCTTGTGTCCTAATCTCTGTTTTCCAGGAGGTGAAAGTGAGACTTAGAGACAGTGAGGTCTAAAGTTGTGGAAATGGTAGATGGTATCTTTGGATCTTCCCCCAGTGACTTCCCCAGGGTGGAACAGAAGGCTTCTCTGAAACAAAAAATCCCTTGATCCTCCAGAAGGCGATCCAGATCCTGCCAAGTGATTTACTCATGTGATCACCCATTTTTCAGGTGGACTTTGTTCTTGAAAAAGGAGTCCCTTTTAACGTCAGCACAGGTGGAAATATTGGGAAGTATTACAAGTCTGTTGCCATCAGTACTGTGTTTTTGTAATTTAGGTTGTTTTAGGGATTTTTAAGCAAGGCTGAGGGCATCTTCCCCTTTTGGTGAAAAGTGCCTAACCACTGTCTAGTTTCTTCCCCTTTTTTCCTTTTTTTTCTTTTTCTTTTTTTTTCTTTTGTGTGTGTGTGTGTTTGCTGTACTTCAAGTCACTTAGTCTTGATTGCTTAAATTGTGCTGGGCGTTCTCTTCCTGAGGGCAGATTTTTCAATAGCCTAGATGTTTCTGTGAATTGTGACTGGACCTGTAATTCCTCGATTCTTTTGGATCGAGTCTTGTACCTGAAACACTAAGAAAGCCAGACAGCTGAAAGACTTCTTGCAAAAATTAAAGGTGATATAAATGACAGTATCCAGACTCTTGTGGTACCACAAAAAAGTTTGCCTGTCTGATTTGTAGTTCTGTAGACTGGACCATATTCTGACTTTGATTTCCCCAGTTTAAAGCCAGTGTTATTCATGTGAAGTTAATGGAGCCTCCATCAGGGCAGAATCTGTCCTGCGTTCTTTCAACTTTGCAAAGAGATTTCATCTTTGCACTTTTTTTTTTTTTTGATGGGAGGGGAAGAGAAACATTTAAAGGGGGGAAAATAGAGATAAGAAAGCCTATGAAGAAATGGTGTTTCTATGTAATGTACTTTTTTCAATGACAGCTTAGTATTTTTGTTAAACAGCACCACTTTTAGCTTTCAGAAAGGTTTAGCCAACAGTGCTCACACTGCTTTCGACAAGGTAAACCTTGCCCACCCGTTATAACCTTTAGGTCATTCCAATCATGTTATTTCTCCCATAATGCCAGAAGTAATGGAGTAGGCAGGAAGTGAAAGTAGAAGTTATACAGCACTGCTCTCCTGCCTTTTGTTTGCTTGTCTATAACTACCTTAAACTACTTCCTTCTCATCATTATAACAATGGGCTGAAATGGTTCTTTATAAATGGCCATGAAGTAAAGGCAGGTTGCAAAGGCTTCTGTAACCTATTATTACGACCTTTCTCTCATCAGTAATTGTTTAGCAATTTGTACCTGAAAAATCCAAGCCATCTGTAATGTGCCACACAAGGTGTGGTGAAAGGGCTTTGGAGACAGCTAGAATAATTATTAAATACCAATATGGTATAAGGCAGCAAGTCTAAACAGCGTGAAAAGGCATGAAAAGGTTGAATAATGAACATATCTTCAAATATGTTAGGTCTTTGCTTGTTTTGGTGAAACAAATGCATGTGATTTAGCGCGCACAGGCTGCTGATGCTGTGTCTAGATTCACTTTACTAAGAAAAAACAAAACAGACCTGGTATAATCCAGTCGTAGGTGTCTGTAGGTAGAAACCAGACCCCATGAAAATCTTAGCGTCTCACAGAATGAGCAGGAAGAGGATAGAGGCCTCGAATAGCCTTGTACCTTCCTCATAAGCTACGGGGTCTGATGTAGGCACCATTTCAGCGGCAGAGTCCTCCTGTTTGTCTGGATTGAAGCTGTAAGCAGCCTGACCTTTTCCAAACTACTTAAATTGATCTCTGGAGGAAGAAACTTTATAGGTACTTTTTCACTAAGTTTTGAACATGGCAACTAATAGAGTTGTCCTTGTGACTAGTGATGACTCAGAGCCAGACACAGTGGGCATGTATAAGTGTAATGCAAGATGAATGTCAGTAAGTGTCTGTAGGCTGTGAAAGCTGCTGTGTCTCCAGTAGCGTAGTGACTGCGGTTAAGGTCTCTTGCTTATGTTTGGAACTGAAAAACTAAAACTTTTGAAGTGTCCTATGTTTGCCTCGGGCTGGATCATTTGAGGTATTTTGTCCAACTGTTCCTTGCCCTAAGTCTGGCCACCCACTATTTTGTGTGGTTTATCTTTTGCTGGCCCTTTTCCCATACCCGTTAGTGTTTGCCTGGCGAGTGCCAAAGCTTTCATTCTTCTTTCCCTGAATGGCTCCAAATTTGCATCTCATGCAAACAGCCCAGCTGCTAGAGTAACACTCGCAGTAAATGGCTGACACACTATTTACACACACTTCTTCTTGGGTAGCAACTTGCTTCTTGGTTATGCAGAGAAAATAATATTGCTTGAGTTTATTTCTCACTCTTGCTCTTTTTATTCCTCCTCTTAAATATTTTGACAGATTTTTCTAGCTTTATGGCTTTGGCAACGGCTGTTATTGGCTTATTTCTTCAAGGTTTTTTCATTATGATTTTGAACCTAGTCAGTCTGGATGGTTAACAAGAGACACCAGTGCAAAACAGCCATGAAGATGGGGAGAGCAAGTGGCTGCAAAGCAGGCAGTCTTGCAGCGTACTGACTTGTGTGCCCTCTCCTGGCTGCAAACAGCCAGCTCAGGTCAGCACGCCATGCTCCTCCTGGCACTGGCTGCTCTAGCAGGTCAAGTGGCAAGAAATAATATAGGGATTCATGCCCCAAACAAGACCGGAGTCTTCCTTAGTAACTTCAGCTATTCTCACCACATGTTCCTTAGTAATGCTCCAGACTTCCTGCCCTCTGGGCATGTCTTTTCTGGCCTGTTTCGTTCAGGTCTGGCCCTCTAAGTTTGGCAGGAAGCTGCTAGGGCAGCTGATGGCAACAGACTTGTCCACCTCTGCCTTTGGCTGCTGGCAAATCGTGCCATGTCTCCATATGTGTGTTGGTACTCTCCCCTCAGAGCAGAGCTGCACCTTTGCTGTTGATTACGATGATCTGGCTTAGGGATATCCCGGGATTCAGCTTGTCCTTCCCGAGGCTGGGATCACTGTGGTTTGCTGAGCTGTGGACTTGCTACCTGCTCCTGCAAGCCCTGTTTCCAGGAGCCTTAGGCAAAATCTTCATCAGACCCTTGTGGCTTTTCCAGCTTGCTTCCTCTTCTTTTTCCCTCTGGGATAAAAAGCCTTTTAGGCCTGGTTCTTCAAGTCTTGGCTACAGGGTGGTCGCTCACATCAGTGAAAGTTCTGTGTCGCTCACTTTTACTGTTTGTATTATGGTCACCACCAGTGTCCCAGGGTTGTGGGTATGGTACAAACAGAGCAAGAAGTTTGATCCTTGCCTCAAAGTTTAATGCTGTCATACCTGGCTTGAGATGCTTGACACCTGCTCTGCGCTTAGCTTGCCCTAGTGGAGGTGACTGTGCAGAGCATCACGGAATGAGCCCCTGCTTTGTTGTATCCTCGGGAAGGAGGGATTGCTTCATGATCATGCTTGTTTGGTATTACTAGACTTCAGGGCTAGCGTTCAGACCCTAGCAGTGTCCTTCCCACCTGCAGAGCTGATGCGAAGCAGGCGTTTGCGTTGACTGTGCTCTGGGCCCTTGAGAAGGGATGCCAGAACCGCTATTGCAGCTCCTGGTGTAGGGACTCGGTGGTGGCCTTAGAGATCTAGAGATGGTTGCAATTTTGCTATTATAGCTGCTGTGGTGGTTGTGTAGCATTTCTTTAATTCTTTAGGAGAAAATAAAGTTCCATCTTTGTAAAATAGCATATTATCTATTGTTGTTCAGCCTAGTTTGAAATGTAATGTAACGTAACGTGGACACAGTGGAGCAGTGGGATAAATGTGTAAACTGAGCAGATAGATTTGTGAGCAGAGCAAAGCAAATGGCTATTTTTCTCTCTTTCATGATACTTTATTTATCAGTCTCTGACTACTTTCTGCTTTCAAATCCAAAAGGAGTGATGATGGCGAATGACTTTCTTATCTGCACTGGACAGAAACTGAGGCCCTAATCCTGCAAATATTTATTCCTGTGCTCAACTTTAAAATTAAGAATGTTCGTTAATCTTTGCAAGTTCAGAAAACAATTTATCTTTTACATATGAGTTTACCAAACCACTTTGCACTAAGATAGCATGGTTCTTTCCTGCACAGATGCGTTAAGAAGTGTCCATTTAATATCACCGCTGTTCAACCTATTTTAGCTTGTTTCTAGCTCATAAGAACGTGGGGAATAAGGTTCCTTTATTAAGTTTTAAATTTGTGTAGGAATTGTGGTGACTTCCGATGAAATTCATTGGAAAGCTTAATTTTAAAGTTAGGCGTTATGAGTATCAAATTAAGCTGTCAGCATGTGAAGTGATAGGGAGGAAGATGTGTGCGAGTACAACACGCACACTCACATGAGCACACGCATGCATCTTTTTCCTCTCTGTGTCGACTGGTAAGTCTTAACAGCAGAACTAGAGGCTTGGGAATTACATTTTAGTAATTCTTTTCTAGTTATGTCAGATTTCTAGCATGCTATTAGAGACATATGTGTCATCCTCACCATCACCCAACATATCATTGCTGTTTCAAACTGTTACCAGAGCTGTTGACACAGAATATTGTGTCTGTCGACAGCTCCAATTAGTTGGCGTGTCTGACTACTGACAGCACAGTCTACTTTTGTTTATGAAGACGGTGTGAGCTGTATCTCACTCTCACAACCTCCAGTGGCAGACAGATGGATAGAACTATATAATCATCAACGGAAGCGGGTGATATTCTGTCTTCACAAATCATCATGTGGAGCAGAACCAACGGCCTTTTGTCTGCTTTTAGAAATGACTGCAAGATTCCTCCCATCTGTCAAGTTATGAGAATGAATATGTATAAAATACATCAGATATATATGCGGGTTTTGTATTGTGGGGGCTTTTTTGTCTGATTGGGGGGCGAGGGGGAAGGGGGGAAAACTGCTTCTTAATTTTCACCAGATGTTAGCTATGAGACACGGAACAGTAGAGGGAGAGCACAAACGTTTTCTCTCAAATTGAACTTTCTTGATTTTTTTTTTGTTTTTATTTTGTTTTTTTAAAGGAATTGACCAGCCCCCTCATCATTTGCAAATGTGGAACCCAATTGATTTCCAAAGGTTGCACAATTGCAACTGAGAACAGAATTTAGTCTTTAGTCTTTACAAATATTTAATCCTCTCTATTGTGTGATTATAAAATCTTAGCAGCTGCCCAATGAGTAATGTTTTGCTTTTGGTTTAATAGCTGTTACAGATACAAACTATTTTCAAATATAGTTCCAAGTTCCCGAGTGGCTCCTCAAGCACAATGTGCGCAGAGTTCAGTGAGTATTTATTCTGAGAACAGAACCCAAAAAGTGAGGAAGCAGCACAGATTTGGCTCATTCAGTCAAATAAAACAGGCGCTTAGCGTTCCTTAAAACACCTAGCTTTTAAGTGTGGCATTTGTTTTTCTTAAGAACAATCTGTCAGATTGACATACATAGATTATTTTTATTTTTTAAGAGATAAATCCTCCTTTTCCTTAACATATCAAAATATCAAGATTTTCAATAAAAAGCTGTTTGTGATAGGCTGCAAATTCTGCTGTAACACTGCTACAACATTTAAATACTGATCCTGCCTGCTAAATGTTAATTAATATTTATTATCGACTGGAGTGGGAACAGGATTTGAGCTTTATCCAGGAATTAAGGAATATGGGTTCTCTTATCATTTCAAGACCATAAAGCAAATGAATAGGTGCTGTTTTCTCACCTCTTGTGAGAAACAAACTCTAATCGTGCAAAAAAAGGTTCTAACTTTCCCTGCAATATCAGTGGGATCTAGTGTATAAGATGTAAGTGCGTACTTAAAGCATCAGAGAAAAGCACTGGCTGATAGCGTTTTTGGTCTTGTCTTCAGGATCGGATTCCTACAAAGACAATCCAAAGTAGTTTTATGAAAGAGTTTAGGGTTTTTTTTCTTATCTGCTGTAGAACTAGTAAACTAATGAGTAAAATTTAGTGGGAAGGATGCAATTACCTGTTAGATTCTGTGAATTTTCAGAATAACCTGTGCTAGAGTTTGAAGTAAAAGCGAAGAGTTTCATCCTGACTGATTTTTCCATCCCCATTAATTCCATAGGGCTTTTTTTCATAAGTATAAAGGACCTAACACAGAGGAGGAATGTTACTGCTCTGGATACAAGCCAGTTCCCAGTGTGTTCAATGCAGTAATTGTAACAGGTAAATCAGTAATATAAAAGCACTGTATTTTATTCAAAATTGAGCAATTTCCCAATGATGCATGTTTTTGCTTTTTGTGCATCCTCAAGCAATTGGATTGTATGAGATGAAATGCTTTTGACTTGGAAATTTTTAGCTAGTGAATTTAAAACTTGTATGAATTCGTAGTTACACTCTAGTATTTATTAGTTGTAGATGAGCAGTGATGTCTGTCATGAGATCATGCTGCACACTGTGAAACAACTCAGCTGAAATTTTGAAAATTCCTGAGCAGGCTGCAGAATAAACATATTAAAAGACATGTGCTGAATGCACATGAAGCCAAAGGAAATTCATCATGAGCTCCTGGCTAATCTAAGAACAAAGGAACAGCTAAGTTAAGTAAATAATTAATTTTTAATTATTCACTCGACTGTACTAATTACTGTGACCCAGTTCTTAGTCAGAGATCCCAATGAAGTGCGTTATGAAGTCAGGCATTTGTTCAAATGAAAACTCCAATATTTAGATCGTAAAAACGATGTGGGTTACACTGAGAGAGAAACAGAGGCTATCAGCTAATGTTTCGAGAGCAGCTGAGCACATGTGGCTACAAGAGCAACTACTGTGAAGCTGGAAAGTGTAACTGTAAACATAGAAGTTATACTACCTGTTCTTCTCCCACGGGTCATTGGGGCTTTTTGCCTTAAAATGACGAGGGGCAGAACTATTAGGAGCAATGATGGTCTGGAGCAGCACCAAGTGGGTAGCCCCTGGCTCTGTGACTGTGTTGACACAGCGCTGCTGAAGAACTGCAGAGCAGAAGTGCTTTTGTAGGAGAGTTCACTGATGCCCAGCACCTGCAAACTTTCCCCCTTGTCCCTGGCTTGCTTAGCAGTGCAGAAGGCATGACATCTGCTTCAGAGAGAAACCCTCCTTGGGATTCAGATGCTAGAGAGGTTATTGACTGGCCTTAGCCAGGTCCCAAAGGCAGCTTTCCTCCTCCAATGCTGTCTTCCCAGGCACAACTCCAGGAGAGCTAGTCAGTCTTCTGGGACACCCTTCTCATCTGCAAGCACCACAACTCTTCCCATGATTTTCTACCTTATTGTTCCTCATGGCATATTTGAAGGCTGTGGGACTGCCGGCATCCATGCTAGTTTTACATTTGCTGCAGAATGTTGTTTTTCATTTCTTTTAAGACTTATCTTTATAGTGACATGTTAGGCTCTGAGAAACCAGTGATGGCTTGTCTACTTAAATATTAATGGTATTACTGAAATAGCGATCATTATTTGCGTCCTTGAACTGGGCTGAGCTTTCATTGGTAACAGAGGATCCCACCACCATCTGGGCAGCCATTGCACGTGCAAGACATATAGTCAGATATAGCTCCTGCTGCCAAAGAGAATAGGCAAACCAGACAAAAGAATGTTTTTATCCCCATTTTACACACAGAAATTGAGGCACTCGGAGATTAAGTTACATATGCAAGTCTATGGTATGAAATAAATTGATATCTCCTGTGTTTCTGTTAAGTGCCTTAACCACAAATCATCCTTCAGGCAAATTTACCTGTCACTCTGGCAGTTAAATGTGATTTGCTCCTGTGGTAACTTTTGCAAGTTCAAACTTGTTCTGAGCATATTTCAGAAAAGACAAGTTGTTGCAGATCCATACTTAAAACACACAGGGAACGCATGCCACCAGTTCCTGGAGCTCCTTTCGTACAGGAGGAGCGTTTCCCTTACTTAGTCCCATGTGATTGTGCTGGAGAAATCTGTTATAGAAGGAAATTCTAAGTCCCATGAAATGTTCACGTTTAGAAAATGCTTTGGGTTGAATGGAGCTTAGAATCGAAATAGAATTTTTTGTCAACTTCTTTAAAACATGGAACCAAACCGGTGCAGTTTGTCTGAGAACGATGAAGTTTCCCCAGGGAGGAGTTATTGCCCGTTTCTAACGGAAACAACTCTGGGAGTTGGGTGAATGATGAGTAACATCCCCATTTACAGGAAGAAACAGTGTCATGCTTTTAAAATGCTGCACCCAGAATGCTGCAGAGCCAAAGGGCTAAGCTCAGTTTGAGCTGGGGTTAAAGCTCGGTTCTGTGCTGAGACCACCGGACTGTGCCCCTGTTTATTGGTGGTGCTCTAGCAGCAAGTGGGGTGTTTTGTCTTATTTTGCCCGGCTTGCTGCGTTGCCAGGTGCTAATCCCATGACCTACCCTAATTCTCAGAGTTCTTTTCCTATTTTTCATTGCAGGATAACAAGTATCTTGACTGTAATCTATTAATTGAATTGAATAAACTTGTTTCCCTAGCAGTGAGAGCATATTGTTTGCACACAGTGTCATCCCAGGCCCTCCAGCTATCGAAAGATTGCCAGATATGTTTATTAAACCCCCTGAGCTTGGAAAGAACACAGAAAACTGTCATCTAGAGCAATACGAAAGTGCCTATCTCAGCTGGGGATCTGGCTGTTATGAATAAAGGAAGAGTTTGTGGTAGAGTTTTGAGATGTAAAGAGAAAAGGCTTCCCCATGGTGCAAATGTGTTGGAACCCTCAGGCGAGAAAAAAAATATTGAATTGTTGCTGGCAGTACAATGTAATTATTGAGTTAGCTGCAGCTAGGTCTGCGAGCTTCTGAGGTAAAGTCCTGGTGACTTTGTCATTTTTCTTTTCTCCCTTCTCCTGCCCCCTCCCCGTTTAAATTTAAAATTGTAACTTTTTCTTCTTCTTACCGGTTAATTGAACCAAAAATGTTTACCAAATTGTAAATGATTTTGTGGAATGATAGGTTTTAAAGTGCCTCTGTTTTGTGTCTGCTTCTTTTTCCTGATCTAATGCAAGTGAAATGCAAAATAGCTAACAGTGATAGAAAAGATGGATCAACTGGCAAAACTGGATTCCAGGTCTAAACTCTTATACTGCATCTGGGCCAGACCTGAAGATCCTGATTCGTTGTATTAAGTCCTGGCTTTAATAAGCATTTCCCTATTGATCTAGATGCAACTGAACCACAGCGCGGGAATCTGGTTTTGAGTTGTCTCAACGTAGGAAGTATGTTTCTATTACTTGAAATGTCAACTACCTGAAAGTGCCTTTGATAAAATTGTCTAAACTTTTCCTGATTGTCGTCCTACTTAGAGACTGGCGATTTCATGCAAACTAACAATATAAACTCAAATCATATTATTAAAGTAGATGAAAATTCATTTCTGTTGGTGTGATGATTCCGCCTGAAGTTGCGACTTTTTATTTGGAAACTGTTGGTCTCTCTCTCTCTCTCTTTTTTTTTTTTTTTTGCCAATCCTCTCTGTTAATTATGAGAAATCTCTTGCTGGCCATCTTGAAAAAGAGCCCTCTACTTTGTATTAATTAAAGCTCTTCTCTTTGCTGGTCTTATTTTGTTCTCTTAAATACAATTTTAACTGAATATTCTCTTTATTAATTTTATTTAATTATTAAAAAAAACCTGCGGTTGCTGATTTTGGCAGCGTGTGGCATAAAGGGTATACTAGAGTACACACTTAACATTTAATGGTGGGAAGACACGGAAAATGCATCAGGCAGTAAATCATCAGTAGTGAAGCAGAGCTCCAAAGTGGGCTGATACTTATCTTTGGTACTGATAAATTGCCCCCAAGACACTGGGGATCTTTCCACTGACTTTGAGCTGTGGCCTGGGTCCCATGTGTCTATTTCCAAAATATATTATTGTTGTTGATTATTTATGTTGTTGTGATGCCTGGAGGCACCAGTCCAGATCTGGATCCTGTTGTGCTGGATCATTGCCGAAGCACACAGTGAGCACTGCTCTTCAGGCTCACACAAGAGTGGCCTGCTTTGTCTTTTTGGCTAAGACTTAGATACAGGGGTTTTTTTTTTTGTTTGTTTTTTGTTTCTCAAACTTAAGGAAGTAGTTTATATTTACAGTTACACTTTTGGCTAGATTTTTCCTTGCTTTTCCAAGGGAAATGCCACCTGGGTGAAACTGCTGTTGCATTCACTGATCTGTGAGATTTTGTAGAACATATTTGGTGTTACTTGAGAACTTTACGAGGAGGTGCATTAAGATGGTCCTGTGGTCAGTTATCTTCCTTGCTTCTTTTGGTAAAGGCAAGCTTATTTCTTCAGATGACAAATTTATAACTTGAAGAGTCACGAGCTTTTAGAGTTTAAGCTTTCACTGCTAACCTTGTAGACAGAAGGAGAGGAGAAGAGATTCTGAAGAATTTGGTTTGAATACTTGCAGAGGACTGTCCCTTTAGCCACCTTCGTCCATGCAGACCTCAAAGGGAGTTTCCCCTGACTTCAGCAAGGCAAGGAGTTCACTTACAAGGTCTTGTATGCTGAAGGAAGTATATCCATTGCTCGCTATTAACTGGTACAAAATCCTTGTGTAGGAGGAAAACCATTGACAACTCTAATACATGCAGTGCACCTCAGCTTTGCTTATACCCCAGCCTGATTATGGTGTTTCCTGACCACGGGTTCTGGGGCAGCCACCTTGCTGGCTAGCAGCAGACATAAATGGGAACAAATCTCCATGCCAGAGAAAAAATTTGAACTGGCTAACTGTTTGACAGCGTTGTTTGTTAGAGAGGAGCTGTGGAGAATCCTTGTCACTCCAAAATGGTGAAGTTCAGCTACCTGCAGCCTCACCTGTGCTGCTTGTTTACTGTTGTCAGTGTAACCTTTTTATTCAGGATGTCTCATGAGATTCTGGGCTGACCTTGAAGCCCTATGGAAAGAACTTGGTGGATTATTTTCTTCTGTATTGTCTTGCAGGGTAGAGTAATGGTTGGCTGATTTTTCCGCTGAACCTCGGAGCAGAATCCCGTTCCTCCATGGTTCAGGGTTCACCTTTGTCTTGCTCAAAGGCATTGCAGTGTGTGTTGTAGAAATGTGCTGGATTTTGTGGGTTTTCCATGGAACCGCATAGCATAGCCTTTCTCTTGAGCCTGCTAACAGAGGGACATATACAGGGCCTTGCTCTGCTTCTCAGCTGATGCTACTACAAAAGTGCCATATGGAAGCTATGGCTGGTGACTTCCATTTGCATTCCCCTTGTTGGGGTTTCCCCAGTTTGGAAAATCCCATCAGTCTCCTTTTCTGCTAATAAGTACCTGAATTATCAGTCATTTTAAGAGGATGCATTCTTTAGCTGCTTGTCATTGCTTGTTTAGCAAGGAAGTGGATACTCAACTAGAAGATGGGATATTCAGATTTTGTTTGCAGCTGGACTGCTGACCTGATGTTGGATGCTAAACAAGTGCCTACACCTTTGTGTATCGTTGTTTTTCCTACTGTCTCTTCTGTGACCTGTGCTTAGGCTAGGTAGTTTGTGGAAGGAACTCTTTCTGGCTCTGCTGATTGTTTCTTCAGATGGTTTCTTCTGCAGATATATATGATTCAGACTTTGTCATTTAACAAATATTCTGTTCTGAAATAACTGGAGGTTAAAATTAAGCAGGTAGTGAAGAGTTAAATTACTAAGCGTGTGTTAATGATGTTTACACAATAGTGTGAGCGCTGAAGACCCTGCAGGAAAGGTAGTCCTAGGAGTTCTCAGTGAAAATCTGGGAAATATTTTTATCTCCTCCTGCCCCTTTCCAGGGAAATGGGGGAGAAATCCTGCAGCACCATCTGTAGCTCAAGATTTTATTTATAAATCCATGTGTATTACAGTATAAAACAATTTAATTTAAAATACTTACTGTCCTGAGTGCTTTAACTGATCATAGGTATAATTGTGACTCAGCTGAAGTTGGTGGGAAAATTCCCATGGATTTTAGTGGCACTGAACTTCTCCCAGCATCCGTCTGTTTCATAGGGGATTTTGAGATTTCACAGTTTGACTTTGAAGCATGTTTGAGCTGAACAGCCAGTTTGAAAACTCTTGGTGAAGGAATCTTTTGGTGAAAACACTTTTAATTTCAACTTTTTTAATGTTTTAAGTAAACAAAACAGACTCAAAAATAAAAATGTTTTGTTTTGAAAACATAAAGCAGGAAGTTTTCACACCGTAGAATATCAGAAAAATATGAAATAGAAGATGAAGTTGCAGTGCAATTGACCCAACTTTATGAAGCATTCTTGTAGAATGAAAATGCAGGTCTGTCAAAATATTTGTAACCAGCTCTAGATTTCATTCCAGAAATGATATTAGTTTTGCTTCAGGGAATTTTTTAGTTTTACTTCAGCTCCTGGAAAATGAAAAATCCCACAGTGTGTCTTTGTTAATGTAAATCTGACACCGTTTGGTACTTTGCTTTCATCTTTCTGTGTCTGTCCTCATGCAGTTGCTGAAGTATGTACCCCATGAATCGCTTGCACATTTATTACTGCAGCAAACCTCTCAGGTTAAGATACCTTAATGGAAAATAGCCAAGAGAATAAAAAAATAAATAAGGTAGTCTGGTCTAAAGCCACTACATCAGTGTAGAAAAAATTACTGTTTATTAGAACCAATTAAGTCAAATAATTATTTTCTGTGAGATTGTCCATACCTACAAAATATTCATGTATTTTAGTTTATAGAAAAGAAAGTTATTATGTACTTTAACATATTAGTTTTTCCTTCCAAAAAACCCTACACTAGTTCTTGTGTTATTTTATTACAATATGCTTATCTTGATTCAAAAAAGCAACCCCAGGGTTTATTTGCAGTAGAGAGGTTAGTATAAAACAAATCAGCCTGGATGACTTTACTATGAAGTCATTTTATCACAGGTCTTTTACCCAGAATGACAGTCTGTGTTCCCTATTACCCTTTTACACAATATTCAGTTGTTATGATATTGTATATATGCATTAACAAATAAAGGAATGCATCCACAACAATTATGTTCCTCTTCTGCTTGATTTAGTTGTCAGCATGCATTCACGACTCTGTAAAGTATCTCCTTCACAGCCTTGTCAGGAGTACCTTTTTCTCCCCGTAATGTCAACCTAGTACGGCAGGCAGGCCAGGTGAGCTTGGCTCACTTTCAGGTTTTGTCTGTCTCTTTATCTGAAAATTTTAAAGGGGGGACGTCAGAAGAGGTAATTGCCATAAATTACACACTGTCTGTTGTAAATTGTGATGAGAACATAATTGAAAATTGAGCTGAGAGGCACTTCCTGCGTGCGAGCAGTGAGCGAGCCAGAGGACAGCCGCAGCAATTTGCGGTGGGCCTGCAAAATCATTTTTTCCACGTCTCTCTCCAAAAGTGTAATTGATTCCTGTGCTGTACGATTACACTTATGTCAAGGGTTGGCCTGAGGGTCCTGGAGAGGGTTACGGAGATGATTCTGTGGGGCTCACGCAAATAATTGACTTGTTTAATGCAAGTACTGTGTGAGGGGAATATCAGCTTTTTTCTAACGGGAGAAGTGGAGCTTGACTGCTTGTGCAGAGATGTCACCGTTCAGAGAGGGATGTTGCTGCAGGTGCCCAGCTGTTGCGTGTGTTTGAGCCCTGGTATATTTGCGCCTCTCTGACGTTGCTGGGAGTGGGGATAAGTGTTATGGTGAGGGTTAATTTTACTTTCCTACCCACTTTTTCCCCCTTTTTGCCTCTCAGCTAAATAAAAAAGGAAACTCTAGTGAACAAATCAACTTAAACATGTGTTGTTCTACATAGCAGAAACTCAGTTCCAGAAGAGTTAAATGACTAAAACTGTAGGTACAGGAATCAGTACCAGGAAAGGACTAAAAGCCTGAATTTTTTTGGCCATGAAACCCTGCCAGTGCTGACTGAGTTCAGCATCCTTTCTGCAGTGTCAGGGATGAACCAGCTGACGAGAGAAGAGCTTGTGATCCCAGAGGGGGTGTTAAGAGGGACTCAGCACCACCCAGGGCAGCCTCAGTGGAGCCCTGAACCATCCAGAATTCAACAAAGCAGTTTTATTTTCTAGTGATGATTTTCTGAACAAATCCCAGCCCAGCTTCAAGTGATGGATTTGAAAGGTTGGCCCCATTTCATGGGATAAGCTAAGTCTTATGTAAGTTTAGACTTTCAAGGCCATCTGCATTCCTTTAAATCTGTGTGCATATACCGTATCACTCCAGAACAACTAAATTTGTGAAAAACAAAACACCCTGCCATGAGGGAGCATTAATTGTCCCATCGCATGGAAGACCTGTGATAAAACTGATTTTACCACAGTCACCCAACAGGTGTAATTGCGCAAAACAGAGTGTGCTTCTTTCATCCTCATGACTCGTGAAAATAAGTGTGTGTCTGTGTGTGTGCATATACGCATGCATATTTACTTAGAGCCAGGGGCTTTCAGCCTCTAGCTCTAATGAGATTTAAATAAACATCTTCATTGCTGTGGGGAAATAGTCCTCAAGCCCCTGAATCCAATTCACCTTTGGAGTACTTCTCACCCCATTGTAACGTTTATACAGCTACACCAGCCTTTTGTAGGTGTAATTCTTTGATGGCTGTTCCCAAGAGGGATGACCTTTTTGCAAAAGCCTCAAGACCTCCTGGGGAAAGAACGGGCAGGAGCAGGCTCCAGCACCCACCACTGGTGCAAGGCATCCTTGGCCCGGTACCCCTGGGGTGGTGTGCACTTAAAGGCTGTTAGGAATTCCCCCAGGAAGCTGGCTTTGGAGGAGACCAAAGCACGAAGGCAAGGCTCAGCATCTCGATTCAACATTATGAGGAAATACAGTTTGGGATCTGTACGTTTCCACCACCCTCCCTCTTTTCCTTTTTCTGCGGAGCTAGAATTTGAGAGATACTGTCTTATAGGCCCTTCTGACAACCAGAAATATCAAGATATATGTATATTAGGGCACTGTGCAACCTGTATAATGATCCACTTTGCATATTTCTAAACAGTTTATGCAAAATGTTCCATTCAATGGCTAAGTTCAGTTTATGATAAAAATGACCAGCACCTTTCCTTGAATTAAGACAGACAACAGGGCTCTGCTGAACTAGCTGGGGAGTGAGTACCTTGAATTACTGAGGATGAAGGGATTTTGGAAAGCTGGAGATAGTAGTATTTCTTGGGCTCTTTGGCTGCTGCAAGGATGCAAGAAGTAGTGTTGGTGGGATGTGTTACAGACCTGAAAAAATGATTTTCTTGGCTGATAAGTGCTAGGGATGTGTTTGTAGGAGAGCTGAATGGTACGAAAGAAACAGTTTCCATGAAAAAGCTGCTCCATTTTTTTAAGCTGGAAAACTATGAAAATTTCACCTTTATATGCAGCTCTAAAATTAACAAAAAGTACCTGGCACATGCATCCTCAGGTAGCTCTCTGAGCTTTTGTACAGAGGTTATGGACTTGGTTGGCCAATGTTACAAGTGGAACAGTGCAGTTGCATGCTTTCTCGGACCTGATCATAATCGGGATTCATCATCCACACCACTTGATGGTTGTATGGAGTTTTAGTTTGTCTTGAATTAAAATATAGCCTACAAGGACAAATATGTTAGCATAGGATTGGGTCCCTGGAAAACTGTTGAGGTGCTAACGAGGCAAGTCTTTGTGTCTCCAAGTGCATTCCCCAGGTTGCTTGATCCTTTTCTTTAAGCTCCTTGAGGAAGGACACCATCTTTATGTGGTGATTTTTCAGACATGGGCCATGGTACCACTGCTCTAAGTTTTGTTGAAATACCAGATGCAAATATGGTACTGCTCAATTCTTGATTGGAAACTGGAAATATATATATAATATATATACATACATACAGAAGTGCTGAGAGGAAAGCCTGTGGCTGGAAACAGCACTGTTAGCAGCCCTGACTGTTTTATCCTAAGAACATGAAATTGTTGAGGGAAAGAGCTGCATCGATAGGTGAGTGATGACCTAATCCTGAGTCAAAGCCTTAACAAAGAGGATTTTATGGTTAAAACACTGGTCATCTCAGTGTGAAATACCTTTTCTGCAAAGTGTCTCTGTGGCTGAGCACTGGTGACATAAATGACTTGTTCTATATTTTATATCACAGCAGGTCTGACTAGTCATTTCATTTAACTTGATTGGGCTCATATAGCTTAACAGACAAAGGAGGAGTTAAACTGCTGTACTGGAAAATGTGGAAATTACAGTCTTTTGTTTCAGTAAACCAATTGGTTTTCTGAACAGACAATCCCAGTCATCATGTCTTGAAAGCAATACAAAGCAGATTGGATTGTGAAGAAACCTTCATGTCAACTAACCTGCAAAGAAGAAAAATATTCCAAGGGCAACTAGAAAATACTCAAGAGGATTCTTTTTCTTTAAGTGAGAGTCAACAAAAAAAAAGGTAGAGGGACAAAATGAGAACGTGATTAAAATGTGGGTTTTTTTGAATATACATTCATAGATTTGAATCTGTCTTGGTCAAAAGTCTTCCATGAAGCTGAGCTTGTTAGCAGCAGGATACAAAGGTGTCTCTTTATTCACAAATGGGAAGAACTTTTACCTGCGTTGGAATGCCGAGTAACTTAATCCTTTCAATAGAGAGATTTTAAAGAAGACAAAACAGAGAAATAAAGCTCAAAAAAAAATTAATAGAATAAAAAGTAGGCATGTAATCCCCTCGATCAGTTATGAATAAAGTGCTAAAAGTGTTCTGCAGAAACAGATTAGGGCAGTAATACTGAAAACCATAATGTGGAAGATGAGTCACCAGACTGGATAGGAGAAATACATCACAAAACATGATGTTGGGGAGATACTGTCAGGTGGCCACGAGTTCTGTAAGTTGGAGAGAGGGCAGAACAAAGCTACCAAAATGATCCTAGGTCTCAGGGTACAATCCATTTAGTTTATTGGGAAAAAAGATCAAGATGCATTCTCAAGATAGCCAGGAGCAGCAGAGCCTTGTTTGTGCTTTAAGTAGTGGTTAATGTCATCAGCAGGGTTCAAGCTGAGATAATCTAGCAAAGAAGGTTGTTAGAAGAACCAACAAGGAGAAATGATAGAGGAACAATACATATTATAACAATATATGTGTTTTTAATACCATGGACAGTTAACCGTTGTTATGTGTTCCCAAGGGAAAGCCTGGCTTTTCGGTCTCTTAAAGTTTTTAATAGAGAACTGGATGACTTTGGGGAGGATGCATGATCTAGACAACAGCTGTTGGCCTCAGTATAGGAATAACTGGATAAAATTCTGTAGTCCATGAGTATTTTCTGGCTTTAAGAAATTTGGCTCTTCTCAAAGCTAGACTTAAAAACTAAGAGAGTACGATATACCCTCTACACTGCCATCAGTTGTAGTGTCTGTAACAATTAAACTTAGTTATAATGTCAGCTGGAGGAAGAGCTGGTCCATTTGGCACTTTTTTCAACAAGCTAGCTTTACCCCTGGCTTAGCTAGCATCTAATCTTTCAGGTCGCATATGTAACTAGGATTGATCCTTCCTACTGTAACAGAAGTATCACCTGCTCATATATCACATACGTCTCTGCTTTGGCATGCATTTTTCAGAGCAATTTTTAGACACTTTTACTCCAAAAGCAAGAAGCTTTACTTGCCTCTTCTGAGCTAGAGGAGAAATGCTATTAGGTATTAATAGTCCTGGATTAAGTGGTCCTGATTTTTGACAGAGGGCACTGGTTACATGTCACTTGGATCAGTGTGTGTTGTCGTTCTCTATAATCATTACTTCATGTTGCATTTTCCTGTAACACTCTTTTTAAGCATTTTTAGTGTTTGGTTATGCCTGTGGCATAGTGTTCACATCATTGTCTCTTCTAATTCAGGCCACTGAAATTGTTCTCATTTATTGAGGGAGTTTTCCTCATTTAATAATGGGAAAAGCAGTAATGGTTTACAGGTGAAAATAAGCACACAATTAAGGCAGTCAGACTTGTGAGGTTGCTTGGTGCTTACTACTCCTTAATCAGTTGCAATTAACACTAGATGAGTGTTTACTCTCAATTCTCTTAATACTTGTATAATTGACCACAATAATAAATTTACATCTATGTGTGTGCTGTTTTTTCGTTACCTGGAAGTGTGATGGGAGTTATGAAACATTTTTTGTGCTGTGCAGATATTTCAAATGGGAAAGCATGAAATAAAATGCAATGAATTCAGTATAGAAAGAAAAAAGGTATTTAAAAATCAAGGCATTAGCTATGTAAACATCTTGAGAGTTAAATATCTGAGGGCTGTGGTAGGAATTAAGCCTGAGAACTACAAATTACATAGAGTAGAATGATTGTTAATTGCAGATACTTGGACTGAATTCCTGCTTTGTCACCAAACATCATATGTAACCTTGGTCAAGTGAATTACTCTGTTCCCTTTCTGTTTAAAAAAAAAAAAAAAAAAAAAAAAAAAAGTGGGGGGAGTAATGTACTAGCCTATTTCACATGAAAAGAGCAACATAATAAATGCAGCAGAAAGTTGAGACCCTATGGTGATGTGGCCATAGTAGTTCTGAAGATGGGTAGAACAAGATGAAAAGATGGATGAGAGAGGCAGGTGTGGCATTCAGGCTCCCCCCTAGCTAAAACGTACTGATTTACTTAGCAGTGTTCCTATTTGAGTTATTAAAAAAAAAAAATGTTTTATAGGTGTGATTATAAAGAGAGAACTTGCAAAGAAGATTAAAAGGAAATTAAAGCTCATGGTTTGCTTAGTGACGATGAGTAACCTTTCAGCACACTTGCCTGTTTTTTGCCTATGTGTTAAGGGGCAACAGCAGGTCATTTCATGGAGGTATCTCTAGTGCCTGAGAAGCGCTTTGGAGCTGTGAAGACCAGGATGCTGTAGGTTATATCTACCATAGCAGGTAGTGCAATGCAATAAGAGTGTGTGAAGGTTGGTGCTGGGGACCTGACGTCCACAATGTGCATTTTGGGTGGTCTTTGTTCAGGTTGCCTTTAGCCCGGTCTTGTGGTCCAAATGCCCATAAGCAGTGGGATGCATTAGCATAATACATTAGCAGTGGGATTAAGTGTGCTCCTGGAGCACCTCTTCCAGTTTAGCGCTTCATCTGAAAGAAATCCAGTTTGTGTGCCCTAAGACCACTGTGATGGGACCCAAAGCACAGTAAATGGGGACATCAGGAGTTTTACTTCAAAAACGCACTCTTTACCTTAAATGCTGATATACAGACTGCCACTGAAGTGCAAAAGTATTTAAGCTGGAAAGACGTGATTTACATTCCTAATGCGCTCACTCGCAGTCAGGGTTCTGCTGTCGAGCTTTTTGCATGTAAACATTGCAAATAGTGTATTTAGTTATACTATAGTAGCATCTAGAAGAGACTAAGAAACATCAGATTTCTTTGTGCTGGACACTGTAGAAAAATAGCTAGAATCCTGCCACCAAAGACTTTCCAGTTTAAGTTGAGGAGGCTGCGGAGGCTGATTTAATGGAGCGACATAAGGATTTATAACTTCTAGCCTTGAAGGTTACCTTCCCTGCAGCTTTGGTACTTTCAGTTCAGGTCAGTGCCAGTGGGTTTATATGAAACATGAATAGAAGTTCAGCAGCAGAGCTCTACCCTCAGGTCTCCTAGGTTCTGGTCTTATGAAGTAGCCATAACACTGCGGTGCACAAATTTACTTGTATTTCTGTATTCTTTGTGCTGTATACTTACTATCTTAGTCCTGGCTCATTGTCTTATATTTATAAATATATGCACATAACTGATGAACATTAATCCTTTTAATACTTGGCGT
Source organism: Dromaius novaehollandiae (assembly GCF_036370855.1). Taxonomy (NCBI): domain Eukaryota; kingdom Metazoa; phylum Chordata; class Aves; order Casuariiformes; family Dromaiidae; genus Dromaius; species Dromaius novaehollandiae. The sequence continues at coordinate 10,824,391 of NC_088106.1, forward strand.
GATCTTTAGGAAGTGATGGGCATATTTTCAGTCTTCTCACTCTGCACGTCCATGCGTAAATGCCTGTGTCAGCTTCTGCACGTGCTATAACAGCATTAAAAAAAGAAAAGGTTTCAGGGAAACAAACAGTAGCGATTCAGATGGGAGGCTGCAAACAGATGCTGCCCCTGAGGACTGCCAAGTATAAAGCTGTTAGCAGGTTAAGTGTTGCATGGGAGGCCCAAGGGTCAGATGCCAACTGTGCATAGCGTTTGCAGGGGTGACCAACGGATTTGAGGCTCAGGTGGAAGTTGCAAATTGTGTTATCTGAAGGGGAAGCTTCAAGCATTTCTTGATCCATCTGTGCAAAAGTTCTGTCTGATAATTTGAAAAGGGGCTTTCTCAATTCTGCAGAGATGGCCAGTGTCCTTAAAACACAGATGATAGTTCACGTTACCAGAAAATCAGACCTTGCGTCCTCTAGAAGCAGCTGATTAAGAGGATTGAAGTGTCTGTGTGGAGAAAGGGAATGGTTGCAATGCATCTAGAGGGGGAAAATCTCTATAAACTGTGATTAGACTACAATTTCTTATATCAATTTTTCTTCTCTGTACACACTGAAGAACACTAACTGAAATAATCCTGCTGTCATTATTAAGAAACTGCTACTATCCTGCCTGGTTTGTTAGCTTAGATATGGGTTAAATAAAGGGTTTCCTGTTTACTACGATAGGGCTTGTCTACAGTTGCTTTTTCTATGAAAACTTTGTGAAAGATAAAGCATATTTTATTAGGGGAATGGCTGCACTGGAAAAATCTGTAATGAGCTGTCCTCTTAGCGCTGCTGATTGATTTTAAGCCTTAAACACTTGGCTCAATGCATGGAAACTGGGAGGTCTGAATGGTGCTGTAACTTGTAATATTGTATTAAACAGGGTTTCGCTTTTAGTGTGTGGAAAACGAGCTGCACGTGTTTGCTAACTTGGCAAAGACAGAAGTCCATGCTGTTCCTGCCTTGGATGACCTTCTGTCTCCTGAAAGTCTCGCTGGCTCGGGTGATGGAGTGGCAGGGTAGGCAGCATACCGTGTCCGCTCCCCTCAAAAGCGGGTCCAGGCTGGTTGTACAACACCCGCCCCTTGCCTGCCTCTAGCAAGAACCTCTCCAAGTGTGGTAATAGGCAGGGAGCTCTGCAGAAAGTGGGCTATAGGCCAGACCTTAAAAGCAAACACAGTTTTCACCTTTAGTCTACCCTAATTACGTCTCTTTGATGCAGGATATTCTAGAGACTCCTCTGTTGGAGGGTAATACTTGCACATAGGCACAAAGGTTGGATTTAGAGCAGAAGTGTAAAAGGCTGCTGAATTTAAAATTGTGTAGATTTTCATCTATTCACTGCCAACAGCGGCATTACTGTTGGGTGAGGATTAGTGGGCACAGTCCTCCAAAACTTCTCTAGTATGGGGCTGTTGTTCCGGCTCTACGTAATGCGTCTGATTTTTCCCTTTACTATTTTTTTTTTTTTTAGTTTATTTGTAACCAAATGCACAAGCAGATTCACAACATCCCCTAATTACCCCTCTCTTTAAAGTCAACAGTGTAATGAAAACAGCAGAAGCTGTTTTACCTTCTATACCAAAACATAAACCAAATATAGATCTATTTTTAAATTAGTTAAATGTTCAGTTTTAATAGGCCCTTTGGCTGCTCTTCATGAAAGGCGCTTGCTCCACACAGCCTGGAGTGTATTCTGCAGCTCTCTATAATTTGCAAAAGTATACATTAGTGGAAAATAATAGCGAAAGGCTGCCAGAAGACCTTTTGTCTGTATGTATTGCCTTGTTTCTCCTAAGAAGGGTTCCCCCCACACTTGTTTTTTTGAAGGCACCCTTTGTGTTTAGAGTGGGAATGCGTTCTTGTTCTGTTTCGTTTAAGAAATTATATTGTTTCTGGATATATACGTATGCCCGAGTTGGTGAGCTCTTCGGGACCCAGAGCAAGCTGTCACGAAAAACATTAAAATGTTAAATGGGAGGAGGGGGAGGAATGAGGGAATTCAGGCTTCCGGGTCACTTGCTTCACTGATTTTTTTCGAATTAATGTGTTCTTTGTTATCTCTTTAAATATTCAATTCTGACCCTTCCAATACATATGCACTCGCTCAGCTCTGCCCGCACGGAAGTTCACTGGAGCCATAGGACTGCAGGAAAGAAATGGAGATTTCTTTCAGCACATGATTTAGGGACAGGATGTGGCAAGCTGAGTGGTTATAGAGCAAATGGCACCTACCCTGCAAGCGAAAGCGCCCAGGTCCTGCCTCCTGCTTGCAGTCCGTGCCTGCTGCCAGGGCTGCCAAGCCCAGAGATAACCCCAGTGGGACTCTATATTGCTACGTTGGCTTAAGATAGTGTATGCTTTTGTAAGTTTGGGACATTTTGCCTTGTACTCTGATTATGATCTGTGGGATCCTTTGGCTTTTCAAACTTCTCTTGGAAAAGCTGATGGCTAGACCTTCTTTTAAAAGGAAGGTTGAAATTCTTGTTTGCACCAGTTGCGGCTTTAGGAGAATCTAACATAATCCAACCCTTCAGCAACTGGTAGGGTTGACAGGGTTAGTGAGACTCAACAACTCAGATTAGGGTTTTCTTTGTAAGCAAAGCCTGACTTTCATTTTCTCCTTTTAAAGAATTTTTATTTGGGCTTGAGGTATAAGGGGGAAATATAAGAAAAAAGATAAAATGTCCAATGATGTAACTGTTTGGGTCTCTTCTAAGAGATCTAAGTCAGTGTATCTTCTTGCTTGTAATGCTAAGAGAACAGGTATCAGAAGCAGGACAGTATAGAGGATCCTTCCTTGATAAAAGTCTCACCACCTGTCAATCAGCTGTGTAGGGATTTCTTCAGTCATAGAATACATCCTAGAATTATGGAATAATACAAATTTTCTGTATTACCGCAGCACCTAGAAACCCCCCCTCATGAACCAGAACGCTACTGTGCTGAGTACTGCGTAATCATTGTTATTTTTAAATCTATTGGGCTCGCCACAAAATATAGTTTGTATAGTCTGATAGCAGCAGAATCAGAACTAGATCCTGATTTTGCAAGCCACGACCTGCAAGTTTAATTGTCCTCGGGGGATTAACCCTGCAGCGTTCGCATTTGCTCGTAGATTCCTGCCCCCAGGAGAAGCACAAGCGACTTCCCTGGAATTGCGTGCGGGAGGGACGTGCCATCATCCTGGGGGCCTGATCCACTCGGAGGGGCGTGAGGGCCATTGGCAGTGTGTTCTTCCTGCTTAAGTAACTCTAAGTTTAAAAATAATAGCTTGATGCGGGTACTCGTTTGTAGCATGGGAAATAAAATCACATGAAAACTTTTGGATGTGCTTGGAGAAGCAGATAAGGAGAAGGGGTTCTCCAGTATTTTCCTGTAGAAGAACCAAGGTTTACATTTCAAAATGCACTTAAATAATTTATGAAAATGAATTCTATTCCATTTTATGAAGGTATCTGTCCAAAAGTTATGAGAGATCAGTGAAACAATAAACAAATACATTTTTCCATATTTCTGTAGTTAGAATGTTATTAAAAAGTAATAATTTAGAATAGTTATAAATATTTCCATCTAAGAAATATTTTTTTATATGGATGTTTCTTTGCACTAGAACTGTCCTGATTGAACTAGAGCCTTTTTTTTTTTCTTCTCTCAGCAGAAAGACAACTTTTCACTTAACAGACCTCTCATGCCACCTGCTTCCTGATTTATTCTTTCTTGGGTACAACTTTAACTGCAGGAGTAAGGTAGGAAATATTTTTCTAAGCAGCTGGTTGCCATTGTATAGCATCACATAATTAAAGAGGAAATGTAATGCAATTTTTGAATTAATAATCCAGAAGGCAACCTGTTTTTTAAAAAAATTGTCCATTTTATTTTTCATTCTTTTATTTTGTACTTTTGAATAGGAGAGAGTTATGAATCTTACCCTTCAAGATAAACTATTTTCATTATGGAGAAATTATATTATGTTAGACTTTTATAGTGGCATAAGTCAAAGGTACTCAAATAAGAAAATCCCCATTATTACTCAGCTTACAATCATTTAAATAAATCTAACAACACCTACAGACTGCAGCAGTAAGAGCAATGATAGTGTTTGCATAACACTAAAAATGATTAAAGTGCATCACTATTTATCAAATATCACCTGCGCGATTTTTGGTGAAGAAGGGCTTTTGTAAGGGATGAGGACGGGGCATTATGCTGTGATGTGATTATTCAAACTACTGTGACCGTAAAGCTATGGAGATGGCAGTGACCTTTTAACCTTGATAAAATCAATAATGATTCTTCTTAACTTCAAATAATCTGTTGTTGTTTAGTTTATATGCATTAGAAAAAAATGTACAGAATATGTTTTTATCAAAATGCATTTTGGGCATTGATTAACACTATCTGTATGTTTGCAGAATAAGAACAGTACATATTACATTGAAAATATATAGGTCTGTGCTCTTCTAAAATCTAAAACCATCTCCCTCTAATGGAGGTCTTCACATTTCTTCAAATGGTTTCTAGTTCTTTGCTTTACTTCAATTTGTTGTGTTTTCTTTATCTTACTTTTATTTTCAGTGTTTTCTCATGTGTAGAGGCTTTGCAAATTAAACAAAATCAGTAGAGGGAACCAAAATCAGTTTTGTCCTGCCAACACTTGTTTTCCTTTAAAGATAAATATACTTTTGATCATTTAAATCATAACTGCTCCTCTTTGCACAATGCTGCCAAGACTTATGTGAATGCTTAATTTCATTCACACACTCAGCCCATGGGAGTCCTTACAACCACTGATGTGCAGAGCCTGGGACACTGGCTGACAGGGAAAAAGTTATCTGATTTAATGCTGGGTTGTGGATGCTGGATTTTGGTGTCAGAGGTGGTTTTGTCTGTCATGTTGTCGGTAGTGTCTGTGTGGCACTTCTTGTGCAGTTCAGTAGTGATGAAAGTCTGTGGAATGAGTAGGAAAGGGCAGAGATTTAATTTATATATTAGGACATGAGCATTTCTCCCTTGTTCATGGTTTATAATCTGAGTTCACAGCTGAACAGAATGACATAATAGAGGAAATTCAGATATGTTGTTTAACAGGAAAAAAAAAGGAAGGAAAAACATCAATGAGGCACTGAGGGGAGAGAAAATGTCTCTACAAATGCAACAGACATAAAAGAAAGTGAAGGAAAGTTAAAAATTACCATAGGGCAGGCAGGACACCTGCTAAAGAACCTTCTGCTGCCTCTCACAGCTGGAAAGAAAAATGAAAGAGATGCAAACAACTGCTCTGGAAGCATGAAATCAGCCTTTTGTCTTTTCACCCCTCCCTTTCTGAACAGTTACAGTATGCAAAATTTAGGGGAATCTCAAAGTATGCAGAGGAAAAAAATTCAGCAGGCTCTGCATATAAAAAGCTGAGGCATGGAAGTGTGCCTCTTTGAAAACAGGAACATGTTTGGGAGCTTCCCGGTGCATTGAAGAAAGTGGTAATTAATGCATAGTGAATGACTTCGAATGAAGGTTGAATAGGGGCATAACAATAGGAAGTTTTTTTTTTTTAGGTTAAAGTGTTGAAAAAGGAAAGCTGTTAAAAGATGGCTACTGTGAAGCTACAACTTCAATCCTTGTCTTCTCTGACTTTCCTTTATAGACTATGGTGGGTTTTGTTTTGTATGGGTCTCCAAATACAATGAAGTTAATTTGCACCAATTTCATTTTGTGTATGTTTCTTTTTCTTTTTTTTTTTTAAGGGTTTTTTTCTTTTTTGGCAGGGCTTGGTTCTTTGATGGTGCTTTTGAGCAAATGGTTTGCCCAAAGTTCAGATGATGTTAGCTCCATCCTCTTTTTCATTTACAACATCAAGGGGATTACAGAGAATAACTTTGTTGCCCAACATCAAGGCTATATCTTCAGGCTACTAGAAAGGTAGTTCTCAGAAAGTGTGTCTTCTAATATTTTAGAACCTCCACAGGCTTCAGATAAAACAAGTATTAAATACAAAAAGCTCACAAGGATCCCGAGGAAGGTTAAACTCGCACAACCTCCTTCATGTTGGACACCTGAAATGTATTTTTTAGACTGTTGGAGTGTTATCATAGTGAAGACAGCAGTGAAGTCTTATATAACTGAAGACAGAAAGAATAAAAAAACAGCACCTTGTTTAAAGACAGGCAATTTTTAATGGAACATGAGCTAAATATAATCTACTTTTGCCATCAAAAAAAGGGAATTTGGAGACTGAATCATGTCATTTTGGGAGGGTTTTGGGGGATTGTTTTTGCTGGATCACAAGCTAGCAGATCTGCATTTCTGTTGTGCTTGATCCAAGACCAGAATTTATGAGGTTTGAAGATAAAAGAATTGAGATGTTTTGGAGAAATAAAGTGAGGAAGCTACTGTGCTCAAAATCATTTGAAATATGTTTCTATTGTTGGTAGCTCTTCTTAGCAGGAGCTCTGGGCTGGAGTATATTGAACTTGGTGCCTCAATGCTTTATCAGATGAATCTTAGTTATTTCTAAGGAAGGTATGAAATGAAAAAACAAAAAACCAAGCCTCACAAACTGTATTTTGTTGCCCCTTTTTCCAGGGCTAGCTAAACAAAGTGTAGTATTAGCTGTATATAGTTTAGTGGAGCCCATGCCATTTCCTCCCGGAACATCCCGTTAGTACAGTTTTGAGAGAAAGGTGAGTCACGCTGGTTAGAGTACAAGAATTTGATTGAAAAGTTATCTGCTTTTGATGCTTCCATAAACCTGTTGTCTGACCTGGGCAAGTCACAAATCCTCTCCCAGTGCTTAACTCTAGCAGGTGTGTTATTACACTCCCCTCCTTAATGTTTGGAAGTGGGTTGTGAATTTCGGGATGCTAGAAGAGTGCTCTGAAATGGCCGCGGTCATTATTATAAGAATGGTATTGTTTAAGGCGCATTATTTTTGTAGTGCTTTCTTGCTGTGTAGGTATAAATCAGAACCTGTGAGACCCCGAAAATACTTACCACTCTATTATTTTTGATAAATTGAAGATGCAAATATTAATTATCTAGAAGCAGCTACATGCCTCTTAGGAAGTGTGTGAAACTCTACCTGATAGCTGCACTCCAACTTACCTTTTATTGTGCTAAAATGTGTGCTTGTGTGATATGTGCAACTTTCTTAAATAAACAAATAAAGCTTAGATGTATGCATTTTTGCAACAGATATTTGCAATTTACCAGGGATAAACTTGCTGAGCAAAATCTAAGCCTGTGATTTGTAAAATTCTGTTTGGGTTAGGCAGAGGTCCTCACTTCTGAACAGCCCCACTTACCTTTTCTGGCTTGTTCTGTCAAGAAGCTCTTAGCCTGGCGAGTGATGGGTTCGAAAAGCCATTACCGCCACCAGCCCTAGAGCAGCAGCATAAGGTGTACAGACACCTGCATGAACCTGGGGAAAGGCTGGGTCCAGACCCTCCTTTCCTGTCATATCCTTGGTGCAGGTGCATATCCTAACTGCAGGAGTGTGTTGGTCCTTTGGCGAGACCTGCAGTAGCACTGGGGGAGGTGAAAGTTGGGTTGGGCTCTTCGTGGCTTCATCTCTCCTCTGCCATTTTGGTAGTTAGTTCTGTTCACGTGAGGATAACACAGGTTAGATTTATCGATGGAGGAGCCCAATGCTCTGTGTTACATGATGAAGGGGAGGTTGTACTGCTGCGTGTATCGTCCCACTAAGTATCACAACAGCTTCTAGTCCTATAATCGGCTGTGAGATTTGAAGCTCAAGCAACGATGCTTGAGTTTGGGAGCATTATCTGCCAAGCATGAGGCTGTTTGGTGTTTTTTAAACATTTTTATTTAGAAAGCTGTGAGGTGACATCAGGCAAAGCAAAACATTAACCTGTTGTTACTTAGGTTGCGAAGTCCAACACTCAAAAGGTGAGGGATACAGAATATTTGGATGCTGAGCACTTTAAATCCTGCTCAGAGGATTCACAGGGGACTGATTTAAATGATGTGATTCTATATTAATTTTGTTGTTCCTCTCACTGATTGATGTAGTAAGAGCAATGTGAGTGATGGACAGGCAAACTGGGTTCTTTCCAAATTGCAAAATAAATAATGCTAGCCTGGTTCCTATGCTTGTACATGTGTGTATGCTGCACATGCTCTTCTGTAGGGGAAAAAAAAAATCAGTGTCAGAAAATGTCAGGAAAAGATGTAATGTAAGAACTCCCTCTGCTGTAAAAACTCCCAGCATATAAAATGTGTTGTAGCACTAGCCATTGTGACCCAGAAATAAAATGTTTCCTGTGAATTAGAAAGATACAGAGTTGGATTAACTGGATGACATTTCCCCATCTGGTTTTTATTTATTGTTGCCCTTTTCCTTTCACTGTAATTAGTGCATAGAAGTAACAATAGGCATATACTGCACTCTGAGCTACAAGGATGTACCAACATTTTGAGCACTTTCCATTATTTTTTTTTCCAGTGACACTTCTAAAACTCCTAGCATCTTAACTCTGCTGAAACCTATTATTTCTGTGAACTGGAGAGGCAATTTAAGGCACCTTTTCTGTTTGCAAACAATTTTCAAATATAACCTCACACTTTCTGAACTTTTCCCAAGGGGCTCATAAAATCGATAATTGTCCACTTTCCTCTAAGTGACTTGAAAAATTGAAGGTCTTAAGATTTGAAATTCAGATCCAGATTTCAGGGTGCCCACCATCAACACTGCTGTTCAAAGGTACTGAAAACTGGAATCTGTCTCCTTGCAGAGACAGGAGGTGTTGGGAAGCATCACCCATTTTCAGCTCCAGAGAACCCAATTTTTCTTTGGACTTCTCTTATCTTGAATTTAGGGGTACTGGTTCTGGAAATCTCTTAAACATTAAGGGTAGGGGAAGAACCAGCTCTTTCAAGCTCAACCTTTGCATGACTTAATTTTATTTTAAAAATGAGACATTGACAGGATATTGTCACATGTAAATGATCTGATCAGAGGTGCATAAGGCACCAGAAATGTACTGGGTTATCAGCAGATTGTGACAGCTTGGCAGTAAATTAGGTAGTGTAGATGGCAGAAGGGTAGTTTCAGATGCTCAGCTGGTGTGGTGGCCTCACTAGCACTGGAGATAGGTACAGTAACTAGTGGTACTAGTTGGGTTATTCTGAAGACAAAAAAAAAAAAAAAAAACTCCAGAGCAGCAACTGCAAGCCTAAAGATATTTATTCTTAAAAAAAGGATCCTGTAAGGAAAACCAGCTAAAACCTGGAGCAAACTTTATATACAGCAAAGGAGATGAATGTGATATCATCTCCACAAAGACATAAGAGCAGTGAGAAGTGTGGCTGAAAATTGAGGGTTCTTATAAAGTAAAGGTACATTAGATAGTCCAAAATCCATGATTCTGCAGCCAAGAAAAAAAGCTTAAAAGCCTTTTCTGGCTCAGTGTTGAAGTGAAAGCAGAGATTAGAAATAAAAAAATAAAAAAAAAAAAAGCAATTTATAATGAATAGAAAAAGGGACACTAACAACAACTGATAATAGTTCAGAAGTTATAAAGTGTAGAAAGTTGATAAGAGACACTAAAGCATCTAGGATAAAGCTAAGTCAAAGGACAATAATAAAGTTTAAAAAATATACTTTTATGAAGAACAAAAGAAATTCTAGCAGTGGCGTAGCTCTGTTACTGGACAGAGATGGCAAGACCATCTGTTATGTGTTTGCTACACAAAAATCAATGAATTTGTGTTCTGTGTTCAAGGGGTAAAAGGCCCCCAAATGTGTTGTATGTAATAAATTCTGAAATATTGATGAAGTTCCACAAGTCAGGAAGGGGGTTAACATTTTGCCAGTGTTCAGATAGAGTGAGTAGGATTACAGTGGTAAAAACAAGCTGATTTGCCTGTTCTCCATCCTGGGCAAAATAAAGTAGGATCTGTGAAATAACTAATAAGCAAGCTTAGATACCCAGGAACAAGAGTTGCAGGCCATGCTCTGGTCCCTTGTTTTCTATTATGGGAAGCAATGTTTGTGAAAAGATCCTTTTGGAGGACTGGGAAGTGTTTCACTTCATCATTCTGTTTTGATTTTTGTCCTCTGTACAAAATATTGGTTTTGCTGGTTCCAGAATGGTACATAGAGTTCTGGGTTCTGCATCCCCCCAAGCCTCTGAATACTGAATAAAGGATCCATGTTTCTTAAGACTGAATAAAATACTATGCCTTGACAACCTTGAAGAACTCAATCTGTAAAGTAAAAGGAGAACCAATTAGATTAAAAGGAAAAAAAAATCTGTTTTATCTTTGGTTTTAATGACAGTAAATTTGACTAACTAATGGAATAAGCCACCAAGGCAAAGAGGAGATTCTCCATCTCCTGAAATTGTTTCATCAAGCCTGCATGCCTTTCTGAGGAGTTTACTCACCAAAGGAAAGTTATGTCCAGTTTTCTGGTAACAGTGAAATGTAACAGGCTGTGATAAATGGGAATCTATCTGTGGAGGCTACTTTTATGCTAGTAAATGAAGCAGTGCCAGGTGTGGCGTTTCCAAGTACTGGAACGTGATCCTCTATGTTGTGTTAAAATAACCCCTGACATGCCTCTGGCCCATGAGACACAGTGCTCATCCAGATGGTTTCTGGGCACAGGTCTGGAGCTGGTACAGGCTTGGAACTATTCCCAACAGGCAGTTTAGATATGGCCCTCCTGGTTTAGTGGATAATGTACTTAATAGTGTAGATGTGGGCTGTTCGTTCTTAGTTGGCCTCAGTGTCAGAGATTGCACTAATTCAGACACAGCCAATGGTCTCAGGTTTTATTTAAGTCTCAAGCTTTAGGAAATAGAAGAGATCAAATGGCATGTCCCGGTTGGTGTGCTCTGATCCTACCAGCCCTGCTTCTCTGAAAGAAGGGGATGAAATGATTAAGATCTGACTTATTGTCTGTCATAGTACTGCTCTAGCCAGTGGGATTTACTGAGCCAAGGCAGTAAGATTTGTCCACAAGTGAACTGAAGTTCATTTTTCTATTACATATATTAGTGCTGAGTGTCGTATAGCTCAAGATGTGTTTCTCCGAGTTCTTTACTGTCTTTTCTGTATATGAAATGTTTCAAGTTTTGTTCTAGGCTTGCTTTATCTTTACACAGGAGGCATAAAATGTATTGCCAAGAGGCAAATCCAATAGACAAGTAGCCATATGTAGTTGTATCTAGAACAAATTATACAAAGGAATACAGAAGAAAGTTGCAATGTGGCAAAAGATAGATAGCTGCCCCTACTTGGTATGTGGAAACAGACTTGCTGTATTACAGGTGTCTCACAATGCCTCACAATGGTGGTGACACTAAAGGGGTGATGAAGAGTGCACAAGAGGGTTGGAAATGGCCTTCAAATACTTCTACAGTTTTTATGATCTATGGCCAAGGAAGAGTTCAATATGTCTTTTAGACTTCATTTTCCAATAGAAGGAAGAAACCTGCCTGGAAGGCATCAAGGAATGGAGCTCTGGATGTTTTAGGATGAATAACTCTCACTACAACCACACTTTCAAAGGGAGAGAGATTGCTTTAGCAGATGTTTGTAAGAATAGGCTGAACAAATTGACAAAATCTTGAGTACATATAAGATACTGTAGGAAGTAATCCCACAGTGACTAGTACATAAGTAAAAGCAACCCGTTGTTTTTCCTCATCCCTGTTTTTCATAATATTTTTGCAAATGCTTAGAAGTTTGTAGGAAAGCTTGAGGTTTAGGGGAGACATAGGAAAGACCCTGTATGGAAATTTCCACAGCCAACCAAAGGTGGCTTCTATTCAGCTCTGCAAGCAAGTCTTTCAGTATGGTTTCAGTAGAGAGTTGATATTTGTTTCTCAGCTGCGTTGGAGCTTATGCTCAGGGGTGCTTTTCCAGATTTCCTTAGTATGAAAATGTTGAACTGTTATTTCTCAGAAAATTGTTTTTCTTCCTTTGTGAGATTTCAAGCAGTTTCACTTCTGATCTCACTTATAACTGTCCATGAGACTGACTAGGGTTTTGGTGTTTCCAGGCCTGAATTCAAGTGGAATGAAAGGAACTAGGCAAGTCCAAATATTTAATCTTAAAAAGTACAGATTTCCTGTTTGTTCTAGAAACATGTGAAAGTGAGAGAACATCTCTACAGCAAATAAGCCATACTTTGCCCATCCCTTTGGGCAATGCAATGAAATGCAGAGCGATTGTCAGCAGGAATGCCTTTCAGGACATACAATAGGTCATTGGATACCTACTGAGTACTGTAACAAGTGTGTCAACTGGTATCATGTGGTCAAGCATAAGTCCATGTCCTGGGATGCAGTAATTTGTTTGGTGTGGTGCTAATACCGCAGGGGCTGGAGTTTGTGACAGAAAATAAGTGGCCCCCCCCAAATATCTTTGATATATTTGTCAAGAAATTTATCATCTGAATACGTTGTATGTGGTCTGGGATGAGTTAGGAAAATAACCTTTTTAGAAATAACACTTAAAGGGCAGAAGTGAGTAGAGCAGCAGTTAGGACAGCCAACTGGTTTAATGACTTTTTTTTTTTAACCTTGCTGATTTTCTTGGGTTCATCCTTCAGTCTGCGCTCAGACATGCAATTCTGTTGAGCCTCTGCCTTATTACACTCCTATTTCTCGCCATATACAATACATTTTGACTAATTAACAGCTTCTGAATGTCTGGAAAAAAAGCCTCTATCAGTTATTTTTGTTCCATCATAATGACCTTGTGTTGTCCTTGTTTTTCAGTATCTTTTGCTACCTTTGAAAGTCTTAGCCAAAGATTTGGAGCTAAATTCAGCCCTGATGTAAAACAGTACAGTTTTTTCTTAAGCTTTTACTGGGTTCTGCTTTGATCCTGGAAGACTCACTTTTAAAAGGGGGGTATGACACAGTTTCTCCTCTGCGAGGAACTGATTTTTCTTCCCTGATGCTTATCATTGTAGCAAGGCAAGTATAAAATTGCCCTGGGAAGATATTTCAATAATCAAAAATCTTTCTTTTGTAAAATTAGTACAACTAATATTTTACTTGACTGCAGTTTCCAGAAAAGTCAGTGGGAGGAAACTTGCTTTGTAGGTTGGACCATTCTCTCAGAGCATAGAGGGATTCTAGTATGAAGTATATGGGGGTGACCTCATGGCACATGTCCACATACTATTCTCACCTCACGGCATGTGTCCACGTATTATCCTCACCTCTTCTCAGGGGATGAAGCACTGTTATTTCTAACAGTGGTAGAAGGTTGCCCAAACTGGTTTTTCAGAACTGACCACCCCAACAAATAGAACCAAAAATTTCAGCTCCATTGACTTAGACTGGATCCTTCCTGTTACCATAATTGTTAAACTGGTACTCCATCCTAACACAGATGAGGATAGGATCTTTGTCTTCCATACGAACGGGTCTTGAGCTGAGTTTAGATGCAAAAATCCTGTTCAGTTCCCAGAGGAACTCCATGGGAAGCTGTGGTTGGTGTGTAGATTGTAAATGCTGGAAGAGACTTGGTGGTGGAAGAGACTGCATGAATGAGAGAATTGTTCATATACTGTTTAGATCTTGTGTCACTGGAAAATGTTTAACTCCTTGTCTCAAAGTTAGCATGAAGATAGTTTGTGATATTAATTGTTCCACTTGCTAATTGGATTACCTCCAAATCTGCATGTCATTCAGCAAAAGGAGCCAAAAGTGGAATGACAAACCAATTTATGAGCAGAAAGGTATTTGGCAAGACTGCTTTCAGTCAAAATATCCCTTTAATGAAATGCCATGGGGAGTAGTTGGTTAAGAGAACAAAGTCAGGTTTGTGGCGGGGCTGTCAGTAATTTGAGAGGCTGCGCATCTCTGGAGCAGAATCTTGCAGAAAGGGTAATTGCAGCAAGTGTCAATCTTAACTATCAAAAAAAGACATTGTGACCAAATGCCAGTATCATGTTCTATGAGGTATCACAGTTCAAGAAATAGCCCTGAAGCATTATGGTGTGTCAGTTATCTGGACCCTTTGATTGGGAAGTGCTAAAATTCCCAAGAGATCCAAAAGACGTTGCCAAGAGTTCAACTACTTGTAATACTATTTGATAAAGATCTAGTAAAGATGGGGACCTTGCCAGACCAAAGGCTGTTGGCATTTCTGGGTTATGGATTATATTGCCAGTAGCCAGGGGGTTAACTGATGTATAGCGAAAAAGCAAGGTTGTAAAGGAGTAGGGCAAAAATCTCAGAGCGCAAGTTAGTCATTTTTTTCCTGTCTAATGTCGTGAAGTGCTATGTTCCTGAACAAAGTGGGCTAGATTGCATAAATTAAAGGTGCGTTACAGGAATCGGCTTCTGCTGCCGACAGTGATTAATGGAAACTTTTAACTTAGCTTGTGTGAAGTATTTTTCAGGCTAATAGAGAGAGTGATACAACTGAGCTATAATACTAATAGGCACCAGTATTCTTCTTTGCACCCTACAATGGCTGTTCTTTATTGGAGTGATAGCAGTGCAAAATTTTAGTGTCCTTTGAGGCAGGGAAAAAAATACGGGGAAAGAATGAAATGGTTGGAAAATATTTGTAATACCTCCCTGCTTATTGATACTAAATTTGATTTACTACTTTAAAAGAAGAAATGTACCATGTGTAATTTAGTCAGCATATAGAAAATACTGATGGTATATCTATGAAATAAGTATAAATTTTTAGCCTCTGCATAATGACAGATATGCCTAGAATTAAAGGTGAAGCTGCATTACATATTTGAGTACTTAGTGTGTTTTTTTGCCTGTTGACATATCTTCAGAGTAGGGAGAAAGTGAAGTGCTGAAAATAGAAAGCATTAATATTGTTGACAAGTAAACAAAAAGGAAGATTATATCCACACAGCTCAGAAAATGGTAGTGAATGCGGGCCTTGAAGTTATAATGCAGATACAGTAGAAATGTGTGTTTTCTGCAGGGAAAGCTTAGAAAATGAACATGACCTTTCATGTGCATTCACTATGATTTTTAGTAGTGGCACAGTATTAAGGCCCACTACTAAAATTGTTATAAAGGATGGAAATTCACCATATGTAGGAATTTCTCGTCTGCTACAGTAAGTTTTGAAACAAGCGTTTCTGTCAAAGGAACTTAATCAGAGCATTTAAAATATGAAGTGTAGCAGAAGTAAAATAATTTTGACCATTTTTCTAAACATTTTTTCACTATTTATTCTAAGAGAAAATGTTTCAATGAAGCGCTTCATTTCTTTTTTTTACCTCAGACTTCCATTTTTTTTTTCACACCAGATTTCAGGGGAGAGAGAAGGATTATTTTTGTTTGTTTGTTAGGTTTCTGGGTGCTTTACAGATCGCTACTTCTGTAAACCGGTTACAGACAAGCAATGATTTTTATTCAGTGGATTGTTACAGACAACACCACACTGACCTGAAAACAAAATTACAATCTTCCCAACTATATTTCACTTCACAAAAGACAAGTTAAAAGCATTATTCCTACAGTTGCATAATGTTAATTCACCATTCAGACAACATGCACTGTCTGCACGGAGGTAAAAGGAAGTGTTTACTTAAGAAATAAATTTGCATTTTTCATCTAATTGGGGGTGATTTTCCTGATAGATGGAGAGTAAAATATTTTATTCATCAAAATTCCATTGCCCTGTGAATTACTCCAGCTACATGAACTGGTGTAGAAGTAAAATAGTGCTGTTGTGTATTTGATGTTATCAAGATAGGCAATTCTGGCATGTGTAGAGCTTCAAAAATGGTAGGTCTACAGCCAAATTCTCACTAATTCTACCATGTACCAAGGGTATTAGACATTCATGCTGTATGAATAAGGAGGTGTTTTGAGAAAAAGTCTCTTTTGGCGCACACGTTAATTGAATTTCAAGCTATAAATCAGATAAAACAAACCACATCTCCAATAGATTGAATTCCCTGTGTTCATGTGGGCTGTAATCTCCAGGTCATTGGTTAAGAAGAGAGAAGTTCCAAGGAACTTATTTGGAAGTAAAACAATTAGGGTTCATAGTTACTTGTGAGAGTAGCTGAATTGGTAAAGAGAGACTTTGTTTCCGGATGCCAAATGGCATTTTTTTTTGTTGGAACAAAGCCAAAAATGAAAGGCTCTGGCAAAAGCTTGTATTAGCAAAAATCACCTCCCCACCCAGTCCTTCTCTGCAAAAAGGAAACCCACGGTCTGTTCTTATTGTAATGCCCGGTTGCTAGACTCTGTAACCATCACGTGAATGTTAAAAAATCGTTGCAGATCCTTGAGATATCTGACAGAATTGGGGAATAGGCCAAATATTTGGATAGCCTTAAAGACTGCAGAATAACGAGTTGGAGTCTATCTCCATGAGAGCAGGTTTTTCCCTGTTGAAAATGTCTCCTTTTATCAGAACTTTGTTGGACCTCAGGCTTAGGAGAGAGAGAGAGAAAAAAAAAAAAAAAAAGCCCAGCAGAGTAAAATAAAACAAAACATAAAAACCCTCCAAACTTGCAAATGATGATATGGGGGTTTTGGCCTTGTGGTGATTATGTTTGAATACAAGGATTATGGTACACAGGCAGTTTCCAGATTCTCTTGGTTTTGGTGCCACTTTAGATTTCTATCCTACTTTCTCCTCCTTTTTCAGTTACGTTTCCACCCCATGAGTGACCCCCAGTTCGTCAGTGCTGTGGCCCCTATTTGGATTGTGATGCCTAGTTTGGGAATTACTGTACTAGATATTTGAATTTTTTTTGTTGGTACACCTGAGCAAACTGCAAATGTTTAAAAAGCAGATTGAGTAATTAAAGGCCAACTTATTGCATGTCTAGAAAATTGTTATCACTTGTAGATGGTACCAGGTGGGGGGAAAATCACTGGGCAAGAAAGGGCCTGTCAGGGAGAGTAATGAGTTAGGAGATGGATAAACACAAGGCGAATGGTGAAAACAGTGACTGGTAAGATTGTTGGCAAGAAACAAGCACTACGTAGCAGAAAATCTTTCACACAATGGGATGGACCGACCGCTCAAGTTTCTATGACTGTGGCCTGTCACCCCAGATATCTTCCAAACCCTGGAAGGCCACAGAAAATAAAGAACAAATAAAGAATTTTCTTATGCAGTATTCATATGCATTTTTAAATGAACAGACCTTTTAAGCTAATATTTAAATATTAAGTCAATGTTATTTGATAATCATCTGTCACTTCATCTGAAGAATTAAAAATGCTTCATGCTTGAGCTGTTGGTGTGTCATCACTTTTTCAAATGATATCAAGTATAAATAAATTATATTACTTACAATAAGATGCAGTTTTTGTTTTGCTGCAAGAGATTAAAGTGAAATGAAAATAAAAGTGATATTGCTTGAAGACTAGAAAAGTGGGGTGCGTTTTATTCTAGAGCAGGCACCAGAGACTTTAACACTGAAAATGATAGCAAATTGGAGCAATGGATGTTAATGCTCCCTGGTGTTTTTCTATGAGATCTCTGGTATAAAGGCACATCCCCTTTTATCTAATTCAAAAGTTTGTCATTTAAATATCACATAAGAAGCACCAGAGTTTCAAATATCCCTCATCCTACTTATCTAGCTCAGAACTGTTTTGCAAATCTGGCCGTAAGAGTCACAGTGAAAGATCTGGAAATGTGAGCCTTACTGTAGAGGCAACATAGTAATTTTTTCTTCTTTTTTTTTTTCTTCTTTTGAGACCAATACTGATTAATTTAAGAAATATTCTTAACTTCTGGAAAATCTTTTACTGGTAGTGGTATACTTTAGCTCAGCATTTTGACTTGTTAGAGCTGGAGCTGTGGTTCTGTTGTAAGGAGAAGCTTCTCAAACAGCCAGGTTTTTTGCTCATTGATGTCCACTTGAACTTTCTGAACTCAGAATATTTGCACTGTCATTTTTGTGCTTCTAAAAAGTTTACAGTTGGGTTGGAACTGACTCAATCTCACCATCTTCTTGTTGATTTAAGAGAAATTACACCATTTATTGTCTGGTAAATGACTGAGCTGCAATTGTTCTCAAGGAGGCTGGATAATCCAAGGGACTGATTATTTTAGAAATCACATAGAAATCATAGTCATAGCATACTGGCAGATATCTTGCTCCTGGAATGAGTTATTTTTAAAAGTATTTTGCTAACATCAGAACATTTAAAAGCAATTAAAGATAAGTTTTGTATCTTGCTTTCCTTGAGACCCAGGTAGTTGTAATAGGAGGTTAATTTTCTCCAGGTTAGCAGTATTTCTCTGTGAGCCTGATGATTCTTGGCTATAGCACTTGTTTGTAGATGTTCTTGGGGTAGGTGAAAGAAGGCCCCAAAGGAGGCAAGCAACTGCCCCTACATTGTCCCTTGAAGATGTTTGTCTAAACCTGGAAGCCCAGTGCTGTAGCGGAGACTCTGCAGGCCCCGGACGGGCTGGGCAATACTTCGGTGGGCTCAGCGGCAGGGCTCGTTCCCTGAAGTTTAACCCAGCTCTTCCCTTGCTGCAGCCGTTATTACCCGGTCTGTCTGTTCCCGGCACAGAGAACCTTTCCTGGTCTACAGTGGCCTCAAATGTATTTGAAGACTGTCTTCTGCCTTCCTACTCCAGGAAGTAACCCCAGTTCAACTTTCTCATGTGCTTCCTAGACCTCTTATCATATTACATGGCTCTGAAATATATCCATAATCATTGCCTACTTGTGTTTGTGCATTAACGTTCTTGGCAAAGAAAAACCACGCACATTAATTTTTGTCATCGGACCCAGGGTGATGCAGTCTCCTCGAATGTTGTTTTTGGAGACCACAGCTACTGCCTACTGCACAGTTGTGCAATACATTTAAGTGACAAATGATCTGTTGGGGAAAGCAGAGGAGGAATGTCCCATCGGTGTATCACTGAGAAAATCCCCTTTTATGCATGGGCAGCTGCAGTGTCTTCCCTTCTGCTGTTCGGTTTGTAAGCAGCTGAACAATGGAAGTCTGTCAGTGGCTCTAAGCACAGTAGCTCAGATGGTTTGATAAGCATTTATCTGCCCTAAGTAAAAGCTACATCCTCAGCATTAAAATCGTGGTGACTTCAATGGCAGCACAGTGGAGGACGAGGCCTTAACACTGATGTTAAAATTGTGAAGTTGTTGTATCACAGCTGCAACCGGGCATCCCTGCTGAGCCCTCCCCAGGCACTGGGCAAACGTGATGGGGAACAGCCTGTCCTGAAGGACTTCTGGTCTAAGGAATCGGATAGACTGTGCTGTAGGGGGCAAAAGGAAAGAAGAGGGAGGCTGAAATCCTATGCTTTGCCCTGGTTGTTAGGAAGCCGAAAAAAAAGGTACTGTGTTTTGCAAGCCCCTTGGCTGTTGCCTAATATCCCCCTCAGTTCACTGGTCTACCTGGGCTTGTCACGGCTCCTGGGTCCACTTCTGCTGGCAGGAAACTAGTTAGTCAAATGATTTTAGATACTAGCTTTTTTCTGAGCTTGATTCTTTTGCTGAAGACAGGCAGGGAGGAGGTAACCGTGCAGCCCTCTGAACAGATCTGAGGGGGGAGGAAGGGAATGGGAGACGAGTGGGAGCAGTAGCTCTTCCACTGTGGCTTGAACTGGGTGCGTGACTGGAGCCACGGACAAGGTGAGCTCACCTGCGTGAGGGGAGCAGAGCACTGCTTCCCCGGACTGCAGGCTGCTGACCGCAGGACCAAAACATCTCTCCCGAATATGCTAATGTGTTACACTGAAGTGGAGAGCAAAGCCCAGCTTGCCTGCACCAGTGCTCTTTCAGTGGTTGCTGTTACATTAACATGAGGGCAGAACTCTTTCCTGTGCGTTTAAAAAAAAAAAAAAAAAAAAAAAAAAAAAAAAAAAAACAACTTCCCCCTACATCCTTCTCTCCTATTTAATTTCTTTCTATAAAAACCTCTGCAGTAAAATGAATGTGGCAGATGTCTACTCTTCTGCTAAAAGATTATGCTTTGAAGCCACACAGTAGCCTGACTTTTCATGGCATTAATGATGTGGACTAAGCTTTGGGAATTGTATTTAAAAAATACTCCAAATAGAACAGGGCTATTCAACTGCTAAGTACACCCATATTTTTAATAGCTAACGCTGCATGTGTGTGTGTATATACGCGTATAAGAGAACTCTTTTCAATCCTCCTTTTTCCTGAGCGTGAGTCCAGGCTGCTTTATTTCTTCTGCGGTTTGAAATAACTACAATAAGATTTTTTCTCTTTTGATACATGCAAGCAGTTTGCAGCGGGGTGGTTCCCCGGTCCCTCGCAGCAGGGACCGCTGGTCCCGCGCTCCCCGCGTGCCGGGCCTGCGGGATCCGAGCCCCCGGCTTTGCTGGGAGTCGAGTGGCAGGCCGAGCAGCCGGGGCTGCCTTGGGCAGACTCTTGCTGGGGTCAGCGCCTTGCAGGAACAGCTGCGTAGCTCCACTAGCGCTGTCTGCACAAATCCTGCACGGTTGTGGATTTGTTCCAAGAAATTGTTTTCACGGGATTTCGGCATCACGTGGTAAAAAACCTCACTTGACATTTTCAAGCAGGATTTGGAAAACAAACACTTTTCAAGGCGAACGATTGTAATGGATGAATGACTTGAATTGGAAAACCTTCCTAAAGCTTAGACTGAACTTGTAAGGTTTCTAATTTGAGTCTGTTTCTAACGTCAGCTCACCTGTATTTGCAACGCGTGTCCTTACTGTGCTCCTGAGGGTGCTGTGCGCTGGTTTATTTTGCTCTTGGAGTTCCTGCTTTGCGCTGCAGAGCCAGGTGAGCTTCAGAGGCGGACGAAGCGGTCTGTAGAGGCCACTGCTCTGTGCTTTCTGAAGGTGTTTTGGTGTCCCTGAGAGGGGTGGCAGCCTTGGAGGGCAGCATGAAGTGAGGGCTGCTAAAGAGAGTTGCAAGAAGTCTTTTGACCTATATTTGGAAAAAAAAAAAAAAAAAAAAGTTTCGTAGTTGGAAAGTGAAGTAAAGAGTTTGGTTTCTGGGGGGATAAAATGCAAGAAACTTTGAGAATTTTCTCCTAGCTGAGAACCTAATTTTGCAGCTGAAAAAGCTGTGTATTGAGGTGCTTCGTGCGTGGTGTCTTCTCTGTACTTGTCCTTGCTGAGGGCAGGGAGAGAGAGACCGAGTCAGTTCTTAACAGCTTGGTGCAGGCATGTGCTATGTAAGACAAAAACAAATGTAATAAACTCATGGACAATGCAGGTTATCTTAAAATCAGTCAATTATATATAATGGAAGCAAGTCAGATTTATCATGCTACAGTGTCTTTGTAATTCTGTAGCATTTTAGCTGACTTTGATATGGAACAAGTGAAGTGAAAGTGAAATCCAAATAATTCTTTTATGTGTTAGTGGAGATGAGTCGGATATGATTTTCACTAAATTTGTATTTTTTGAGGCAACTTTTTAATGTCTAATCAAACAGGTCTGTTTTAATGCCAATTAGTGTTTACAGGAGCTCTGTTTTATTTTTCATTTTCGGTACCCTTTTTTCCTGTACTGGAGACTTCTGGAGAGTGGAAAGAGAACTGAAAAAGTAAATGAAACTCTAACACCTGAGTAAAGATAATTACATCTAACTGGTTACCTGTGTGAGGCATATGGCACGAAGTGGCAGGGTTTTCTGTTCTATCAGGATTTTTACATCCATGTTGTTTATGTGTAAAAAGCTGGCCGTGTTACTGGTAGTTCTGGTGGTAATTCCCTTTTAACAGTAGAGGACTAAATGGTGCCTTGGTAGCTTTTTAGAAATACTTATTTCTCTAAGTTATTATTTTACCTCTAAAAACAAAATAATTTAAAGTGCTTTTAGACTGCAAAGTTTGGGGGAGAAGTTATTAAAGGTGGTCAGAAGCTCGGTTTGGGGAAATGGTTTTCAGCAGGCTCTACAACTTGGACGGGCGGCAGTTGGCACTGTGTTATCGTCTCCGTTTGAAGGAGACGACGTTGTTTGCGAGAGAGCTGCCGGGGTCGGTTCTGCCGAGCCAGAGTTCTAGGTAACCCAGGGAGATTTCCCGGAAAGTTGAGTGCGTGTCTTTGTTCCGGGGTATTACGAAAGGGAATCGGCAAGGGCCTCCGGCTAAAAAGTGTAAGCTGACCTGCAGTGTGCGAGTGCAGGAGGTCAGCCATTTGATGTGGGATATGTCTTCGGGCCATTCGAATAGCTTCATAGCTGGATCTCAAAATGTGACTTCTCGCAATTGTGACCCGTGGACCTTTCAAGTACAGTGGAAGTCTTGATATCTCAGTAATGCAGTTTCCAAGACTCTTAAACTTCATTTGCTTCTCAGCTGGGTTTCGGGTGGTTGAAACATTAAGACAATCATCTAACATTTTTCTCCTCCTATGAAGCAAAGGGTATTTTATTAAAATATATATTTTGTGAAAAATGTAATAAAGCAGCTCAAACTTTTTCAAGGCTAGACAATACTTTGAAAAATGGTTCCAAATCTCTGGCCTCAATATATGAATACTAATTGTATCTTATCTACTGTCGGTTATTGAAATCCCAACCAGTAGGAAAGCTAATCTGACATCTCCATTCACATACACCTTCTTTTGAGCCTCTTTACAATTCAGTCAGTGTTATCAATGATTAAATATCCCAGTCCCTACAGTTTTAACCTTTTTTTTATTATTCCATAACTTTTCTTTTTAGTTGTTACTTTCAGTTAGTGAACAGCTCATTTTTGAGTAAAGACATTGTGAAATTCACTTAAAATGGCTGTTTGAAGATTTTATTAAAAAAAACCTCTATGGACAGTCTCTGTCCTTCATTACTACAATAGAAATCCTCATTGTCTTCAGCAGTCTAACTCCAGATTTGCACGAAGGGTAGAAGCAGAACTAAAAGATGTGAAATATATTTGAATATGTGGGCCGTCGATTGAGAACAGTCCAGATGTTTTTTTTCCCTGTGACTCGTTTTGCTCATAGCTAACTTTATACTTAGTGGGACTGTGCTGAGGTGGTTGCACGCAACCCTTGGCGAGATCAAAGCAGATGGACCCATGTCATTTGACCCTATTAGTAAGAAAATAGTTAAATCCGTAGGTAGTGTGTTTTCATTTTCCAGAGCTTGCATTTCAATGGCATTATGGAAGTTACTTCTAAATTGAACACTCCTCCTCTAACTTCCCTTTTAGTGCTTGGTTTGAAATAAATTTTAAAGCATAAGTGTGAAGCTGAATCATCCAAGGCTGCTCTTGCTTCATATTCAGTTCACAGACCCAGGCCTAGCTGGTGCTGGTATGTTTGAAAGAGTTGCTGCCATTCTCGGACCTTTGATTGACCAGTGTTGACTTTGGAATGAAAAATGCAACCAGCTGTATGTTACCTGTTTATGTGACTTGCTGACTTTTTGTGCAACCCTGCTTTTTATTTCTTTCTTTTCAAGCACCCCTATTTTTCTAATATGGTAACAAAGGGAGGAATTAGGTCAAACAGAGATCTTATAGCTGAGATCGTATAAAGGTGCAAATACTTGACTCCTGCATAGGAAAGCAAGGTTTCCTTTTTCTTTTTGTGATGACTCACTATATGTTGGATAATGTGTGCCAGCACAGGAGTATTAAGAAGATTTGAGTGTTTTACTGGAGAGAGGAAAAAATGAAGGACAAAGAAAAAAAATCTTTAAGACAGAACAATGTTTGAGAAATCATAGATGAGGACTTTGTTTTGTTAATTAAAGTTAACAATGAAGATGGAGACTGGCAAATGGTTCAATTTGGACTCTGTCCACTGTGTGTGTACAGTCTGCTTGGAACACAGTAAGAACCCCGTTGCTTACAAACAATTTGAAATGGGTTAACTTACAGTGGTCTGGACAGTCCTGCTAATCTATAGGGGGTTTTGCTTGTTTGTTTGTTTAGTATTTTTACTTCTAAACCAGGAAGCATCAGAGCTTGGGTTTCAGCCCAGTGTTTAGGAGCCAAGCCGAAAGTTTGCTTTGTCTTCTGTGAGACAAAACTCTGCTCTGTGTCTGCAGAACTTTTCTCATGTGTCTGTGTGAGACTAGAGTAGGATTTTTGCCTGTGTCGGCCTGTAGTGGGTCCAAATCCAGTAGGATTAATTGTTGTTTTCCTCTCTTGCATTTTAAACAAATACTTTGTGCCCCTCTTGAAGTCACATCTTCTGAAATCACGGGATA
The DNA here is from genome assembly GCF_036370855.1 of Dromaius novaehollandiae. Lineage (NCBI taxonomy): Eukaryota > Metazoa > Chordata > Aves > Casuariiformes > Dromaiidae > Dromaius > Dromaius novaehollandiae. The sequence continues at coordinate 10,848,543 of NC_088106.1, forward strand.
ACATGCCAGTCTGAGCTTTCATTTAATGAAAGGATACATTTCTCACCTTTATGGTTTCCAAATGCACATGAAGTATTGGTCACAAAGATGGTCACAGGTCTTTTTTATTTTGTGGAACTATAAGACAATTTTGTGACTTTTGATTGGCATAGCTGATAATTTTTAAACGCTGAGGCAAGCAGTGCTGTATAAAGCAAAGTAGTGGCCCTGGGATGAAGCCTTGGCCAGTATAAAGTGGTGTAGATTGTTTAAAGTCTCTGTAGCCCTGGCGGCTGGGTGAATGGGATCTAAACTTAGGATTCTGAGAATAGGATCTAGTTTTGCACTTCTGTATCTGGTACACGTATATACTTTTTAAACTATGGTGTACCATATCACCTATTTGCATTTACACTTCTAAGCAGCACACCTAACAACAGACTTCAGCAACTAAACCTGAACTCAGACTCCTTACAGTAGGAGGGAAGAGACAAATGCACATGGCTCTTTCTTACCTTTCTATTTTTCCTGCTTTTTTTCCTTCATCTGTGACTGTATGTTTTGCTCTTTGTCTGAATATAATGTTTGCTGCCACAGATTATATGGCCAGGGCTCAAGGAAATGTTTTTAAGCATCCCAAGATAATACAGACAAAATACATTTCTTTTAGAATAAGTAACAATTTACAGCAGTTCCTGGAAACTAGTGATTTGAAAATTGCTGAGCACTACAAAACATGAAAATTAAGATTTTTTTTTTTCAGATGTCCAGGAATTTTGCATTTAGTTGTGACTTGACACATGTTCTGAAGTGTGCAATTCAGACAGTGGCTCGAAACATCACTGGAAGCAGATCCAGGTTGTCATGTTTCATTATAGCTATTGAACTATTGCAAGCGTGCTATTATGCTATAATGAAAGGGGTCTTCTCCTTCTCTTTTCGACTTGCAAATCTAGGAGAGATACCACATGTCATTAGTGCCTGGCACAGATTCTGGGGAGAGGAATTCTCCAAAGAGCTTAAATATATGCAAGATCTTTTCCCTTGGAAAGGGGGAAGGAAAAACATTTTTGTCTAAATGAATCTGAATCTTATACTGAAGCATTTAATGGGTACAGATCACTTAGAAATATTACTTCAATCGCAATGTGATTTTTACAGAATGATCCAGGTTAAGTTTATGCTGAACTCTGAGGATGGAATTTGGCCCTATGGAATCCACGGAAACAATAATGCTGGTGCTGTTGGTATTCTGTTGCTCCATATGTTTATATAACTCCGTCAGGGTTTTGCATAAACAGAAAGATGAGCGTTTCTCAGATTAGTTTTCAGGATCTGAAGATGACCTCCAGGTGAATTAAACATGAACACTTGCACAGAAACTCTACCTAACAAAGAACAGGTTAATTTAGTTTTGTTTCTTGTCTACATGGAAATGTGCTTTTGGCAACCCGTATGCAACTGTTCTGCCCCACAGCCCGGAGCGATACAAATATCAACAGGTCACAGCAAACTATCTGTATACTCTTCTGAGGAAGCACTGCTTAATGATGATCTTAAATACCCCTGCACTCAACCAGATAAAAATCTACTCACTGTATCAATAAGACTCCTGAACTGGGAAAAAGGAAAGGCGTATGTTTCTTCTCCGGAAGAAAAAACTTCTAGTAGATTTGCTAATGTGCATGCGTCTGTTTTTTGGCATGTTTGGTTTTATTTACAATGTGAAGGAAAGGCAAAAAAAAATTTGCGTATGGAAAAGAGAAGAGACAGCAATATGGGTGGGGGAGGGTTTGAAGTGTGGCAGAGCAATAGCTTCCAAGGGCAGAATCAAATAGTCGCCCGCTCCCAATCTTGAAAAGAGGCTGGGACCATGAGGAAGACTCATGAAGACTAGGTGAAACAGAAGAGGAGGACAGCTCTGCTAGAGGGACAGTCTAAGGCAGGAAGGTTGCCTTAAACACCAAAATGACTTGCCAGGGATCTGAAATCAGGGTGGCAGAGCTCAGAAGACTGGGAATTGCAGCATTTGAGTTTACATTGTCCAAATGTGATGGCCCGTCAAAACATGTTGCAAAACTGGTCTGTCTGGGCAGTCTGAATACTGGTGCTGGACAGCTGGCTGTGGGAGTATGCTTTGCTCTTCTGAACTACTAGTTGGTTTAATTTAGTTGAATTCTGCTGTATGGAGGTTTTGATGTATGACATGGAGGCAATTTCTTTTACCAGTTGTTTTAAATAACTTCTGGGGTCTAAAAAGCTGTCTGGTTTTGCGTTTAAACAGAGCTAAACAAATAATGCTTATGGGCCAGGAATAAATAATATTTTTGTTTCCATGGCAGCCTACCCACTGTAAGAAAAAGGGTAGAGGAGTGACAGCACCACGTTATGGTCATGAAATCATGGCAAGTCCAAGTGTGAAAAAGGTTACTTAAAAATTTTATGGCCCAGTCGTGAGAGGTAGCAAGAAGCCAATCAGGGATGAAATCCTTCAGGACTTGGCCTCTTGAATTTAGTGGTGATCATCTAGGCCAAATTCAGATAACAAAATTTCAGCGCAAGTTCCCAAGCATAGTGTTCTCTACTGACCGCCTCTAGGCCTTCAGGGATACCGAACCAGTGGGAAACCCTGGGACAGGCTCTTGAATAGAAATCAGGCTCTTTGGATCTGGGCCTCTGCTGGTGGTTCTTGCCTGCAATTAGTCATTGGTTGCATGTGGAAACAAGCCAGTCTCGTGAAAGTAAGCTATAAATCATAGTGGAGTTATACTGGGTATCTGGGAGTAACGTCTGACCCAAATGCTTCCCTGCAGCCTGCCTGGCATTTCTACGCCTGCTTCAACTTGCCAGGGTAATGTGTCCGATGACATATCGTACTGCTGTGACTCAAGCGTTAAAATTTCCATTCTTTTTCTGGGAAGTCATTTGAGTTATTTGAGCACCCGCAATATTGGAAAGTTGTTTTAAGAAGATAAACTAACTAGAAGAGTAACTAACTAGCTACAGAATGAACATCATGTACAAATGCATTGGGTAGATTCAGCTAAGTGGGAAGGGATCCTGAAGAAACATCACAGGGTTTCAGCTATTTGAAGCCCAGCCAGTCCAGATAAAAACTGGAAATGTACCATAAAAAGCTGCATTCAAATGTTAACTGATAATGAAATAGTCGGAGATGATTTCATGGCTATGGCCAATGAAATTTTATGCTGACTTTGCCGGACATACTACTTTTATTGCTGATGGTCTGCAATTTCAGAAAAGGGCAAGTGCTGAGTTTTTCATTTTAAGTTGAATGTTATATGGACTCCTTTATGCAGGCTCTCTATTATTAAGAAAAAAAAAAGAGGTTTTGCAGGTTAGTTGTTTCTTGTTTTTCGGGGTTTTTGTTTTGGGCACACAAAAAGTAAAGCTCCTGCAGAGAGCTGCAAGATGCTGTGAGTGCTAGAAGGGTCTGTATTTTGAGTTTTCAAATCAAAGAGCTCCCATTAATTTCAGTGGACTTAGAATCAGGTCCTTGATATAAGACCAGCCCTTCTGAGTGAGATGAAAAGCCCATTTTCCCTGACACTGACTTCCCTGATGATGGCCAGTAGTGGATTCTTAGCAAAACCAGCTTCTTGAAGCTAGTGGTTTAAAGACATCCTGAGATGCAGATTGTCTCTGATCCAGCATGTTTGGTAACACTTGAGGCCTTTTTCCCATTAATTTGTTTAATCATTGTTGATGAAACCAACTTATGCTTTGGTCTCAAGAGCATACTTCCCCAGCTGAGTTCTGTATATCATAAAATATATGGACTTGCACAGTTAGAATAGATTTAAATAAGGAGAATAAACATTGAAAGAATGGTGAATTTCTTACGGCTGGCATCACCAAGAGTATTAAGCAGTGAGTTAAAGTATTTGCTAGACAAAGACAGAATTCTCTATTAGGCACTGGTAGCCCAGGATGGGTACGGGACCACAGTGCACGCTCATATATTTTTAGGGATTGGCTACTTTGAAAATTAGTTTAAAAAAAAGGGGGGTGAAAGGAAGGCAATTTATCCTTGATAATAACACTTTTGGTTTAACAATGTGTCATTTACGTGTCTGTTTTCTGATATTCATTTTCAGAAACATTGGAGAATTCAGCACTATAGCACTGTGTCGTGGGGATTCGTTTGACTTGCATATGTTAGGATAAGAGGGAGTGCCTCTATTTGTATTAGCTGGAGGAGGACTGTGAACTATTATCTTACTTTGTTATCTGAGCTAGGAGTGTACAAGGAAGTTTCTTCTACTAATGGTTGAGCCGCTCTTCAGATAAAGCCCTCTACAGGATCCCTGTAGCCCTAATTAATCAGCTGTTAAAACAGTAGTTGATAGACAGGCTTGCTTTAAGTTCGAATTGCCTGCAATCAGAGATAACAGGTGAGTCCCATTTGGCAGTGAGATATGGAAGTAGGAGAGTGATCTGTTATCAGAATGAATATGGCACTCAAATCAAAATTGAAGTTTGCTGAAGAAACCAAAAAGTAAAACAAAAGGGAATCTTTTTTACTTTGTTTTGTTTGATCAAAATACCTTTGCTTTGGAGATTGTTTAAGACAGCTCTGAATCCATTTTGTAATTCCTCATATTAAGAGCAGCCATTATCCAGATACCTTCATTATTCTGGAGAACGCTTGCTACTTCAGTAATATTGCTAAAAATTTTTGGCAAGTAATGCTAACAAATTGCTACAGCAATTACTGCTCCCAGAATACAGGTTGGTAGCTGGCACACTCAGCCGGCGTGAGGGAGTTGCAGGTTAAATGGCTGTATTTCAAGCCAGGAACTTAACATGTGTCTTTTTCTGGGTCACTGCCCTAATCATCAGGCCGTAGAGAACTTCTTTCTTTACTCAGTTCATATTTAATAAGTTATACAAAATAGTACAGCAACAGTGGTGTGGGGGGAATGTTATACCCCAGTCACTAGGTCACGTGCCTGAGTTAAGGCAGGTCTAGGCTGAGGCCCTGCTCTACTATGCTTAGACCCACGAACAATTACCTTTTAATGCTGAACATGAGGAAAGAAAAAGACAAGATAGAAGGATAGTGGCAAACTTTTGGGGCAGTAGGTGCCCGATTCATTTTAAAACAGTATTCCAGAATTGGCTCATTTCCATTACACTGTCACAGGCATCTCTCAGGACTGATTCCACTTTGCTAGTTGCTGGACAAATAGACCAAAAAATACATTGTCCCAATCTAGATTTCATTTACATCTTAAATTTTCTGAATGTAACACGAGGGTACTGGCTTCACAGGGGCATGCAGATAGCCTGAAAAGAGAGCTGGACCTCCCTCTAAATGACCAGACTCCCTTTGCGTCTTTGGCTTGGGCATTGTTTGCTAGTCTCAAGTTCCCAGGACTTGGCCCAAGTGTCTCAGAAATCTCTGAATAACAGATACCATTTCTTTTCTTCTCTGTATTCATCTGAATATTCCACTGTTGATCCATTGCTTAGTTTCAAGATTGATGCTTATCAGTGCTGCAGGAATTAAATTACAACTGGCTTCACCATCCACCCGAAAGCAAGTTGGTTACTGCTCCTGCAATAGTCACACAGCAGCATGACCTTTTCTTGATACCACACATCTTAGGGTTTTTTTGGTGTGCTACACCATCTCAGTAGATGTCTTCATTCTCGTTGGAAGTCTCTATACTCATGATCAATGCATGCACATTTACTTTTTTCCTCCTGGGGTGGCCATGCCGTTGGGACATAGAATTCTGTTTTCCACACTCCCCATTGGCTGACACTGTCTTTCTTTTGCTTTCCGTATTATATGCCCTAGACTGTACAGTCTGTATTTCTTGATTTTTATCCCTGCTAGAAGCTATGTTCTCCTGTTCCAGTAGTTGCAGTTGCTTTATAAATATTTTCCTTTGGGCTGTTCAGCTGTCCTTGCTGCCTGGAGGCACCTTTCTCTAGGTGCCTCTTTCCCCCATACTACTTTGCCCCATGAATGTCTCTTGTGAGCTCAAAAGATGTATCCTGCTCCTGAATCAGTCTCTATCTATCAGATCATATAGGCCTCCAGGATTACATGTGGACACCACTGTTTTCAGCTCAGAGTGTAAAATTTGTACTCTCTTTGTTTTGATGAGTAAATCCCATCTCTTCTGCATAATCTCATTCTGTTTTGGCTCATGCTTCTCATTAAATACCTCTATCTTGTGTTCCAGTGTTTTAGATGTTATTTTTGTCACCAGAATTTTACTTGTTCCTAATTCTTTTTCACTGATGAAATAGTTTTTTTTTAAAAAAAGTTTTAACTTTCAGTTTTCCTTTTCATCTCTTTATGCTCAGCGCTCTGCACAGATTCAGGTCTCGTTTCTGCTGTGCCCTTGGGTTTACCTCTGAAAATTCAGCATCCTGGTGGTCACTCCTTTTGAAGCAGTGTTTGCTCTGTTTCAAGGTGCTGCTTGGCCCCTCAGATAATGACGCTTCTTTTCTTGTGGTGTCTCTCTTTAGGTTGGCTGCTTCCTGCATGTATCGCCTACCACCTGGTGGGTAATAATATGAGAATACCTCACGTTTCTAAAATTAAACGGCCCCTTTTATTCAGAAAACTCTTTATAGAGCTGTAGCAATTCATTTACTGCTGCTGTAGTAGCCATGTGCTAGCTCTCCAGTGTGCAGGACAAACTTTCTCCCAATGGCAATCCGTGCTCTTACCTCCAAGCTCCCTACAGAGCGCTATCCAAGCCCGCGGCTGCCCAGGGCCAGATCCGCAGGGCATACAGTGGTTTAGCAGTTTTTCTCGGCAGCTTAGTCTGCATGCTCCCAGGTATCATTGAGCTGATCTGAAATAGCCCTTCTCTGGCAGGGATCCTGTTGGGAGCAGAGCAGTGGCTGTACAAAAGGTCACCTCACCTTCATTAAGCTACCCCGAAGGGTGTAAGAGGTGCAGATCACACCTCTGTGAGCCCACAAGGGCAGGGCGCAACTGTCGTGATGTCCCTCATCCTCCCAAACCTTCAGAGCAGACTTACCCACTGCTGTCAAAAGGCAACACTCCCAGGAGCCATATTTTACCTCCATTTTAGCCATGTGTCACGGAATGAAACAGTGACACTTGGAAGCCTAATGTTCCTAATTATATATTTAACCATTAACCAGACACACATACATATGCGCACGTGCATGCGCACACACACACACACACACACACACACACACACACGCGTGCTACATTAAAGGCACATTAAAAGGAACTTTTCCAGCACAGGGATTTAGCTGTGTGAATCCCATTAACATTAATGGGAGTTGTTCCCCTAAATCCCCATGTATCTCGTTAAAATATACCTATTAGTGACAGGCTGAAGCCTACAAAACCCAGCAGTTTCCAAGTTAAAACTGAAACTTCATCATTAACTTGCCCCATTGTGCCTAGGTAATGCAACACCCTTTAACTTCTCAAATTCAAAGGTATCTTTTCTCCATTGAACTTAAAACAAATCTTGTCTTGTTAATACAATAGGTTCAGCTATAGTTAGCCCATTCTATAACTCTTGATCATGTTGGAAATGTTTTCTATCTCTCTCTCAACTGATACCATCTATAAAGGGACAGTGCTGCCAAAATATCTTTGAAAGCTTTATGTGAAATAGAATATAAAATATAAATGGGCTAATGCCTTCTCTAATAGTAGATCATAATATTGAAGTATGATAGTGGTAAACTGTCAGATACTGGATTATTGTTCTTGGGACTATTTAAAATAAAGACTGGGAGTGTGATGTGTAACACCTGAGTCACTCTTGAGGAATGAATACCTAAAGGAACCAGAAACATGAATGAAACTTTATTTACAGTAAACCCATTTAATGCTCTGCTTGTGGCAGAGGAGACCTTAAAAAGTGCATCCCAAGTCTTAGGTCGTATAGTTACATGAGTTCTGGACATGATGGGGTTGTATTTGTGATGGATGAAGGAGTGCCACTAAGGGTGAGGGCGGCGTGGAGATAACTGGGCTAAGCATAAACGAGCCGGCTCGGCTGCTGGAGGCTGTGCCATAGCCTTGCCGCAGAGCCATGCGTGAGTTACTGGAGAGGGTGAATTTAAGGGTAGATTAGCATGTATGGAGGTCTCCACTAATGCTCTTACATTGTCTCTGGATACATGAGGTAGCTTATTTACTGTTAGGTTAGGCAACTCTATACAGTAGATATAATAGAAATCTGTGCTTTTATAGCTTTGATAATGGTATAACTTTTTCAACTTTTGATAGGAAGCGGAAATAAGATGTGCCAGCAAAAGCAGGATCTGTGGTGATATACTAGCAAAATGTTCGGAGCATAGACCTGCATCAAATATAATTTCCTCCCAGTTTAACAGCAGAGATAAAAGAGTGAAAATGGATATCAGGTCCAGTAAGTCCTGCTTTTTTTGAGCAGCATATGTCACAAAAAGAGATATCTATGCCATCCCGATGCTGTTGATTCATTTTCAATGTAGCGGAAACAGTCCTTCACCTTTGGGTTGGAACTGGTGGGTGAAAATATCCTCCCATGCAACAAGAAATGACTGTAATTACAGTATGTGTTTATTTCTGTCTCTCCTCCCCCAGTGTAGACCTCTGTCTTAACATATTACAAATAGTTTTTCTGAACTATAGGTCCCTAGCTGGTCCTTATTAACCTACATCCAGTACTTCTGGTTTCAATAAAGTGAGCTCACTGCTAGACCTAGCACAAGAGTTTGTTTGGTCAGGAGGAACTCTGGTAGGGCTTCTTCCAGCAGCTTAACCATTAACAATAAGCAGTGAAATGAGTCATCCGTGCTCTATTTTTAATTAGAGCTGCAGTGAGCTCAAGCTTGAGATATTTTTTGCCTGCAGAGCTCAGGAGCTGAAACCAGCAGCATTCCCCTGGTGCTGGCTGTGCATGGATTTCTGTAAAGCAACATCGTTATGTTGTTGTGGGTACAAACAGCAGAACGAAATCAACACAACATAAAGATTCACATGGGCAAGTTAGCAGAATTCCTATTGGCTTCGTCTGGTTGGAGATGTTTTGCTTGCTCCTATTTCTGTTTTTGTGTCTTTTTGCTTTTTTGCTCCCCCCTCCCCCCCCAAAGTAGAGACCTGAATGATGAGGGAGACAGCATTGGATCAAGAGGAAATGAATATTTTAAAATGAGCAATGTTTATTTAAAATCTATTCAACTACTCATATTTTAAAAATGCTGTACAAGTCTAACACGAAGTTTTGTTACCACAAACCCCCTGGACTAATCTCTCTACTGGCTCCTGGAGTAAAATCACACATTTGCATTTTAAACACCTTTTAAATTTATTTTAAATTCAGCCCAATGATCAAGCCCAGGACTTTTCTGTAGGAAACAAAGTTCTGACGAATTATCCTCAGTAGTGTCTGCAACCCATTCAAAAATTGTTGGTGCTTTCAAAATGAGGAATGAACCCAGCGCTTGCTTTGGGTGCAATGCCAGCCCTTGCCATGAGGTTACTACAGTCAATCTGCTTTGCAAATGAAGACGGTGGTTTTAACGGAAGGTAGTTCCTAAATGTACTGGAAAGCAGCAGGAAAATGTGTTGTGCTGTTTGGTGTTTTGTTATATCTTGGTGAATTATTAAAATCTTCACTACAAACGTAGTCACATTCTTTCTTACCTGGGTTGCTGTTACCTGTAGAGGAAGATCCAATGTGTGAAGCCTGTATGCTTTGCAGCATCACTGCCAAGCAGTTAGGGACCGGCTCTCAGAGCCCCTGACCTGGCTCTGGCCACCTCCATCAGCTGGGCCGCGTGGACTCGTCGTTCCACCATTTCCTGACCCGTGTTTTGTTTTGTCTGTCAGTTTGGAAATTCTTCAGCACAAAAACTGTTTCTCCGTGGGATTTGTGAGGCAACATCATTATTTCAGCAAGCAGAACTGTAAGGAAGCTCATGCTGTTCCTTGTGTATATGTGATACTTACGTCTCAGGTGTTGTAACTGTGCCTTACTGCAAATGCATCGGGCCGGTGACGATTTGAGCTTGTTCTGGTGGTGGGAGCGTTCCTTCTCAGCTTGGGTTGCACTGGGATTGCTTTTGCATCCCTAGTTGACGAAGGGCGGGCAGGTTGTGAGGGAACAACCAGCGTGGTGGTGTTGAAAGGGTGCAAAACTGTGTTGGGCCGAGGACCTGGGCTCTGTGAAGTGCTTCAGAACAGCACATCGGATGCTAATCAAACAGATGCTGCCTTCTGCACAAGCTAAACGCTGAATTCCCTATTCTGGGGTGCTGTCAGAGTCACACTTGTCATGAGGTTTCTGCTCTCGTGGTCCTTTTGCTGAGAAGGCATGGACCATCTTCAGTGGCAGCAGCAGCAGAGGGGAGCAGAGCCCAGTGTCCAGGCTGTCTGCCTTGCTCCTTCCCATAGCTGCAGCGTGGGAGAGAAACTGGGGTGACTTGCAGGCTGTGGAGGGCTGATGGCAGTTGTATGAAGGCAGGAGCCGTGGGGCGCAGACCAGCGGCCGGGAAGGGGTGAGGATAGAGGCAGGAGGACATTTGGAAGGAGAGCTCACCTGGGCTGTACGGGGCTGGTATCGCTGCAGCTCGCTGTTCTTTGCAGCCCTTGCTGAAGCGGTGGGGTGGTTTGGTGGGGCTGCCAGTGCCAGTGGGGTGCACGAGTCTGGATGCATGCAGCTTCTTGCTGGGCTGGTCTAGTTTAGGCTGCAGGAGATTTGGTAATCCCTCCAAGTGAAGAACAGCCTTGAGACCAGACCCCATTCTACAGCATTTTTTGTGCATCCAAAGTGCCACACAGCTACGTAACCCAGTAACAGAGATAAATGCGGATAGCAGCAAGTGTGTGCTTGGAGGAGGGAGACTGACTGATGTAGAAACTGAGGAAAAGTGACCTCTAGGATAGATGAGGCAAGGAGTCAGATGGATAAGGCTCAAGATGTCAGATTCAGTGGACAGCACTTGAAAATGAGCACTCCTGTGCTGTGTGAAGGGATCAAGAGGAGGACAATGCAGTGTAGGGGCAAAAAGCACAGGAGAAAAGATCCGTGAGGTGGGCTGGTTGCATGTCCAGTGGTAATGTGGAGTTTTAAAGCTATGTTACAGAAGCATATATATGATAGGGTCTGTGTTTGTGTAGGAACTGTACAATGTGTGGTCCTGATCTGGGTTTCATCTCATTCTGTCTCCTTACTCTCTCACTGTGATTATAACCTGTTTGGTAGTAAAATCCGAATTGTCAAGTAGCTGAAAAATTATATTCAAGAGTGGCCATCAAGTGATTTGTCATTAATGCAGATTTTTATGTCTTCATGTAGTTAATGTAACCTCTTTCGGAGAGAGTTTGAAGGCAGCATTCAAAAAATCATTTGGTTTCCTTGCTTCTCCACTGGTTTGAATTGCTCTAATTGAAACCAATACTATTTCATTTGATCTTGTAATTAAACAGTGTAATTTATATTAATCCATTAAATAATATGGCTAATTGCTTTTACACTGATTGTATCTTAGGCTTTTTTCTTTTAAATTATTATTGGAACGAAGTGGTTATCTACTGAAAACCAATAAGCCACAAGTGAAGAAAAGATCTTTCTTACTAGTGGGTTTTTTTTTTTTTTAGGTTCTTTGATAAAAACTATGTAAAAATATAATCACAGAGGCCCTGATTCAGCAAAACGTTTAAGCATATAATCCCGCTGCTGCTCAGGAAACTTAGGTGCTTTGTTGAATAGGTGTCTGAATGGTGAAAAAGCCAGACTTTCCTCAGAAATGAAAGCTTTGCAACCCTGTGGAGGAGAAAGATGGCCTCATACTAGTAAAAGAAGTTGGCTTTATTCCTGTTTCCATATCACTGACCTATAATGAATAACTTCAGTTACTCATTCGGAGTCTCAGTCCACTTGTAACGCTAAGAAAACTTGCCTTTTTCTGGTGAATGGTCTGAGGCAGTATCAGTTGTAAACTATGCCCAGATCCATATGGCTTAGATGACTGATGGAGCACCACAAATAACGTATGGCAAACAGTTAGCTTTACAGCCACTCTTTAGGTTGAAATCTGTTTATATGCACTCAGATAACATTCATTCATGGGAGTACATTGGCAGAGTTCAGGACCAGATTGTGAACTCTTTGAGAACCAGATAGGTTCTCTTGTATTGAGAAAAATCTATTCAAAGTTCACACGCTTGAGTATAATTTGACCTGCTGCAGTTAAGATCCTCTGTGTAGGAATACCCAGAATGCCCGTGCCCTGGGGAGAAATTCGGAAAGGACTCACCTAGTGCAGTGAATTCTTTCTTCTTCACTTGAGGTGCCTAATTAGTACCTTCACCATACACTGTTCAAACTGAGAATCTGTCTGAGTATACAGGATAGTGCATGTATCAAAATAAGCAACACTGTGAGAAATCACAGTGGTCCCACCATATAAGCCAGTTCTTCAGGATAAAACAATTTGTGCAAGTCTGCAAGAGCTCAGATTTTTTGAGGTTCACCTCTACCGCTTGCCAGCAACATGCCTATCAGCTTCAAACAGGAAAAGGGAGCCAACGTGCAGCAGTATATTTGATGAAGGTAGGAGCTAACATTGGGAGACAGCTATGCCAGCAATGCTTTGGTGCATGATGCTTATTTTGCTATCTATATGTTATTTATTTTTGGTGCTATTTTGAATAGTAGCAGCCATGAAAGCATGTGTTTATACAGTCTGTGGTCCTCTCGTGGGCATCTGCTTGCTGTGGTATGGCTGCACTTTCTCATGGGTGAAATTCTATTGCATAGCCAATGCTGATATGCTGAGTACTGCAGTTATCTCCCTGTTAGCGGGATAGGCCATAGCTTTGTTTGTGGTCGGGGAGGTCCTCCAAAATGGTGTCATTCTGCAGATGCTCAGATCTTAGCTTCTGAGCACAGAACTGATCTCACTGGATCCATCTCTCTGATTATCAGTTCTGGATCCCTGTGGGCCCGTTTTGTGCCTTGCGTTGTATACTGTGTTACTGATCTTGTTGTTATTGCCATAGCCTAAGGACTGAATGATTTCGATTAAAAATTGCCCTGTATTTCAGGGGTGTGTGTTGCTGCTTTATACGCTGCCCTCTGATAAGTATATGTTGATGTTATAGTGACGTTTTTGAATCACGCTTATTGCAGTTTCGCCATCTATCTTTGTTCATATTTTCAAGCATTTCTTTTGTATTCTGTTGAACTGGCCCAGCTAGGCTTTTCTTACTCTTTTTCCCCTATATCTATTTAATGAATGTAATTGTGTACTCTCAAGTCTATTTCTTACAGTATTTCTGGTAAACTGTAGTTGGATTAGAATTATTTCTTATGGCCTCGTTTTGTCTTTTATTTCTATTTTCTGGCACTAATTACTGGTGATATGATTAATGTTCCACATACCTGGTAGCTTTGTTCTTTCTGGTTTTGAGATAATGCTAATTAATCCAACTTCAAAATAATACTTGCAGTCCTGATCATATGTCATATTTCTAATTCTTTCTGGAAACCAGAGACTATATAAAAGCTGAGCAATTAGTGATATATTTATGCAACTATACTTACAGAAACTTTCAGTCTGAGTATCACTGTCAGAAGTACTGACTGCTTTTAAGAGGATGACTATAAGCAATTCATTGTTATATTTATTTTATATAGGATTAAAGCAAAGCCTATATCATTCCAGTTCTTCTTCATAGAATTATGGTGTGGTGCTGTTCAGTTTTAAGAAAAAAACCTGTAAAACACAAAACTCCTATTCTTTAATGTGTTTAACTAGTTCAGACTCATTTTTTTAAATGTCTAATAAGTACCTGAAGTAGTTTAAGGTTTTCCTATATTGCTGTCTCTGTGAGTATTAAATTGCCTAGTGGGATGCTTAATGTTAACCATGCAGAATCATGTTTAGCTGGGGTAAACTGGCATGATTTTGTTGACTCTAGACTGGGGGAGATCACGGTGCATAATACCAGTTCGGAAGAAAATAAGGAAACAAGTGTACTACATGAAATGCATGCTAGTCACATCCCTTACTATGCTACTGGGAGGCAATCAGATACGACAACATATCAGGGAAAGAATAGCAGTTACTTTCAGCCCACTTTGATTTATCCTGCAATGTCTGTTTTCTTTGCAAAATCACTAATGGTCACTATTACTGGAATTGTTAAAATGCCCTTTAAATTGCTTTACAAATATCGACTTGTGGATGCAATCTAGCTTTGCACAATAGTCAATTGTCCATCCCAGCTTAAACAAAACAAAAAAAGAGAGTGCATTTCAGAGTATCTCAAGCAAACTCCTTCAAGTATTTTTAAGACTGTCACTTGTAGTCCTTAGGTGTTTTTTTGTTTTTTTTTTTTTTTTACAACTTTAGGAGCAATTTTTGCCCTGGAGAATGGTCGCAAAATCTTGGAAGGCAAAAAAACATATTTTTTCTTCATTTTTACTTTTATTGTACCATACAACTGCCAGAGCATAGAATCTTTGCTGAACTTTATACATGTATGTTCATATATATGCAGATATATGCACAGACATACATACATACATACAGGCCTTTTAGAACAGAATGTGGCAAGAAGAGTTCACACAATGTTACGCTGAAGGCAGATCTCTTCCTCAGCCCGTAATTCTGATCTGGCTGTTGTCTGTCCCTACATATATAGATATTTGAATTCCAGATCCAAGTATTTTGGCATCTTGGCAAGAAGGGCATGAGTATCTGGAGTGCAAAAGCGTCTGCTCAATTGTGTCATGGTCTGGCCGTCAGAGCTCTGAACCGCATGTCAGAAGATCGAGGTCCCCCTCCCATCTGTTGGCCACGGTTGGGTCTCTTCCCATTGTATATGTTCCTCATGTATCCTTCCTTGTCTAATAATATTTCTGGATGGAAGAAAGAGGTTTTTTTTTTACAATAACTGCCTCTAGGCTGACTAGAAAAGCTACCTCCTCCTTTAGCCAGCCTTGTCCCTCTTCTGCAGGCTAATGCCCTCTCTAATCTCCTGGCTGAGTTGCAAATGTGATTTTCCCCAACCCATATAGGTGGGTTAGTTGAAAAACTAGCAAGTAGTAGCTCTTTGGTTCCCGGGTGATACTGATACAACCCAGGGAACACTCCCTAGCAGTGCAGCTGGCAGATTTGGGGGACCAGTAAGTATTGTACGAGGGTGGCAGCAAGCTGTTGGCTAGGGATGTTTTCAGCAGATCCATCTGAAGTCACCAAAAAAAAAAGTCAGTTTTGCCTACGTAGCAGTACAATGTTTTATGTGATTGGGTGAGAAAAGTTTTCTCAGCTAGGATAATAGCACAAATGTGAATGAGAAGTGAAGGTGCCTCTTCACAAAGTGGGAGAAGAGTACAAGGCCTTGCAGGCTGGATGTAGGTGTTTTCTTTAGTAATTTAAACAGTTTTGCTCTTCTGAACTGGGGCAGTAAGAGGCTGCACAGAAACAGGTCCCGTGTTCAAAAACTTATCTTGCGTTGCTTATGTAATGACTTTGGCTTTCTTCAGGGCCTCTCAAAATCTAAGCAGCAGTCTACACACACAAATGCACTGAGAGAGAAATTCACTGGATGAGACCTGTTGCCCTTCTGCATCTATTCTGCAGCAGTTTCCCTTCCAGAGGGCTCTGCTCTAGAAGAATTAAAACCCGAGATTCTTTACTGCAGGATGACAGGAGAACAGTTGTTCTGGACAAAACTACGTACACTGGAGAGCAGAGAATCCCTGTAGGGAAATGCTCTGGAATGGCTTTTTTTAGCCCATGTTCCCAGACAGACCAGACTTAATTGGTTGACAAATTCCGTGCTCTTTTTCAGCCTTTAGCTTTCACTTTCCTTCTGGGAAAACATCAATAGAGGAATACAAAGGAGGTTCAGAGGATATAGCCTGGTGAATACTGTTTCCATGCATACAACACCCCTTCATGGCTCTTTCTGTCTCTTCAACTGGTGCTCAGCGTAGTTGTCTTATCAATAAAATGTCAGCAAGAGCTGCTGCCCTAATCTGGATGCCCTTATAGTCACTATAAAAATGCCTCAGGATAGAGCATGTAAAGAAGATGCTACAGGATCAGTTACTCCGTATGTGCTCTCTTCCTCTGGCGCAGAGGTGAGCAGCTTGCCTCCTTTCCGCTGCCGTATGTTCAGCAAGGACGGAAAGCAGGTACATGTGCCGCTGCCAACAGACCTGCAGGAAACTCCCTCGAGATATGTTCTTTGTGCCTCTGTGCCCTCGTAGGCCTGATAGGTTTTTCAGCAGAAATAACATGCGTTATATGAGCGATTTTATGCACTTACACTTCACATTGATTGTACAGTGGCTATACCACTGTATTGTATGGATTTATGGTGGATTTATGTACGGATAAAAGGTTTGTGTCTCCCTATAGAGAACTGCACTTTTGATGCTTAAACTTTACTAACCCATATACCAAAAGGCATTACATTAAGACAAAGTGGGTTTTGGTAGGTTTTCCACCATGCCCATTCCTTCCCCCCCCCCCCCCCCATATTATATTTCAGATTTACATCCTTAACTCCCAAATGAAAATCTAATTAAAACTTGATACTAGTTGTTCTGTGAATTAGGGTGAACAAATGCGTTCAGTATACTGGTGTGACAGTTCGTCTGTCTTATTTCTTCATGGAAAATTCACTTCAGGAGAAGGGGTTTGTATCCAAGTCGCCTCATGTTTCTTACCTTCTCTGCATCATTACAGTTCTGTATTTTTCTGGCACTAATTCTTCAAGTGATGTGACTAATATTTCCATGTTGATCTGACCCCAGCATACAGATATTAACCCAGACAAATGATTCTGATCAGTCTCTCACCAGCCTGAAGTTAGTTTTATTGTCTGCATCAACATAGTTGATGTTAAGATCCTGCAGTGGACTCAAGACCACCTATGGTATGAGTTGTTAAGGCTGATGCCTACTTGTTATATTACTATTGTTGCTTTTATTTATCATTTGTACAGTGATATTGCTGTGTGTGAGGCTTTACAGAAAATATAGGTCTCTGACCCCAAGGGGCTCCCATGTTGATGCCGATGGAGTACAGGAGAGGTGTAGAATAAAAGCCTGAAGTGAGGAGAGAGGCGATGTTTATGGGAAGGATGAGCACAAATGTGGGTAAAGCAGTGAGATGCATTTGGTTACATAAAACTGGTTGGACTCACTTGATGGGCCACATTCTCAACCCCATTCATTAAGCTGAGCATCAGCCTAAGTGCCAAGTGAGGATTCATCTGCGTGGGGAAAACTTCTCATAGTGAAGAGCCAGCAGTATTAGCTCCATCAATCCCCGGCCTTCGGGAGGGCTTAGAGGTGTGCTGCGTGTCCAGGCGTGTGATGACACCCGGCGCTAACCACCAGCCTCACTGCTGAGTTGGCCTTTTGGGCCATTGAAAGTGCCAGGGTGGCACACAGAGGTGATTTAGTTGCTGGCTGGCTCAAGCACCTTGTCATGCGGTTTGAGATGTCTCAGCCCCATCAGTCTTGCACGGGGTCTTGTCCAGCGAGACAATGGGATGCCCCCAGAAACCCTCCCAGCGTGCCAGAGACCAGAGATAAACAGTGAAATTCCAGCATACCCTGAAGGTAATAGGTACAAACTCATATTTAGAGGGGAAAAGAAATATATCTAACAAGACCGATGCATTGTAAAAACAGAGACTGGAAGCAGCTCACTATTTAACTAGTTGAAAGGAAATTTCTCTATATTCAGAAACTGAAAGGAAAATAGATTTAAGCTATGAGTACTGAAATATCATACGTATAGACTTATTTTTATCATATGCTATTGTAGAGGCAAAATGCCTGCTGTAGACAGGGACAGGATCCTGTTTATTGTGTTGGATCTTCAGTATTGGTCATTGCGAAGGCTTCAGGTACCCAGTGAGGTTCCTATGTGTCGGTATAACTGCGCATATGCACCCCTTGATCCTCCAGCAAACGTAAGGCAATTTATCTTTGGGTGGTCAAGATGTTAGGACAGAGTTAGATGGAAGCTTGCCTCAGTTTTCATGAATGCAAAACAATTTTTAAAATGTCCTTTGTATGTTGGGAGTTTGAAATGTGCCTTGAGGCAAAGGACAGAATTCAGACCTGGTATAAGTACATTAAATTCGATTAAGGTCTTTGCCTTTATGGTTGCATTCACTCAGGCCTGATTTTGACCCTCAGTTAAACCTAAAAGACCAAATTTAACTTGACATAAATGTACTTGTGCATGCATGTATATATAAAAAGCCACAAAAAGGTGCAGTTAGCATAGAAAATAAAATGCAGCTAATTATTGCAGATTTTTTTTAAGTATGTTTGCGAGTGATGTGTTTTCAAAACAAGCTAAACAATAATTCATCAGCTTGTGTACCACATGCTGGCTAATGAATAAAGTCAGGAATCAGGAAGGAAATGTAAATATGGGGTCTAATTCCCAACTGCCAAATTAGAAGTATTTTGTGCCCACTTTGCACAGGTGCAGGTGACAACATCAGTTACAAAACAGCTGGGAATCAGGTCCCACAGTCTGTTGTACTGTTCAAATAATTGAATTTAAAGTGTGGTTACTGACTAAATAAAGCCTTTGCAACTGTCTTGCTCTGAATTTCCCAACCCCAGGCCTGAGAGAAGACAGGTCTTCTAAGAAGATTGTCATTCGAGCTTATGCTTGCAGTCAGAATCTGCAGAAAAAAACGCCACTTTGTTTTATGGTGGCAGTTAATCTGTTGGGAGCAGATTCAAGTTTTGGCAAAAATCTGTGGCGAGATGAAACGAAAAAGCTGCCAAACAGCATTGTTAGCACGGGGAGGAGGAAGGGAGGGGAGTTGACATGACTTCCCCAAGTTAAATGCCAAGCACACCTACATCGTTTTCAATCAGCCCATGCAAGATATTTATAGCTGTATTAAGCCTTAGTGCTCATTTACCCTGGGGGCACTGTGTTCGTTTCAGAAATGGATTCATAATAGCTAATGCTCATTTCTGCAGGGTTTTTATAGTTTACCTGAGTAAGTATAGAATAACATGCTAATAGTTTTTAAATAAAGCACATCTAAACAATTGGCCGTGTGATTTGCAGCTCGGTACAGTGTTGTCCTGGTTGTTTCAGCTTCACTCTTTGATTACTTTCAAATGTATTTCTTTCCTCCCTTGTCATTGCCACCTGTGTTTAAGAACTGGCAAGAGTTTGGTACCAGTTTTAGCATGATAACTTGATTAAGTAACTACTCTTTTTTTTAACAGGACTTAAAAGTCTGCCTTCAAATGGGTTTTTAAATGGTTGCTGCTGAATGAAAATGGGTATTTATGCAGTCACTGCCTTGGTGGGATGCTGTTTTATCTGCTAAGTCAGAAACAAGATAGATGTTAAATTAAGGAGAGCTGTTAATAAATAAACCTGACCGTGAGCTTGCATCTTGTTCAGTACCTGCCTCACGCAAATGACATTTTTTTCATGGTGTCCTGACTCAAACATTAAGCGCTAACATAGTACCTAAAATAGAAGACCAGGTAGACGCACGCTTTCTGCGTTGCAGACTGTCCTCGCGCTGCTGTATACCTCTTCTCCCTGGGAATACTGTTTGTGGCAAAGAGAGAGCAGAGGTGTGAGATATTTTCTCTTCTGCTTTTGGGCTCTGGCCTGCAGAGAGGGAGCTCCCCTATGGGAAGCGGCAGGGGCGGTGGAGCATCTGCCTGGCGTGGGGAGTAAAGCAGGTTGCCGCTCTCCCTCGTGCCCCGGCCGGTCTGCGGCGTTGGGCGCCCGGAGCCGTGCTCTCCTTGAACTCTCCTAGGGCTGGCACCTGGAAACAGGCAGGAGCAGCGGAGCGGGTACCTGGATTAGCTGCCACACTGCTGCGTGTTGCCTAGGAGGAGATCGGGAGGCTTTTCTCCCCTGGGTTTCCGCTTGGTAACTTGAACGCTGCTCTCGTTTATGAGTCCAGGAAACCCAGCGCTACCCAGAGCGCAATCTGTGCTGTGCTGCGGAGCGCGGTCCTGCCTGGTGAGGGGTGCTGAGCCTGCTGCTGAGAGAGGCTGCCACCGTGTAGCCTCCATCTGTCTGTGCCAACTGTTGTCTCTGCTTCTGCTGGATACTTAGTGCTTTAGGGCACAGCTTGTTCTTTTGGGAGTGCAGGACTGGAAAAGACCACTGGTGTTACCAAGCCCGGTCTGTTGTAACCGCAGGCAGCTGTGCCGTTCGTTTCCTGTTTAGATGACACTTGGCAGGACCCTTGGCCAAAATAATCCAGTTAGTTTTATTAATAAAGGGTACATTGCCATTTTCATCTTTAAATGCTCTGACTCCACAGAGAATACAAATTCCCTTGATTTTACTCCCGGTTTCAATATGAGCATGCGGAACCACATGCTGGGTCGCTGGGATGCTCGAAGAGCTTATATTGTAAGTGTCTCTGGTTTCTCATGAACTTCCATTTTATCCATTATTTTCAAAAGTTTAGGGATTAGGTATAAAAGTGTTTCAGGATTAAAAGTGCATCCTTAGGGGAGCATGTCATTGATATAATAATGTCCTGAGCGCGTAGCTAGCATGGTATTCTGCTTTCTGGTTGGGTAGCTGCTAATGAGATCTTTAGAAAATGTCAGCTGTTTGTATAAAATGCAGAGGAAATCTGGGATAAACAGACCTGTCAGCTTTTGTGGATCTCTTAATTCCATTTTCTCTTCATAGCCTTTCAATTTTTGGCCAATATTTTACTCCACTATAGTTGGTCAGGCTTGTTTGAGTAAAAATTATGTCTTAAAGTCTTTACTTCCATTCAGTATTGGATAGCTCAATCAATTTTAATTACAAGAAAGAGCTGAACTGGTTGTTACCCATTGCTGCCTTTTTTTTTTTTTTTTTTTTTTTTTTTTTTTTTTTTTTTTTTTTTAACTAGACAGATAATCTGTCCAGCGTTTCCAGAATCTTTTGGATATGGTAACTATGCAAAACATAATCTAGAAGATAAAATACTGAAAAGGTAAGGAGGGGCTTTTCCTTAAGCATAGGAAGAACAAGTTTCTACATCTAAGCCAAACAGCTCTTGTAAGTGGAAACACTTGGAAGCTCATGCTGACTGAAGGTGACTTATAGTACGGCGTAGGTCAAGGATCAATACTGGGAGGCATGATTTTGTTCACTTTATATGTTAATGACCTCAAAGTAGGAACATGAAGTAAAGTGATAACATTTGCCGATGACACAGTCTTGTGGGGAACACGTTAATACAAGGTCAAAAGTCTGTAAAATCCAAAATAGCTTGAATAGACTAGGAAAATGGGTAGATAAGTGGCTTACGGAATCTAGTTCAGAGAAATACAAGGTAATGAGGCTGGCACAGCTACCTGGTGTCCTCGCCACAGGAATTTTCTCCTAGTTATGGACGTTGGGAGTATTTGCAAGCTTGAATTGAATGAGAAGTGTAGGGAGAAGATATGACTACAGGACTTGCAGTGCCGCAGCCATACTAGCAGTTGTGGATGGGAGATGCCACCATAAACCCCAAGTGACTACTGTGTGAACTTTCTAGGCAGGCATAGACTTACTGCAAAACGTCTAGAGTCCAGACTTCAAAGAAGTCATTGAAATAGTTCCTAAGTAGAGAACCTCACTATAAGATTTCTTATGGCAAATGTAATCTCATTTTCAGTGGATAGAGATAACTATCTATCTAAAATCCAGAGACCATTCCATGTGTGGGGGGTGTAGTCTTCTGGTGAAGGGTATAATTAGTGCACCTTTTATTTTTATGGTAAAGAGTGTAACAGACCTAACACTAGATGTAATCTGGAATATTTCATAATGTGTGTGTATTCTGAAATGTAACGACTACATGTAAATCTGTTCACATTCCAACATTGCTCAGATTTTCTAATTACAAACTGATAGTTGGTTTTGTGTTTTTAATTTCAAAGCTGCTATCTACTCCCCCCCCCCTTTTTTTTTTTAACTGCCATACAGTAAGATTGAGAAATTGAGTTGGCTAGGACTGCTGAGTAACCCCATGAACTAATGAAGTAAACATTTGCAACCACTGTGACATGGAAATCATCCAGCTCTCCCTGGTGTACACCTGCAGAAACCTGTGATTCACCTCTGAGTCACTCTGCAAATGTTAGCAGGGCAAAGCTGACAGCCGTGTAGAGGGCTCACTCTGCTGCCAGTTCTCTCCTTCTCCCCTGGAATAATGACATTAATGATGCTTCCAAATGGCTCACGGGGTTGCAAAATGAGAGATCTAAAAATCCACGCGGCAGCTTGATTTCCTAATAGGATGCATTAAGTAGGACATTGCATGTTTTACAGGCTGAAGTTGATTAGACAATAAGACTTAAAATATGTAGCTAAAGTGGTTAGAAAAATAGGTTTTGGAAGCTCAGATCAAAGCTTTACAGGGGGGTGATTAGATAAATAAAAAGTTTAAGCCTAACTGAGCAAATAATTGCACATCCTCTGAAAAGAACAGTTCATAGGGATTGATCAAATGTGAGTCACCCCAGGCACAGATGTCTTTCTAAGAATATTCCACTTAATTTTCTTAATGTACACCAAAAGCAAAGAGATACTGGTGCTGATCAGTGAATGCTCCTGTTTGCATAGGGAAAAGCTCTTTAAAAATATGGGAGGATGAAAAAAACCCACCCAAGTAACCACCAAAAAATGATTCAGTTCCTGTTGTCTAATAGGGATAATTTCCTCTTTAGCAGTCTTTTTTCTTTTTTTTAAATTTCTTTTTCATTGCAGGGTGTGGGCTTTCTGTTCTTTAGCGTGTACTAGAACCACATAGCATGTGCCCAAAATGTTTGCTTTAAAAAAAACGCGAGTCTCGTTGCTGTCTTTGTTCTTAAGGGTCAATTTGTACTTTTCTATGGAAACAACGGTCAAGGGAGAGTGGTGGGGATCCTAGAAGCACAAAGTACATAGATCCTAAAAGGCAGTGAGGTTCTCACTGCGCGGGATTGTCTCCTGAGGTAAGGAACAGAGCCTGAGAACCTGGTGGGAGACACTGGAGCTCACGCAGGTCCCCGGAGAGGGGTATCCCACTCCCGAGGACAGGCTGCTATGGAAGAACTTCTCCCCTCCAGCCTTGGGCAGTGGTTCCTGTGAGTATCCACCTGCCCTCCGAAGGGTGTGTACGCAGGGAGGATGCGTTAGTATCGCTGAGAACAGCTTACGCTTAGCGTATATGCCTTTGAATGACAGGGTGAAATTCTGCCCTTAAAGAGTTTGGCAGATTTTCCACCTATTGCAACAGAGCGAGAATTTCACCTCTGCTTTTTCTGAAGGAGAATGGGTGATGGCAGGCTTCTTCCAACCCAGTCCTCAAACCTCCCTCTGATGCAGGTAGTGCTGATGCAGAAGAGCTGGGGGAAAATTAACAAGAAAAAGGTTATGCAGAAAAATCTAAAATCCTTAGAAATAAGCTCTGTGCGCAATCCTGAAACATTGCAGCGCTGTCATACTAAGAGTGCCATACAGATGTTGGGCCTCTCACTGGCTGGAATATTTTCCTTTCTCCACTGCTTCCTATGTTTTGCTTTACTTGTTCACTCTTTGCACACTGAGCTGTTAAATAAGGGATATAGACACTAGGAAAATCCAGGCTGCTCCTGCGTTCCCGTTTTATATCTCTTGGGTTTCTGCAGATTGCAACAGGCATCTCCTGAATGCTTCCGGCAAGCAGACAGTGGTTGGACTGGTGTATCTATTGGCAGGTTGGAGTTAGTAATAAAATAGTAGCTATTGAATTTCTCCTTAATGAGCAGCTTGGAACCATGACTAAATTTGTTTGTTCTTAATAAAGGAGGATACCTGACCTTCTCTCTTGAACTCCTTTTTTTCATGTAATACCTAATTTCTGGAGGAAGCTGATGTTTTCCCACTGCTCCCTCCCTTCTCCCCCTCTTTCACGTTCATGGCAGGCATTCATATACTAGAATTTGGTATTAACTGAAATCTAATATGAGGTGGGTAGTTCAGAAATTGTCTTGCCAGGGTGCTATGTAGGTTTTGGTATGTTCTTGACATCACTAATGTGATTGTCAGCTATAAGATAACTAAGCTTTATTTGCAAGCACCTTTAATATTTACTTCATAGCTACCATAGAAATGTTCCTGATGGAGTAAAGAATGATTTTTGTAATTCAGCCTTTGAGAATCGCTTGTGATATCTGATAGTTTGCATATAGGAGATACATAATGAAATAATGGGAATAGAAGTCCTTCTTTTGGCTTTCTTTTTGCATAATTTAGTTCTTATGTTCATATTTAATGCCTAGATCTTTTATCCTGTAACTTATATTATCTATTTAAGTTCAATAAAAATCTTGGGCTGGAGAACCATAGGCTCTGCAGAAAGTTTGATTCTGTGTGGTGAAAACAATTTCCCCTGTGATTCAGACCAAGGGGTACTTTCTCTTCTGCCAAGTCGAGAGACTTTCCGTTATCTAACATCAGTTTGCTTTTATCAATGATAAATACTGCCACTTGTACTGTGTTTTTAAAACTGTTACCTTTCTACTCTAACCTCTTAAATCCTCTCTAACTTGGGTGATGCAAACATTTGATGTGTATGAATATAGAAAAGGGCTTGGTCTTATGTATGGAGGGGCTTAAGGGTGTGCAGCACCTCAGGGTACCTGTCTAGTACTTTAGAAAAGCAGGCGCATTACGTATCAGCAATTTCTCTTCACAGCTGGGATACAAATTTTAGCTTGATATTTCTAAAAGGAAAATTTGCTAGTTCTGATTGAAACATTTAGCAGTGTAGACAGCTAAAATACACGCTTTTCCTGTCTCATTTTTTACATCCATTCACTTCCTTATTTTGCTTCTTTTGTATTTAAAACTTCAAGAAATTAATATTTCAAAAAATGTGAAAGAAAAAGTTTTCTTCTTTTCTTACAACCCGCACCTATAAAATGTGGTCTGTTCATTTTTGAAATAAGTTAAAACTGCTAAAGCCATGTTCAGCAAATGCCCAGCAGCTAAATTCAGGTCATGTGATCCATGTTTACCTGCCCTGAAACAAGCCAGCTATTGGAAATGTCTCAGAGCAAGGTGGCTGTGGTGTTGCTCTACCCGTGCAGAGGAAGTCTCCCAGATTCCCCCCTCGCTGAGGACGCTCCTGTGTGGACCTGCTTCTGCAAAATGGGAGCGTAGCTGTGTTTGCCCTGAATCTGCTATAAACCAGTACATTTATGCCAAAAAGGTGAAAGATGTTTTAAGTGCAGAATAAACCTTTTTCTCCTCTCTGTGTGCCTCGCTCTCATACGTCCGCTCTATTTGTACCTCCAGGTTGCTCTAGATTTATACCAGTGCTATTGCTTTGAGGTACTAGATAGTGTACTGATTTCAAATTTACTGTAGAGAATTCAGTGAAAGACAATATATTGATCATCATCTTGGGTTTCTGTTGTTATAATTTTACATTTTTGGATCATATTTAGAAGTGACGATTTGAACACTGCAATTAACTCAGTTTCAGGAGGATGCAATATGTGAACATGCTATTGTCACGTATTGATATAATGGCTCTTGTTTGGAAGAGGCTTATTTCGTTACTATCTTTGGCTACAATTTTTATTTTTTTGCTATATGTGAGAGCTAATTTTTTGTGGGGAAGGTGGATACAATGAAAAGGAAACGGGGATTTAGCAGGGTCCAATCAGGAGTTAATTAGCTATTTATGTGACAGACAGCCTAAGTGTAACCCTACTAATCCCCTCTTTTGTGAGTTCAGTCTAGAGGTAGACTCAGACCTGAGTAAAAGTAAGTAACGCTGGCAGATTTCTGTGAAATGTACACAAAGCTGCATTTGCTAAGTATCTCTTCATGGGAATGTTGCACAAAGCTAGAAAAAGCCACATGTGTTCTTAACATCCACTGTCATTAGGTCACAGTATGTTGAAGTTCTTTTCAATTTCTGAATTTAGCAATGGCACTTTCTGTTAAAATAGGAACTGGTCTTAAAAAATAAAATCACTTGCATTCAGCATACTGTGAGGAAAAGAACTGCTTGTTTTACTTCAAAACCAGCAATTGCCTCATGAGAAAGCGTGATTCTTGAGAGGAAGGATATCCTGTCCTCAGGGCACTTACCTGGAGTCAGGAAAGGTACAGTCTTAACAATGGGACCTTGGGCAAGTCACTTATTCTCTCTGAATTTTGGTTCCCTGCCTCCAAGATAGTAATTGCAACATTTCCTTACTCCACGGGGGTATTGTGACATGCTCAGATAATTGGCAGTGGTCATATGAGTATGAAAGCTAGACAGACAGTAGTGAAATTCCTAAAATCTGATTTGGAAATGTCCTCTTGTGCAATATTTCCTAAGACCTCTGCTTTAATGGTGTCAATCAGAAGGGGCTATAAAGGCCTGCAAAAATACTGTTGAAGCTGAGCACAGAGGTTAGGAGACTGTTTCAGATGTTTGGTTCTGCTCCTTTCCCTCATCCTCATGCTTCTCTTGGCCCAGTAGTTCTTCATTTGCTCCTCTTTCCCATATCGCTCTTCTTCCCAGGGTTGGGTGTGTGAGGCTTGAGCTCTTGTAAAGGACTGTCACAGGGTGTGACAACTGTGGTGTGAAATGTGTTCATCCCAGGGCAGTAGCAGCAATACGTTCCGGTCAGCCAAACTCAAGTCTGTAATGTTTGGACTTGGTCCAGTGAACTGAAGCAAGCTGGTTTCAAGCAGCTTCATGTATTTTCCCAAAGAGTTTTCCCAAGCGTATTATCTACTGGTGCATTGTGTTTAGTGGTTAGCCTCAAAGACATGGGTTACTAATGTATTCATGTCATTCTTTCCTTTACAATAAGCCCTGTGCCATTAAGTAGGTTCATATGACCTTCAAATGAGACAATAAAGACCTGAACCCAATCACTAGCCATTTCTTCAAGCACACCTTTCATTCAGAAGTACTGGCTACTTTGGGGGCCTGGGCAAAATGGTCCAGCTCCCTAGCTCTGCAGTGGATCTCTTGGACTACTTCCCAGTGGATAGATGTCACGTCACCAAATCGTTATTCTGCCAAGCATGTTCTAGTTAGAAGTTTTGTCAAAACAATCAAAACCTAGAACCAGCCTGATGGTCTCCTCATACCCAGAGCTGGCTTGGGTTGAATCATGTTGGTATGGAGCTCCTTAGAGTGGCACTGGTATTATTTAGTATCCCAGGTGCTATATAAGCATAGATCACTCTTTTTTCTCTTCTGTGCCTAGTTTGTTGACTTCTGCAAAACAAATGCTAAATACTGATTTGTATAAAAAGCAGAAAAAGGCATCCTTTCTTTCTGGAATATCTGAGAACTGAAACTTGTTGCAAGTATAATGCAGTCTTATTCTAATTGTTTTTAAATTGAGGCTGTGCAGGAAGAAAAAAAAAAGGTGTGAGCTTTTACAATCTTATTCATTCCATCGATGTAAAAGCTTTTTATTTGGCTTCAAAGTGAGTCTACTACTTCACAACAAAATTTCATTATGTCCCAGCTGAGTTCTGTTTAATGGAATTAAATTTCACCCTTTCTAATTATCTTTTGGAACAGACAATCTTTACAGAATAATTAGTAATAGAAGTACACAATGGATCATTGTCTTTATTACTTGCAAAGAAATTCTAGATGCTGTGCTAAATCTTGAGGTATGATCTCACAAAATGTAAAATATCTCACCCCCTTCCTCCTAAATTATATAACATTCAACATAGTCAACATAATTTAGGCACAATGGGTAGTGATTTTGCTTCTTTGAGATGACCAGTTTTAAGTTGCTTTTGTAGAATAACTTTCCTGATCCTATTCTAATTAAGCAAGACTATAGATAGGCAATCTTTTTGTCTTCAAATAATTTTCAAGATTTCTAAACGAAGGACTTCACAGAGATAAAAACAACTGTATTTCCTTATCAAGCCTTCAGTTTTCCTTCAGTGGTCATTTATATTGTGGCATTGTTTTAAAACACCCTCTTCCAATTCTGCTAAAAATGAAATTAATAACCACACAAGGTTAGGATTTAAAAATGTAGGTACCCCTGCACTGAATGCAATCATAAATGCAAAGAATTAATCCTGGCATAGATGAGAGTCATTTGAAATGTATGGCCTCCTCCTCTCTGGCTTTTCCAAATGTTTTAAAAACTAAGTCTTCCTGAATTACATCCCAAGACGTAGCTATCCTTGTTAAAAAACGGGAGAAGGAGCTTCACTTGAAAAGAAAGTGAATTTTCTAACAAAATGGGCTATTTTTCTAAGAATCAGGTTGAAACTCACCTTTCATTGATTTAAAATTTACCTCAAAAGTGGGAGGAAAAATAAAGAAAATATGTAAGAAAAATGGGTAGTGTCCTCCCTGGACTGATAGTCTTTATAATTTAATTTGTTGAGAATTTAAAATTACATTAATTGTGCTTAAATAACTGACATTATTTGACACTGCAACAACAGAGCAGCGGAAATGAGTGACAAACACACAAAAGACTTTTGTTATCTTTGTTTGTCTGCCTGAATAAATCTCAACAAGTAGTTCAAAGATTTAAATTTATAGCATACTTAATCGTCATTAGATGGCCAATCCTATTGACTCTAAACTGCATTTCACTGATATTGAATAGTTTTGGCATCTGCTTCAGTTTGACTCATCAAGAATCTTTATTTTCAAATCACAGAAACTGTGTGAAGAGAGGTTATAAAGCGGGACTGTACACATTGTTATACTATACATGTTGTTTTTAAATGTTGTCCTTTTTTTGTTTCTCTTTCTAAAGCCGTCTGTTTATATTATTTCAATACTGCTGTGCTGTTTAGTAACACAGTATGTGATGGGCACAAGTGATACAGATTTTCAATTAGAAAGCAATTAATTATTTACAGCCTTAACTTACCTGTGTGAGTTACTGTATTGCCTTTAGTTAGTTCATAATACCATTCTTTTGAATAAAGCAAACCTGATTCTTCTGTCCCCCAGAAAGGCAGTGCATCCTGACCCCCAAATTCCATTGATTATAATGGGAGCAAGCCCTCTAAAAACAAAATAAGTCTGGTAAAACCAACCAGCAGTAATTATGGGTCTGATTATGCATTGAGATGTACAGACACATTATGGGATCTTGCCACCGGAGTGCCATATTAATGCTTTTTATCTGTATATCCATTTACCTATAATTGTATAGGAAAAATGTGTACTATACTGTATAGCAGCAAAAGCCTTTTACAACAAATGTTGGAGATGGGAAAAACCCCAAACTCATGGGAAAACGGGAAAATTTTAATTCAAAGCCAACTTGAAGCCATTGGTTTCTTCTCTTCCCCACTCTTTCAGTTTGGTTTTAGTTTGCAGAGCAATTGTGTATTGAAATGGCACTGTGTAATATATGCCAAACACCAATGAATACAACAAATATCGTATCAGTGAGGCTACTAAATAAAAGTATTTGTTACCCTGCATTACAGTCTTATTTCAGAAGAGCATCTCTCTTTAGCAAACTGCGGTATTCCATTGAATCAGTGACTTTTCATCATATGCTGTCAATTATACTGAACTATAGGCTTAATATTAAGCAGATAGGTTTTGAGAGACAGGGATATGTTAATTATTAGGTTAGCTACAAAAGTCCCAAGTCAGGAAATTATTCAGATTGTCCTTCTTTCCATGCCTACTGAGCTAGCTACTAGCATAAATCCCATTAACCTCAGTGTTTCAGGTGCTTTAGATGTACTGTTGAACAGGGATGTTATCCTGAATTGGGACCATATTAAAAAGGCTGATGATGGAGCCGATGCAGCATTGTGCTGAACAGTAATGAGAAGGAGAAGTTCAGGACCCGCTAGGCAAAGACATTTGTCTTCATTAAAATATTCTGAACTTTATTACATAAAATTAATAGCTAAGTTTCTCATTTTCTCTTATTCTAGAGCAGAGTGTGGCTAAAACCAGAAACAGCCTGAGTTCAGGGACAGCTAGGTATACAGGTGTGTAACAGACTCTGATGTTCAGTGGAGCCTCATTAGTCATATTTATGTTACTATGTCTGTATGGCCGTTTACATCAGTAGATATTTGAGATAATACTGAATTTACTAGACCTTTCCGATAGAAATGAGATCAGAATTTGGGCCATCCGGACTGAACACAGATAGTTGGAGGGGGGGTTGTTTCCTTCAGGTGTCTGCTGTTTAATCAATAACCTGTATGCTCCTATTTTGTATCAGTGACTGTTTCTGATTGTGAGATAACTCAACAGAAGTCAGGGTCTTCTCATTCAGGCTAGGCAGTAGCATCCCTCAGTGATGTAGTGAAGTACTTTTTGTCTGGCTTGAAGACAGCTTCCTCACAAAGTTTTGCTGTGTAAGTATGACCCGCTTCAACACATTAGCATCAGTGTAAAAGGAGTGACATTTTACCCACCTCTTGAACCACTCTCACTGGAAACGATTCTCTTTTCAGTTCTCTTTTATATAATAGCAAATATGAAGGGTCAAACTGTGGTACCTGTCTTCCCGCAGCTCCCACGTAGCCTAACACAGTGAGAGCTCATTTAACTTAATGGGGTGATTTCAGCAGGAAGGCACAACTCTGGGCAAGGCCAGTAGTATCCACCTTTAAATCCTAGACAGAAAGATGGACATATGTCATGCTGTTGTTATCAGCAATTTTGCTTCCTCCCTCAATAAACACAGAATAACCATTCATCTCCATTTGCAGGAAAAAAACAAATTCCATTATTTATACTGAATTGGAAAGACAGGTTAGGTCTTCCAGTCCCTAGGATGCTGAGAGATTTGGTTATGATATGCTTATTCTTGAAGGGCCAAAATCTCCTGAAGTAAGCAACTCCCAGCATCTTCGAGTGGAGCAGAACCGGGACTTTAACCCTTGATCTTTGTATTGGCATTTGAAAGGATTTCCCTTTGAAGAGCACAACTGAAGGCCCAGCTGGATGCTGAACAATCGTTTCCTTCTGATGATGTAAATAAATAAGTAAAATGCAACACTGGGGTGAAAAAAATGCTAACTGGTCCCAGTTATTCCGAACTATCTTGTTGTTTAATCTCCATTGTACACTACTAAGGACATGCTAGAGTGCCTGATGTCTTTGCCAGGACATAATAGTCAAGAGCACTAGTGCCTTCTTTTGAGCGTAGCAGCGTGCTATTAAGCCGATAGGATCAGTAAACTTCCTAAAGCCTGTGGGATGAATTGATGTTTTTCAAAGACTTGTTTAGGAAAACAAGGGAAGCAAATGTTCATAGTCTTTTAAGCAAGGGGCAAAAAAAAAGAGAAAGAAAGAGAGAGAAAACTCTCAACACGGGATTATTCCTTTGTTGATTCCCTTCTGACAAGAAAAGAGAATGTGCGCTGATGATGTTTTGCTTTTGTTTAAATAGTTGTTTGTGCTACTCCCTGTTAGTGTGGGGGAAGAAAATGTGTCGTGTCAGTAGGACGCGACAGCAATGGAAGATTTATAAACAGATCAGTTACACGTGGAAGCTAGTTTGCAGCTTCGGTTCATATACTTAAGCCTTTTTACGCAGAAAAGTAGAAATATACAGTGCTAGATGGTGCTTATCATTGTAGCGATGAAAAAGAACAGGTTGTTGTGGTAGCCTGAGATCTGATTTTTGTTTGCTTAATATAAAGAATTCCTAGCTCAGTAAAGATCAGTTGTTGGTGGTATGTATAAATGACAGTTAGAGGGATTTCTTCCACGGGGTTTTGGTTTGAGCAACCAAACGCTTCTGTTGGACACTTGATTTTGTTCCTTTTATCCAGAGAGATACAGGGCATGGCTCTATAGATCCCTGCTCCTCTCAGGAGGGTGAGTAAAGTTGATGGGAGTGAGAGTCAAGTCCAGCTCTTTATTTGCATGTGTGCCAAAAATAGATGGGAATTCACATGAGATAGCATTTGGTCCTTGGCATTGAGGTCCACATTCATTTCCAAAAGATTATCAGCATTAGTCCAGTAAAAATAAGATTATTGGAGCAAAAGTCATCTGTGATTTTTTTTTCTTTTTTTCTTTTTCTTTTTTTTTTTTTTTTTATGAATCCCTCCCTTTCCTGAGAAGGGACACGTTTGCTCTCTTATCAGAAAGATAAGAGGTAGCTGAGTGGAGGGCCAGTGTTGACAAGAGAACAAATGAACATGTATTGGCCATGACTAAGTCCAGGTTTAACATGAGAAGACTCTGACCATCAGAGCAGCCTTTCATCATGGGAAAAACAAGCTAATTTATTTTTAAAATGAATCTTGACTGGTTTATGTAAGAGATTATGTGATGATAGCAGGCAATTGGACTTGACAGCCCAGGGTGGCATACCCAGGTCAATGTTCCAGATTTGTTTGGCTCCCACTCTACTTTCAGTCTCCACAAGGACCTTGGTAGCTTTATCAGCACAAATGCCCACAAAAGCAAATGCTGGGCTTCAGTGCCTGAATATTTGCTGAAAATAAATTGGAGTGCTAATTTGGGATCAGAGAATGTGTCTGGCATTGCATAAGATTAAAAAAAAATCATTGCAACTCTTGGACAGAAGACGAGGTTGGCTGGACTTTGGGTTTCATCCACTCTGACAGTTTCTGAGTAAGCAGAGGTCCGGTTGCGCATACCTTCTCAGGAGCAATGCCAGCTCACAAAATTGTTGGCCACCTATTCCTGGCCCAAGCCTGCCCTTCAGCTGTATCAGCACGGCGTTTTGTGAGCATGCGTCGCTGGGGAGAAGATGGCACACATGGATGCAAACTGTGCCGGGTTAAAAATAATCCTAACGAAAGAGAGACACAAAGAGCTTTTAACCTGAGATCCATTACCAAGTCGGTTTGCTCTTGTGGCCTCTCAGCAGAGAGATGGCACAGGGCCGGGGGAAAGGCTGGCGGCAGGGTCCAAGGGACCCTAAAGAGCCACGCGGAGACATCTCGTTTGCACTTTGTCTTAATCACTTGGCCTTGCAACAGGAGTGATTTGAGCTCAGTTCTGTGCTATGCTAGTGCTGTTGAACTCCTGTTAATCTCTGTTGAGACCCTTTAGCTCCTCGTCCTCATGTACACCATGTACAGAAAATACTTGTCGTGGGCCTGGTTCAGCACTCAGAGAGACGTATGGGAAGACTCCCACTGACTTCAAAGGGAAATTGTAGCATTTATGCTCTCAAGAGTCTCTCTCATGGTACTGCAGTGCTCAGGGCCTGATTCTCCACTGCCCTTCATCTTGTGTAGCCATTAGTTTATGCCAGTGCTAGTACATAAGACTGCTGCTGGTTTGGAAGCATTTTATACCCAGGGAGCACAGCTACAAGTGTCTGCACAAAAGGCAGAGCAATGGAGAGCTTGGTTTAACCAGTGAAAGGACATTTGTACAAGCTGGGATGCTTAGAAGCAGGAAAGAACCCTGTAACAGCCTTAAGTGAAAGGGAATTCACAATTACATGGTTAATGTAAGTACTGTTGATATTTGCAGATGTAAATATACAGATGTTTAATCTTCCTCTTGAAGGAAAGCTTTCCTGACAAAGTGTTTACAAGTGCAAGCGTATGCAAAAAAGCAATAGCTCTCTGTACACCAATTTTTTTTTCTTTGCCCTATCTATAAAACCAATAAGGAACTGGCATAATTGCATAGCTGAGTTTGATAAAGTTGAGTCTGTGCAGCAGAACAATTAGACACATTAGATTCAAGGCTAGATTCTGGCACACATTCTCTAGTAGAATAAATTGTTCTTTACTCTGTGAGGAACAAAGAGACCAGATCTACAAAAAAACAGGCAACTTCCTCCCAGAACCCCCCAGCAACTGCTCGTGTTTATACTTCTTGAGGCATCTCTGTGTATAACTCAAACTCCATATAAAAATTCCCTTCTTTTTTCTTTTGTTTGGAAAGGAAGATTTAACGTAAGTGTAACTGCATCTAAATCCAAGTGGGTTTTTTTTTTTTTTTGCTGTAAAACTCTGAAGAGCCCATTATGCTACTGCCCTGTCTGAAGTAATGTAAAGTGAAGCTGTTCCAGTATGAGTAATGATGTGTCAGACTAATTGTTTTGACTAGCTGGGCATCCTCTGAGCTCACTGGATCATGAATACAGCAGCTACATTAGGTTTCACGCCGCTGCGCTCGGAATGAGGTGTTTGCTTCTAACTGTTGCTTTTATACCATTTTACTTTGCACCTCTTGTGTTACGTTTTTGCTGCTCGGTGTTTGTCAACATCATATTTCAAAATACCACGGAAGCGCTAAGTGCTGTACAATCAATGCCGAACGTTTAAAGAACACTATTTTGTATGGGACAACCTGCTGTTAGTTTGAATATCAAGTATCCCATTTACATTTTGGTGGATAGTTCAGAAATTTGATGTTTGCCAAATATGACGTGTTGAAGAACACTTCATGTGCTGGATTAGTTCGCTGTTGTGATCTCCTCCACAATGAGCAGCCATCTAATAAAATTTTGTATGCACAAATTTACATGACTGCTTTACGCTGTCTTTGCGGGTGACAATTCAAACATGCCGCAAAAAGAAGCTTCGAATTCCTTCAGTGGTTTTATCAGATGGGCAGGAGATCTTTCAGAAACGGAAACTGAAAGAAAATATTTGCCTCCAGCTGTTAAAAAGAAATCATTCATAATCAGCTGTGGCCAATAGACTGGAAAATAGCTGCCTTGATCATATGTGTGTTAAACTATTTTTTGACAGCTGATAGCACATGATTTTTAAAATTCCCTTGGCATGTGCCACCAGTAAAACTTCACGATGTCGTGTGCAGTAATAAAAATAAAAAAGCTCCTCGAGAAGCTGTTGCCAGAAAGCTCGCCTTGCCTTTCGGCGCACCGTGCGGGTTCCGCCAGCGGAGTCCAGTGATCTGCACAAAAACTGCAATTTGTGGAAGCACAATTCACATCCTGTTTACTCTGCAAATATCTCCTCATTTGTGAGTTTTAGTAACACAGCCCAGAACACCTTGCTGACTCGAGTCCCCCACCCTGCATAAAACATAACAAACAGAGTCGGTAGTAGTGAGGTTTGGTACAAAATAAGGAGCTTTAATTAATTTTAAATGGTGCTTTTCAGAGTGTCAAAAGCTCAGCCCACTGGAGTGGAAAAGGGGGTTAGAGTGGCTAGAGCCTGGCAACACAGCTAATCTAGGCGCTCCTGAGCAAGCTCATTTCCCATGCTTACATCAGGCCATCGGCATTTCGAGGTAGAGCTGCCTGGGGACAGCGCAGGGAACAACAATCCCCATTGTGGACAGACCTGCCAGCGCGGGGCGGCCGGGCCGGGGCTCTGCGGCGCGGGGTCTGCGCGGCAGGGAGGGGATTGCAGAGCTGCGTGCGCTTGCAACCTCTGGCGCTAGAGCAGGCGAACGGGGTCTCGATGCTCGGTGCACAAAAACCCTCCGAGGTGGAGGCCGTGCAAATGCTTAGATGGATCAGATGCAATGCTGTGGGCCGTGCTTGCAGTCACTGTAAAATCAGGGCAGCCCCACTGCAGCAGGGCTGCTGTTCTGCTGGCCCAGCACGTTTCGGTCACGTTTTTGAAGTTGGTTGTTACATGCTCACATTAAAAGAGAGAGACGGACTGTCCCCAGGACTAAGTTTTGATTTTTTGTGCACAAAGTGAAATGTGTTTTAAGTAGTTCCCCATTGCTCGTTTGGAAGCCAAACTAACTCGAACTGTGTATAGACGCTTCATTCTTCTGCAGGTTGTTCTGAACTATTTTTTCTGAAGGCTGATACATAATGGTTATAAACAGCAAATACCATTAACTGTTTAAGTATTTTAAGATTTTTTTGGTTTTGTATTTTTCATTGCTATTTTACCAGTAGCAGATACAGGCTTGTCTACCCTGTCTTGTTTCTCTTTAAATAAGTGGCAGAACTCTCATCGACTTCTGCTACAGCAGGGTCCTGCTTATATGGGTAATCGGGGCTTAATAGATGTCAAACTTAGAGAGAAAAGCTTCGACTATGAGCCTGGTGCTGAAACGGGAGCACAGGACTTTGGCTGAAGAACGCCCCCCCTCAGAGTTATAAGGACTTTGGTAATGCCCCTTAAAATTAAGCTGGCACTTGAAAGTAAATTCTTATTCATGTATTTTTTACAAAGTGGGAGCAAAAAGAAAACCTCAGTACTATTTGCTGAGTACTAGTCAGATGACCAACAGACAACAGAAGCTTGAAAAGTTTTAATAAGCTAGACAATTTCTTTCTATAAACGTAATTGCTTCTCACAGCCGCTGGAGCATAGCAGCTTCAGATTCCTGTCTCCCAACTTCTGCACAGACTGACACTCTGCAATTTTTAATCATAACCTCAAATGTATTCATGTCCCATTTTGTATTTCAAGTTTGGTCTGTGAAGGAGCTTAAAATGTTTGTCTTGTTTCTACAAAACCTGTAAGCCTAAAGTGGGACTGCTGATACTCCCAAGGATAAGGGCATACCTAAGTGCTGCCCTGAGTGGATCCATACCACCGTCTGTGCTCTGCTTCTTGCAAGATCAAGTTCCGTGTTTAAATTTGCTCTGAACAGCTGTGTTTTGCATCACTCACCCATTTGGTTTAGAGGTCTGATGTGGTTAGTCCCTATAGTGGTGGTTCGTCATGTTGCTTCCATAAGGGAGTCCGTGCTGGTTCAAAGTCTGCTCACTGACCTTAGAAACTCTAGCAACACTCTAGAGATGTTACTTGCATGTAACTTAGTTATTGCTGACCAAAAAAAAAAAAAAGCCTGGGATTTCCACAGAAACTCAATTCATCATTTCCCTGGCAAGGATGCTCCTGGCTGCAATCAGCACTTGTACTTGTCTTTGGGAGCAGTTTCCCACATGCATCAGGCTGAAGGCAGGCTGCGAAGGGATGCTGGCCTTGGGCATGGCTGTGCTGTGCCGCAGGGATAGCGTGTTATCTCTGGGGTGTAAGAGCTGAATCTTTTGCAGTCTTTTTGTAGCTGTGGTAGCTACTGAGATCCTGACATCTCACCACCGTGGAAGGTAGTAGGCGGATCCATGAAGCAACTTCACGATGGATCCTGTCCCTGCCTTGTCCAAATCCTGCAGTATGTGCTTTGTACGGAGGTGCATGTTGCACAGGGTTTGGTGCCCCCTCCTCTGCACATGACACCCTACGCCTGTTCCTCCTTACCGTTTTGGTATAGAAACACACTTGTTTTCCTAGGTAGGGGCATTCTACGCTCACAGAGAACCAGTGCAGGAGCTAAACCTCTTCTACCTGTAGCAATCCTGTCTCATTTAGAGACTTCCTCTGGATGACGCATTGCCAGCCTCTTTGTGACTGTGTGCATATTACAAGAGGTGACAGCAAATTTGTCTATGTTGTACATTAAAGAAACACTGTTATCCTAATCTACATTGTGTCCTATTCATCTCTTCCAAATTAAATTGTTTCCCAGGCAATAGACAGAAAGATTTAGTTTAGAGGTAGGTTTTAATAGGAAGCTTTCAAGCAAAGCAGCTATTTGGGGAGGTAGATTTTGGCGTAAAGAGTAAACATCCCCTGTCAAATATTGGCTCGAGTTTTTGTTTATTCACAGTTTATTTTAAAAATATAACATTTTTCCTTCAATGGTAAAACATTTTTACTGGGAAGCCTCCTCTCTTCATGGCTTTATTCTGGCACTGTACAGTGGCTTGCCTTCCTTTTGTAACTAAATGTTTTGGGCCTAGTCCTGAACATATCAGCTGAAATTTCCATTAACTTATGGGAATTCTTTGTCTAAGGAGATCAAGACTAGGCTGTGTATTAAATACATTTATTCTGCATTCTAAATCTACTCCGCACAAAAATAGATCATTGTTACAGTTCCTTCTGAATGTCGATGCTATGAAGGCGTAAGAGGAATTATATACAAAACTAGGCTGAATGAAATCTGTACTGGGTAGCCATGGTATCGAAAGTGTATTATTTTTAGCATTCATTCACATCATATAGTAACAGAGCGGCAACTAGGAAGCATAGTAGGCTTTGGAAACCTATTGCTAACAAAAAGGCATGTTAAACCAGAAAATGTCCATAGACCTATTGCATCAGTTCAGTTTATGCTGGTAACAGAAATTGTCTCCCATCTCTTCTTTTTCCTTAGTTTCTCTAATGGACCTGATACGAAGACATTAAAGGAACACATAGCTTATGTATGTTATTTTTCCTTTTTCCTTGGGTTTGCCCTGGCCTGGGAAGGTTTTGGCGAAGAATGTGTTCCAGTCTCTAATGAGTGCCAGGGAGAGGGATGGTCGTTTGGCTAAATCACAGGATTGGAGACTGAACAGTTGGGGGCCTTTTACTGGCCAGGCTCTGACACAAATTTGGGGCAAGTCATTTTATCTTTCCGTGATTCAATGCTTCCAACTAAAAAAACAGGGTCTTTTGTCAATTGAACTAAGTGGTAAACACGTTTTCAGATCCTCTGTGCAGTGTAAAGGTTATTTTCTTTTGAAACCATTTCAGAAACGAGTAGGGTCAGTGAGGCTTCCTGTATGCTTGGAAGTTCATTCAAAATTTTCCCAGCCACACCAAGCCTTTTTGCTGCTGGCAATTAGGAACAGGATGCTTTTTCCTTGAGATTTCCAGTACAAGGGTGCATTTAAAAAAAAAACATATATATATATATATGGACAGAATTTAGTTTCTTGCCAACTTAGGATACTTTCATTTCTGAGTCTAGAAGGGGTACTAGTGAAAAGGGAGGAGCTGGAGGACAGGAAATTAAACCGTGTGTTTTATCTTTGGGATTAGTTTTATTTTAAATTTTATGCAATGATTTGACTTGCTATATTTTTTAACCAGTTGGCTTGTTCATCAGAGGTGGTTCTGCATCAGGGCAGCCAGAGCACTATTCCACTCATATAATTGAGATAATTAAATCACAGCGAGATAATTTTATCTTCATTTTAATTCTGTGCATCACTCACAGAGCTTAATTTAACAACACATGCAGATGAAAGATTTTTAACTTGAGGTATCTGTGGTGAATTAAGGAATAGGAAACATTTCAGGATTTATTCTTCATTTGCTTGCATAACGCAAATGTTCTCCTGTAGCTTGATAATAGCAAAGCTTACACCTGGGAGCACTGCGCTCTAGACATGAAAGTCTCTCAACGATCTGAACTGAAAGGTCAAGCTCTGTTAGCTCGGGGATGTAGCTGACTCTGTTGTAGCCGGTTCTGCCACAGGAGGGTGACAGAGACATACTGGGATGCGGTGAGCAACTGGTTTTTGTATTCTAAAGTAATACGAATGCAATTTTTTGTGTGGGTGTTCCAATGCACAGTGGCTTTCAGCAGTGCTTAGGTATACTACCATGTTCGAGGAGGGGTGAAATAGAAGTGGAGAAGGGAAATGAGGGTGTTCAGACGGTGAAACAACTGCATCTCTAGGTATCTCATAATTTCGATCAAGTGAATTACAGTAAGAGTGGGGATTTTATGCACGAGTGGAAATCTTCTGCAACAGAATGTATTTTGTCATTAACTGAATGGACAATTTTGTCACTATGCGCAATTTTTGCTAAAAATAAATAAATCCATTTTGTAACTAAATGCATTTATTTAGAAACAAGGGTCGTCTGTCTGATTGGGAGGGAGTGGGTGTGTTGAGAAAGAGGTGGCTTGTGAGTCAGAACTCCTGGGATCTATTCATGGTTCTGCTTCTGATTCATTATTGGTTGGATCTCAAATCAGTGGAAATGGGGCCAAATTTCTGTGACCTAAAACAAGTTGCATCAAAGTAAAAGTCATATTTTAGGCGAAGAGTTTTTTAACCTGTCTTGCATACTAAAACACTGGAATTCTGACAGGAGACAGATGACGTACTTTTTCTCCAGTTCCTTCCCTTTGTCACGCTGTTTCCCTTGGGCAGTTGGTCAATTTTCTCTCCTTTCTCTCAGTCAACACAGAAGTTTTTTAAAAACCAAGACTCTAAATATCTGATGATTGTCAACACAGACTCATATATAGATAGCATGTCCAAACTACTTATTTTTTTTCTATTTAAGGGTGTGAATTTGAAGCTGATGATGTCCATTTTGAGTTCTGATTGCATCTTTGTTAAAAGTAAAAAAACAAAACAAAACAAAACAAAACCCAAAAAACTAATTCTGGGAGATGTTGAGGCTTTTTAGACAAATAAAAGATTCCATGGATA
Source organism: Dromaius novaehollandiae (assembly GCF_036370855.1). Taxonomy (NCBI): domain Eukaryota; kingdom Metazoa; phylum Chordata; class Aves; order Casuariiformes; family Dromaiidae; genus Dromaius; species Dromaius novaehollandiae. The sequence continues at coordinate 10,888,673 of NC_088106.1, forward strand.
GAGAATGAACATAATAATGGTGGATGCACCTGTTCTCTCTTACCCACTTTGACTGTAGCCATGTTCACTGCCTTTCGTTTAGGATCGCAGAAAACAAAGGAGCTTCCCTAGGCTATCAAATCCAGTCCCCACTGTTCACTGGAAACCATACGACTAGACTAAGAAAAATCCAGTCTACTCTCACAGTCCACAGTATGCTTCCCATACCAAACTTCTTATCTGTAGTGAAAAACAAAAGCCAAAACCATACTGTGTGACAGCAAAAGAAAAAAAAAGTTCAAGTGTTGCTGAAGACTTAGGTCCTTGCAGCAGTGGAGAATAAAACTTTCAGATAAAGCACTTATGTGGCAAATTTACCTTTTTGGGTGCTCTGCACAGAGCTGGTAAGTGCAACATAACTATAGGGCGATCCCATTTCCAGTGTGTACCAAGAGCCTGCCCCCCTGGCAGCACTGCGGTATTGAATATACACCTTTCTTTCTTGAAAATACCTCCAGTGGATGGAGGAGGGCGGTTTAATGTGGCATACATCCCATTACTGCAGATGGGATTTTGTGTGTGTGGGTGTGCGTGTGCGCGTGTGTTTCAATTTAGACTCAACAATATGGAAGCAATTCTCAAAGGGCGCTGTGTTCTTGTTTCATGTATAGTATAATGCTACTAAACATTAGAATAACTGAATCAATAGAATGTATAAATAGATATCTCCTTTACCCATCTGCACAGCTACAATGTGTTTAATGTATTAATTAAAACTTTCAGCGAAGAGAAAAATGAAGCTTGAACACTAATCTGAAAACATTCTTTTTTAACATGTCAGGAGTGTACTGTACAAAACAGCTTCCTTAACAACTTAATAAGCAAGTGAGAAACATTGCAGCAGGTAGCGGATCTTCAGTGATAACAGCTATTGCAAATGATTGATTAAAAAGAAAAAAAGACTTAGCTTAAATCTGTTAACTTGTGAAGACTTTTGGTTGTTGCTGAGTAAAGGGTAGAGATGTTACCTGCTCTGGGTTCAAGGAGAGAGAGGAAAGATTAAAAGGCATGCTTTCAGCTGTAATGCAGAATCAGATGTCTGTTCTCCCAAAGAGGAAATTTGCAGACAGTAACAAGGATTACACATCTAAATCCTTTTTGTGTTTATGTGACAATGCATTTCATAAGGTGCATTTGAGCTACATTTAATTAGAGCTAGAGCAGTCTAAAACCTAGTATATTGAAGAGTTCCAATACACTGTTATTTTTAATTGCAATTCCCATGAAATGCTATATATGTGGCAAAATTCTCCTTCCCACCAGTGTGAAAATGAGGTTGCTTCTCTGATACTGTTCTCACTGATGTAACTGAGCAGAGTTTGGCTCAGTGTAGACCTGTAACACAATTTACTTCTGCACCAGAAGTTGCTTCCTGTTCTGTGGGAGTTGTCATTCAAAGACGATAGTTGGCACTAGCAGCATCGTCTGTTGTGAAATAAATTCCAGTGAGCTCAGCTCGTTTCGTACCTCTTGGACTCCCTGGACGCATAGATTGCAAATATATTACTAGTGTTTTGGACTTTCCTGCATGGTTGCGGAGCTTTAGCAACATAATACCCTAAATTTCCCAGCTGGCAAACTTCCTTCTCAATAGATTTTCTAGGATAGGACTCTGTTTCCAGTTGCAAGTCCCGCTTCTGGAACTGAATTTCTCTTTGGCTCAGAACCTCAAATGAGGATATAATGGGCAATGAGTGGCAAGCCAGACTGTTGTAATACTGTGGTGCAAAACGTAAATGGTGTCAAATGAGCTGAGTATTATTTGTTATGACAGTGGCTGGATGGTAGGAGAAGGCTCTCTCTGCCGTGCAGATTGGAAGTACCAGGATATGGTGAATAGGGAAGAGGTGCTCCTACCCCTGTGGTGTAGAGGAGGAGGTATGCGTAGCTTTCTACTCTGCTCTTCGATCCACACCACAGAATGGTGGTGCCGTAAGTGATGAACCTCTCAGAGGTCCTCCATGCTTTGCAGTGAGATCATACTAGTGCCAAGTGGGGGACTGATGGAGGGTGCAGAGAGAGAGAGAAACTCCGAAATCCCACTGGATCACCCTTGCCATGTTAACTAACGTGATTTCATACTGTCACTATACCTACTTTTTCTATCACCGCACAATATTCAAATGGCGTTGTGCATCACAGTTGAAATCCCTAGTTTGAGGTGGTTGCTCTCTGGACAGCCCATGCCCAGCAGACTCTTATCCTGGGCTGTGCTAGAGACAAGTTAAAGCTGAATGTCTCCCATCAGGGACAGTCAGAATCACTGGTTCATGTACAGAGATACTGTGTCCCCCTGCAATGTGAAAACTATGCAGAAAATCAGGAAATAGCAAAAACTAAACCCCTAAGCATAAAAAGCTCCCTTCAGTTGTCTTTTTTTTTTTTTTTTTTTTTTTTTTTTGTAAACAACAATTCATATTTTCTACAAAACACAAGGGCTATGAACTTAAAAAAAAAAAAAAAAAATCAGCTAATGTCCTAACCTTAAGTAAACAGGTTGAGGGGCTGGGGATTTATGAGGATCTCTAAACAACACAAGACTACAATCAGCACAAAAGATCAGGCAATTCTGGTACTGTATATAGGCAAATAAGGTTTGATCTACTCCTGCTGTTGATGTATCGCCATTGACTTTAGTGGGAGTGTGCTTATCCCTAGCAGAACTTTAAGTAGTAGTTTATGATAAATAACTATGAATTTTCACAGCCATCAACAGACTGTAAAGGGAATTATCTGAAATCCATATACACAAGAAGCAGAATAGTGTGTATTAACTATTTCCATGTTACTTCTACTGAGCCTTTAGTAAACTACCTAATTAATTGTGTTTTCGTCAGTAGAAACCTTTAAAAAATATTTTATGTAATGTATTAAATATATACCTGGTCATGCTTCTTTTTTCCTTGTATGATATATGCTATTTTAACATGCTTATTTTTTCCTTATTGAAATTATTCTGGTTTTTGCTTGTAGAACTTGTTAGCAAATATTTATGGCTAATAACATTTTTTGCCATAATACAGTAAAGATTCGGGACTAAACCTTAGGCTGGTGCAAGCTGATCTGGCTTCCAGTGAAGCCAGTCCTTTAACTTTGTTAAGACTTTCAGCTGTAGCTACGAGAAGAATAAGAAAGTCAATGTAGCCCTAGTTCCAGCCTTACTGATCAGACCTGTAATTGCCCTGGGAAACTGAATGTGTTTAAAATGCCGTTGTTTAGATTAGGGCAGCTTATGAAAAATGTATTTACGAATATACTGTGTTTGCTGAATGTGTACGGTTGCGGGTGGGGGGGTGTGGAGCTAAGCAAAAGCATTCATTTTAAAAGGTGCTTTAATTGAAACTAAGCAAACTAAAGTGGAAAATTATTTATCCAAACAAACTTTGTATCCTATAAAGATGTGGGTACATACAGCACGCAAGTCTATTGCTTATTAGATTATTTCAGGCCTTCACAAGCTGTTTGCTTACTCCAAGAGCAACTTGTTGATAATAGGAAGCCTTTTGTAAGAAATGGCCCGAAAAACAATGGAAAGCGTCAGATTTAGCAAAGTGTCTAAGGAAAGTCTTAAAATGACACCCACACTATGAAGGGAAGACCAAATTTGCTTTTTCTGAAGGGAATTTGTGTTTGTCAGGAAGGGTTCCTGGCGGCTTTGTTTCCAGGCCTTGATGTGTGACCAGGAGCCTCCAGGCCTCCCGTCACCCCTGGCCTTATTCTGCCACCGCGCTGCCCACCCATACCGACACCGCAGGGGGAAGGGTTTCAGAGGAGGCAGAATCAAAAGCGGAGGGAGGAAAAAAAGTGCTTTTCAGGGTCTGATGTGTGGGAATCAAATGAGAGGCCTAGCTCAAATCCGGTCGCCAGGCAACCATAGTGATATGCTGAGGGAATATCATTAAAGTTGGAAACTAAGCAGTCGCTCTGAATTAGTAAACCTGACCGCCGTGTGGATGATGCACCAGAGCCTACCTCAGCCCCTGAGCTCAATTTCTGCACGTAGAGGGGGGAAAAAAGCAGCTGATTTGTAGAGTTTTTCATAAAAAAGACAATGGCTGTCCAGACATGGAGTTGGTGGTGAAATATGGTAACTGCCACGGTTGCAGCTGGCCCTCTGACACAAGATTAATAAGTTGCCGTTTCCTAGCCGACCAGAACCTAGTGGGAACTATCCGGCATTTTTCCATGGATTGTGGGTAACAGCCTTCCCGCAAGCTGGCCTACTTTACTGCTCTGTTTTTTGCAGATCGCCTAAAGTGCAGTAAACATCTGTGACTGCAATGAGGTCACCAGAGACCGGGTCCGGCGGCCGGACCTGAGCTAGCCTAACCTTTCCCCACGCGCGAAACAGAAGCGCTGCTTTAAACGCCGGTGCCTTCCGCCGGCGAGGTGGCTTTTTGCCATGTGTTAAGCACTTGGGCAACTTTTGCCGCGGTGGGAGCGGGGCGGGGGCGGAGGCGGAGGGGAGACGGGGTGCAGGGAGGACAATAGGACAAGCGAGCGGTAGCGAACCTATTGAATTAGATTTAGGCTGCGCTGAATATTATCGTTGCCGCGAACAAGCAAGGCTTATCTGCTCTTTCCTTCTTGAAAGGTTGAATGAAATTGAATTGCCAACCTCTGTATTTTACCACAGTTTGGTGAAATGGCTCAGAGGCACACACGAGCGCTGAAAAGGAAGCCAGGTTGAGTCAAACTGCAAAGCGTATGTATATGTTTCTGACAGCAACATCTCAAACACAGTGTGACATGGCATAACATTTAGAGGTAATTTGATTACAGGCACAGTGTAATGCAAATCAGACTTTCCCAAACATGTTAATTTTTTATCACAATAGCTCAACAATATAGTCGTCTTTTAATTTATTTTAAAGCTAGGCTTTCAATTATGTTAAAGCGCTGTAATATAATTGCGTGCGTTTGCCCACAAATTTTAAAGAGCTAAAAGATCACAGAATTCACAGGCTGCTGGCTTTTTAGGTTTAATTTTAAATGATGATATGAAAATCTTTCTTTATCATATATAGTCATTAGAAGGGAACTGTTTCAATGGATCCTGAGGCATCGAAATTCTGAAAGAACAGGTTGCAACTTTAACTAATTGATTTTTCTGGGCAAAAAAAAAAGCGCATGCATTTGTGAGTGTCTTTAAACTTCTCTACAGTCAATTTAACCATTTAGGGCCAGATGCAGCTGAGTTAAAATTAATTTTTGATATTAATTTCATTGAATACATAGGTAGGACCTGTCACAGTTGCTCTGTGTTCCCTGAAAGCAAAAGTGACAGATATGTGCTTCTGTTTCTGGGTTTGCTTCTGTCTTTCTGTGCAGCAGTGGTGAAATATGTTCCTGCTTATCTTGCCTCAGTTTCCTTAGTATAACACAGTACATTCAGATTTACAAATGAAAAAGATCACAAAGAAGCTGAATTTGAATTGTAATATCGACCCAGGGAGAACATTCTTAAATTTTGAGCTTCTGCTTTTAGAAATAGCTTTGTGAAGCCGTTTTATTTGGATGATTCAGAGCTAATGAAACTTTAAGCAGTGATAGAGTCCTGATGGTAGGATCTATCCTCCAAGCTGGAGCACAGCATAACCCCAAACATCCAATGTCTGTCAGATACCAACCAAAAGACTTGGCACTGGGAGGTGGTTGTCATCAGTATGCTATATAATGGGCACTGGAAATCGGTCCGATTTGAGGGAGCACTGAAGTGTCTTACTTGGTGGAATAGGAGAAGCTGATGAGAAGTGGAGAGCTGGTCTGGCATGGATAGCTGAAATTTGATCAAACCAGTGAGTGTGGAAAGCAAAATCAGATTTGAAGTGAACTGCAGCTGAGCACAACCAGGGAGTAGCCCAGGTGGTGGGAACCCCGAGTGAGAGCCGAGTCTGAGTATGTAGTCGTTAGCTTTTCTTTGCTATCAAGGCAAGGTTTGGGAAGAAGTAATATCTTGTCTTGCATCTGTGATATAGCTGGAAAAACTGTTCTAACATCATGTGTGCCAAGTATATGTGCCAAGGAAGGACTCCTTTTTAACACATTTAAAAGAATAAATAAAAGAAATATCCCTTAATCAGTATACAAGATGAACCCAAGATATAAACACAAGTGAAAGTTAATATAGAGTAAAAATGTCCTGCACATCAGCTGATCTGCCACAATATGATATACGTGCTTTTAGCTCATGAAAACTGTGAAACAATTCAGGTTGGCTTAGCCCTCTGCTCTGAATTAAAGACAGGAATTAGCTAATTCCAGTTACCTGAGCTGCAAGCTTAGAGCACATGCACAGCCAGTTACCATGAATCAGATGTTGTGTCTCTGTATGTTTACATCCCAAGTTTATATGAACCATTCCCACTCGGTCGTCATGAGAGAGGGCAAGTTGCCTTCGGCTCTGCAGCCACAGAAACATTACTGCTGTTTGCTGCCTCTGCGTCTTTATGGGATGGTGCAGTTTTTGCTTTTTTTCTAGTTCTTCATGTAATCTCCTGTGCTTTCAGGACACACATATTTCTCTTTGAGAGATTTACCTGGCCTGGAGTGATGAGAGAAGCTTAACAACATGGTCCCTTTTATTTATGAGAGCATTCCTCTCATGATCTCTGCCTGTCTCAGAAATGAGGATTAAGTAAGGTTCTGCTTCCCGTATATGTTTCTCTCATATGTCCCAATGACTCTATAGTCTGCAGATACTTAGAAACCAGGTTTTTAATGAATATGAGTATAGTAGTCTGTCATTCACTAATATGTGATGTACCTTTATGGCTGGAAAAATAGGGAATTTTAACAGTGAAATCAAGGAAAGAAACATTAATTCACAGTTACAATATTAGCACCTCCTATTTACTGCACTGTATGTCTGTCTGTGAGTAACATTGTTTGTATCGATAGCCTATGCTTATGTTTTCCTGGAATAATTTAGCTTTACAGTATGCGTTCTTTCCACCAAAATCCCCTAAGCCTCTCTGGTTGTATAGCATTTCTTCATCCTTACTGCTGCTTGACACAGTTGGCCCTTGCTATGGCAGAGGCATTGCTAAGTGTGTTTTCCACTGGCCTCTGCAGCTTTTCTGGTTTCACTGGTTTCTGTAGTCGGTTGCACTCTTCTTTTTACGCAAGGAGGGTCTCAGCTGCCTGAGTGTGGTCTCCTTGAGGGAACAGGTCTCCTCAGATCTGGCTAAGAAGGAAGCAATGCCCTCCATTCCCTCCTGGCAGCAGCCCTTCAGGTGAGAGGGCAGGGCTGACTGGGCAGAGGAAGAGGCAGCTTGCCTCAATTATGGAATTTCCAATTATTAGAGCATTAACTCAGGCCCACTTCCTAGCTACACGTCAGCCACTTGCTGCTTGGCTTTAAAAATCGACAATCAGTTTGCATCCCTGTCTGTCTGCATTGCTATATATCCAAGGGAACGGAAAGGGTGAGGCGCAGAGGGCCCAGTGGTTCTCAACGTTAGTGAGACGCTGATGTGATCTCCTGTGAGTGTTCTTCAATAAGTGATGAATGGGATGTGTAAGCACAAGAGCACATCTTCTCGTTACCTGTGTGTACCTTTCTCGGTATCAGATGTCTGTATTACTACTTCTTCCATTGTAACCCAGGACTGTGATTGTGAACTGAATGTTCTTTATCTATTTAATAGTCTTACATAATTGAGTATCTGGAAGAGCCGAATAGCCTGGTCAAGAAGCATCATTCTTCTGTAATCCTGAACTGATGGGGTTCATTTGGGTTTTGAATTTATATTGCTTTTTTCCCCCTCATATAGAATCTATGCCTGTGCTTTTGGTACTGTTCTGACTCTGCAGGATGAGCAGACAGAGAATGCCAGTTTAGGCACTGTATGAAATAGTGTGCAGAGGATAAGAGCTGTCTTTCTGATCAGATCTGACAGAAAGTAAGCATCAATTGGTTTTTACTAGTTCTGAGGGTTTTCTATGTACAGTGTAAGAAATGACTGTAAGATATGACTGTAAGATGCACAATATAAGAAATGACTATAAGAAATAAGAAACTGCAAAGTGGCTAAAGTCTCTTGCCTCTACTAATATTTCCATAAAGCTTTCCAGAGCACCAAAGCTGGGAACAAGCTGGTCTGGAACTGGAAAAATTGTCCAGATAATCCATTTGTCCCTTTGAAGTATCTTGTTCAGATTTTGAAGTTTCACATAAAAAATAACTGATTAGCAAATTAAAAAACTATGCAGAGAGTAACGTGCATGTGTTATTAGTGGGCCAAATCCTGTCTTTGTTGAAAGTCTGCTTGCTCTGCAAAAGCTAACTTTTGAGACAAAGCAAGTATTAGGCAAAAGAGAGCTGTTGGATGGGCTGATTGATTTTATCTGTGTAGCACATATTTCTAATAAAACAAAAAAAAATCTAGATCAAATATAATACAAGAAGGTGGTACTGGAGAAGAACTATTCTGGATTTCATGAGCAGTTTATTGGACACCTAGTTAAGAGGAATTACCTCACGATCAGCTTGCAGTGTTCCTACTGCAAGTGCCATGGTAAATGGCTAATTCCCTGTGCTCTTGCTTTTCTTGGCCACCATTGCAGCATGCCTTGGGCCAGCAGGTTTGCCCCGTAAGTAGATGTGATTTAACCCTTATGGTTCTTTTTCCTCTTGGCTGTCGGCTGGTGGCAAAGGGCCAAACGCTAACAACCGTAATGGCTGAGCAGCTGGGTCTCCATGCATAACATCTTAAAAATTACTTATGTTCTGGCTCCTTCATTGCAACATGTTGGTCTCTTCCTGTTTCACTGGAGGGGTGGCAGAAGCGAGATCAGCATTCCCTGGGAATGGCCAGGGCTGAGGTTTTCTCCTTTTCAGGAAAAAATTCTTTTGTTTTAATGTTGCTGAGCACGGCAAACGCTGAAGTAAACCTTGTTTCTTAATTCACAAACAGATGAGTGACTCCTTTCTTTAATTATACACTATGAAAGTTTGAGAGGATTTCTTCTGGTTGTTGCTCTTGTCTGTGATCTTCCTCTCAGAAATGGTAAAGCGTTTGAATGGTTCTCAAACTCTTCGCTGTCCTGGACAAGCCAGGACTAAATTCTGCCTGTTGGATTCCTGTAGATGACTGCCAAGGAGAACGAAGGCATGTTTGCCTTTGAGGTAGAATTTAGCCCTCGAAAAATCAGTAATGCACAGGGGAGACAACTGTTTACTAACACGTGACAATTATAAATGTTGTATTATGCTGGTAAAGCTACAGTAATACCAGAAGTTTGTCGCTGAGTTGGTAGAAATGTACTGAAATTTAAGGTAGTGAGATTACTTGTGTAAAGCTAACAAATGCAATAATGAACCTGCAAAACTTTCCATAAGCAAGAAAAGAAATCCTTTTTGTTTCATTTTATTTTAGGCAGGCAAGTGGTTTTGCTGTCAGCACCACTTGTAAAAGTATAATGAAACTGAATCATTTTAAACAAACCCTCAAATACCCTATACTTTGTGTTAGGATTATGCAAGGGAGAGAGAATAGTAACTTCTTAACAAAAAAGAAGCAATATGTGACACTTTGTCTGTCAGCACTGGTGAAGTGAAATACGCAAGCTTATTTAAAATTATTATCGAATTTTACTTCACACAGTGGTATAATAAAGGAAGCAGAAATGGCGTGGAATCTAGTCAACCACAAGGACATAGACAACACGGGGTAGTGCAGAATCGATAAGGAAGAAGGTATGCAAGCCACCTGTGATGGGTAACGGGTCTCGATGTGGGATTCCTGTAAATTATCCTTGGCAGTGTGGAAGTGGACACTGAGGAATTATCCAGCCAGAACTGGTAAGGACATAACATCATTCTTGTGTGTGAATTTGAAAGGATCAGGCCCTGTATGGGGAGATGTAGTCTTTTTCCAATACTGAAGGATTAATGTGGCTAAAGTTAAGCAGCATGGAGGAATTTTTTTTTTTTTTTTTTTTTTAAATGCTCAGTGTTAGCACTTCTTCTGCTGACCTAGATGAGAGAAGAGCTTGGCCAGCACTGAAGACTTTAGAAAATCCTACTGGTTTCTGTATACGTGTTCTCAAATCCTTAACTCCATGCTAAATCAGCCCTTCCAATTTTAAAAATGATTAATGACTCACTTAAACCAGATTCAAAACTCGTCGAAATCTGTGAAGAGAATCCTGATGGTTTCAGAAGGCTTTGGATCAGTTTCAGATTTTTTTTTTTTTTTTTTTTTTTTTGCAGTAGCTTTGATATTTTGTCCAATAATAATCAGGCAGAAGGGCATTTGAACTGGATGTGTTGATTGGTACCAGTTACATGTCTTAGCTTTGTGGCATTCAGAGTAGAATTCATATTGCTTTGAAATATAAATTAACAGTAGAAATTTTTCTGAGATAGAGATACAGATTAGATTTAGTATTTTTTCATGCCATCCAGGGTTCAGTTATTTCACTGCTGTTCATGTATCGTTGAGGGACAGGAAATCCTAGAGATAAATATCCTCAGGTAGATATGACGAAGACTAAACTGATGTTAACTTCAGGGAATTTATTTTGTGGGTCACTTTGTGTTGCAATTCAGTGCAACTCGTTTGGCTATAACTTGATTTCTTTTTCTGCTTCTTTTGCATTTTATTATGCTAGATTGTGATGTGAATGGGGGAAGGAGGGGACTAGGCAAAAAGCACTTCCTTGAAGTGTGCAGTAACGAGGTGTGCAGTAATCACCCTTTCTACCTGATGAGTCCCAGGCCTGCTCTTGGCCTCGTGGGACTCTTCCCAAATGATACAAATGAGCTTAGTGTTATACCTGGGTTTGTTATCTATGGAAATTTGATATGGAGGTGGAAAGGATCCGTTTTTGCCTAATCCAAGAGGCCAACTAAGGTGCTACTTAGGCGAACTTTGCAAAACTCTGTGGATGGAACGAGGGGCTGCCAAAACCTCCCACCCCTCCCAGATCTCTACAGCCAAAGAACCAGCTTCTGCATGAGTGACTTGTAACAGACTCAGCGCCTCCTTGGCTCACACCAAGGACAGATGCTTGATATTGACTGGATGCATTTGTTTGTGCTGGAATTGTGTTACCGTGTATTCATGCAACTTCCCCAAAAGAGAGATGTTTTCCTACTTGTTGTGTTTAAATATCTTCCAGTTAGTAATCTGGTAATACTGTTGACAAAAGAAAATCATTTCAGAGCAGAGTATACAAATCCTGGAGATATTTCTTACAGGGGGACTGGTCCTTCATTAGTGCCACAGCGGAATTCAGTATTGCTAACAAAGCAGAATGTGTCCGTGATATTAATGTAGTGTGATCAGCCACTTGACGAGGGAGTAATTCATAGCATACACTAACATGGCTTTGACGGAGCTTTGCTCACCCTTTTAAAAGAAGACAGGGCTGTTGTTTTGGGGTTCAGTCCTGGCCCTTCTGAAGGCATCAGGATTGCATTGTCTCTTTGAGGTGTATAACAATGGGAACGCTGTCTCTTCCTGACAGGCCCTGTGCTATGCCTCTGTTAGAAAACAGAGCTCAGAGGTCTACCAAAAAGCCCACTGTGCCTGGAAATATCAGACAATGAGAAACTGAATTAATAGAATCTGACACAGTTTTACTGTAGCAGCATGTTTTTCCTTTCTTAAATATATTTTCCCCTTCTCTCGTTAACAGATTGCTGGATGCTCTTTTCAGAAACGGAAAAGTTGCAAAAACAAAACAAAAGCCCTAAAGATATTGGGGTTTAAGGGTTTTTTTCCTTTAATTTTATATTTTTTTCAAAAAAGATACCACACAAAATGTCAAGCACGGTCTGAAGTGCTGCTGGCAGAGTTAAGAAAGTGGTTCTCTGACAAAAGGAGTCAGGTTGTCTTTGACTATCCATTTGAACATTCAGACCTGGCTGCAAGCCCAAACTAGAAACGTTGTCCAAATTTTGGGAGTGTTTGGATTCTGCTTTTTGGTTTGCTCTCATATTGAAGCAGGAATTACTGACTAAATTTGTGCCTTCATCTGTCTTTGCACACAAAATACTTGGGTTGCTTGAAAGTAGAGTTTTTTGGCCTTCTGGCTACCTAGGACTGGAAAGTATCTAACTTGTATCTAATGGATAGTGGTTGGGTCCCTTATTCTAGTAAAATACTTGCCCTATCTGTATACTCATACCAGTAGCCTGGTTTGAGACCTCCATTTTGGGATATGGGACCATGGAAAGGGAATTTACTCAATTTTCAGTGCTCAGTTTGTTCTTTCTTGGGTGAAATTCCAACTTTTCTGACATCAAACGATGTTTTGCTGTTGGCTTCAGTCTGCCTAAGGTTTTACCTATCAGATATTCTTGTACTGCCCAAACTAGCTGCTCACATGAAAAGGGGGCAGGCAAAGGCTCCCTTTCATGTTTCAGATTTTGTGAGTTTCCAAGACATGTTCTCAGTCTGCACGAAGTGAGTTTTGAACCATTGTACAATGCAGAATGTCTGTAGCACCAAGGATGAAGATCTGTCCTTAGATCTTCTCCTTTCCATCTCTGGCAACCCCCTGCAGCCAGAGTTTGGAAGCCAAGCAGTGCACACCAGTTGGACGAGACATGGCATCCTGTAGCAATAGCAGTAGTAGAGCAATTATGGTAAGCCTTTAACTAGCTGTAGAACGAACATGTAACATTCCTACATCTGCCATAATGCAAAATAATCTGTTTATATTAGGAAAGACATTGCGTTCTGCTCACTCATCTCTTCCTGGGCTTGTCTGCACAGGGCTAGGCTTCCATAACCCATAATAGGAAAACACACAATTGCCAAAACCTTGGGATTTGAGTGTTTAAAATTATTTTTTAATATTACTGCAGTTGCTCTTTCTTCACAGTCAAAGGGCCTATTATTGCTGCTCTCACTCAGAGTCATAGTGGGATATTATGGAGCTTGGTACTTATCCCATGGTCCACAGGATCTGCTTTCAGCCATGGGACTCTTCCAGATTAACACATCTGGCCTTGAAGCTCTCTTCACCGCCAGCAGCAGCTGCTGGTAGAGCCCAGACATGTTGGCCCATAAGCAACCCTCTTACGCTGCTTCGCTGTTCTGTCTACAGCCTGCAGGCAATTTTTGTTGATGTCCGTTGCCCTCTGACATAGCTGGTCTCCACTTCAGAGTAGACTCCGCTTTTCCCCCAGCCCTGTTTAAATGAGACCATTTTACTACTGTTCCATCTGACGGATGCCTTTAGCAGGTCCGTTTTATTAATTTCAATAAACAGATTTTTGAATTTAGCAATAATGTTTCCCTAACGAAGTACCGATAGAGTTCAAAGCACAGCGCGGGCGTTTGCGATCGCTGCTTGGCGGGGCTGTGCCATCGATGCGCTCGCCTCTAGCTGCAATTACAAATGGCTGAATTCTTGCCTGGTTAAAGAGAGTTGGACTGAGCTCTAAACAAGATGCCAAGTTTCAAGAGCTTTCAGAACTCGGAGTTAAATCAGATGAAGGCTTAAGAAGCTAGATCTTTAGGTGAAACATATGGCTAAAAATCACAGGTTTTTTTCCTGATAATTTTCTAATGCAACAAATGCGTTGCTCGCTGTCTCCTGTGTGAAGCAGGGTAATGACTGCATGAGTAGCTCTAAGTATGTGGCCAGTTCCACCGAAGGGTTAAACTTGTGCGCATTGTTAAGTTCTCTGTATGCGATTGCCATTCCGGAGCCCAATCCCGCATTCCTGAGCAGTCAAATTTCCCCTGGAAGTCAGTGGGAAGTTTTTAGGTGCATAGCAATGGGCTGCAAATAAGAGAGCTTCTTGAGAAGCAGGGGACCCACCATTTTCAAGCTGAAAACCAGTCGCCTTGAAAGTTCCCTCTGTGCTCTCCCTCAGAAGCAGAGAAAGGAAACTTCATTTGTATTTATCCTCTCATGCTGAGTGGAACAAACATTGTGTGCCCATCAAAGAACACATGATTTTTTTTTTTTTAACTAAAGATGAAAGATCTAAATTTTCTTGCACCTTCCTTCCAGCAATGCATTTATTTATATGAATGAATGTCACCAGGCAGTTACCACAGGTTGTTGCAAGCGGCATTTTGGTGGGGTGGGGGGGAGGTGTTAAAGCATATTCCACTTGTGTTTCCCTTCCTATTTTCCCCCCACGATTCCCAGTTTCAGCTCTTCCCCCAGCCTCATGTGGGCAGGGTGCCTGCAAGCAGCACTGCCTGCAAAGAAAGGAAGCAGTCCAAGTGTACGTTTCCTTTGCCTTATGCCCCATATTATTGGTTATTTGTTGTGCTAATTCGGCAGCGTAATTCCCAAATACAGCCCCCTTGAATTGTTGTGGTGAGAACTGCTAACTCGGTACAGAAGATTTCTAATGATCTCCGTGGTCTAATTTTGCTATGTGGTTTAGCAGGCTCCATGTCCTGGCTGTTTAATAATATCACCGATTTACGAAGTCCCACCACTATATAAAAAAAAAATCCTTTCTGCAATGCGATTAAAATTTGTTTCTCAAGCCATAAAGCAGCCTGTGCAGAGTGTGCAAGTTAAACAGCCAGGCCACTCTCGTCCTTTGTCCTTGGAGGCTTTCGGGGACGATGTGGTAGTGCCCTCTAGTGAAAAATCTCCGCAAGGATTTTGCAGAGCACAATGCAGGACTTTGTTCCAGAGTTTCTGACAATTCTCTCTTTTGGATTCTATTTTGGGACAGAATTGATTTATGTCTAAATATTTCCAAAGCCAGCAGCTAGTGAAGACATTACTGTCCAAAAAATAATACCTGTTTCCATACTTTTCAGAATCGGTGGGTGTTTTTTCACCTTTCAACTACTGTATTAACAAATGAGCCATGGTTAAACATTTCAAAGAGGCAGAATTTTTATTTTTGCTCTTATACATCACTCGTGCCAGCAGGGTTTTGCATGGCTGAAGCCTTACAAAGTTTGTAGTTGAAGGACTCTGTCCAGTTTCCAGGGAATTTAGTACCCAAACTCTCATTAGACTTCCGCAGGAGCAGGACTGGGTTCACTGAATAGTCATATGCTATTAAAAGATAAACTGTCAGCCTGAAATGTTACCAGAACAGTTAGCTTCCTCTACTCTTGATATTTGGGGGAGAGAAAAAATTAAGAAAAAATTGGGGGGGGGGGAAGGAACAGACATGTATATTAGTTGTAGCAAAATTTCAGAAAGTGCACAAAAAAAAGTACACTTTTGCTGCTGTTAGAGAATATCTTCTCTCTGTATCCTCCTATACACATTTTATTCTCTTCTTGACCATAATCATAACATACTAGAATGTGACCAAACTGGTGACCCACTGGGTCCAGGTGTTGGCTCACTTTTTAAAATTTTTGATAAGCAAAATCAGTGAACTATAATTTATCTACCATGTACAGTTTATTATGTATACTCTTATATACACTATTAATATGGCAGTGTGTTTCATGTATCCTGTAATGGGAGTAGATCTATCATTGTCAGTCCTGTATTTTGTGGACAGAGGACTTCTGCTGTTACTGTTATTTATGTTCAGATAGCACGAAGGGGCCCCACTGAGAGCCCGATGTGCTTGGTGCTGTACAAATGTGAAATGAAAAGGCAGAGTCTATCAAGTCAGTTAGTCCCTATTTTGAATATTTTGTTTCATTTAAACATCAAACTTCCTGTGTCATAAACAAACAAAAAGGCATCCTGTTAACTGACGCATTAAAGAGGTCAGATCCTGTATTTCTTCTGTGATGGGGAGGGGGGTGAAAGGGGAAGTGATGCTATTGACCTATATAAGTGCTATTCAAAGTGAGCAAAAGTTAGCCTAAGAAAAGCTGAAATGTTCTGCGTGATCCTCTTCACATGGAAAGGTCAGGAGGTGGGGAGAGAAAATCAGGAGAAAAAGATGTGATTAAAATGAGGTTTTATTTTTGTTTCAGGTTAGGGGAGTGGGAACTGATTGAACATTTTAGACATGAGAGCAGAGTAAGAGACATATCCCTCAGTGCCAGGGTTATCCATGTAACCCAAAGACCCTTTTTATTTAAAAAGCTATTGCTTGTGATCTTTTCCAAAGAGGGAATCAATAAATGTCCACCAAAGTTGCTCTTTTGGTCAAAATGATAAATGAACACCGAAGTGCTATAAATTGGTAGCAACCAGCATAGTGATCCTGGAATTCAACAGGAAAACCAATAAGGGCAAAGCAACACTGCTTTCTCAGTGGCTCTGCAGTTGCTGCTGACATTCCCAGAAATGACCCAGATATTTGGCATGGACTTCAAAAGGCATAAAAATAAATAAATAATTGTTTTGCTTTCCCTTGGAACTAAATTAAAAAAAGCAAGCCCTCTTGCACCGGGGCCCTCCTGCATCGCAGGAACAGTCAGGGCTGGCACTGTGCTCCTGAGCTCGAGTCAGGAACGTAGCTGGTGCTTCCTAGGATCCCGAGTCTGCACTACCACGAAATCCAGCGAAGGTAAGGGAATGCACATCATTCTCCCTTGCACCACTAACAAGATTTCCTCGTGTTTCCTGGGGTTTTATTTCCTGTTGGCTGCAATAGGCTAGCTAACTTCTGGTAAGAACGGGCTGATTTTCATCCTGAAGTCATAGACCCCCAAATGACAAAAATTGTTCTGTATTCCTTTGCCTTCTGTCAACTTTTTTTTTTTTTTTTCCTTAAACCAATCTGTATTTCCAGCCAGGCTTTTATTTAAAATAACCCTCTCATTCAAAACCTTGCCTGTAACTTTATCCCAGTGGTAACTCTTACCTGCCATACTAGCCCCAGGCCCTTGTAGCACTTGACATCATCTTTTGGACAGGTTACAGAGCCTATTGAGGCAGTTGTTAGAAGCAGATTTACTCTGCAATGTGGAGCCAACCACAGAAGAAAATTAGTGCATTTATCTGTCAGCATTAGGCTAGATTATCAATCCAGCGCACTAGTCACAGGATCTGGTTTTTCTTTCTCTGGGGAAGTGAAATTGATATACTGGTAGGCAGTAAAGGTGTCAATTATAAACAGGACATTAGCATGAGAAAGTAGGCAAATGGCTAGTTTTAGGCAACAGTCTTTTTTTGAGTTTCAGTATAGGCCTGAAAAGCAGGCTTTCCTTCCTAATAAACAGACTTCCTTCCTAATAAACAGACTTCCTAAAGAGAAGGTGAAAAATTGAGGAGAAATTAAACTAAAAATTAAAAAGCAAAATTAAAAAGAATGTGAAAAAATCCTTCAAAGAAAACAGAGGACTCAAAAAAAAAAAAAAAAAAAAAAAAAGCTATATCTTTTCTCTTTTTTTGCAATTCTGCTAGTGAATTTGAAGACTCTGTGAAGGCCACAAAGTATTACTCATCCACAAAGGTCTGCATATGCAAGCCCATGTATGACATGGAGCAAATAATTTGCAGTAAATTATTTAATGTGAAAATTAGCTGCTTTTCCTGGTCACACTTAATTTGTGAGCAGACTGCATTTTTTCAACTGTTGGGACTGCAGTAGCATTCAGATTCCCCAGCCCTGTTTTATTAGGTGCTGAACAAATACCCTTCCTGAAATAGTCCCTGAATTACTTATTCGCGCAGGTGCCAAACACTGTTCGTTTGCTTTTGAATTCTCTGGGGGGCTTTTAAAGAGTTTGTTCTGAGGAACATCAGGCTGACCTTGGTAACTGCTGTGTTTTAGATTTTTTTGCCATACCTGTAAAGTTTTCTATTACCAAGCCCCACCAACCCATTGCTATTCCCATTATCCACCCACATGTAAACATTTCTCATGAAAAAGTTAGATAGTTGCCCCCCGCAATTACGTTCCATTGTATACGGATGAGTATGAGCTACATGATCTTTGATTTTTTATGAACAAGTAGCAAATAGTAATCTTTTGTCCCTAAACCCCATATAGGTGTTTTTAGTGTCTTTGACCATCATATATAGAATATGTTTTCTTTCTGCCTTCATGTGCCACCAGGCAGAAGTGCTACTGAAAACAACAGGTTGCCTTGAGTTGAAGGGGCTGTGGGAGTCAGCTGGTGTCAGAGTTTGGGATTAGTCCCCTGCACAGGCTCTGCTGCCTCCCGTGCTCAGGGACCCCCTTTCCTGCGTGGAAAGATCTTAATCAGAAACAGATTTTGCCTCGCATAGGCAGGGTGATGTTGGAAGTCTTGCTTATTCCTAATACGAGAGGAAGTATCTCCCCTTCTCCCCCCCCCCCCCCGCCTTTTGTCTTTTGAAATATATTTAAAAAAACACTCCTAAACAGCTGGATTAAGATATCAGATAGCTGATAATCTGGGGGGGGGGGGGGGGCGGACGGAGGGCAGAGGGGATGATGAGCAATTTCTTACTTTCATGATGCACTTTGATACAATAGTGTTTCCAAAATTTTTTTACAACAGATAGGAAAAATGGAAGCGAGACACTTCAGGACATGCATGCCGGGTGCCTAATTCCCATGGAATTTCCAGGGGAGCTGAGTCTAATACTCCTCGTGTCCCTCCCCTTTATTTTATTTTGTAGGAAAGCTAAAGTTTGCCTTTATATTTCTAGGTCTGTTCTATTCATAAAGGCTTGTTCTGTTTGTTGGTACTGCAGTTCTGACTAAAATGTGAACCTCCAGAAATACAACTTGATCCCGATGGTGAATATATTTTGGGAAAGACTTTTCCACTGCTGACTTGAGTACTTAAGTACTTTTCCATGTAGAATATATCAGTCCTAGTGCATGCTAGTTTAACATTGGCTATTCAGAAGTACCTGAATGTAAGGCTTAAATTCACCTTCCAAGAATGTCTGGGAAAACAAAATCTGGTAACTTGCTATTAAAAGAAAGCAGGAGCAAATCTATGTTTAAATATCTGCCATAATTGTGCATGAAAAAACGTTAATCCTTGTTTTGCATTTTTCACTACTGGTATGAATGGGATTGTGTGCATCAGTTAACACTAGTTATTGTAAAAGGACAGAAGGGCCAGGCCTCAGAGATTCTGAGGCCACTGGGAAGATGTTATTTTTTAATCTGTTTTTTGCACAAATGGTATCATGAGAGTGTATTTGCACGTGCCATTTCCCTGCCACACTCCTTATGGTCGAGAGGACATAACGCAACCGTCATTTTCGAGGCAAGCACTTGCTCTGCACGAGGCAGCAGCGGTGTGGCATGTGCTGACTGTATCCACAATACACAGGTCATTGCATGCTAACCACCTGCTCTCTGTCTTCCAGTCAATTAAATCGGAAATTGCTGGTAAATCGCCTCTGGTGCAGACTCGGAGCTTTCCGCTGTATTGCTGTATGTTGTATGCGTGTATTGTTTTAAGGGCTGATCGACTTTTTTTCCCTCTCTCCCAGAAGGGGAATCAGGCTGTGATCTGTGGAGGAGCACAGGTCAAAGCTGCTCAGTCTGCAGCTATAATTTCTGGTTTGCGGGTCTGTTCGGAGGCGTGCGTGCCCTAATATTACCGCAGCTAAAGGGTTAATGGGAAGATTGAATTGCCTCCCCATCTGATGCCGATTCCTTGGCCTGCAACAACTGGTGAGAGCAAAAAGCTGCAGATCAGACAGGAGGGAGAGAGGGAGTGCCTTTGGCATGGGAATGGGGATGCTGCCTACAACAGAAGGGAGGCAGGAAGCCTAAGAGACTGGAAATAACTAATTTCAGTTCCCTCGGCCAAGGTGCCTGGGTTAAATTGCAGAAAAGCGAGTGAACTTGTGTTTCCCCACACTCAGACTCCAAGCTGGCAGCTCTGCGTGTGCAAGCAGGCTGGGAGCGGAGGGTCTCCAGCCCTAGGCGTGCAGCTCCAGCCGGGATGCTGTGGATGTGGGAGGACCGCGGAGCACCGCTCACGGGTGCCCTGGCTGGTCTCCTCAGTCCTTAGAGAGCATCTCGTTCTGGTGGAGGTCCTCCGTGCCTTGCTGTTACGTTCCTGTTACGAAGGCTCCCCCAGTTTAGAAACATGTCCCTACACATGCAGTCTGTTGTTACTGGAAAATAACCTGAGGCAAACCGTGACTCTTTGCCTGTCTGTGTTATAACTCCTTATTTCTATGGGAAATTGCCGGTCTCTGTCAGGCTGCTCCCAAGCTCAGGAGCAACGTATGTGTTTGGGCAGAGGTAGAGATTCAAACTTTTATTTCAGGGGCTTAGGAAATCTTCTGGGCACCAGCAAGCTCTGATGGCTTACAAAAGTCCTCCTAATGCTCATTTATTTGCAAGAAGCATAGTATTTAGTCCTACTAGGCTTTTCGTAGTCCTTCAATGGGGAAAGGTGGTGCTGGGAGAGAAGGCCTGTCTCTCCTGTTAAGATTAGCATGGACAGATGAATTCGATACAAGACTCTGACAGGTAAAAGACTACAGCTGGTAAAGGGTAACAAGATCGCTACCTGTCACCTAACGCTGCTTTAGTAAAACATAAAAAGAAGGGGAAGCTGTCTCCATAGGGCATAGTGGACCATACTTCTCCCCTTGGAGCAGTCTGAGGCGGGGAAATGCTTCAATATTTTTGCCCAAAGTTTTCTGGATGTTTTGCTTTTGTTTTGCATATAAGAAAGAAGACCCTATGGGAACAGCTTGGAAAGAATCAGTGCGCAAAGCTCAGTTTTTCTGTGTCTCTTGGTGAGTCTGCCTGGTATCTCGCACTCACCCAGCAACAAAATGATGGCTAGAAAGTGGAGCAAGGCGCCTGACAGCTCTACCCTGGTCAGTAAGCTGCCAGCAAATGGAGGCAGTCCAAGCTCTTCATCTTCATTGTCGTATATTATGCTTTTCATAGGTAACTGTAACATAGATTTTTGGCAGCATTGTTGAGGAGGAAAGAGTGGTTTTGCTCCACCTTTTCCCAAGTGTGCAACTCGGAATCAGTCTGGTGAAATCAAAGGCCCAGGGACTTCTTGCTGCTCCACAGAGTTGCTATGCAGTGAGTCACTGCCATCCATCGACCTGTTGTTGCTCAGGCTCTTAAAATTCGGGAAGTGTTCTTTAATTTGTTTTTACTTGTTTTTTCTTCATCAAGCAGTGAAAAGCAAGCCAGATCTGTAGCAAGAATAGATTCAGGGAATTCTCATACAATTTAGCAAATTATTTACTCAGTCCCTCTTTAACAAAGCTACTTTCATGAGAAGGGGACAACTTGTGTGAGTAAGATTTGCAGGATCAAGCTCAGATGTAGTACCAGTATTCAGAATTCCAATCTGTACATTTCAGAAGCAAAAAATTTCACATTACATCTGCTGAAGCACTATCCGAAGTTTCTGGATAGTTGAAAAATCAAACTGAAAAACTTCGTCTTGTGTAGTTGTTAAAATTGTCTGTTCAGTGCAAAGGGTAGACTTAAAGGATTGTAATATGATTGAAAAGGGCAGATCTGATGACCTAGAATTTTAAGAGATGGGTAAATTACTGAGAACAGTAAATGGCATAGAAAGCAGGTAGAGCTCTAAGATACAGAACTTTATTGAAGATGCTGCAGGCTTCTGTTTTACCTGCGGATGGTCCACTGGTGGCTTCAGTATTCCCACAATCCCCTTTGCTGCTTGGCCTCTTGCAAACCTGATTTCTAACCTAACTGAAGATTAGTTTTGCAAGTTAGCAAAAATGTACTTGTTTGCTTGGGGGTGGGTGGGAGTGAACTACTAAAAATTTCAGCCATTTTTCCCTTATCCAACTTTCAAGTTGGGCAAAAAGCCATCAAAGACTGCATCTTTATCAACATGTTTCTTTCTCCCTCTCTTTGAAAGTGAATTTTCAACAGCAAACGTGGTAGCACAGCTCTTTTGTCTGCAGGTGCAGTGGAGGAAGGGGAGAATTGTGCCAAACCAGAAGAGCCCTGAGGGATGATAGCAGTAGGGAGATACCATCTGTCCCTTCATCCCCAGAGGAGGAGATCTCCCACTCTGAGCTGACATACAGGTGGTTGTGCTAATGATGGAGAGAGGCATGGGCTAGAATGGTTTTAGCGTATGATGTTATGTACCAAATGCCTGTAGATCTATAAATAGGATAGATGCTGACTTTAAATAGTGGATGGCTAATATTTCAGTAGTTTCTCATTTTTGCAGTGCTGCTAGCCCTGGCCTTGAGGTTGGTGTTGATTTATTCTCCTAAGGTAGCTTGTGAGTATTATATGGGAGGCAAAATGTTGTGAAAGGGCTGATTACAATAAAGATGAGAAGAGCAAACTCATGGATGAAGCAAGGAAACCGCTTCTCCTGCTTGCTGTTTTTTCTGCTATTTTTCTTTAGTATAGACGACAGGCAATCATTTACATGAATCTCTCCATTATAGACCAAAATAACAGTGCAGTTTTCATTAACAAAAAGACTACCTTTTTCTTCTTCGTTTGTGTTGTCAAGATACTTTAGCTGAAACATACAGTGATTTCCAACACTTACCCTAGTTGTCACACTGAGAGTGAAATAATGGCTGACATTAGGAAGATTATTTCTCAGCAATAAAATTACCTTTCACAACATATTTCTATCTAAGTGGAAATGATGGAAAATCATAGATTCTATTTTCAAATTGAGAGAGAGAAGGATGAAAATGAAATCAACAGGATTTCCTTCCAGTCACAAAGTAGAGAATACTGACAAGCCAAAGAGGCCACCAGAAATCCAATAGGAGCATCATCCCAGGCCTGTTTTCCTTAATTGAGCTGGTTGATTTAGAGAAGCCAAAAATGCCACCAAAAATCCAATCGGAGCATGTTCTCAGGCCTGTTCCTATTAATAGAGGCGGCTGATTTAGTCAAGTGGGATTGTGTGAAACGTTTCCCCCACACAATGCAAAACGTGGAGGTTAATTAACTGGGATCCCGATCCTGCTGCCTCTGCTGTCAGTAACACGACTCATGCAGACATCATTAAAAGACAAGCCTGAGCTTTTACTCAGGTTTGTTAAGGAGTCTGTAAACTTTTTTGATGAATCTGTAGCTAGATTTGACAGAAATGGGGTCAGTTTAAGGTTTTCTGTAGAAACTGTGATGTTCCCAGAAATGTATGATTGCAGTACCAGTCCTGGTGCAACTTGGCTCCTCTGTGCATGGAGTCAAATCTGAATGGAGTTCAGGGCATCTGCAAACTATGTGAATCAAAAGAAAAAATGCTTATGTGATCCCTTCTGAAGTGTAACTGCCAAGTTAAGATTGACTATAAAAATGCACGTCTGAAGGAAATGTGCAAGGGAGCTCAGGCTGGCTTTATAAATATGATTGCATCTTCTGTCATGAAGCAGACATCCAGCAAACCAGTGGACTGTGATTTGGATGAGATGTTACGTAACTGTAAATATAAATAGCTCGACTAAAAGGAATAGGTTGGCCGACTCCCAATCCGGGCTTTGGGAGTGCTGAGGCAATCGAAGGTGCAATGAACAAGGTAACTCTTCTTTTTGCAGAGAATAAAACCGGTACTAAAGGCAACCAAATAATGCTTTCTTTACACATTTTCCCCTTGATTTTCGGTCCTTCGGAGATCTATTTTTAGATCTCTGTTTTCTGCCGGCGTTGGTCCTGAATCATTGTTCCCCCGAATCGTAGATGGTGGAAGAGCTGGCAGCGAGCTGCAGCTAGGTTGGAAGTGCACACAAACACGCTCGCCTACAAAGGGATTTTAGTTCTCATAGCGTTAGCTGCCCCCTTCCTGCACTCCTCTCCCCCCCACACTCCACCCCCGCCTGCCACAAGCGCGACCCAGATCACATTAGAGTCCCAGAGCACAGGGAACGGTTCTCATCTATCCGTCACCAAGGAGGCAGACGGGACGGGGAAACAAGAAGTCATTTGTACCTGATGAGGAGGACACTCCTGGGAAACAAACAGATGAGCCACCGCATGAATCTGAGCTATTCTCCGAGGTAAACAGAACTGCATGAGAAACACACAAATTATCAGGGGCATCACGCTTAACTCTCTCGCTCCAGGCTGCTGGGCGGACTGCGGGCCTGAAACTCTAGATTGTCCCAAAATCTGATTATGAGAAAGTTAACCCTCTAAAAGCAGCAGGGGAGGGGGAGGAAATCCCAAACCCGAGGCTTCTGGAGCTGTGGTGTTCACCCTGCAGCCTTTGCTCATGTTCAGTTGTCCATACCACCACAAATAGTCCTGGGAGTCTGCCCGGTGTCACTCGCAGAGGGCAAGGGCTGCAGCAGCAGCCCAGGAGACTTGCAGCGTGGTTTGTAGGGGATACAGATTTCCCCTTTGGGGCCAATTCTGGCAAGATTTATTTCAGGCTTGAGCCAACCTTTGCTAATGTGGCACTCATGCATTTTAATGCTAATGTAGCATATCAAATGGTGGGATCCCTTGGTAAAAACAAAGCATTTGCAGCATGGTACGATCACTGCTAATTGCAGCTGTGATGATGTTACTGCAGAGTAGTGGATGCACTGAAATGGCTGTGTGGATGTGCATCTTGCTCTGGAGGATTTGAAGGGGCTTGTTCTAGCTCCCAATTTGTAGAGGTTTTCTCTTTACCTCTACTTGAAAAGTGCTTCCTGTAGCAGCCCTAATCCTTCTAGGAAGGTCTGTAGGACAACTTCTGGGAAGGGAATCCAAGTCATCATTACAGCCTGCCACTGTCAATGCAATGCCATTTGCAAGGGGCAGTTAGTGATTGTGCAGATCTTCATGGCATGTCCACAGGGATAACACAATAATTTTGTCCCCATTTTATGGTAAGAAATTGAAGCAGAGAGATATCTGATAAGTGATTTGTCAAAAGTCAAACAAGGAACCTGTGTTAAAGTGAGGGATTAAACCCAGATTTTCTGAAATCTGCTTCAGCACTTTTAACAACAAGGTCGTTCTGCCATTCTTCTACATGGCAAAAGAGGAGTTTTAGTTTGGTGCTTAATATTTTGGGAAGAGAAGTCTGTGAATCCCAATCAAAGAGGCAAACAAGTGTAGTGGTTAAAATAAATTGGAGGAAGAAAAGGTATCCAGCTGCAATTGAGCTTAGAAGTCTGGCAAGAAGAGGGGTCTTGTGATTAAGCGTGACTTTGAATGTAGGTCACTTTGGAGAGCCAGTGATTTCTGAACACAACACTTAGCAAAAGTCCCTCTGCTCGTGGTGGATTTAGAGCAGTATAACTCAGAGGAGATAAAGGCTCTAATTTTGACATTTTCTTTCTTATTTTTTCTCCAGCGACAACTATTGTTCCACTCCTTTTCTCTCTATCTATTCCCCTTTTCCTTGTTCTTCCACTGTGAAAGTGATTATCCTCTGTTGTGAAGTGATTACTGATAACAACTGATGCTCTTTGAGTAATATGTTAGGAATACCTTTTCACACTAGTGAATTATAAGCTGGGTGGGTTATAGTGTGTTGTCGCTGTACCTTAATAAATTCACTTATGAATTGACAGTGAAAGCCAGTGAATTTTTTACAATTTTGTTTTAAAGAGTGTCACAGCATACAAGCATATCACTTCATGCAGAAATGCAATAATGTGGGTTAAAAAATCTAAAAAATGCCGATTCAAGTATTAACATTTAGATTTAAGACAGATCAGCAATTGCTGATATCAGCCCATGATGTTGCTGACAACGTGCACTGAGTAAGAAGGACAGTTCACGTGGTCAGGTAGAGAGCCCCAAACGGCCAGTTTCCTCCTGGAATCTCCATATTTGACTCCACTGCCTTCATTTTAATGAATAGCAGGAAGGAATTTGGCTTTTACTGTATATGAAGGACTGTATTTGTGACTTAATGTTCTCTGTAAAGTGCATTGTTAAGCTTCTCTTTTTTTACATACTGTGTTGCTAAATCATTTATTCTTGTCTCCCTGACAAGTGAACACATCTTGTAATTAATTTTTATGAAAGCATTATGTAAATAATTTTTATGAAAGCATTTTCCATTAATTGTTTCCTTATTCTGAGCAGAACTCTCTGAACTCTTGAATATATTGCCAAGAATTTCACCTTGTTATCACCAGTGTTACTTCACCGTAGACCAGTGAATGCCATTTTGTGTACATAGCGGGAACTATAAAATTAGGCAGTTTTCATAGTGGAACTATTACTATTTTTAGTAAAGAGAAGCATATATTCGTTCTTTATCAGTTTAGAAGGTGACTGAATGAAGAGGGTTATATGTGCTTTCTTTTTGGGTTTTAAAAAATGAAGATTGAACTCTCTGATTGCAGCTTGTGGATGTTATCACAGTCATAGGGCATAAAGAATTGCAGCCAAAATGACAGTGGAATAGTTACTTCAGGCAAGGACTCAGCCCTGTACAACAACCGGTTGCATAAAGCTGTCCATTCCTGCATCATCAAGAGACCAAGTGTTCCAGAAATGGCTTTTCTTAAGCCCATACGCAAATGTTTCAAAACCTGTTTCTGCCCCCTTTTTTGGGGCGCTGTACCTGCTTGTCATGGTCTTCTGCTTTTGATGCATTTAGTGGTATGATTCCTATGAATTTCTCTTTACAAATAATGTTTTATGTTCTCAACGAATTGGAGGTGTGTCTCTAATAGGATGGAGTATTAGTCAGTATGCGCATGATGGAAACTCCACACAATAGAGGAAAAAGCTAGTTTGTTTAGTCCTCTTTTGGAGCTGTGCATCTCTCTAATTCCACCTTTTCTGTCTGAGTCAGGGTGTTGTCTATTTTGCCTGTAAACTGTCGGGTCAAGTTGAGGTAAACCTCAGATATAATGTGAAAGAGGGCAGTTCAGCTATGTGCTAGGACTCTTGTACAGTATCATCAAGAGGTCATGGTTTTCACCCCATCAGATTTTCGTAGGTTGCTTCATTAAAAATTGAGATTCAACCACGTTACAAAACAGAGTGGCAGGCTGCTTGAAACTTCCATCAATAATGTATCAGCTCATCTATTCTGATTTCTTCCAAATACTCCCATTGTTATTTTTAGCACTGAAGAGAGCACATCTAAATACGAGGCTCTGCAAAGCGGAGAAAACTTCACTCATTGCCATGCTCAGCTAAACAGTGTCAAACACGAAGCTACCTTTTGCTTACACAGAGCTTTTCAGCTGAAGGGGAAAGGTTTCCATTCCATGAATGCTTGTTTTTGTACCAGCCAAGATGAGCAATTTCTCAAAGTCCTCATTAACCAACAAGAGACGTAACTGTATTCAAGGATCCCTCCAAAGCTCTAGTCATGTCAGTAACATGACTGATGCTTTCTTGGTGTTGGATTATGCACAAAGCCCTGAGTAGTGGTCACACTCGCTGTGCTCGAGAAATTGCCTGGAGTGTTTGTTAGAAGGCACAGTAATTCCCTGTGGTCCCAAAGCACGTGTAGAAATACTTTCCTGTTTTACCATCCATCTTATGTCAGCCGGTTGAGAGGCAGGCCTGATGCCTGATTTCTTTTTCCTGCTGCTTTCAGGATAATTTGCTCTGCGGAGAACGCCGAGGGCGTGGAACCCTTCCTTTCGCAGGTTGTTTTAGCGCTTGCCATCGCGTGTGACTGTGCAGGGCCCGTAGAGGTCTCGGAGAAGTACGGAGAGGAAGAAAGATCCGTTAGTTAAAGCACGGCTGTTGGTCCCTGAGGTGGAGAGCTCCCAGTTCAGTGGCAGTTTTTGCGTAACCCTGGATTTACCCCTTGGACTTTGTGTCTATGATGTGGGCATAACAGCGTTTCCCTGCTTCCGTTTCCCGTTCTCTGCGTTCTCGTGACCTGAATAGAAACAGGTAGAGGAGGAAAGGCTCTTTTCTCATGTATCTTCTCTGCTGAAGCGTGTGTAGATAAACCCATGTGTTACAACAAAGATCTCTCCGTTCTGTGGTCTATATCACTTGACATTTCTCTCTCTCTGAGAAGGTTTTTTCAGGGCTGGCTGGTACAAGGAGATGTAAATTTATTTCTTTGCAAATTGTACCAGGTCCTTTCAATCTCCCCCCAGTCTGACTTTCTGCAGTCAGCTCGTCATCTGAATTTATAGCAGAAAGTTGGTGCAAACCTGAGAAATAGAAATTTCTTATCCATGGAACAAAGCAAGCAGCCTCCACTGAAATGTAAAAGTGAAAAGGGAACCATCTTGTACACTAAATAGCAAGTAACAATAAAATATGTGGTCATTTTTAGAATTAATAATTCTAGCAATCTATTTCTGTAGATAAATGCCCTAGGGGAGGTATTTATACTCCAGCTTTAGGTACCTCTCTGAGCCGGCTAAGTTAGTCACTTTGTATTTCCTTGGTAGTTGCTGGAGAGAAATTTCTTCTGGCTGACCCTGCAGAGCAGGACTCCAGAGCCTTGGTTTGCTCTCTGGAGGAGACTGTGATTATGAAGGGAAGTAGCTGTCTAAATTATGGGCTTAAAGTCAGGTGATGTGATTCTACTCCTAGTATATCTGGAAATTCCTTAGGTAACACAACATGCTACAATTTCATAGGTATTTGCAAAGTTCTGTTTTGGAGACTTCCAACAAGATGCCTCTTGCTTCAGGATGTGATAGCTCAGAGGACAGATATGAGAGATGCCTTGTTGTCTCCTGTTCATCTCTCATTGAGATACACCTTGCTTTTATAGCCATTGTTTTTACTTAGTTTCTAGTGTCATAACCAGAGGAAGGAGGGAAAAGGGCGGGACCAAGTGGGCCATGAAGGCTAAATACTCATCTCCATGTCTTGAGGTCAGTTCTCCAGTAATGCCACAGAAGATGTGTAGGGAAGAAATTTGTACTGCTGTTGTCTGTGATGTGACTATTTCTATTATTTTGCTTCACATATGATTTGAGTTCTGTCTAAGAGCAGAAGTGAACAGCGAGTGAAGCAGTGCATTCACAAACATCTGGTAAATTTACACAGTGCTACCTGCAAGGTCTTTACCTTTATATTTGCTCTTCTGCAGTGACTGGTATTAATCACATGGATGTTTTGAGGGGAGGAAAATGATCGTTTTGCTACTGGACAGTTGTACACGAATATAGTGAGTAAGTTCAGTAATAGCACCAATAAGTATGTCTGCACCTGTGGTACCACATGTACATGCAGTTATGCGGTGGAACTATGAAAAGAGATGATTCACCATGCAATAGTTACTTAGATAATAAGTCTCGCTTGTATCTCACCAGTCAGAAACAAAGCACCTATTTTTATGTCTAGGGTAAGTATTACAGACCAATGTTTGCTTTTATTGCAAGACTATGTTCCATCACCTCATGCGGCTTTTTCATCTGCATTACCTTTGCCTGAGTTTGTGCTTCTGTATCTTAATACAGAAGCCTGTTCTTGAGCTTGTATACAAAGTCAGGAGCAGCGGGTAAACTGGGAACCCTGATGTGCCTCTACAACTATTTTTCAAAGAGGAGATGCCTGACGTTTCTGAGCCTAGTTCAGATGTCAGGCAGGTGGGCGCCAGGTGAACCCTCAAAGGCTGGGTAGGGCAGCCACGTTTTCTTTGTTTAATTCTTTGATGCTTTTCCTTGTCTGTTTGTTTTTCCAGTTTGGTTTCCTGTCCTGCTCCTGAGTCAGTTTTCTTCCCTATTTGTTCTCTCTTGTTGTTGCTTGATGTTTGGTATTAGAAGGCTATTTGCGATACATAACTTTGCAACTGTAATTCTGGAAGGTTTTGTTAGCTTAATTTAATGTTAGAATTCAAATAAGCAAGTCAGTAAGATAAACATACCAGAAGTGCATTTATATTTTTTTAAGGAAACAGAACTATTTTGACAGTGTCTTAAAGGATATTTTTCAAATCGTTGTCTTTTATGGGGAGGTATGCATGAAATATTCTACTACTCCTTTAGAAGCTTAGGTATTTGACTACATATTTGGAAGTGAAATTGACTGTAGAGCCAATTTTTCTACACTGTTAGTCTGAGGGTATAAGAGAAGGGAAGTTTGTGGAGAGACTTAACACCTTTGAGCAGACCAGGTAAAGTAACTGGGAAAAGTGGAGGTGCTCCCAAGCACCCAGTTCCTTCACACAGTCAAAATGAGTGCCGTAATTCAGTCTCCAGTGGCAAGTGTGCTATTAGCAGAACAGCAATATCTATGATAAATAACGATACCTTAAATTCCTAAAAGTAGAACAAACTAAAAGGAAGCTAACAAGGAGCTATTTAATGCTGTGTAGGTCAGTACAAGTGCACAAAAAAGGAGAGGAATTAACATGAACTTGTTTTATATATTCTAGATGTTTTGTTATAGGATCAAGTTAGAGACTTAGTTTTAATATGTTCTGTCAATCTGTAGTTAAGTGTGGGGACGTTATTTGAAATATCATGGACAGTTTAAACAGCAGAAAATTGTATATCGATGCTCTGAAGAACTTGGAGAATAAACAACAAGCACGGGAGCAGAGTGAGACAAAAAAAGAGAGTGAAGATGAGCAGAGCTCTTGTAAATTGTGTGATCATGATGAGTTTCTTAGTTTCATTACATTACTTTTCTTTACTTTATGGGAAGTGTTTACCTATTTCACCCAGCCCAGAGGAAGAAGTTTTATTTGGGATGCCAGAGAGAAAAATACTGTGCACTTGCAGTTCCATATCACCGAAAATCATGTCACCTAACAAGTTCACTTTTCTTAAACTAACAGAAAACAGTTGCTGCTTTCCTTCGAAGAGAGATTAACAACATAATTTACAAATCTCTCCCAGCAGAAACAATATCAAGCACAATGTTTATTTGCATTGAGCCTGACAGCTTTGCAAATGAGCCTCAAAAGCCATTCAAGAACACTGAACACAGATCCTGCAGACAAATCAACAGTTTGTTCCTAATGAAACAAATGCTTATCAGCACATTAATCAATCTAATCACTGAGAGAAATCATTCACTAAAGAAGGAGTACTGCAACTTCCTTTTGCCACCTTGCGTCTGGTTGCAGCGTGTCTTTGTTACAGCTTCACAGATATCCACACGGTATCGAGTTGGTTGTTAATTGAGGAAATCAATATGAAAATTTGATATGATTGGTTTCCCAAGGAAAAGGAGATGGAATAACTCTGAAGCTGTAGTTTTTTGGAGTGATTTTTTGTTTTTTCCTCCCTCCTTGCAGGGGAGGATCACAGAGCTGGGGGGAAGCTGAGGCCTCTGACACCTGCAGAGCTGCAGTTTTCCCTCCCCACTTGACGTTTACATAGGCAAGACTTGTCCTCAGTGCCTCATTCACATCTGCTTTGGGTCACACCAGTGAAGGCTGTGAGGGTATTTGGGGGATCACAAGGAGATATCTTTCTTTTCAGAGTTACTACAGACTTAATAAGCATATAACAGATCTGACTCTGGAGCAGTTATTTGCTGTAGCAGGCAGGCATGGCATATAAACCTTACATATGGTTTGATGTCTGCGTCTTTTGGAGGCATCAGCGTAGGAGAGGGGTGTGCTTCTCCCTTTGGATTGTTATCTGCTTAGTAATGACTCGCTGCAATACTGCCGACTAGGATATGAAGCCGCCCGGATCTTCACAGGGAGCTCAGTGTGATCTTGAAATGAACCTTTGGTGATGTTCAGAAAGTTCAGTTAACTTTTAAAAAAATTATTTTGCTCTTCCCTGGGTGGAAAGTCGGCTGTGCTTCAGCATGTGTGAAGTGAGATTCTCCTTTGGTTGTAGTGCTGGGGGTCTGTTTGAAGTAGTAGGGCCTGAGCTCTCACCAGCTTGTGACTGAAATCCTGGGTAGTCCCAGTGTGCAGCGAGGGCTGTGAAGTGCTCCGACGCTGTGGGTCTGCTACAGGCTGTCTGGTACAGCACGTTTGCCACAGCAAGCTGGTTGGGGGCTTCCTCTTGAAAACGGTTGAGGAGGGGATCCACAAAGTCAGTCTGCGAAGGTCAGTGAAACCCAGTTGGGTCACGGCTGCTTTCCTCTCAGGGGCTCTCTGGGTGACTGTGTGGATGAGCAATTACTTCGTCAGGACGGCCCAAAACCTCAGCAACTTTTGTATTTCTGTATCGGTATTAAAAATATTCAGCACTGTGGTCAATAAGACAAGTCAAACACAAATGATTGTTAAAAAAAAATAAAATTAAAAAGTGCCCTGTAAAATGGGTGGTGTAGGAAGTCAGTGGTCCATCTGCTGCCTGTCTTGAGCATCCCTTCTCCTATCCCCAGAGGGACATCTGAATAGTCAAAACTTGGAAAATGCATTATTTTACTTTAAATGAGTTTAGTTAAAACCATGCAGCTTTTGTGGATGGACCCTCCTGTCTCAGTTTAAAGTTAGCTGTGTGATTTCTGCTAGGCCACTGGAGTGAAGTGGACCTATAGTATCAAATTTGGCAGAATGTAGATCAAAGTTGCTCCTACAAGCTGCTTCGAACAAATTTGACCTGGCAAAAGGATTTGCATTGTGTGATCACGGCATTTCTGATCTGACTGTAAAATGAACTTTGCTGTTCCTACAGAGATAAATTTAAATGATACTATTCTATCACTGTTCCTATCACTATCAATCTGATACTTTGTTTGTGTATTTGCTTGTAGTA
Organism: Dromaius novaehollandiae; assembly: GCF_036370855.1. NCBI lineage: Eukaryota > Metazoa > Chordata > Aves > Casuariiformes > Dromaiidae > Dromaius > Dromaius novaehollandiae. Next base: position 10,921,058 of record NC_088106.1, read on the forward strand.
GCAGTTTAATGAAACTGGTATAATCCTAGTGGTCAGAACAGGCTGATAGAAACTGGTTGAGTACGCCAGCAGTTCAGGAGTGTGTTCTGGTATATCTTGCTGGCACGAGGCACACATCTGTACAGGCAGATGTAGATAAAGAGGGAGCTCTGTACATGGGTACTTCTAAATTTCCTGTCTGACCACTGTACTATATTATAGTGTCAAACAGGTGTAACTTTGTAATATTTTCAGCCATCACAAGCACATAATTTAAAAGCAGCAGCAGATGCAAATGCAGACATTTATTTAAGACAAATTTAAGACATAACAGTTCTTGATTTAGCAAGGTACTTAGTTGACTAGGTGATGTACTCTGCAGTGGGAAATGATCCAGCCCCATCAAAGCTTTGCACGCCATGTAGGGACTGGCTTGTGAAGTAATGTAAAGGGTCATTGAATAATTGAATGTTTAATCTATGTGCAAAGGAAGTAACTGGACAAACCCAGAAGGGTTCAGTCTAAATAGTTGTCTTTAACTGAGCATAATTCCTAGAGTGGTGGATTTTTACAAAAAAATGTCCAGTGGTTAATAGCTAGGGAGAAGAAAAGCCCTTTGCAGTCTGTAGTCACAAGTGTCATGTCATGATAGTCCAGCACATTAATAAATCTGTACAGGACTGATTTGGAGAAACCTCTGTCCTGCCATTGCAAATATACATGAGTGTCCTTTAAACAGTTTTCAGCCTACCAAGTTAAAAAGACAAGTTTATGTCTTCTGTCTGGTAAGGCTCTTCCTCTGTTCAAATATGACTGAACCGTGTTACAATTGTCCATGGCAAACTGAGGATGGACAGAGCAGTGCTAGAATGGGCCTCCCCCAACAGCTCACGAGGACTTAAGGATTTACCAACATGGGGCAATCTGTGGAAAAAGGAAATACTGGGAAATTTGACATGAAACAACAGATCTGTATGGAAGTGTTCTTAAGCTTTTGTCTCTGAGGAGAAACATTAGGGAGTCCAGAATAAATCCAGAGAGGGGCTGTAATACAGAACTTTGATTTTTGTCTCCCCTTTTTGGGTTGCCATCTGCTTTATCACTTAGAGAATGTTAACATTCTTTAAAAATGGGCAGATGGACCTCATTCAAGTTCTGACAGTAACTCTTTGTTATTGGTACAAATAGCTGCAGAGGTATTTAATTACCATTAGTAGTCATCAGTTTGCTGTGAGCTGGTGACATTCAGAATAGTGAGCAGGCTGCATTCTTTGTGTCCAGTGAGTTCATAGAAAGTTAAACCTACTTTTGACAACAGCCTCAAGCTTAGCTACCATTAACCCCTCTTCAGTTACTGGATGATGTGTTTGAACAGTATGAATGATTAATGAAGGTTAAATAGTCCAGTTTCTATCTTAAAACCTTTTGTTATTGGCAAAGGGCAGGGCGACTGGCAAGGTGAGTAGAAATTCAAGTGTTTGGTTTTCACCAAATAGTTCTTGGCAAGTTTAAGTTATTATGAGATGGTAAATTCAGAAGGAAATGAAGGACTGTGGCCAAGGAATGTAATTTTTGCAGGTTTGGAAAAAGCAAGCCAATCTTGCTTATGAAATGAAACTTCTCTACTTATCTTTTTCTCAACAAACACTGCCAAGTACTGCAGTGTATAAAAGTAACAAGCCCAGCAAAAAAATAGCATTTGGTTTTATTCTTCATCCATTTCTGAGAAGAGACAGAGAAAAGGAAACAAAACTATCGATAGCCGCTTTATCACCTTACTCCCATGTCATTCCTGGGCTTGGAATTTTGTCCATCTGCACTTTTGCGGAGGTGAGATTCCCTTTTGACAGAACCGTAATATTTGCTTGTGAATCCATGGTGTTAAGTTTGCCAGTTGTGCTTGAGGAGACCGTTCTGGAAGCCTCAGCAGCTAACAGGACAAAGGTGGCTCGGGGCTTTAGGGTTTCTTTTGGCCTCAGGCAGTCCAGGATTTCACCATTTTGACATTATAGCTCCAAATAAGAAGCCAAAGGCGGAGACCAAGTGAAGGCGAAGCTATTCAGCCTACGATCTGAGATTCGAGCTATGGTGGGTTAATTTTTTCTTCCTTCTTGCACACTCTCATTGCAGACCACTAAGTTCTTTAATGAATGCCCTTTGCTGACATCTTTGCGGTTTTATTGACTACTGGAGCTTTCCAGAGCACTGACTGGCTGGTGAGCAATTCCAGCGATTCATAGGAAAAAAACTGTCCTGTTCATGCTGCCTGTTTTGAGTCAGGAGGCTTACAGAGGAAGTTGATCTGCAGTGAAGTTTCACTTCTTCTATTTTCACTTTTCAAGGATAATTGTCCTTTACCATACCCAGACTCTGCTTCCTAGTTTTCCTCTGAATCTGTGTCAGACACTGCCTAACTGTTAGATCCTAGTTTGCAACCCTTTAGCCATCCTTATGGATATGATTTAGAACAGGTTCTTACTTAGCTCTCGGCTCAACACTATGCTTTTTCTTTCTGTCAGGCTCAGTGGTGCTTTAAACCCAGATTAGCAGTGTCACTTGGGCTGTGGTCATTGCTCCAGTGCTGCTGCAAAGAAAGGCACGGAGAGTCCCGGGAGGAAGAGTTGTAATGTGGAGGTACATGAAAGAAAGTGTGATAAAAGAATGCTGATACGGAAAACACATTTAATGAAATATACCTGTATGCTTTTCAAAGGAAGGAAAAGGAAAGTTATCTTACTTATCTGCATGGATCCCAGTCAAAGATAAAGGCTATCGCAGCAGTAGTGCAGCAGCACTTCTGTATATGGCCACAGCCACATCATGCAATGTGGGAACTCCCTCATCCCAGCCCCAGTATATTAATACCTGTAACAAAAATATGTCTGATCCATAAATCTCAATGCAAAGGATCAGTCCTCATTCATTAGAAATAAATATTCAGCTTTCAGTAAAATGTCAACCACCTTGAGAGTTTTCATTGTTATATCATGTAACATACAGTGCCTAAAGTACGAGATCTAAAAAGAGTTAAAAGGATATCTGATGTCAGTGCGGGTACAGCCAGGCCCAGCCCAACCTAATTTCAGTGGTCTGTTATCTATAGGGATGAAGGCATATTATCCATAGGTGATTCAGCATCAATTCTTGTCTTATTTTCTGTCCAGTGTTAAAACTGCAAACAGATGACTAAATAAAAGCATCAGTGACATGAGTGTGCTAGCACTGAAGGGAGATGACAGTTAATTGACCACTACCCTTGTAGAGACCTCACTGTGATGGGTCACAAATGACTTTGTTGGGTCACGCTCATTAGGAGCAGAATAGACACATGTTCAGCCTGCATCATGGTAAAGTGGAGGATATTATAATCACTTAGAAATGTTCTTTCAGTAGCTCTGGTGTGTGTGGAAAACAATTTTGTGAAAACGTCTGTGTCACGCACGTATGCCCTCCAGATATTGTGGGTAACATCTGGACTTGCTGCAGTAACGCTTTTTGCATTGTTTCCTGTTTTCCAAAACGACCCAGTGCCTACCTCAGGTAGTGCACTAATTATTAGTTAGGAGAGGATTAGAAAGGCACAGCTGTGCCTGATGTGACTCCCATGCTCCTGCTGTAGCAGTGCATACAGGTCTAAGGCAGTCTTTCTGCCTTAATGAAATGTCTAACCCCAGGGTATATTCTTCAGAGTCAAATGGGACGTCAGCTAGCTTTTGCCGAAGTGACAGCTGACATGCAATCGTTCCCCTTGAGTTTGTGAGACTTGACTTTGCAGGTTGTTCTGCTTCATCACGTAACACTTGTGCGTCTTGTTTCCTAAGATACGTGCTGTGTGGGAGCAAACGCCGTGAGCCAGACCGCCGTGAGTCAGACCGGCACTGTTGGATAGGTACCCTGTATGATTTAAGAAGGTGTCAGAGCATTCAGATGCATGCAGGCATCCGAATTTTCTAAACTCCTGGCATGTTAAACCCTACTTATAAGTGCTGTGGTAGGAGGCGTGTTGAAGTGCCAGGCGATGTGATGGGAGGGTCTATGGGTTGCCCACCAGCCACTCAAGAGAAGGAGGCCTGAGGTTGGAGCTGAGGAAGGTGCTTCCCAGCAGGCTCCTTTCACTGTCATGCCTCATTTGGAGGACGTACTCTGCGATGCAGCTTGGCACGGTGGGGAGATCCTGCTCTGAACTCCAGCCTCCTGGAGAGAGAGCAACTGTCTTGGCATACCCTGAAAGAGGATGCTGTGAAATGGAGGTCAGCTGAATGAATGTGGCACTGTGAGCATAAAACTTGGTAGGTCTGTTTGTAACAGCACTGATGCCCAAAAACGTGAAACATAACCTTATCAGTACTGGCCCCTCCTGAACTGTCCAGGATAGATTACAGGGCTAGTAACCAAACAGATTTTGGTAACAGAGACAATCGTGACCACTTGGTGTGCAGCAAGCAGAGAAATCTAGCTGAATCCACCTTATGCGCAACTATATTCACTGGTTTTCAGATGCCGAACCTCCATGAGGTCCCAGGATTAAACAAATGTCCACCAAACTGTTCCCGGTTTCTACAATGTTCCTAACTTGTTTTTCTCTTCAGCCACCTTTGTAGAGTTGTTTCTGACATCATGCTTTTCTATCTTAATTTCTAGGCAGTCATTTATTCTTTCCTTTTCTGACACACATGCTATTAATAGCTGGGCTGAGACCGTGAGTTATGAAGTTATATGCAAAAAAATCCATGAAGTCTAGAGCTTAGCACATCTGAAGCTTCTAACAGTTGCATTTAACCTTCATCATGTGGCCACTATGAGAGCATTAAGTAAAACACTTTGAGAGTGAATGTCCTAAGAATTGTGCACTTTCTGTGCACTTTCTGAGTCACTATTAATCATCTTAGTATGTTGCCATGAAGAGGGTAAGAACTGTTCTTGTTGCTATGTTTTGGAATACTTTTATTTCTAAGCATCGTTTCCAAGGCAGAACCCTTGCAGCCTGATGGCAGTCTGTTAAGTCCATGTTACCCAATGAAGAAGCAGGCATACATCTGTCACTTGCTCCACCTGAGCAGCAAACGGTGCTACGTATTTCTGGATAATTAGATCTGGGCAAAGGCTGTGACTAATTTTCTATGAAAATAGAAAATAGTTAGCTTTTTAGGCAAAGGTGTGTATGTTGTTTGGGCATCCTTTTAATGTTCATTGTACTGTCTGATAATGGCAGGGATATTTACAGAAACATTCATGTGAATGTTGAAAAGTATTTACTGAAATGAATTTTGAACTGTAAAATAAAAGTATGAGCATCCAAACTTTAGAGAAGATGTTGCTAGAGCATTTGAGCACTTCCCATCCTTTTATGATAGACCCTTTCAGTACCTGTGTGTGAGATATCTGACAGTTTACAGATAAGGAATGGAAGAGTGGAGCGAATATGATTCTTCCAAGTTCACAAAGGATAGTTGTGGTAGAGAGTGCTGGGCAAGGAGCACCCTCACCTCCACGTTTTCATGCCTTGCTGAGAAATTTTTCAGTTACATGATGTCACCTGTATGTCCAGGATTAACTTCATTATCAAGACTTGCAAATAGAAAATCAAGCAAAAGTCTACCACATAAATTGTTAGCTGTAAATTATTTGCCCAATCACCATTATTTTTCTTTTTGCCGAGCCCAGTTAGTTCAGTGCTACTGACATTCATAAGAAGATGCAGAAATGTTTAGCAAATATTCCAAAATAGATTTTTAGAATCATATTTACTGTCCTTTCTGAGAAATTATGATTGGCTCTTAGAAAAAGAGTAAAATGTACATAATTTTGAAGAAACTGAAAATGTATCCCATTATATAATGTACATAATGAAATACGCACCACCTAAGGATTTATTTATACATACGGTGTATAATATTTTAAAGAATGATTAGGAGGGCTGAATCACACTTCAGCAACCATTTTTTGTGGGTAGTAGTAGAATTTTAATTAGCTTCATATTCATTACTCATTCGATACATAGTCTCTAATTGCACCTTCAGTGTATTTTGCTGTCTGTCACTGGAGCTCACTTTTATTAACTATAATCATTGAAGGTTTTATGAAGCCTATCTATGGTATATGAATACCAGAGTGCAAATGAATCATTCAGCCTTACAAAAATGTCATGAACATTTGCCAGTAAGTAAGTAGATTTTATACTTGCACTGGCATGACAATTATGAGAGGTTGAAGATTTATGATTTATTTATGTATAAGTGATTTATTTGACCACCAAGGAAACTTCAGGAAATTTACCTCTGGTAAATTTTGCAAGCTTGAAATAATTTACTCCATTTTTAAAAATGTTTAGGAAGTAAGATTGTACATTTTTTCTTTCCTTCTCTTTTCTTTCTTTTTTTTTTCCAAAGCCCTCTTTTATTTGTTGTTTATTGATTATATCCTGTTTGATCAGTATGGAAGATTTTGTGAAAGGTACTTTGGTTTCTGTTAGTGTATGTTGCTTCTGTCTTACTACTGTGTTTCTGTGTCCATGAGGGCACACAGAAGCTGTACATGGAAAACTGAAATACATCTTTTTCTTCTTCTTCTTCTTTTTTTTTTTTTTTTAATCTTATGGGAAGGAGTTTAACACCCCCATTTTCGTAGGTTGAACTTCAGCAGCTGCAGAGCAGCTGCAGTGAAGCCATGCAGCAAGCCTGCACAGAGGCTGCCAGTCCCTAATGGGAAGCTGTGTTTGCACATGGCAGTAGATCTGGAAATGGGTTTCTACTTCTGCCTCTTCTGTAAGCTTCTGTATGATATCCGCTCCCCCTTAATTTTGCCTTCTCTGTTTGGATTGCAAGCTAAAAAACGTATTTCTCACCATCATAAAATTGAAATCACTCACTTTTGCCTGGGGCCAGAAACTGCGATTTGCATGTGATTCTGAAAAGTTTGGGGCCAGATTTGGACAAAAGTCAGAGCACTGCACACCTGGGTGGATGGATCTCTATTTTCCTTCCCTAACCCTGCCACACTCTATCGGTAAGCTGCAAACCATCCCATCTGTGAGAGTGGGAACATTTCACTCTGAGAGATTACTGGTTATTGAGACACCTCTGAATTCCTTGGAGGCTTATTGAGAAGTGGCAGGTTAAGCAAATACCTTTTTTTCACTGATTTGCATAAATGTGTCCGTTAACGTAAGAGAATGTCGATAAGAACAGTAAATAAAATTGTGTGACAAATAGCAGTATCATACTCAGAATTCTGTCCTCTAATGTTTTTAATGTTCATAAAATTTTCATCTTTTAATAATGTAGGCAGTTTACACACAAATATAAAATGATAGGGGAAAATGAGTGCTTGACAGTGCTTAAAGTGCTGACCTTGTCTTTATTCAACCAAATACCCAATAACAATAATATACTATTTGCCTAGAGAAGGCAGCATGAACTGGGATTAAGGTTGGCAGCCATAGTGATTTTTGCCTGCAAAGTAATGTCAGTATATACTTCTGTCATGCAAAAATAATAAGTAATTAGTGTCTGAAATATTAATTTTACTGGGGCAGAAATTCTTTTAGAGATCATGATTTTTCTTTACTTTCTCAATTGGCCATTAAAGAACTGTAAACAGGTACTATATGTCTTTCTCCCACTCAGAAAATGTCAATCAAATAAAAAGATTAAAATAAGTAAGTTGCGTTTGTATGCCTACAGAATAAAGAAACAGATGGAAAAGTGATTGGGTCTGAAATTTTTTTCTGTGCTGGTATGCCACTTGCAAAATGAAGTAGAAAGTAATATCAGACAACAAGCTGTTCTCCAGTGCTTCTAACCAAGTTGCATTAAAATTAGTAGAAAATTTTCCAAGGGGAATTGGTTTGAATCTGAAAAACTAAACTGAGTTTCAGACTTGAGAAGTTCGTGATAAATATACACCTGATTAAGAGAAGTGACTGACTGTTGTATGGCTGGCCAGACAAAACCTCCAAGTCTCTAATGTCAGACTCTTGGATAAAAATGGCTTTTAGGAGGAGTTATACAGGGAAATGGTTGAAATTCCAAAATAAATTCAAGCAAATTTTAGTTTAACCCCAAATTTGGCTCTGCATGCTGAGATCACGTGCTGGAAGACATTATTCAACCTTGATGCCAAAGAGTCTTCAGTCTGGCATTAACCCACCTCTGGAGGATGGGAAATCCATCAGTTTTCTCTTCCTCTGCTTTTCTTGGAAGACTCTTTTCTTTCTTATCTTTCCTTTTTAGCATCATTATGAATAAAATTTGCATTAAAATGCTATCCCCATTGAAATTAGGAGCAAGACAGCCAGTGAGCAAGGTGAGGATGGTATGGAGATGTGAGGATGTTTGAATGACAAGATCATCATGATGGATCACAAATGTAGACACCTGCGTTCACAGTTGAATGCTACCACCAGGGCTTCCATTTTCTCGGAACTACTTTGCTGATCAATATTGTCCTTTCAGCTCTATTAATGTAGCAGCTGAATTTTTGCGTAAATGCACCATCAAGATATATTTCTGGAAAAAATATACCCTGTTTCATAATAAGTAAGTGACAATCAATCATCCTCGTAATGTTCCCAGATAATTAGCTACTGGGCCTGTCTAATTACTTCCATGAAACATGAGTTGTCTTTCTTAGATTTCTGAAATATGGTCTGGGAAGTCTCAAGTAACACAGTGGTTAGCCACTGCTGGTCAACAGTAATGACTAATAAAGTATATTCGGTGTAGCTGAATAAGGGATAGTAAAATACGGATATGCTCCTTACTTTCAAATTACTTATTAATTATTTTATATTACTACTTTCCACAGTAATGATTAACTTGTTTTAATAATATATCAATGTGATCATGTATACATGAAAGAAATATACTGGTTCACTTTGTACCGGAGTAGAAATTCAAAACAGATTAAGACTGTAGCAAAGGACAATAAACAGGGCTCAGAGAATTTTACAGATGCACTTTCCTTAAAGTTTCTATTTCATAAGTGAATCAACTTTTTGTTGTGAAGGAGACTGCTACTAGGGAATTTAGTTGAGGTCAATAGTAAAAAGAGCTCTTTTCTTTCAAAAAAGGGACTAGGGCATACCGTTTGGTGAGTTTTCTCAATTTATATTGTGCAAACCTCAACTGTGCCTGCTTTCTCTTGCTTTGTGCACATCTGTCTTTTGTCAGTACCCTATTAAAACCTAAAGAAGTTTGGAATTTCCATTCTCTAGAAAATTTCATATTGTATCAAAAAATTGATGTTTCAAAACAATTCATGCAAGAAGAAATATAGAGAAAAATATTTTGATTTCAATTTGACATTTAAAAAGAAATGCCATTCTGTCTGACTGAACAGTTTTGGAGTACTTTTTCCCATGACTCTTTAGCAGTGAGCGATGCCGCTTAGTGGGACTGTATTTGTAAGCCTGAAGCCTGAGGACCCCATTCTCTCCTGTGCACTATTTCCTCCTGGGAGAGCTTTTGTGAATCTCAGCAGGTGACACTCTGCCTTGGGGGTTCCTAGATACCTTTGCAGACCTGTTCTCAGCCCTCAGAGGGCAGAGACACACACAGAACCCATATTCCCTTTTACACCCTGATAATGTTCTAGGCAAATCTTCATTTCTGATTAATCTAAGGAGACTGTGTTGGGATGATTATCTTTACAAAGGTTGCCAAGGTAGAAAAGAATCTCCTTGTATGTTCTGCTGGATGTGAATAGGCTATCCAGCCTGTCCCTGGAGATCCCTTTGTGGTGTTGCATCCTTGTGTAAGGCTGCTGCGTTGTCAGGACCCAATGGCAGGATGCTCAGTAGCGTAGCATCAGCACTGTTGGTTGTCTTCAGCTCCCAACAAAATCTCTTTTCTGATCCCTTATGGTTCAAGGAAATCTATTCCTTGTGCTTGCATCTGGGACCTTGGAGTAGAAGATGCCTTCTTTCCTTGACTTTTGCTCTACCACATTACTTATAGAGTCAGTCTGCTCTGAGTTTGGGCTTTGTTTTTTGTCTGCAGATTTTCCTCTCCGAACACAACACTAATGCAGGTTAGTTCCTGAAAGGAGGTTCTAGGCTTGACAGGAGTCTGCTCCAAGTTTGCAAGCTTCACTCTGAGGAGGTGTCAGTGAATGGCACTTGCTGGAACTGTTACATATGGCCAGTTTTGTCATGTTTTTCTGTTGGCTGTTGTATTTAGGTGCTGATCTCAAATTTTAGATGTTTTGGCCACCGGTATGGCTGTAGCTCCAAAACTGATATAACAAAGAGAAATGCAGAGAAGATGAGACTCTGTCATCAGCAGACAGAGCTGTTGCAAAAGGCTGTGTCCAAACTCTCAGTAAACTGTTTTTAACAGCACAGTTCTGCGCCAGTGAAATCAGTGGAAGATTTCACATAGATTCTGTTACTCTATAGATATTAAGTATTTGAACTGCATGAAATGTGTGGTTCCAAGTCACCCTTCTCTTTCTATAGCTTTTGGTAATTCATGGTCAGGCAGGCCTTACTGTAGGATAAATATTTGCTTGAGGAAATTCTCAGTTTTGCTTAGAATTCAAAGGAGAAATCCTGGCATCCATGGGACTTTTGCAACTTATTTCAGTGGGAATAAACCTTTTGTCCCAAGTTTTTCTGTATTTAATTCTTTGCCTTATTATAGCTGAAGAGGTCTGCATGAAAAGAACAGAGACTGCAAAGCCCTAGAAGAGGTGGCAGACCTCCATCGATGCTCTGCAGCCTTCGTTCTTTGGTGCCTGCAGAGGATTCTTTTCTATGGGTAAAGGCAACCCCTTGTAAGAATTGCTGTTTTTATGTGAAGGAATTGGCTCATCATCCCTGAAATCAAGGAACTGGATTAGTCAAAAGAATTCATGTTCATATGTAATGAATATGTTTAAGATCCACCATGGCGTTCACCTCCAACTGTGCATTGGGAGCAGGCCAAAAGTACACCTTTCCCATGGCGGCTCCAGGAGACAAAGAATGAATCAGGGCTGGATTTCTGCATAGGTAAAGTAGGTCACTGCCTACTTTAGAGGGAAGTTGAAGGCAACAAAAATGTGTTTCGTATGAAGTAATCATTATTCACAGACAATAATTACTTCCTATTAAAGTTGGTGAGAGTTACAAGTCAGATTTTCTTGGTGTCCTGTGGAGTTAAGAAGTTTGCAGGAAAATGCAGTATTCTGGGGTTTTTTTCTTTTTTTTTTTTAAGCAAATAAAGCCACATTTTGCAGTTTGGTACAATGCCAAGTTATGAAGATTTGGTTTGGATCTGTTCTTTCCAAGGCTAGGAGGTTTGAACCTGTAGACCAGGTCAAGCTCTACCTTTCATCCATTGAAGACTTGTTAGATAAACTCTCCTGTATAAAATTCCTCTTATATGTGCCATTTGTGGTCTGTATATGCCCCAAGTTGTTTGACTGTCTGACGGATATTGTTTAGTTTGAGCTTTGAATGCAATGATGTGATAATAAAATACAGAAGAACAGCATGTACTGATCTCTGGAGCGGGGAGCCACCCAGACACGCAGTTCACCACCTCAGACATGCAGTTTAGTTTAACTAAATATTAATCTCTGCTGTACTGAAAGAGACTGGAGAATCATATCCCTCCACCTGTCCCTTCAACCCATCACCCCTCACATCCTAGCTCAGAGTCATAACGTAAGCAGAAATGTGTCATTTGGTTTAATCCCTTGGCACAGGCAGGTCGGGCCCTCCCACTGTGTTAAGTACTAATACACTTAGAGTTAGTGCTTAGTGTCAGGAAATCCCCCGATTCCTGGAGCCATGGGTAGCATGTTTAGATGTGTGTATGTATTTATACATTACTGGAAAACAGGCATTTTTAAAGGGAGCACTTTGCATACTTTGTGTTCGTTTTTAGAATGATAAACGTGGAAGAATAGCTCTTCGATTTTGCACTGTAATGGCTGGGTAGCCCTGAGATGAAAGCAGGTAAAATCATCTATCATTGGGGAAAATATAAGAGAAAGTCTTGTAAATAAAATGGAGTAGCTGTGATGCTCCTCTGATAAGGCTGACACCATGGACTGGTACTTTTAGCAAAGAAATTTGAATACCAGTTATTTTACTGTGCTTAAAATCTCTTTGTGTAAACTATATAGCATTTTTGCAGGGTATAGTCTGGATATGATGTTGTTTAGACTTCAAAGGTGAGAAAGCCTCTGGATGCTCTGGTGGTAGCTGACTCAAAAGCAAGTGGCAAAATACTAAATAGGTAATTATTACTACCACTTCTGGTCTTTTAACTACTAAGTTTCAACATTTTGGTTTCTACCCTTGCTGTGCTGCTACCTAACAGCCAGTGAACCTCTGTCTTAGGAGATTCAGACTTCCCCAAGCCTCTGGACTAGTGATCCACTCTTTATTCCCTCTTCTTCCTGCATTCATGCTACAGCAGCAATTCCTACAGTCAGGTGCCCTAACCATTCCCACCGCTTTCAGTTCAGGAGTGTCAGAGGTCTATATAAGCTCATTTCTCTGATTTAGATATTCAAAGAGGAAAAAACACACTTAAGTATTTAAGATTATGCTGAGCATTTTGGGAGGTAAAGATAATGTTTTTCCTTGTGGCTTGTTGCTTTGGTGTGGTTTGGTGGCTAGGATACTGGTCTAGGAGGCAAGACTGGTGACAATCTCATCTCTGCTACTGCCTCTTGTGTGACTTAGGTAAACTCATTTCATTTTTTCCTTTTTATTCATTTGCAAACAGAGGTAATTCTGGAGACCATTCTGTGTGGATGCAAGTTATCAAACAAGTGGCATTATTATTGTCACTACAGACAGGAACTTTAAACTCCTGAACTACCCCATGTCCAAAGAACTGGTGCTGAAGAAGGAACTAAAGAACGTTTTTGTGTATTATTACAATAACATAAATATTACTACCATCCTCCTTGAAATTATAAAGAATAATTGGAAACACTTCCTAGCACTGGGCAGGAATTGGGCAAACGCACAGATGCCTCTGGAAATCAAATCCAGGCAGAAGGGAAAATACTCCCTTGTTGTACAGAAAGGAACTGATGTTCATATGTTTGGGAATTCACACAGATCCTCATTCAGTAAGGCACAGCAGCAGTAGCCACCTGCGGATACGGCTGGGGGCACACAAGAGAACGGGTATATCCTCTACATACCAGCTGTCCCTTGCAAGAACCAGTCTCCTCTTCACACTGCTCTGAATGCCACAAGCTAGCTTTTTAGTTTAATGATCTTTAAAAAAAAATGGTTTATTTAAAACAGAAAAACTTCCTGCAAATAATTAACTGCCAAAAATGACCACTTGGTAGTTTTATATTGATTTATTCCTCTCTCCACCGAATGCTTCTGTTCTGTATCTTCCACTTACTACATTATCACTTGTCTATTTTGCATATTGGGGTTATGAATTTGCCTTTTCAGCTGTCTTAGGCTATTTGTGTATCTCGATTGTTGATAAAAATATGACAAATTGTTCTTGGCAATGGGAGGGGAAGGGTTTTAATGATAAATGGGCTTTGCACTGCAAGCGTATATTCCACACTTCCTATGAACACTGTCTCCTGAAAAGCTCACTGCAGCCTGGCAAAGCATTTTTCTGGATTAAAATTTAATAGCCATATTAAACGGAAGAGGCTTCTTTTTCTTTTCCCTTTTCCCTTTTTTCTTTTCTTCTTTTTTTGGCAGTTTTCCTCACCACTTTTCTTTCTTTAAGAGCTTTCTTTGACAACAAGACAGTGCCCCAGATTTCCCAAATCTTAGAAAGCCTGGAAAAGGTTAATTGGAAAAGTCAGGGTTGCAGTTGGATAGTTAGTGCAGCTGTATTCTCTCTGCCGCTTGTTAACATTTTCTCAGTGCCTCAAGGCCCCACAACTCAGTGTCACCGCTGTCGCCAGCACCCTGGCTGCGAGTCCACTCCCCAGCCTCGCTGGCTCCTCATTTCTATACGCTTCACTTTCCTGAGCCACTCCGAGCTGGCGTCATCCATCTAGTCACAGCTCTCTAAGTTTGCCATGTGCACTGACCCTGTGCTGACCCTGAACCATGATACAAACTATGGGATTGTAATTAATCTCTAATTACCCACAATACCTCACTGGGTATTCAGCCTGCTGTTCGGTTGTATTCCTAACCAATTCAGTCATCAGTGGAGCATTCAAATTTGGTGCAGCTCGCTGTTCAGAAACCGAGGGCTTCACTAATGTTGAGTGGCTGGGCTACTTAGAGGGCCCTGTCCACTAGCTTTGCTTAGGCAAAGCTCTCCATTCAGGCAAGGCAGAGTCAGGCTCTGGCCAATTGACAATACAATGCTTGCGTCCATGTTTCATCATGTAAGAGACAACTGAGCGGGCTGCGTGTGACACCAATCATTTATCTCTATTAGTTCTCTCTTTCTCAGCTAGAATATTTCTCCTACCAAGAGACAGGAGGAGTCTATCGTTGAATCCTGGCAGATCTTGCTTGAATGCGTTGCTTCTCCTTTAAGTCGTATTCCTGTTTCTGTCCAAATGACAGGTTCCAGGAAGGGGAATTTCCTGGAAAGGTGCCCTGAGGATAATTGGGCTGAGGCTGTGAAGTGCTGCTGCTCTTGAACTCCCAGTTAAACCAAACCCGTAAGAGGAGAGATTTGGTCTGTAGGGGCTGCCAACAACTCTAAGGGTATCTCCCTCTGCTAATCCCACTGGGACAGGACTTGCTGCTTCTGTCGTATATAGTAAAGCCGTCATACTGCAGCCTTCAAGTGCTGGACAGAGCACTGAAGAAACAAGGCTCAGTGTAAGAAATGAGGCAAAACCTTCCCTCCCTGTTTCCCATTACATTAGACAGCAAAATCCTTCCCCAAAGGTAGCTCTCCTACTGTCTTCTAATGTCTCGACTGACTTTCCTTTCTCTCTCTTTCCATATTCCTGCTTTTCCAGCTTGTCCTGAAGTGCCTCGTGGTTTCACCTCACATTTTCTGGCCTGCCTTCCGTTCTTCCCTCCGCCCCAATATCTCGTCAGAGTTTCAGAGAGCCTTACTTTGAGTTGGTAGGGAATATTTTGGTAGGACGTGGTTTGAATGAGGCAGGAGTTATTTGCCAAAACCAAAATCTTTTATGGAGAAGTTCCAGTTCCAATGAAATGCTTGTCAAATGAGACCAAGATCCAGTGGAAATTCTTGTGCCGCCTCGGTTCTTTAGTAGCCATGCAGTGGTAAGGAGCTGCTCTGACGTCCTTGGGTGGAGCTGGGACTTTCGGGATGGTGTTTGCTCCCTGTTGTGCAACTGGCCTGCCTTGGCTTCTCATCTCCCGGCTGGGTGGTGGAGTGCTCTCCCTCAGCCCAAGGGAATTTCCCGAGCTGTCCTCAGTGCCCTGGAAGTGACGCCAAGGAGAGTCTGGGAGCAGAGGCAGCCAGCTGCCGCATTTCACTTTGAAAACTGGAGGAAGGAAAAAAAAAAAGTGTCATTAAATTTTTTTTCCCAAAATTGTTTTTTAATAAAAATCCCTAATTTTAAATGCAAATCTGGTAAATATATCAGTCTGCATTTTAAGCTAGTTAGGCTCATTCTTTCCAGTATTCTCACTGGGAAGCTGTCCCAAAATCATACTTGAGAAGCCTTCTGATTTCCAGCCTAAAGTTATTAAAATATTACCTGCTTTATACCTGATGGATGTAATTTATGTATATTCCAACACAAAACTAAAATGTTCACTTGGTAAAAATGTAGCTGGGTTAAAAATCTTACAGTTTTTCTATTGTTTATTTATGGCCCAACGCCAGCTTAGCACAGCTATTAGACTTTGGATCGTTAGTAGCTGTGTTTCCTTATGTGACAGCTCTTCCAGGCGCAGTATCTAGCAGCAGCCTCAACTCTCTCTAATGTAACAGTTGCTGTGGAGACTGTTTTGCTGTTAAGTTGTCATGACATATTAAACGATCGCATTAAAACCCGCCTAACTTGTTTGAATGTTATATGCGGTAAAGCTGTCCTTTACCAACGATAACTTGTGCTCCTTGCCTTTGCTAGCCCTTGCTCAGGGAATGTGGCATATTTGTACCAGACATGCTTCATTTATGCCACTTGGTTTTAATTTGGGCGACTTGTTCCTCAACTGTGTGAGAGGAGAGTTGGAGGGAAGGAGAAAAGGGTTGTCAACAACCCCACAAAGCCTTCAACTAGGTTGTGTGACACATGCTCCCGGGGCGAGATGCTGTCACCCAGTCAATCAGCCATTAGGTATGTAATTATGGCAACTAGTCATGAGACGGTTCTTAATTAACACTTTATTTCCCCCAGCAAGCTAATGTTATCTGTCTGAAGCAAAATGGATAATTAAGATTTTGCTTCTACGTGTCTGGTACATCAGTAGCCTGTTGTTCTATACGCAGCTCCAACAAACACACTGGTGTACCCATTGGTACAGTTTGTCCACATATTTCCCCTTCTTTTTACTATAGTTCTTTGCTTCATTAGGTGCTGGTAGTATTGCTACCTGTATTATAAAGGAAACAGTGATTAATGCACCTTGAAATTGTTCAGCATGCATCTTTTAGATTTCCTCCCTATATTCACATTTCTATATGAAGGCTTTATGTTCTTCTCTAGAAGCTGTTGATGAGTAAAATCATTGGATTAGTGAAAAAAATTTCTGCTTATGTTAACTAAAGTAACTCATCACATAAAATGACTGTGTCTCAGTCCAGATCCAAGGGACGGTCATGTCCCACAATAATTTTTTTTTTCTAGTGACCTTCAAATACATTAACTTCCATTTTGGAAATCACACAAACTTTACCCATTGCCAGTGGGGATGTATGTTATGTGTCAACTCTTGCTGCATTGAAGGAACATTTCTCTGTTTCTAAGCCAAACCTTACAAGAAGGTGGGTAGCGCTATTAAATAATCCATCCATTTATAGCATACAAATAAGTGTTTTGTTCTTTCATTATTTAGAATGACAACTGACTCAGTTTATCATACTGATGTGCTGTAGACTCCAAAAGAAAGAATTAAGGAAAAAAACAACACCCAATGTTTTTCAGCACCTGGTAGTGCAGGCATCTGATAAAAATGCACAGACCTGTGATTCATATTCAGCCTGCTTTCAACCCCTGAACTTTGCATAGTGATGAAATCTGAACAGGAATATTTGTGTATTTAAACAGTTGGTTTTTAAAAACCACATAAAAGGCAGTGCCTCCTTTCTTTTTTTAATCACTTTTTTCTGTATCTTACTCATGCATTTCTTTTTCTGTTAGGATGGATTTCTATTATTATGCATTGAGGGGTCAAAGAGTGGCACTGAGAGTCATATTCTATTCTTGAATCACTTACCTGATGTATGACCTTGAGCAATAAGTGAAAAGTTACTTCACCTCTGTAAAAAAAACATGTATAGAAGGGAGGTAAGTCCCAGCATGGAGGCTGTGTGATGAGGTAATTGTCTGTAGGCAAAAGCGGGGGTTTGTGGATCAGTGGTGTTATTCTAGTGGTATTGAATAGAATGGAATTATTCCATTGATACACAATAGACTTTGTTGTACATCTGCTTATATTGTGGGTAAATTCCTCATGAACAGGTACAGTGGTAGGTGGTAGATTATTGCTGAGGAGCAATATTGTGGATTCTTTTGCTCTGTTTAAAAACAAAACATTTTGGTTAAAGCTGCTCAGACATTTTCTTTTTTTTCCATCTAAATGACAAGCAGAGGTAGTTCCAGGTCTTGTGTTTGTGAGTAACTCGTATTTGAATTTTCTTAGAATTCATTATTCAGGACTAATCTCTCGCACTCATGATTATTTTCTAAAAGCTTCAATAACAGTTTGATTAAACCTACTTTTGGAAAAGAACGCAACAAACAGAATCCATCTCATTTCTGTAGAAATTTGTTTTTTTCCTGTTGAGCCAGCCAGTTTTTAATTATGGCCTCCACTGAAAGGTCATCTCTCTGTCCAGCGATACTAATTTTTTCTCTCTATGAATCCATTTCTTTAGCATATTAACTAATCCTTAACCCTGGAAATAGAGTTCAAAACCTGCTCTCTAGGTTTAAAGAAAAAATGCTTTTGCTTTGGCAGCCATTCCTGAATGCATATGCACATGCTTGGCTTTTTAAAAGTTATTTGTCCTTTCAGATTAGGAGGCCTTGGTCTCCAGTGGTATTCTGGCAGGTAGTAGGAAGAGGAAGGTGATTTTTATGATTGAGCACTGCCCTACAGCGATCATCCATTTTTCAACTGAGGACCTGAAAAAGCGATCAGTCTTGGGAGGGTTTGCCTTTCCTGGAGTCTCAAGCAAGGATGAAGGCCGTTAACAAGTAGGCAAGCTCATCTATTTATCTTGATTACTGTGCTAGTAACTGCTGTGGTGAACTTCAGACCTTCCAGGTTTTCCTCATATGCCTCAACTGTGGAAAAGGACCTTGACTGCCCAGCAGAAAACAAATAGCAAATTCCTACTGATTATAGAAAAACTGTGCTCCATGTTGTAGTGGGAGATATATCACATTTCATGCAGCTGGTGGGGAAAAGGTGAAGACAAATCTTCAGGGAAACAGGAAATAGCCCAGCTGGCTCCAGACGGCAGGTAGGCAGAGCCCTGTCCCCCGGCAGAGAGGTGCCCTATATAGGGGCTACGGGCTGACAGCGAGAGCCTGAGCAGCAGGATTCAGTGCAGCACAAACCAAAGGAACCTACAAAGGTTTGCTAGAGGGTGACTGTCAGATGCACAGAGAGCAGAACTTGTCTATTAAAGGTAAAGCTGAATGCAGGAAAAGGTGGCTGGAGTAAACCTTTTTGCTGACCTTTATTGTTTGATGAGGCTGTAAGGAACCAGATTTTATCCTTTTGACATTTTGGCTGGAGTTTGGGGCTAAATATTGTCTATCCCAACAGAGAAGCTAGGGTAAAACTCAAGATCCTGAAGGAAAAACAAGCAGAAGTCTACTCTGGGGCCAGAAGCATCTGTGAAAAGTCCACTGCGACCTAATAAAAGTCATCTCTTGTGATTCAATATATAGACTCACTGACAAATATAGTTCAAAAAAGAGGAAAAAAGATCCTCTTTTCTTTTTGTTTTCATTTTTTACTGTGTATTTCCTTTGCAAGTATGGAAATTTTGAGTTGCTTCCCATGACCATTCAAGTGACATTTTATACAGCTGTCAAAAGGCCCTTCTTCTGCCATGTTTTTCTTTTTTTTCCTTTATTGATTTTTCTCTTTTAGACTTTAATTCACTCTTCTTCAGTTGCTACAGTTAAGAGAGAAATTCTGTAGATCACATAGAGATAACATTCCAGCCTACACTGGGTCACTCACACCTCACATAAGAATACAAGCTTCCTGCAGACAGCTAGTCCTTTCCTGCTTTTCAGGCCTTTTTGCTCCATCTTTTCATTTTTTTTTCTCCCTTAGTATTTGGGTCTTAATCTTTCTTTAGATTTATCCTTCACGCTGTGCTCATCTGAAATGTACCAATAATTGCTGCTACCTATATGTGGTTTGATCATTCTGTGCATTCCTTGTTGAAACTATCAGTGAAACAAGACATCTAAAATATGATTCTGTAGAGTTAAAGTAATATTTTGGGTGTCTGAAATTTCTTATAAATTGTTCTGTAGACAGTCTTTTTTTAAAAGAAAAAAATGACAGCAACAAGCCAACCCTAATGACACATTTCAGTGTAATGCTGTAATTTTAGCCCCTGCCATGGATTATTGCTGTTGTGCAGTAAAGTATTTTGCTAGTAAATGGTGTAGTGATTTCCAGTAAGACCTTTTCCCTTTATTCCATCCTTCCACCGGCAAAATTCCCATCTCCCCAACTCCAACATATTAGAAAGAAAATACTCATCTGAAGCACATTAGACAGCATGTGAGTGCCCTACAAATAGTAAATAGTAAAGATGAGCTGTCGTAGTTTCACTTTATTTATCTTCAGATGTTTTTGAAAAAGCAAAAGATGAAGGTGCTTCTTGCCTGTAAGTGGATGAAGTATACCAAAGTGTATGATCTGTTTTATTGGTGTCAATGTTTTTACCTTGTTCTGGATGCGTGCACAGAAATTGAAAGCACATTTAACTGCCTCAGCCCGAAGAAGTCTTTTTCTAGGAGGCCAAAGAACTTTTTAATATCTCTTCTTTCTTTTTCTTTTCTTTTCTTCTTCTCCTCTTCTTTTTTTTTTTTTTTTTTTTTTTAAACTGGTACTCTGTTTCCTCCTTGCTGGAAGTCTTCTGCTGAAGTGTTCTTTCACTTCTCTGGTGCTCCTTGCAATTAATTTTCTAGTGTTTCTGTTCTTAAAGGGTGGGTGCATTTCTGTGGCTCTTCATGGTCAGCCAGCTTCAAGACCTGTTGCCATCAGTCAGCTGCCTTGTAAGGCTTTGTTGCAGGATGGCCGGTAGGGAAAAGATGGTCAGTGGCCTTACTCCATAGCGGTGGTTGGGTCAGTGTTTGGGAAGCCAGACCTCAGACCTCCACACCATTGAGGACGTGAGGGCATTTGAGGGGAGAACATGGACCACCAGGCCCGTTTTGGTCTTGTGGGGCCTTCACTTCTAAGCTTAGGAGGCACGAATCAGAACTGAGCACTGGAGCTCTAAGCCACAGAGCCTCCATGTCTGGCAAGTGGAGGGCCGGAAACTCAAATGAATAGAGCCCTAAATGTTTTTTTTGTTTGACACGCATGCTTAACAGAAACTGATGAATCCATTAGCAACTCCTTCCGCTGCCAAAAGAAACAGACTTGCACTTGTAGATTGCTTTCATTCTGTGCTATCAAGCCACTGCATGCTCAGCTTTTGCAAAGCTGACAGTCATCTATCACTTAAAAATGGTTTTTTAGAGGTACAGTCTTCTTTGTCTTAAGTGTCTGTATGTGTCCGCTTGAAAGTGTCTCAATAAGATATACTACCTGGTCAAGCACCTCAAACAAAATCCATGGTGGAAAATGTCTTATTTTCTGTTTGTTTTGAATTATTTCAAAGTTTGTCACTAGTTTCGCATGACAATGGGGCATTTGGAATGATTTTTGTCTGCGATGATGTGCCAAAGAGACTAAACAGTTCTTATGCATGCTGTGAAAAATGTATCACTGGAGATTGGACCATAAAGGTTCTGAATTCATGAAGGTGCAAGAACATTTCTGAATCTGATCACGCTTACTCAAGTGAAACGCTCTGCAGTCATAAGTATCCCATTGAAAGCAGTGGGACTCCTGAATATGTAAAGGATCCAGGATCAGATGAGTAATGTCTCTAGAAACAAAAAAGTCCTAAACTAAAGATCTCTTTTCTTCATGAGAGACTTTATACAGCAGAGTAAAAACATGTGTATTTATAGCCTAGATTACGCTTTGTTTTGTGGGATGAAAAAACACATTTTAGAATTGGCCCCTTTCCTGAACAGATGTTACTGGCCTGGGTGAATAACTTATTCAGGCATACGATTTAACAGAATTGGATGAGATTTTTTGCCAAACTCAGTTCTGACTAAAACTGAAATCTTTCACCAATTCTCTTCCCTCTGCTGTTCAGTTCAATCTCTGCCTTTTGGCTGCGGCTGTTCATTGGTTACATCAACCTCTTTGATTTGAGATTTACGTTATTCCCATGCAAGAAAATGCCTAAATGGTTTTTTCTTTAAAGTGTGATTCTCCCATGAAAAAAAGGGACTGTCAGTGTAACATCAGGGGCTTCAATGTTTGTGTCTCACTGATTTCTCACATCAAATGTGTTCATTTCGCTGGTGCAAAGACGTTTCTTTCTAATTGCCATTGCTTCTAGCTCCAGCTGGCTTCTTTCCTTCTTGCACATTATCACCAGTATTTAAGGTTCTGCAGGTCAAATTAGATCTGCAGTGACATCTGTGCCACCCATCGCTTTCAAAGAGACTGCACAGGTTTGGCTGAAAGCAGGTGGATAAACAGTCCTGTTGTCTCCACACAGACAGGCACAGAATGGAGCTCCTTCTCTCTTGGCTTTGATGGGCCTGTGGTCTAACAGGTCTAAAAAGCAAAGAAGTGAATTTAGTTGTCTAAGCTAGCATTGTAACAGGAGCAAGGAGCAGATTTTTGTAATTGAAAAGGTGACAATTTTTACAGAGGTATCGTTGGATATGAGCAGTAGTACCAAATGCACCCTGATGAGGAGCAGGATACTGGCTGTAACACTTTTTCACTCACTTGAGATATTATAGGTAACTCCTAACCTGACTCCAGGGCACTAACCAAGGAATACTGTATATCATTAATACTGAAGTTTACTGCGGTAAACTTCCCTGTTGAGAGGGAAGGATTTTTTGCACGCTGCGTGATGCCCTTGGTGTTGGGGTCTGTGTCAAAGTGCAGGGAGCCAGGCTCTTCTCATGCCTACCGCCATGCAAACTCACTGCTGAAGTCATCAAAACTGCATATAGGTGAATAGACTCAAATTCTTTGAGTGTATGTTCCTAGAATACAAGGCTGCAATGGTGCCTTTCCAACAGCTGAGATCACCTGCCTGAACTATCAAAACTGTCCAAGAAATCCATAACGGGACATACCTGGACATTGGCCATTCCTGGTGCTCTGGAGTGCACATTGGCTTTTCTGGAATGATGCATCTTCTGGTGTGTGTGTGCGCGCGTCTGGTTTTCCATAGATAGAGATGGACAGGGATTTTGTGAGTGCTTACAGAATTCCACGCTAAATCTTTGAGCACGTAGGTGCAGGTCAGAGGAGGCGGGTGATATGGTCATCATGTATATATGCTATTAGAAGTTGGAGCCTTAAGAAAGTATAACAGAGAAAAATACAAATAACATAACTAGATTACATTCATAAGGTAAAAGATACTTGGAATCAATGTGCTTCAAACATCCCAAATCAGGAATACGACTGGCTTTATAAGCTGTTTTACATATACTTCCTGACAGTCTTCATTTCAGTAAATAGAAAACGTGTTTTGAGTATTGCTAACTCGCTGTTTCCCCAATGATCATTCCTTTCTTTGACAGAATTTTAACTACTGTCATTGCACTTAAATATGGATGAGAAATACGTGAACAGTTCCAAGATTTGCTTATCTGTGCCCTAGCCATAAGTTTCACTGAGTATTTTGCATGACTGAGTCCCTTTTGCCTAGTTTATGTATGTTTGGATGCAGCAGTTGCATCTACTTTTTGTGGTTAGTGAGGCAGCAAGTGCGGCTACTCTGCTCATAAAAACACATTAGTGTTTATATAAGAGGTAGTTGAAAATACCAGCACTGATCTTTTTTTTTTTTTTTTCCTTGTTCTGCTGAGATATTAGGAAACGTATTTTCTAAATCTCATGTTTTAATTCCTCTTTGGTGCAGAGTTTAATGCCTGAAGAAGCATTTGCCTGCCTACATTGTTATAAATGCATCCCATTCTTAAAAGAAAACATGGAAACTAAAATCTTCTTGAAATTTAAGGCATTTGAAGTAGTTATGTTCTTAAGATATGAAGTCTGTGTGTTGAAGGTATACAAGAAAATTCTCAGAAGCATTCACACATTCAGTTTGGCAAGAGGATCTTCTATATGAGTAGCTCTTTGTTTTCCTTTCTGAGGTTTGTACACGTTGATGCAGAACCAGGACGGATACTAGCAATAATTGAAAATTCTTCACAAATACTTTAAATCTCCGGGGCTGGATTCTATTTTACTCACTCTAGTCTTATGCCAGGAGAACGGCATTCGGTTCAGCGGAGTAATCCTGCTCTAAACTGGCAGAGTGCAGGGGAGCAGGGGAATGGTGTCCCAATCTCATATGTTCCATTCTGATATTTAAACAATGACATCAGCTGTTAGATTTTATATTAAAAATCTTGTCATCTTTGACTGTCTGTAGCATTGATCCTACTTGGTAGAACCCAAGAGAGTTCCAGTTCAGTCCCTGGGACTATACAGGATCCAAATTGTCACTGCCTGGTTTATCCTGTTTCAGGCTGTTATTAAACGTGCCTGTGTTCTTATATCATTTTTATGATGAGCATCACAAGTATCTATGGAGAGAGAGAGGTTTCCAGGGACTCTTCTGTGAGTGTCCCCTGGCTGAACCAATAGAGCTTAGAGGGTTTATAAAGTCCATTTCCCCCACCCCTCTTTAGTCAAAGATCTCCTGACATGTTGTTTCCTCTGGGAGAGGGAGACAAATTTAGCCTTTGGAAATTAGCTATACAAAGCAAAGCGCTTCTCCACAAGTAAAGGTCGTTCCTTTGCTTGTCACTTGCCGTGTTGTGGGTGCTCGGCTTGGGACCCAGGCTGCTCCCACGGACCCTGCAGGCCCTGACTCCCCATTGCATTGCGTTTTGGGTGGGATTCCCCCCGTCTCCCTCAGCCACCTCAAAGCCGCCTAGGGAGTCTGAGCTAGTCGGCCAGGTTTGTTTTTTATTGATGAAGAGAAACAGATACCTCTTCAGGGAATTGCATCCCATCCTAAGATACATGTCTAAGTAGCGGTGATGAACTGCCCTTTCTGAGGTTTTCCATGTACAAGCACAGATTATAAAGGGAGCAGAGTAGCTGAGACCTAATGGCTGATAGGAGGTAAGGTGACTCCATGCATAGGCAGTGCACAGTGGCAGCAAAGAGCCTCTGTCTCATGATGGCAGAGTTTTATTTATTTTATTTTATATGGCAGAACTCTGGCTCTCTCTGATGGGAGCAGCTATAGGCCATGTGAGCTGTTGCACCTGATGTGGAGTCTGGGGGAGAACAAAAAAAACAAACCAAAAGCAGAACAAGCAGAAAAGAAAAATGCACCCACAGCTTAAAACCATCTGTGATTCAATAGATTGTCAGGGACCCTCTATTTCATTACTTAGTAAGTGATTTGTGAAGCTGAACTGATGATAATGTATTTTTAAGTGAATATGAAACATGTGAAAATGCGGTTTAAATTAAGTTGCAAAAGTTCTGTCCTCTTAAAATACGGTGTTTTCTGTACTTTTTAAATGGTTTTGATAGAAGTCACTACATCACAGCACTTAAAGTGTGGCAAAAGATTATTAAAACACTGACTCCGGTAATATTAAAGTCTGCATCCCAAAGCGCTGTGTAGTAAATGGGATGCAATGCACAGCTGGAGTCCGCAGTTACTTAGGTGGGCTCCTTTTCTGCGCTAAGAGAGGGCCTCTTTGGAAACGGCACTCTGACAGGTGACACGGTGTCCGTGCTGCTATTGCTTAGCATTTCCACTGTGTTAGTTCACCAGAAGCTTCCCAACCTTTCGCGAGGTGGGAGGGTTTTACACCCTGATGTGACAGTCCAGGGACAGAAAGACCAAGTACAAGTCAGCAAATGCCAAGGCCGCGATTAGAGCCGACCTCAGCTCGTTCCATGATTGTGCACACTTCATTAGACCATGTGGGTAAATTCTCCAAATTTTTCAGTTTTTACTTTGAGTTAAAAAAAAAAAAAAAAAAACAAACACCCTACAGTCCCAGCAGCGTAACCGCCCAAAGGCAACTCTGTAAAGCGTAGTCTCTCCAATCATCCGTGAACGAGTAGCTCAGAGTAACGTGGCTTGAGGCAGTCTGGTGCTAACACCTCCTCCTGTCTGTAATACTGAGAAGTCAGAAATCTTATTTACTTGTCACTCATTTTGCTCTTTTTATCTACATTTTTGGATGATAAAACCAGGTTGTTTTCATTTTTTTGCTCTTAATCGGTTTTGGTATCACACAGTGCTGCCGAGTTTGAGCTGGCACATCATCAGAAAATGTTTCTTTTTAAAATAACATTTTTCACAAGAATTAAAAAACAATAAAATGGCTCAGAGAAATATTCCTAAGGGTTTTGCACTTAAACAAGTGTCTAGGCTTTTGGTCAAAATGTCGTTAATCATTTCCAATTAGAATTTTTAGCAGGCTAGCCAGACCTGGGCTATCTTTAGAAAAATGCCTTTAGAAGTGCCACTCTTTGAGCAAAATAAGTTTGCATTCACAAAATATTTTGGAAGATATTTCTTAGTCTGCGGCAAAGTATCAACTTCTGCTTTTTGTTGATTCAAAAATTAGAGGTGTGCAGTAGTTGCTCTAGCAACAGAGTCTCATTTTACCCCTTTGCTCATTTCCAACCTGTTACTAAATTACTAAGCACTGGAGTGATGCATCAAAGAGCACCTAGAGATGCTGTTAATGTAATGAAACTGAACCTTCATCTACTTAAAACATGTTGTGGCAGCTTGGAAATAAGACAGGTGATTTCTTTACCCCCAGAATTTGGCACCCTGTCAACTACTTAAAGTTTTAAAGTTATGAAAACAAGATCTACATAAGAAAAAATTCTTCATATGGAATTTGTTGACTGGTTGTACTTGGCAAAACTGAATTTGTTTGTTAGCAAATTATAAAGTATCTTTTTTTTTTTCCACTGGGTCATGAATGTTAAATGTGATTTTGGTGTTTTAAGTATTTCAGTTGATATTTTCAGTGTGTAAGTCCTATAATAAATAGGTATATTTATAGCTGCTAGTAGAAAAGTTACCAATAAGACTACACCTTCAGACTGGAAGAAACTAGGAATATGAATCTCTGTTATTGAAGGCAGTATTGTGCACTTTTCGAGTCCTTTCATGGGGTTTTCCCGGGTACTTTATAAAAAGAACAGAGATGAGCTTTTTTATTGGTCAAATAGATCACAAGAAAATTTGGTTTTGTATGTTTTAAATATAGCAGTAATTACAGTACTATGACAAATATCTAAAAAGGGAGACTCTTTGGGGCACAATACTGGAGAAGTTAGGAGGTTAGGATTTATCGGTATTGCTTGGGTGCTGCTTTGCTGCATGCAGTGACAACAGCCATCGTTGCTGGAAAGCCCCAGAGCCCCCATGAATGTCGCCAGCTTCAGCAGCGACTGAAGTTACTGAAGGAAACAGTATCCCAAGAAGGTTTTCTCTGGAGCCTCTTACCCTCTAATACAAATGCTCCTTATACAGTGTAGTTTTAGCTGGTAGTTCAGTCTCAAGAACTTTTCTGTTTTGATAGAAGGATAAATCCAGGAAGAAACGCATTCCTGTAATTAGAGGCTGCTGTTCCCAGCACTGCACTGAGGGACCGCTTTGGCTCCCCATCTTTCCAACATGAGAGTCAGGGCTGAGCCCTTGTGTTCTCTTCCCCTGGGATGAAGTGGGGAGGGATAACAACTGGGTGATACAGCACTGCTCTTACCCTACCCTGCCACAGACTCTCGTCTCGGCATGATGCTTATGCCAGGCGTTATACTTGTAAGACCTCTTCAGTGCATCTACTGTGCCAGCATTGCGATACCTATTACTTTTACTTGGTGCGAAGGGGCTAGGTGAGGTGAGGATCTCAGCCGGATGCCTCTCTGTATTGTATTCCTGGTTTCTAAATAGTTCTTCTGCCATATGTAGCATAAGTTCTTGGATTTATTACTTGCATGAAGTCATGTTTGGCTATGATTTGAGAGGTTATATATATAAGAATTGCCTTTTGATAATGTTTTTCCACGGCATCTGCAGAATATTATCAAGTGGTAGGAGACCGGCTAGTAAGACCTTCCATAATGTCAGCAAAATTTCAGGCCCTTAATACACTGGTCTTATGGTGTTTCCCTAGCTTGAAAACCCGGTACTAAGCCTTTGAAATGACACTATAAGCCACAGACCTTTGTTTAAAAGTAAGGTGCCAGATAATGCCCATAAATGTAGGTGTTTGTTTTTAGTCTTATATTGCGACCCTTTTGTATGTAATTCTGTTATATTTGCACCGGCTTCTTTCGACTGTCATTTTTAATGTATAATGTTTTTACCAGGTGGGCTATAGAGCCGTGTTATCACTACAGTAAAAAAGTCCACATGTACCATGTTACAAAGTGCAGAACATAACAGATATAATTTCCATACCGGGTTTAGAGATCAGACTTTAGCATAACTTTGTTCCAGATGCAAGATGTGGACAACAGAGACATGTTTTGTTACGGGTTTTACTAATGCAGATTTAAAATAACATGACTGAAGTTCTAAATTGATGTGACAGTTGCACCTTTTCTGGATAAAAGAACCGGCTGCAATGTTATGCCTGGTTTTAAAACCAATACAAATGATCTGAACCAGATTTTTTCATCGTGGTTTTGAAAATTTCCTTTCAGACAGAGGGAGCATTTAGGAATAATTCAAAGAAATGTAAACATGCACTTAGACCTTGTACATTATGTCCAGGCCAAATTTCATCTGGAGTATTTATTTTCTGCCTCCTTCAAGATTTCAGTTGCACTTTCAGTTACTTGTATTATTCTTAAATTTATATTTTGAACACGAGTGCAGTGTAGCTGCATTTAGTTAGACCACTAAAGAGGTGCCTCATCCCCAAAGAAGCTGCACAAGAGCGGTCAGTGATGGGGTTTCTCAGTATTTAGAGCTCTGTTCTCTCCTGTGCGAACGATGCTGCCAGCAGATCAACGCTGCAAGAGCCAGAATGGCTCTTTCCAGTGGTGTTTGATGCTGGGTAAATAAAGACAACTTAATGTGTGGCTGGCGCAAAGGAGCTGGTCAAAGTGCAGAAGCAATACATGGTTTTGCTAGAGAGACCAAATTATTCCTTCTGATATTTGAGGATGCTGCTTCTGAAATAATAGAACTTAGCACTCAAAAAAGGAATAGAAGCTGAGGCTGTCCTTGGCAAAACCTAACAGTCAGCTTGTTAGAAGAGGATCCAAGGAAGATCAAAATCTGGCGGGGAGGTATAGCAATCATTGCTGATGAGTAAAAGCTCAAAACTGTTATATGCCCATAGAATATCATATCACATATCCAGAAGATGCTCTTTAGCTTGCATGCAGCACTACATAAACTTTCCTGTATGATTTTTTTTGCAGAATTTTGCTCCCATGAAAACATTTTACAAATTGCGGCATGAAGCAGCTTGTTTTGCCTACAGCTTCAAAGTCTGGGTGTCTCACAATTTAGTGACTCATATTTTTCTTTGGATTTTGTTTCCCTCCCCATAAGACAGCATAGTATGGCCCATAGCTAGTTAATAAGTTTGCTGAGTGCATCAATGTACTTTTGTTGAAAGGATCTCATAAACAAACAGTAAGATGAGCAGACATGGATAAATAGTTGATGTTCAGGATAATGGTAATTGCACTTAAGTGGAGATCAACAAAGTAAAGAAAAAAGGAAAAAAATGCAGCAACAAATTTTCCTGTCTTGCCCTTAGTTTAGCTGCTCTTGTACAAACAAGCTTTGTAAAAAAGTGAGAACAAATGAATTCAGTATTGCTTTGATTATTTTAAAACTAGAGTTGATATGCTGTAACTCTTCTCTTCCCACATAACATTAGGTCAGTGCTCTATTTTTTTTTAATCGAAAGACCATTAGCTTAATTAAGAAACAGAATTTACCAATGGACAACATACCCTGGAGACATCAAAAGCAAATAATAACAATACAGTTGACCTCAACCAGTTCCTCAACATTTTATCAAAACCTATCTGTTCCTAGGAATGATATCACAGCGTATGCAAAAGCACTGGGACCTCAGAACCCTCTGCTTTGCCTGGAAGTACAAAGCAAAGAAAATAACATACCTTCTCTGTCTGAGACACGCACACTCACTGCTCTGGTCAGCAAAAGTGTCTCACTGAAGATGTGAAATATTTGCAAACACAGTATGTATCACAATATGCAATCACAACCTCATAGATAAGTTTACATCCAAAAGAGGTAGCTGTGAGACACTCAAAGTGCCCTGTTATATCTTTTCCTCTATCTTTAAGACCAACTTAGTCTTGTGAGATAAGATAACTAGAGAAGAGTTAGAATTGTCATCATGCACATTTCAGGAATTTTATGAGTATCAGTGACTTCGCGCACACAAATATTTTTTGCCAGAACTTCACAGAAGTGGAAACATTCTTATGATTTTTTTTCCTCTGGAATCAGACTTTCTTAATGCTTTAGCTGAAGAACTCTTTAGAAGTTAGCAGTATAAGACATGTGCTTCTCAGTTAAAGATTGCTGATTCTACCTCAGAAAGGCCTGCCCTACAGGGACTTCACAGTGCAGACATAATATACCTCAATCATAGCTCTGTAATTCCCAGAAACTGGGAGGCAGCAAATGTCAGCGCAGCCTTATGAAAGCTCTTTTAGGCAGCTGAATGAAACTACTAATTATGGGCTAAGCAATAAATCCCAAATGAAAGGTCTGGAAGGAGACTCCAAGAAATGATTGCTTTTTTTCCAGTAGAATTTGGAGTGTTGCCCCTGCAGCTTCCTTCTCTGGTACCTTGAAAACCTTCTTGAGGGAGGTCCTCTGGAAAATGCTCTAATTTGGAGGAGACAGAGGAAAGCCAGGGAATGGCCATATTTTGTGGCAGCATTTTCTAGATTTCAATATAAAGAGCAAGGAGGAAACGGTTGTAATTCTAGGGACAGATCATTTTTTTCTCTTCTTCAGCATTGTGTAGTTTCTATTTACATAACATCTAGATAGTAGCGTATTGTTCAGCTTTTCATTGAGAATGGGTCCCTTAACCCATACAATACTGGTACATAAATTCAGTCACTTGGCTGAAGGGAAGTAGAGAAGTAAAATGGTGGCCATGACTCAACCTAAAATGTGAACCTTTTTCGATTTAAGTAGAAGCTGGATTCTCATTCTTAGATCTAACTTAGTGGTATGGATTCTTGGTGGGAGCCTAAATCTTTATTGGCCCATGTACCACCTAAATCTTGAACCAATGTCATGGAAATCCCATGACAACAACAGTCCTCAAGAGATTTTCAGAATTTAAGGCAACAATTTCACATGCAAAGCTGAGATTTTGAAACCATGAACCCCAAGTTTGAGTAGGGACTCCTGTGTACCTTGTAAGATCCCAGATGAAATCTATTTCAAATCTAAACAAAATCTTCTGTACTCATGCCCTCGTCAGTAAAATGATTTGCTGATTCCCTCTCCACTTATAACGAGACGAATCAAGCAATCGTCACCCTCCGCACACTGAATTACCCCACCCTCTGCCATCAGCGAGTCTGCAGCAAGAGAAGGGACTCGGATCCAAGGGTTTGAAATAATGTTATTTGTGGCTTTCTTGTTCTTCCTTTTCTACTAATGATAATACCAAAGAATGTTTATTCTTAGCAAATGAAAAGGAAACATTAAAGTGTCAGTTAGACTTTTTCCTGCAAAGCGTACAGAGTACATTAAAGTATATCAAACACTTAAAAAGCATATTACCTTGTCAAGCACGGCATGTGAAAAGGTCAACACTGGTTTTCTGTCTTTTTTCTGTATATGAATCATAGACAACAAATAAAACTTAACATTTGCATTGCTATTTTAATCAGCACCATTATTTATGAGGGTTCTCAAAATACTTGTAACCCTCAGAAAATATCCTAGTGTAGGCCGGTATTATTACCTGCTCATGTTACAAATGAGACACAAAGACATTACAGCTGAAATTTTCCAAAGTAACTACTGTCTGGGGCAGAGAAAGGGCATCTCAATTTCAGAGTATCCAGACTGAGTGATACAAGGCTTTATTTTCAGACGTACTATCACATACCAGTGAAAGGTACAAATGTTCTACATCTCTGAAAAATAATCACAACATTCAGATAGCTTGGTTTTTGTGTACCTAAAGCTCCAGAAAAGAGAAATTCTGACTGCATTTTAGGAGAGTCAGTAAATAGGCTGATATGATAAAACCCAACGGGGTAGCTTAAATTTTCACATGCAGAGTTTCACCAATGGACTAATGCCTGGTTAATCAGGCTGCCAGAGGATTTCTGTGCAACTTCTTCCCTTTAAATAACTTTGCCAAAGTCAGACATATATACGCTATGTTCTCCACCTCAAAGTCACTCAGGAACATTCTTCAAAAGGCATTTTTGTGTCTTTATAATTGAATTGATTCTTAAGTTGTGCCACGGGTGTACACCTTATCAAAGAAGAGCTAGCACTCCATTTGTTCATAATGCCCTCTCGGAGGAGGTTTAACATGCAATGTTTGTTGTTTCTGGCAGGTCTCTCTGCAGAGAGAGAGGTCGCTACTCAGGGAGGCACTTTCCTCCTTGGAAACAAGAAAAGAAATCACCAGGAAGGAGGGGAAAATGCATCTGGGTAACAGGAGGGGATCTTGTCAATCTTCAAGTCACTGGAAAATGATCATGAAAGTCTTTTGTTAGAGAAGCCTATAATGGTACTATTGCTTGTCTGTTGTGGGCACTAACAGCAAATAGCCTACAAGGGCAGGGGAGATGTAGGATTAGACAAATTGTGAAGAGGGGCTCTGGATGCTTGAAAAGTGCATTCCTGCTCTCCAAGGTCAGAAAGGTCAAAATGGTGTCATCATTCATTCTCAACAGAAGTATTTCTATAAACAAAATGACCTTTAAAAACATCCATGGCATATATGGAATAATGCTAATGATGTACTATTGGATTTCTTCCACAAGTGGAAACAGAAAAGCAATTGTAATTCACTTACATTGAGTTTGAGGCTATATTGCATGGTACTTGCTCTATTGTTAGGAATTGCAGCCATCCTGAAAAAAAAATTAGACGGCTGAATTAATATCCTAATTTTGGTGGATTTTAGGAATAAGCCCAGTTGGCCAATTTTTTCAGAGGACTGTGTATTTCCAGAGATAGCACTGGACTGATGCTATATGTATCACAGGTAGGCAAAAAGGGTGGACTGGATCTTTCCTGATGGAAGGGGCACTGAATACCAACTTACTTTCTCTAGCCTAGCAACTACCCTTGTACTTCTCAGCTGTGCTTTGGAGCAGGGCTTCTTGCCCAGTCTGTCTGCTGACTTCTGTACTCAGTGGGACTACTGCTTAAGTAATTTGATTAGAGTTTGGTCCTGCATAAGGAAATTGCTCTTCCATAATGCTGTTGAAACACATGAAAAGAGATGCAAGAAGACAATGATAGACATCACTATTATACTCAATGGTAGCCACTAAATATATGTGCTCTAAAAAAATGCCTGTGAAGTAACTGCATATGATAAGACAAGTTATAAGTTTACTTCTAGCTTTAATTAAAAGCTCCCTAAGTAAAATTTTCAAAAGCACCGAAGTTACCAACTGCATTTTGAATTATTTTCTCTCTATTTGCAGCCAGCGGCAAGTTTTCTCTAGTTATCTTGTAGCATGAACATTATTAGTTCTTAAACTCACAATACATAATAAGTGGCCACAGATGAGAAAACTGCCCTTGACAGTGGCTGCCTACTCTGCAAAGTAATATTGTTTCCAAATGCTGGACTAAAAGCACATTAGCAGCAGGAGTCAACAAAGGTAGTTTTATGATTTTTATTTTTAAAGAAAGACTTTAAAAGTGCCCCTGATACTTTTTTAGAATCTTTTTCAACTGGATTTTTCTTGAACAATACTTACAACATCCTGATCTTTAGGGTCAAATCATTCTCTCAGTTGCATGCTGTGCAGCTCTGAAAATTTGGAACGAGTTTAAAAGTTTGAAGGGCTGACTTTAACCACCAAGCTTAAACACAGAGAGATTCAGGCAATCCCTGGGTCCTCCAAAGCATAGCTCTTTGCAGAGGTTTCCATCTTTCTTTGGAAATATATCACGGTCTTTACAAAATGGAAGAAAATCAAGAAAAACTAGTCTTTCTGTTAATAACCTACTGCACATACATGAGAACTAACACTAGAAGAAAGGCCCTATGATTACGAACTACTTAAGGTATTCATGTGATTAAGGTACTCAGCTGAATCTTAGAAGAGCTAGGTTTAGTTTTCTGATTTTACATCTAGAATAACCTTGGGAAAGTCACTTAAAATTTCTGGGGCCATACAAGAAAATGGAGACAATAATACCTCTTTTCACATGCTCCTTCTCTCGTATGCTTAGAGTGAAGACCTTTCAGGCTAAGGTCTGTCTCCTACCATGAGAATGGACGAGGAGACTCCAATGTGATTTGGCATTTCTAAATGAAATGAGGATGATCCAAATCTATGTGTTCTTAATCCTTTCACAGACAATTGAGTAAACAATGCAAAACACAACTCAGATGGAGTATCACATGAATTTTGACACTTTCAGGAAGATTTCTAGGCCAGAAATCAATGAATTACTTACCAGTTGCTTTTCCTGGGGTACCTAAAATAAAGCAAATTAGACAAAATTTTTATTCTACCATTTTAGGGTATCACAGCTGAAAGTGTTCTGAAAAACAGCTTGGACTATTTTTGTTTTTCATGGAAGAGTATTTAATGCCCATGTCAAAAAACTCTAGGCCTTGTTATAAAGTATAGTGTAGCATATTTTCTGTTTCTGTTGTGGTTGAGCTGTAAGCATTCTAATGGCAGTAATGTGTAGAAGAGAGTCAAGAGAAATTCACAGAAAAATTACTGATATTAGGTGTGTGTCAAGGTCAGATTTAGTTTGGGTTTGAAACTGAAGATACCAAAATATATCTCCTGAGATCAACACAGAAATTAAAGCTGGGTAAGAATGCAGTGGCCTTACTATGCAGGATCTCAGAGAGTCATTGCATATGTAATTCCCTTATAACAGGAGGTGGAGCAGGTCAAGGAGAAAATGCAGTGTTGCATCTGATGCCCTTTAACATCGGTCAGTAGTCATGGAGAAAGGAAATTCTTTAGGGCAGAGCATCCTCCAGATCTGTTAGGTTCATACAACTTCCATCACATCAATGGTTTAATGCACAGATCAGAGCTAGTGCAAGAAACTCTTCAAAGAGAGCATGCTATTTTAAAGCAATTAAAAAATACAATAACAATGGACAGCAATTTAGACAGCACTAATGCATAGCACCTGAAAGTTAAGTCTTTCCATTGACTTTTGTAAGTTTTTGAGAGAGTTCAAAGCTGTATTTAGCTGGCAGGGGACCACCTTTGAAGGCAAGAAGTGAACGAAGAGAGATTTGAAGGAAAAGAAGGAACATTAAACCGAAGAGATGATTTCAGGAGTGGCAGGTATCAGGAAATGAAGCATTAACTTGAGTCACTTGTAGTCAAAAGCTACCAGCAAAATAGAAAACTTTTAGATATTCAGGCCACCATTTTTGGTTAGGCCTTTTGTTTTTTGGGGCTGAGTACCTAAATACATGCACAAGTCAGTGACCTGATTTACATGTTGATTGCTGGAATTCCTCATCTCTGAATGTGTGGCTCTCCTTAAAAAAGTCTTAAGTTTTAATCAGTAAAATAGGGCATCCAGAATTAAAAATTCTGACATTAACTTCTCCTTTTGAAGCAAGTGTGCAAATTTCAACTTACTGACAGCTTGGAGAAATCAGAAATAAGACTCATTCTCCCCTCCAGTTTGTTGCATCCCAGAGATAGTGGGAAAACTTGCACAACCCCAAATACTCAACCTATTACATGGTCGAGGAAGATGCAATTAAGTGGAAGATACATGACAGAAGCACAGAACCGTGGTTCTAGGCCCGGCTGTGTTCCTAACTTGCTTTGTCATATTGGTCACAAGGTTTGAAGGAGATAAAACAAGAGCAGTAATGGAAGCAGCTGTTAAAGAAGGAGGCTTGTAGTGAGGTGCTGTTGTGGCACTAGCCAAGACTACATTTGCCACCTGTATCTGTCCACAAAAGCTCTGCAGAACCAGGTGCAGCACCGGAAACCTGCCCGATGCCTGCTCTAAAAGTGGCCTAAATGTGACCCTGCAGCTAAAGAGACTCATCAGACCAACCTTACCTGTGGGTTCAGATGAAACAGTTTCCTTTTGGTACCGTAGAATTATTAATTGTTCTTATTTCTTTAGATTTTCTGCAACAATAAAAGGGAGGCTTCTGTTCTAGGCTGCAGCCACCCCTCCCACAAATCAAAAGGACATGAGTTTCATGTTGAAAGGACTGAATAAATACGCCCTGAATACAGAGGGACATGGCTTCCAAACACCCTGAAGTCTGGGAAGACAGAATTGTTCTTTATTTGGTTTGAATCATCCCCAAAGGTTTGGTACATGAATCTCATGGAGCTTGGGTGGGTTTGAGATCCAAGACTTTGTTTCAAGTGAAGGTGTTGAAAGATACCACGGGAACAAGGAGACAGAAAGTGTAACCAAGGGGCTAGGGTTTAGGCTTTCAAAATGAGCAGGTGCTTTGGGAGATTGAACTTTGACTTATCTTAAAAAGACCCGATTTTCAGAGCGTTGATTTTCAGAGTGCTCTCTGAAAGTCGGTTCCTGTGGAGGTGTCTTCTACCAGTCACCAGAAGTCCCTAACCTGCTAGTTAGTCCCCTGGGTGCGAGGAGACAGCCCCGGGCAGAGAGACCCACCAGGCCGAGTGCGGCGGACAAAACCCTACTGCATAAGTTGCTGCGCGCGACGGCTGCTGCCGTTCAGCTTTCCCCGCAAAGCAGCTGCTCGGGGCTCGGCCGGGCTTCCCGTTTCCCAGCCGGGGCGCAGAGCCTCGCCGCGGGGGACACGGCGGTGTTTTTGCTGTCGCTGAAGACAGCTAATTTGGGAAGCCCAATCTAGCACCGCGGCCAAGTTTGCGTTCTCACAGCATCGTATTTTAGGGCCGAGAGCTCCCCACCCACTTTTGCAACCTGAACAGTCCCCTTTTGCCCCCTCTCGTCTTTGTCAAAGAATCCCCCGGTACCTGACACACTTTAGACTTTCAGGCCTTCAGAAGCGCGGCTTGTCGCTCTCGCTGTCAGCTTGCTAATTTAATACTTCCCCCCATCAGACAGAGACAGCAGTTCCTGACAGTCACTTTGTCCTGTATTTTATTTCAGTTAAATTAAATAGGTGTAAGATGAGAAATCAGTGTGTGTGTGTGTGTGTGCCTGGGGTGGGGGGATTCTGACTGGCTAGAAAGAATTAATGGCCAATTCTGTCCCATATGTTGTAAACTGCAACAATAGACGTGTTTTACTTCCCTCACGTGCTGCGTTCCTGGAAGCAAGCAAGGATTTCACTAACCTGTGCGTTGCCTATAACTCCCCCTGGACTCTGTGCCTACTGGATGGAGTATTCCCCAAAACTTGCTTGAACAGTTAACTTTGTTCCTTTGGTAAAGATCTTGCTTTTGCTTTGCACCGGGGATTTTTACTCTTGGTAGGTAATTTACAGCTCACGAGGATAATTCTTGGGTATCCAAAGTTGTCAGTAAAATGTTAAGTTATACAGACTGTGAAGGCGTAACACAAATTCTGGAGTCTATGGCCCTTGGAAATACTGAAAACAAAATATTGACTATGCAGTTATATCTGTGGTAGGATTTTTTTCCACTGGCCAGTCTTACAGCAGTAGGGAAATGGTCCATTTCAGTGACGGGAATTCCCATTTCTCTTCTCCAGCTTTTTGACTTCTACTGTTAAGAGCATGTCTGCTTATTCACGCCCCTTTTGAAATATAAATCCCCCATGGAGCAGGAAGGAACAGGTTAATATTTTGTCCCCGAGCAGCAAAGCTGCCACAGGTGTTTGCTCTCATCCAGGGATTACTAGAGAGCCCAGGCACGGCAGGGCTCAGCTGCAGCGAATTACTCCTTCAGGAGGGCCTGTAAAAGGAAGAAGAGCCCAAGTGGCTGGTCAGGCACCCTGGGCTAAGGGGACTGCTTGTTACAGGAGGATTATTTATTTAATTTCCCTTTTTCAGAAGCCCAGTTATGCAAAGCCCTTTATAATTTTCTGAAGTAACCCCCCAACACTAGGAGTTTTTTCTTTCCCCGTCCTGCTGTGACTCCCCTGACCTGTCGCACTTTCAGAGTCATTTTTATCTCACTATTTCTGTTCTGTTTTACATGTTTTAGCGTGTCCCATTATTTCCATATTGGAAGCTTTCTAGGCTAACAGGCCCAGCAGACTCCCAAAGGCTATTAGAAGCAAATTATTTTTTTTTTCCATGGCCTTTTGCATGTAAAATGCAAGTCTATTGCATTTCAAGGAAACGCAGTTAAAAATTGACCTACATTTCTGTTGGGCTACATCTCGTGTTAGACACTGCTCAACCGTATGGAAAAATAGGGCTGTGCAGGATGTAACAAATTAGTTTGAGAAGGAAAAAGTGTGAAGAATATGCAGCCACAAAATAACAGGCAAGTGCTCACCATTGAGTGTAAAATGTCTTGTTCCCTTAGCTTAGGTGAGATTACAATTAGGGGTAGATAACACTTTAAGAGATCTATTGTTCTTTGAGTTTTTTCTTTTTTTTTATGAGATAATTACAACTATTATACACTGTTACATTTTGATTCATAGGAAAGACAAATAAATTATATCAGTGAGAACCCCATGTTCATAATATTAAGATATGTTTCTGCTTAGGAAACTAACTATTTTACAGTAATATCATAGATTACAAGATATGATGATTAAAAGAGTGGGTCTGACTATCAGGTATCTTAGTGTAGATAATGACTCTGGATATATCTAGGTCTGCAGTCAGTGTTATATCTGGGCAATTTATTCTCAGCATGCTCATCTATTCTTGCCATTAACAGACAGGAATTTAGGCATATATCCTCTAATTTATCTAGTTTCCTCTTGCTGCAGTTAATTATGTAGCCACTCTGAGTTTTTTGGGCCAAAGAGATTAACTGATTTGCTTGAGGTGAAAGTGGAAGTCTCTACAAGATCTGAATCTTAGTTTTCTTCCTTGTCTCCCTTAGATATTTGTTTTTTCTCTGTCTTGATCTGCTGAGTAATGGGCGTAATAGTGCTCCTCTACTTCATAATGGGGTTGCAAGGCTTAGTCAGTGTTTGCAAAGTATTTAAGAGTCTCAGAAAGAAAGAAAATACAGTTTATAACCGCAGAGCAAAATTACTGCTGACAAAAGACTGAATTATTGTGTTTTCTTTGCACTTTTGGCACAATTCAGTGGAAGATCTAGAAGCTGAAGTTAGTGGATGTTTTCCCAATCTTCTGGCTTGGAAAAGTCAGAGGAGAACTCCAGCATGGCAGCATACATACTTTTTCTTTGTGCTTGGCTTAGGAACGCATACAAGATACAACCTTGTGC
Source organism: Dromaius novaehollandiae (assembly GCF_036370855.1). NCBI lineage: Eukaryota > Metazoa > Chordata > Aves > Casuariiformes > Dromaiidae > Dromaius > Dromaius novaehollandiae. The sequence goes on from NC_088106.1 coordinate 10,959,966, forward strand.
AAATTTCATAGGCGTGTATGTGGTTCATAGCTCCCTGGCTTGTTTTTTCTTCAGATCTCTTTATTCTGTTTGTTTCCTTTAAAAGCCCCTTCATAAAAGAAGGACATGTTGCATTTTGTTCTGGCTCTGATTTGATTAGAACAAAACACTACTAACAGAATAGCGACCAGTGTGCTCCAAATCTCTCCCAAGTATGGTATCAAAGCTTTCTCTCCTTTCTGTGCACCTTCACAATCATTTTCTCAGGAAGATTTCATTTGTCTGTACAGTTATATTTAAATAATAAGAAAGGCTTGACCCCCTTCATGTTCAAGTTTGAAATTTGTCTTGAATCTAATAGGACTGCGTCTTTCATCTTCGGTCTCCAGGTAGTGTAATCAGCCCAAGGTGGTCTTCATTCCTAGCTGCAACCTGTTGAGGGATTTTGTGAGGGAAATAGCTAGTGTACAGCACAGCACTGGATTCCCATGCACTCATATACACAGGACAGCAAAGCTTAAGCAAGTGATACTGGGGAAAGGAAGAGTTTAAGGAAAGCGATTTTTTGTTCAATAGCACAAAGTAACACCAGGAAAATATTCAGCTCCGCAGTTCAGCATCCTGTACTGTGGATGCGGTTAGGGACAAAGGCGGCGAGGCTGGATGCAGCACCACTGTGCTTATTGTTACTCATGTATACAGTCAATTAGCCAATTTGACTCTGCTGGCACTTAGAATTGTTATTAGACCCCTTAGGTTCATCTTTTACAGCTGCTGCTCGGCAGTGCTGTTTGGTCTCTCCTCTTGCATTGAGTCATCACTTCTGGAGGCTTTGCTTTTAGAGCACTTAATTGCAAGAGCAATTTTCTAGAGGAAAAGGACTTATTAGAAGGGGCTTAGTCAAGTCAGAGAGAGAGCTCTGTTAAGCTGGTCGTTGCTTCTTAATACAGAAAAAGAATGGGTGAAAAAAAAGCAGAAAATAGAAGAAGTTAAAGTGTGGGGAGGAAATTTAAATGTAAGGGAGGAGACTGTAGAAGATGAAAATTGTAACTAGGTTTATAGAAATACAGGTCAGCATTCATTTAGATTCTGGTTTTTGGGGATGTTTGATAAAACTAGAAAACATGTGGGCTAGAGTTCATTACAAAAATTCATCTTTTTGTGCATTATGAAAAATTATAATGTTCTGGTCAAATTGCTGAATTCCTGCTCCCTCACATACCCAGGCAAATATGTGCTTCACCTGCTGCTCACGGGTTCTGTTATATATTCACTTGCCTTGCCTAACTTAAGAGGTGACTACAGGCATCTACACAGCCAGGAGATTTTTTTATGTTAATCAACTTTTTAATCTCACAGGAAAAGACAGAATGATATGTGATTTGAAAACTGGAGCCAAACAAATCAGAATAGAAATGAGGTGTGTATTTTGATGAGGATAATTAACCTGTGAAACAATATACTGAGGAATGTAGTGGATTCCCTGCCATGGGAACTCCTTAAATCAAGTCTTGATATATATATTTTTTAATGTTATAGTTCAAAAAAGAATAATTGCTATGTGAGATTGTTGGCTTCTTTGAAAAAGATGTTCAGGCTGTAGGGGACACTCCTTTGCTCCATTTTAGCTAAGAGAATTTACTCTTTTGTTTCTACCCATAAAGTTGTATGGTTTACCTTCATCAGTCCCAGGTCTTAGTTCTCTGTGGAAACCTATTTGATTCTGTATGCATTGACTCATGTTTAAAACAAGTGTAAGACAGCACACAAAGGAGGCTGCAAAAGTATTGGATCAGAAGGAAGGAACTCAGGGAGAGGAATTAAATGCTGGTCACAAAGGAGACTGGACTTTCCTAAATAATGTGTATCTGCACAGGATGCATGTTAGTGTGGGGAAATGCATATTGTACAGCATATGAATATCAGGTCCAAATTGACCTGCTAATCGAATTCTAATAAGTAGACTCCTAGTAATAAATTTTTCAGTGCAATATGTTCACTTTTTATCATGGTTTTGCATTGTCTCACCTCATATTCCATAAAATATGTTGCACAGAGTCAGGTCACACCATTGGATGTGATGACTTATGGGTAAACACACGTTTCAAGGACTACATTAGTGTAGTTTTTGCTTGCTCTGTAATACTGTCAAGTCCTGACTGTAGTCATGAGTGTCCCCAGTTCAGCTGGATTTGGGTAGACAGATTCTGCCAGAAGACTGACAGTTTAAAGTTCATGAATTTGATATACAGGCAACTTCCAGTTTCTTTTGTCTCTTGTAATAAGCAGGTTCTACAGTACTGAAATAGTTAATCTTCAGGATGTTTTCACCAACTTCTGACAGCATGGCTGGAAACTTTTTTAGATTGTTCTGTTCTTCCTTGTCCTTATCCCAGGTCCTTTCCATCACTCTTACATCCTAAAAAAAGAAATCAATCACAATGTAGATTAAAATTCCAAGTAAAAGTCAGTATTTCTTAAAGAAAGATAATAGGTTGCTAGACAAAAGTACACCATTCACATTCTGACAATGAAGCGTATTGTACCCTGCATGTTCACTTGTTTCTTCTCAGTGCTGTTTATGGTGGGTTATTTCCTTTTTATTTTCAATGTGTTCCAGTTGGAAATTCCTCACTCCTAGCATTTGCTATGATGAGAGTCATATAAATCTGGAAAAAGAAAAAGAAAAAAAGATGATGTGCCAGAATGGATAACCTAATCCCACCCAATGACAAAATAAGGTGCTTGTCTCTGTATCTGGGAGTTTTATGAATGTGTATATCATTTCTAACTGCTGACGTATAGAAGTTTTTTTGCTAAGGAGGGTTTTTTGGAGGTGGTAAGGTACAAGGCTGGTGCAACCCTAGTTTTCTTAATAAAATATTGATCCCATGAAGAAATGTACCACTGTGTTCAAATGTATTTAGTTGTTAGTGGGATCTGAAAATGTCTCTTCATTAGTATTACAACTAAAGTTCTCACTCCAATCGCAATGTTGATTCAAATGACAATCCATGGAAATGTGGTCTTACGCTGACTGGCTAAACATTTTCAGGAGCTGGCTGGGACAACAGTTTCTAGGAAAGGGAAGAGATGCCAGTTTTCTCCTGAGACTGTCAATGAGGATTCTGTTTCTGATGGTTGCTTTTGGGCAACCATTCATTAGGGTCTGGACTAGGATCGCTGATGCACTGCTTCCATACAGACTTGTGAACAGCTGTCAGAAAGTAATGTTTTTCTATTACTGCCAACACAGTCCAGATTCAAGGCAATGACCAAGAGGTGAAAGGCTCTGTATCCCATTAGCAGTCTTCCTCTGTACATTTCTGCTATTGTTAATTTTTAGTATCCTTGAGAACGCACACTGCAGAACTTCACTGGCACCAGTTGATCATAAAATAAGACATAAGAAGTTTAAGTGCATCTATTTTGAGGGCTAGGCAGATTATTTCAGTCTAATATTTTATCTCCATTCTCAGATATGCTGCATACTTTTTTTGCCTGTTTTGATAAATGAATGATATATCATAGCCTTCAAGTTTTATTTTCTTCTTGAAGTTTTTTAGATATACTAAAGGACACAATCCAAGAAGCTAGAATGTAATTACAGATTTTGCATCTCCTGTATGACCCGTCAGAAGTCTGCTATCTCTCATAAAGCCATTACAGCATATACTTAATGTCAATTTGATAGAAGAAACACTTTCATAGGTTCTCTTTGATTGACACATTTAAAATGACATCAGTTCCTAGTTTTAAAACCTATTGTTATTAAGTCTCTGTTGCTATTTATGTTAGAAATATGTGCATGTATGTCAAAACAATATATCAACTTTGCTGATTGGCTGCACCTAGATTGTGTTGCTAAGGTAACAGAACAATTGCTTTTAATTTTTTCTAAATTGTCTTATTTGTTTGTTTCACATTCAAAGTTTCATATTTAATTTTCCAAAAGCAAAAGTGGATGATTACTTAAATTTTCTTTTTATACCATTGGTGCATTCAGCATATTCTGTGAAAAGAGCACAAGCATACATTTTCTGTCATGATTAAAAAGAGTAAATAATTAAATGGATTATTTGAAATAAATATCTATTACTGTGTTTGCAGGTACACAGCTAGCTTGGTTTGGCATTTTTGGTAGTTATCAGTTACATTTTAAGCAGTATATAGTGGATTCATCTGCTTCACTGTTTGGGTTGTCTTCTTAGATGGTAAGATGATGTCTTCTTTATGTAGGACCTATGTCTTGTTTTGTAACGCCAACTGCATTGTCAGCACTATAAAATTATGAATAATTACATTGTTGTTATACTTTATGGTTTTAACTTGGAAAGGTACTTCTCTAATTATTAGAGAATAAGAATTCCCATTAGTTGTGAGACGAATTCTAAATTGCTAATGTAGGCAAGTCGATATGAGTAAAAGGAACACTTCCTGTTCATGTTTAGAGGAGAATTTTGATTATTCAGTTCATGTAGTTCATTTAGTTCAACTAGGGTTTATCAGAGTTCATGATTTCCTGTCCTGTTCGATTGAGGCAAACCCCAATCAACATCTCATATGTGGTGTGGCCAGGCAAAATCTGAGATCTTCAATATTGTTTATTCTGTTCAGATACATCCCAGCTGACATCATCCCAAATGATGACGAGTATAGTAAACTCTCGAGGTTTAGGTGGGGTTGTGTGGGATAGACACAGTCTTGATTTATGACATGTCAGTAAGGATCACCTAGGCATTACTTGGTCTGAGTATTTTCATTGTGTGTGTGTGTGTGTGTGTGTGCGCGCGCGTGTGTGTGTATATATATATGTATATATACAGGTAGGCTCTCATCTATTGGATAAGATCATGGCTATATTTATATATGATTACAGTGGAATTTAGGAACAAAATATATGGTTTTCATAAATCTCCAAAATAACACCTGGAAAAGGCACACCCATGACAATCAGTTCAGGCTTAGGTGGGCCTGAACAAGAGGTGATCCTCCCTCTTCCTTTCTCCAAATGAGTTGTCATGCTATGAAAGTGTAAGTGAAACATAGGCAGATGTATAATATTGGAATAAGTTTTTCAAATAATAATCTTTTCTGAAAATGGGGAACTGAACTGGAATACTTACTGTAGATACTTACCTAATGTGATATTACATCAAAAGTTACATATGTGAAGATTAGCATCCCAGGCTTTGCTACTGTTTTTTTCAAAGAAATTGCAATATCCATCATAGGATAGGAGTGGCTCCCTATCCAGGCATATTTCCAACAAAATGATAGATTAGGTCTGTTAGTTGATTACATCAAAGAGGTTGTAAGAGTAGTATATGTTTTCTGGTTAAGGATGTATCATCATCCATTCTAGAACATATTCCAATAATCTTCAGGCTCTTTTTAGTTGATGGCAAAAGAAGATCAGAGAGATCTTACACCTGTAGGCTATTTTTAATTGATGGCAAAAAAAGATCAGAGATCTTACACCTGCGCAATGTTCCATTGTCCTTTGCCATATTATACTGAAACATTCTGTAGCTGTAACCTCAATAACATGATAAATACTGCATGCAAAGTCCAAAAGAGGGTACATTACAAGAAATTTTATTACTAAAGTAAAGAAAACATATTGTTGATATGACTACAATGGAAAGATTTATGTTGGGAAAGATCAACAAGTGCAAATACAGACTCGCCAGGTTCTACCTGAAGAATGAGAACAAACACTATATTTCAGCAAAAAGGAAGAAATGACTTAGAACTCTCTTGGCCAGTTCTTCAGGAATCAGTTTTCACAAGGATCATGGTTTGTGTTCCCAACCCACTCTTTGATGTTATCTAACCGTTGTATCAACTATTTTCCTGTTATATTATTTAGAAATGCTTTCTAAGGGCTGGTGTAAGTGTAAATAGCTAGGCATTTTTTCTGAGTTCAAGTTACACCTAAAATACATGAAACAATAATCTTGATTTTAATGAATAAACTGCACTGTATTAGCACTTGCAACCAATTAGATTAAGAAAAGCAGCATGTGAAAATAATAAAATTCTGTAATAATTGATTTTTAAAATAGTATCACCTACCTGAAAAATATGGGAAAATTGGGAATTATGGCTTTGGGAGGGAGTGTTATTATGAGCTAATAAGGTGATGTGCTCAATCAGAAGGTAAAACTACAAGGAAATACTCTGTAGGTTCATTAAAAGTGTAGTGAAACTTCATAATGAAAGCTATATCCAATGACAATGAGAGTCAAAGAAATATAGACTTGAGTATAGGACTGAATGGAAGAAACATATAACACATTCCCAGGGGAATTTTCCACAGGGCATGAACTCATGGGTTGTGTCCTGTTAAGGAAAGAGCAAAAGGTGTCAGTGTAAAGAACATGCCAAGTTCTTCTACAGTAACCTGAAGGTTATTTCACAACCTGAAAAAAAGGTTTAGACACTTTGAGACCCAATGCTATTTGATGCTGAGGCATAGATGACACATCTGCCTAAAACTGTGAAGTATTTGTGTTGCTAATCCTGGCTATGCAAAACAAGAGGTGGCTCAGCATATAACTCTGTTCCCACATCAGTGAATGTAATGCATGTGGAAAATGATACAAACCTAGCCCTTTCATGTTATAATATTAATCTGAACTGGCACAACATGAGTCCACTTTTACAACAAAGATTGCACAGAGAATGGGGAAGGAACACATGTCGACTATTCTTACAACAAATCTAAATAATCTAATCTGGTGTGTGGTCCTTCTCAGAAGCTTATCCACCTGGTTACGAAATTACAGTTTATTTTTTATTATAACAAGAAAAGTCCCAATATATTCTCTGTCTATGTATGACAAGGCTCAAGTTTGCAGCAGTTTCAGTTGCTGTTAAGGACCTTAGTCAAAAGAATGCTTAACATTTTGAGATGTCAGAATGTCTTTAATTAGGAAAAGTCGCTGCTATATTCTGTGCTTGCATGTTGTAATTTTTTTTCTCATCCATTAAATGTAGAAGTACCAGTCTTCAGCATACTGTAGGTTAGAAGAACCACTTTGAAATCTGAATGGCATCTGAACACTCATTCTGAGTACATGTTCTTTATTTTAATAAGCAGGCGATTCCACCCCCTTGCTGTCTGCCTTTTCACAGCGAATACAATATTCATGAGCGACACCAGACTGACAGCCTCGGAGAACAACGCCCTCTCTGCACAGAACAGCTGCAAAACGGTCCGCTTGTCCGCCCTCCCCGCGCTTGTGCTTCAAACCGGTGCTGCAGAGGCAGGAACAACTGAATCATCGTGTCCCTCCAGCTCCCAAGCTCTCTGCGGGTGCTGCTTGTTTATGGTAGCTGGCAGGGTGATTTTAGAGAGAGGCACGCAGGCATTGCGAGCCCTTCGATGCACATCACATAGGGCCACTGAACATCTGTCATACGGTGCTGACTTTTAGGCATTGTTGTCCTTGCATTCAAATTGACTACTTTTCGCTCCTTTAGACTTGCTGAGGCTCCTCTTTGAGACCTGCTGACTTTATGACCGAGGAGATACTTTGTGATTTGCCGAGTCCCCACTCCACGACTAGCTGAGTCACCACCGCGTGCCTCGTGACTTGCTGCACCGATGCTTTGCGGCTTGCTAAGCTGCAGCTTGCTCGGGCACCGCTTGCCGAGTCATGACTTTGCAACCTGCTGAGTCGTGACTTTGTGACGCCCCCCCATTCCCCTTGCAGTGTGTCGCAGTGCACTACACTCTGGACCGTGAGCAAGCAGCGTCTCCCCTCAGCATGATTGTAAGACTTTGTGGAGAAGCACGGGAAATATTTTCAGACTGACATAGAGATGCAGAGGATGGAAAGTAAAAAGCCAAGGATCCGCCTGCTACCAGGCAATGATTTGTCTTTCTTAGCGTGGTATCCCCTGTTAATCACTTGCCTTGCCTCTAGGCTGTTGTCATCTTGCTGGGTTTTGTTTCTTCTGGTTCTTGTAGGGTTCATTTTTGAGAGTTTTCTACCAGGCAGGAGATCTATCCAGAGATGATGATGTTTAAAAGAGCAGTCTTGGTGCCCCAAGATATGAGCCTTTTTTGAGCCCCTTCTGCAAACAGGATTTATATGCTTAATTCGCTTCAAAGAAGTCCCTAATCCCATTCAGCCATAGCAGAGGAAAAACTGCAGCTTGTACGGGTGTAGGATAAAGTTGTGTTTGTAAGGGCCCAGGGGAGCTGTTGGCAGGGGTAATGAAGTGAATAGGTCCTCTCTGTACTCCAGCTGTCTCGATGTCCTCCAGCTGTCTTCCTATCATGAGAGTCCCTAATACCTGCTCACCCTGATGCTCCTGGTGCTCACTGGAATTGAGCCTTGCACCCCATCATGGTGCTGGACTGCATAAATCAGGAGCTACACGTGCCCCACGAGTCCTTCCCAGTCCAACTGAGAGCTGGCCTTGCAAAGTCTCATCTGCCCACGGTACCACAGTCATCCTCCTGCTGACAGCCGCAAGAAGCAGCCCGTGTTCTTTTGCATGAGCTCCAGTGTCCTCAGCCAGCCACAGAAAACTGTGGCAGCTACTGGAAATCTGGAGCAAAAACATGACATGTCCGGAGGCCTGTTCACAGAGGGATAAATGCCTTTCTTTTTTTGTACAGATCAACTCAGTGTCACTATGGAGCATAATACCCCACCTTTTGTGTACAAGTTCAGACCTCCTGCAGATATCACAGCCCTCCACGCACTTCCCAAGACAAGGACCCTCAGCAAATTACCTGCTCTGAGCAGTCCAACCTGGCTGTGCTAAGCCAGAATTCATATTCTGTACTCTAGCAACACAGAAGTTACAGAATTTCACAGGGTTAGCTTACTGAAAGGCAAGGTAAAGTAGCAAGCTACCAGGATGGCTTTTGTGGTTTATAATATGTCAATTTGTACAGTAAATAGGGTCTGTGTTTAATGCTTCCCTGCAGCAATGGCTATTAATAATAAAAGGCCTTAAAAGGAACTGAACTTTCATGATAAAGTATTTCTGACAGCTAGCTCCTCAGCAAAACAACTGTTGTCCCCAGAGACTCATTCAACATTCATTTGAATCATGAAGAAAGAAGACCAGCTTGGAAGATGTTTTTCTAGAGTGCAGAGGGGCACTTTGATCCTAGCTCAGATAACAGCTGCTCTACCTGAGCGGATTTTCGGGTAGATGTATCCTTCAGCCCAGGTAAGCCTCAGGGGAGGTGTCTGGTTGACCCCAAAGCTCAGGGAAGGCACCTGATACCTGAGGGAGGGTCTTTGAATGGGCAAGAGGACCTGGCATCGCATTTTATCATTCTGTCAGTCTCGCGTTTCTGGCGAGAGACAGCATACACAGGAGGGGAACTTCTGAAGGGATTCAAGTCGCACCTTGAATTTTTTTTCCTATTGTAGAATAAAAAAGGAGGCAAAAAGCCAAAATACTTTGATTAGATTTTGTCTGTACTATTGTGTTTTCTCACTGCCCTTAGAGAGTACAAAGCACTTCATTTGAAATCCATGACCCTGATTTCCCGAAGCTGGAGCAAAAAGCAAATACCTGATACTTGATAAACTTCTCAAAGGAAAATGAAACAGTTCATATAGTGCCTATAGAGTTATGGTGACAGGCGTTATGGAAATCCCTACAGTAAATAGACAATACTAGTTACTGCAGATTGTGCCAAATCCTTTGGTTTTTATGAAGACAAAAATCCAACTCAAACTAATTGTAGTTTTGTCCGGGTAAGCTCTGATAAAGATTACTGAGTTTTCTTTTTATTCTATCAAGAGCAGGCTCTTGGGCTCTTTTGACTTCAGAAAAAGTTACAAGTTACTGATTTTTCAAAACAGATTTCACTTGAATTCTTTCTCCTTTCCCATGACTGCCTTTGTGACACTGATGTAAATCCATAGTAACCCAAATGGAAATCGTACTAATTAATTTTATCATTTTTTACACCAAGGCTATGTGGAAACCCTGAAAACTGTTGCTTCATTTACTAAGACTGTTCATTTTTTCCCCCACCAGGGACAATTTATCACTCCCACACAAGGAACCTAAGGGGGAGAAGGCCCCAAAATATTCCTTGGTCTGGAATTTCACAGTATGCTCTTCATACTATATCTGTGATTTTTAAGTGATACTTATTTTAGTGATAAAGGCACTTCCTGAAGCCAGTATGTCTTCTAAGGCAGGAGATCATCTCCTTGTACTGACTGTCTTCTAAACAGATTCAGAAGACTTTCAAAAGAAATGAAAGATCTGCTGATCAAAGGCTTTGTGAGCTTCATTAAAATAGTAAAAAAAGTGATGCTATTGTGGGAAAACGAATGGAACAAGTGCCTAGAAGAAAGCTGAACCTTTGGCTCAGTCACAGTCAATACAGACACTGGGTAATGAAGATTGCACCCCAAAATCACCATTGGGTTGTCGGTCGGAGATCAGGCTGCTTGTTTTGTGCCATGCAAAGCAGAGAGCTCGTACACCCCCTTTCTGCTGGGGTACGGCAGCTCTCCGTGCCGTTATGAGCAGGGGAGGGAGGAATTACTTTAATTATCGAGCTTGCAAGATGGAGATGAGTAGAGCATGGAGCATGGATCGGAGCTCCGCACAGGGGTGGCTTTTGGTGTTTCCGAACAAAAGCCTGCTTGTGAAGAGAACAGACGCGCACAAAGTCCAGCCCAGCAGCCAATTTTCGGTGGCTTTAATGGGAGCTTTTCTTGCATACAGACTAGGGACAAAACAGCTGCATTGTACACACGCGAAGGCGTCCTGCCGCTTCCCGTGTGACTGAGGTGTGGGTGAGGGGCAGCAGCGTGAAACAGCTCTGCTTGGGAAAGTTTTACCTGCCGAAAGAGGCTTCGGAGGAAATATCTGAGGATGAAGGATTTCTGCGGTGCTTTTGTATGTTTTACACAGCCAAGCTTTTTAACAGAGTACAGACAGAGCCTAGAAATGTTCGCAGTTGCTCCCAAGTTAAGGGTTTTGTCCTGTCGAGGACATTATCTGAGTATAAATCATTATCTGAGTATAAACCAAAGAGTTTTCGGCTCTGAATAATTTAAGTGAAAGAGTTAGCCCTAGGCCAGGTGCTCTACTTATGCAGATGGTGAAATAAATTATTCAGAAGAGGAGACAGGTAAAACAGATGGGAAAGGCCTCCAAAACAAGACACCCAGAGGGCAGCTGTTTTACAGGTCCCCTGTGAAGCACCTTCCTTACTAGGAGGGCTGTGGTAATGAGTCAAGCAGTGGTGTTAAAAATGAACTTTGCCTTGTTAATTCACATGGTGGACACAGGGAATATGGGCAGTGATGCCTAGAAGCAATCGCCGCTGTCTTTAAGCCTGTGTAACCCATGCTTTAATGTTTAAGAGTAAATTCTTGAAGGATTTGCCTTATCAGGAGGAGAGAGGTTCCTAAATTATTCGATTTTGAGAATGAACATCAGCGGGGAGGGGGAAAATAGTCTCATCTAATTTTACCCATTTAGTCCAAGCTAATCACCTAGGCTCCCTGTAGCTGGCGAAAACGAGTGCTTCAAGGGGCAGTTCCTCTAGCCTAGGAGATGCGTCTGAGGGGTGAACAAATCACACTCTGAGTGTCATCCCGCTGCCTGTAAGGGAAGAGCCTCAGTGATGAAATTTGATTAGTTTAATTAAACACCTAATGTTTAGACAGCTAGACTTCATAGAGGGGTATCCTATTCTAAGCCGCTTTCCAAAGCATGGGCAGATGCCCACCAGAGTAATACAGAGGAGCAGCTGGCGTGCAGCCGCTCTGTGACATCAATTTCTAGAAGTTTTTGTAACATTTTGGTCTGGATAATGTTGAAGTGATTTCAAGAATGATTTCAACTACACTCCTCAAAATATTGACCTATGTCATCCAATTGCATTTTGTCTTTCCACACATACACAGATTTTTAATTTTCCTTAAACTTCTACAATTTGGAGTAGATTTTTTCAGACAATTTGGGATTCTTAGCACTTCTGTTTATGGTCAAATGTGTCAGTTTTTTATAGAAACCATCATTTCAACTGTGATAAATAAAGCCCTTTGATATTAAAAATACTCAAATAGTCCAGGAACTTATGCCAAAGCAATGAAAAGTTCTAAATTATCTTGCCATTTCTACTGACAAGTGAATATTTTACTGGCTTTTACTGTCAGTCAATGTTTGATTTTTTTGCTAATGACAATCACTAACTTTACTGATGGTTGGCAATGTAAGGGAAGTGTCATGAATGTATACAAAAGCTGACAATTTTTTTTTTTAAAGAGACCAAATAAACAAATCACTGCAGACCTGATTTTCTAAATTACATTCACATAATAGAGCACCTACTTCATACGAATCATTGCTCTGGTTATGAGGGAATAAATTGCCTGTGCAAATGGCAAACTAGATGTGTAATTGGCTGTGTTTGTATATGTAGTTACACATTTTGTGAATAGGAGCCTGGTACTTTCCTGTGCCCTGTAGACATACTACCCCACTAGGGATACGGTTTTATCAGGATGAGACCAGCTCTCTCTCTCCTACTTCTCTGCCTCAGGAGTAAATGGTGAAGAAGAGAAGGAAAGAGGAAGGAGAGAGCTGAGCACGAGAAAGTAGGGAATCGATGAACGATATGACTAAAGGAAAACACTGTGAGGAAGGAATTTATATGGATCAAACACTGGGAGATCCTTCTTCTTGAATCATTGCTAGAAACTGGCACTAAAGTTGCCATATTCCCACTGTAGTCCTGGAGACTGACTTGCTGCAAGAACTTGAAAATGTCACTGCATCTCTATTTGCTGTATTCCCTCTTTGTCATGTTACTCACTGTGACTGTCTGCCCTCTTTCTATTTTAATTCTGGCACTTAGCATAATGAATCCTCAACCTTACTGGGAGTCTTGGTTGTAAGTGTAGCACAAATAATACTGTTGCAGACACTTTTCTTGCAGAAAGCACATTTGTACATAGATCTGGTATAGCAACACCCTCTATGATCTTTAGGTTGCATTTCCATTCAAAAGGTTTCCCTGGAGAAAGCACATTGTTGCTGCTGTGGCAATACAAGTTAGTATAACAATTTCTCAGTGAAGGAGTGATCTAAATCTACTGGAGACCTTTTAAACTTAAAGACTTTTTTCAACTATGGATTGTCACTTCTTGTTTAAGTCATGCATTTATGATGTCTCAATAAATTGTGTGAAAGTGGATTAGCAGCAAAACAGGATTGTGGCTTCACTAAAAATCACAAAGCTGTTACAAAAGTGAAACCCATTATTTGATCTCAGCTATCTTTAAAGTTAGCACAGAAGGACACAAGCCTACCCATATAAACAGTTCAATTTTTTCCTTTTTGACTTCACTCCAGTGTAAAAGTTCTTCTTGAAATGACACTGTGTGTAGATATTGTTTCCCAAAGTACATTGAAAATGATCTTCTCTGGCATCCCAAGCAAGTTTCTGTTTTTTGGTCTCATAGGAGTTTTTTTTAAAAAAATATTGTTAGATATTCTTGCAGTCTACAGGCTCTTCTCTGAGCTGAGATTCTCTTTACAGTTGATCAAGATATTATGTAAGACAAAGAATCTCAGTTATTTTCTAGTTAGGCAAGCATATATGTTAGCTAAGGATGGTACTCAGCCAATAAATCTTTTCTCTTTCTTTATGCTTCCTTTGATCTCCATGAAGGATTTTGCTCTCCTCTTAAAAAAAAAAAAAATCTGCTGATGCCCATCGTTTCTGATTCTGTCTTCATATCTTTCCTGCTTTGTCACCATCGTTGTGGCTTCTTGAATTCTTTCATTTGCTAGCTACTCAGATATACTTGACGTATTCACTCTTCTTTCATGTCTCGTTTTTTTTGCCCTTGTTCTCATCTTTAATTAGCCTTCTTTTCTGGCTCTTCCTCCTAAAAATGCAGACATTTTTGGTCTCAGCTGTCCTCAGAGAACTGTTCCTCAGTTCTACCTACCTCCAATACTGCAGTATCTCTTTCTTCCCTTCACAGTCCTTGCTGGTATCCTCTCCAGTCATTTGCAGAGTTGCCAATGTCTCTTCTAATGCCATCTTGGATCCCCTTTGCTCTACTCATTTGCTGATCTACCCTATTACCAAGGAACACCTCCCTGGTCAAAACTCTTGCTCTTTCTTGCATCTTTGTTTGTGCTACTGTTGTTCATACTGATCCCTTCATTCCATAGTCTTTTCCTAAGTGGTATCTTTTACTAGCTTAATGATTATCACTAGTCTGCATGCCTGTCTGTTCCCTACATCTCACAGGTAGCCATGTTTTCCTTCTGTATAAATGAGACGGTTTTTACACAGCAAGGATAACCTACAAATGCTACTTAGAAACTCTTCTCAAATTATGTGATCACCTTGCAAGTCCCTCTATTTAGTCTAGTTCCTTTTTATTTTGAATTCCCATCCTAGAGGAAAAAAATGCACACACACACACACACATCTGCATTAGCAATGTGGGTTAAATTATCCAGTAGTTCAAGAAGGGATTGTGGTTTCACCTCATTAAAAGATTTTTTCTTTTCTTATCGGCTTTATAATCAGTAAATGAGAAAGATCACAAGTGTCGTCTCCCAAGTCCTGGGGCAGTATGAGGGAAAACAAGAAAGCTATTCTCTTAGCAATTGCTTGTGATGTCACTGCAGATAAAGGAGTTTTCATTTAGTTTGTTGAAAAACAGTATCTGCATAGAAAAAAATAATGCAGCCAACAATTCTGGATTGGCACAGACTATGGGAGAAATAGGATGTACCAGTAAACAATCACCTACTTATCAGTAAATCAGAAAAACCCAACCCTAGAGGGTCATTTATTTTCTGCACTTTTGAATCCCTGTTTCAAAGCATTAGAAAATGTTTAGGAAGTGGTTTTATGGTAAGTTAAACTAATTTGGCTGGTGTATATGAACAATTCAAAGGGCTTTGCAGGCAGATGTGGGTTTAATAACGTCCCTCAATGCAGGACACTTCTTATTTAACAGCTGCAATCAACATTGAATGGGTCATTTAAACAGAGAAGAGGTGTCATTTATCCCTTTATTTTGAAAGCTTTAAATACATGTCTGTAAATCAGTTTTCTAATATTCAGCTTAATCATTTAGTACTGTCAAGTAAAATTCTTTGCTGTTGAGGTCAGTAGAGTCAGGATTTCAGTCTAACTCCCACAAAATCAGTTGTTGTACGGATGCTGAACATCTGGATTGAGCTAGTGGAGGCTATTCACAGATGATTTGATACCACTATGATACTGTACACACACCTGAGAAAATAATTCAGTTCTTACTTGGTTCATTTCATTGTAAATAGTACCTTGATTAAACACAGGAAAAGAAAAACCTTAAAACTATTCTAAGAATGACTAAGATTCTCTCAATATTATTAAACTCAGAAAACAGTAATACTCCTGATGTGATTGAAAAGGATGGTGGTGGATATTGCTTTCCTTTTGGCATGTCATCCAGCACGGGAAAAATAGTTATGTTCAGCTGAGCTGAAATCTAAATAACAATGGAACTGAGAAAGGTATGTTTGAAAACTGTTGAGAAATCTGACCGGTATCTTGGGAGTTTCTCCAGAAAAGAAGATAAGGAATGCTGTTCAGGAATTTCAGTTATGATCTTTCTGTATTACAGGGTGTAGTTGTCACCTACGGTAATGCACGCACATTCTTGGATATAAAGTGACCTTTTTAGATAGCTTTATGTTGGTAAATTCCAATCTATAGTCAAACTGTCTTTAGTGCCTGATCCAATTTTTACAGTAACATTTTTGGTGAAAAAGTGGCTTGTGCATCCTTTAGGGGCTAGATCTAATAACTTTTCAAGAACTTGAAACTTTTGGCTTTGAGCTGTGGAAGAAAAACTCTGCTTCTGATTTGATGCATGGTTTTATGTCTGTTTTTAAATGTCTAGAAATTAAGAGAGGCCTGCTTTTTATAAGTCATTGAAATAGCAGGTTTTAGATTCTGCTTCTATTAAAGTGAGTGAGATTTATACAGTTCAGATCAGGTTTAGGCTGGTAAGATGGGGTATTTTAAGAGTAAATTCTGCAGTGAATCTTTAATAGTAAACACAATCAATAGTTACCACTGACCATCTAATGATTTATGTGCCTGTTTATCCCAATGCACATGGTTATATGTGATCACTGCACAGTAGTGAACTTCATCTTAAAAGAATACATTATAAACAAATTATATACACAAGGAGTAATTATTGAAAGTCAGAACTTACTTACATGTTGAAATTTGAACTAAATCCTATTTCATGGCAAGGTTGTTATTCTTTTGGGTTTTTTTTGTTATTCTTTTTGTCTTTTTAGAGATGGAAACTTCTCTAAAAAGAGGTTGGAAATCCAAATTACTTTTCATGACCTGTCATGAAATATTTCAAATTAGGTAAGTAGATATGTGAATCCAAATAACTTGTTTTGATGAGGGAGTATCATTTTCATGATCCTTTCGGATGGACATATTTCTTAGGTGGATCCCTCTGTTCAAGTTCTTTGCTTTTGGCCTTTTTTTTCTCTCAAAGCCTCTTTAGATGGATGTAAAAATGTACTATGCAAGCACCAGCTGTTATCATCAGTTATCCAATATTTGTATTGTTTACTTACTAATATTATCCACTATAATTGATATGAAATACGTGATTTCTACTGTGACTAGTAACAAAATTCAATCTCTGTCAACAGTGGACAAGATTTGCAATGTAAACTCCAGGGGGCAAGTGAGAAGTCCCAGGTTTCAAAAGAACTTCTCTGCACTAAATTATCTAGGACAAAATCCTATCCCACGTAAGTCAACAGATAAAATTCTTTTAACTTCTGTCATCAGGTTTTCTGTATGAAACATGTTTTTAGGTACTTAAATAAAAACAGAGCTCTTTTTAAAACATGGCCTCTGGTTTAAGCAGGTCCATATTGAAGACAAAATGAGAGGTGCACCAAACACATTGCTGTGTAAGGGTCAGGAGCGAAATGCAGAATTTCCAGAGGACCAATCCAAGTCGTCAAGGTGGACACACCAAACTGTCCAAGGAAGGCACGTTTTGTGCTCTTCAGGACTAATAATTGCATTTGTCTGCGGCCTTAACTTATTATGGGTGTTGAGAAGAAATAATGCATGAGCCATCTATTAGTCTCTGTTCAGTAATGTTAAGGTGAGATTTTTGGAGGCAGACAGGCATGCATAGTAGGCAGCCGTTCATGTGCAAGGTACACGTGTGTTCACATCATGTTCAAGGTACACACTCTTCTTTTTTAGTCATGATGTTTTAGTCACGAAAAGGTCCCTTTGCACCTTGTTATTTAAGGTTGCAACAATGCCAAAATAATTCTGAAAGCCTTAAAATCAAGATTAACACATTCAAACCAAATAAAAAGAAAGTGAGAAGGTGACTGAAATGATGGAGAGAGATGCTTGTAATCTGAAGCAGTAGAGCTATGGAAGGCCTGGGTAGTAACGTATAACTCTTATGTGGTCTGCTGAGAAGTGCCAAGCTGTGGATTTGCTATGACAAAAAGCCAGGAAAGAGGCCATAAAACTGGCATCCAGCAAAGATGCTGTGTTACTGCCTTGGTAGAGTTCTACAATTTTTAGCTCATGGCACAGTAAAAGGAGGAAGGAAGAAATCATGGTTTCTTAGTGCATGTACCCTTGCAAAGTCTAGGGAACCAAATTCTGACTGGCCTGTTGCACAGTAAAACGTTCACTTTTCGCCAAGACGTGAGGCAGTAGCAGTTATATGGACATGGGGATGAAATTTGTCTGGGGAAGCTATGGAAGAACAAAAACGTGGAAGTGAAGAAGGAAAGACCAGTCTACGGAGGCTCATGTGGGGAGATTGGTGCAGTGTTCTCTGAAAACATGGGCCCATCCCTTCCCCAAAGCCCCCCACTTTTGAAGGGGGGCAGGGCCAGTGTGCAGGGGATCTGCTGGTGGACAGTCTGTACGTACATCATGTGTGCAAAGAGACTGCTTGGTCTTTTGCCTCATGAGACTTGAAATGGACCTGCTGACTTGCTGTTTTCTAGATGACTTCCTATTTTCAAGAGGTCTCCTTACCCAATATTGTCGGAGGAAAGCTTAAAATGTGGCCCTTTGTATCACAATCAGAAGACTCATGATTTTGAAACCATGCAACATAGTCTGGTTGGTATCATTTCTGAAGACACAATGAATGGAGGAAAAAAATACATATGATCCTGTATAAGTGAGATATTTTCAAAGTGTTTTGCTTTCATCAAAAAATATAGTAACACTTTAGATCTACTGTAACAAAAGGCAGCAAATGTTTTAGCTTTCACGTATATAAATGTATAGTGGAAGCTATTATTAACATACACCTTGCTGTAATGATTCATGGAAATATTAAGCAGGATTATGAGACAAATAAAGGCATAACCATTCTCTTAAATCATGTTACAGTGATCAAACAGCTCTGTGCAATACCCTAGCTATTTACTTACAACAAGATAAAACATGATTAGTGCACATTACCAGTGTGGTAAAATGAAAATAATCTCAAAGCACACATTACCCAAGCAAGAGCACTGAGCTGAAATAGAGCCAAGTAATAAATATACAAACACTCATCAAAGAAGTTATTAAAAAATTATTATGAATTTCATCAAATAACTGATGAACTAATGTATGCCTGCATTTGCTGATTCAGGAAACCTCTAAATTCTGCTTAATTTTAATCATGTAGGCTAATAGTTTTCAATACAAGGTCAACAGACTCCTGGGAGTCCATCGTCTCCTCCTAAGAGGACCCGTAGAGGTAAGGAAGAAAAGAAAGCCTTTTAAATTCAGTATTCTGCTTTACAAGGGCGGCAAATCAAAAAAGGGGTGAAGGCTGCTGATGTAAGTAATCCGCCTCCTTGTCCATCCAAAAGCCTAAGTGTGTGAGATTATGGAATTAAAGCACTGTACACAAACTGTACATTCTTTCAACTTGTCCTTATTATGCCTACTTATTTTACTGTTCCAATAGTTGTTATAATCATTGTGTTTGTTGTACAGAACAGTAAACACCACGGAGTATCATGGAATAAGGTCAAAGTTGAGTTTGGAGATGATGGAGAATACACTATTCTTCCCAAGTGATGTCAGAAGTTTTTATTAAGCCCAGATGCTTGTATGTATTTTATTTTTAAACCTTTAAAGTTTTACAGGATGATAGCCACTGTCTCTAATACAACTCAGTGTGTCCTGTCCTTAACAGTCCTACATTCTGCATCCAACAAGTCATTCAGTTAACATGAAAAGTGATGAAGAGACTTTGCAATTTATGTTGAATTATTTCACACAGCAACAGCCTGTGTGATGGCATTGATGTAACAGGTGCCCATGGCTTTGAGGAGACATGAAAGGTAGTTTAGCTCTAGCATCCATTGGGTATGCAGTCCTAGACAGAGGGGACAGGGTTAGGAACTAAGGATGATATAAAACACAAGAAAGATAAGCTAGTGATTGGGTATTAACTGGTAGTTGGAAGATGAGAGTTAAAACTGAATTAGGATAAAAATTCTGGCTGAAATTCTTCCCTGTTCTGCTGCAGAATTGCCATGTGGCCTCGAGAGAGTCACATAGACCCAGATCGTGTGAAGGCATTCAGGCTCCTAACTTCTCAGTGAAAGCTATGGAGATATAAGCACCTAAATACCTTGGTGCTAAAGCCCTTAATCTCTGTTTGCTTCAGCTGCCTTCCTGTAAAATGGGGATAAATAGTGCTTCTCTCAGAATAAGTACATTTAAAAGGTGTGAGGTTTTGAGATATTATGGTAAAGAGGCCATAGAAGTAGCTCAAGCAGATGCTTTTCATCAGGTAGAGCCTTCAAGCCAGCATAAAGCTTCAGTTGTTGCAGCATTTATATTTCTCAGCAATCGTTTGTATTTTTATTCTATCTGTGCGAGAGCTCTGCTGAGGCCATCTTTGGTGTCAGTCGTCACTATAGATTTTGCTTCTTTTGTTGTGTCATGGAAAACTCTAGTCTCTTTGCCTTAATCTGTTTGGAGTTCAAGACAGTAAAAAAATGTATCTTTCTTAGTAACCATCCAGAATACGAACCAGACGAATAATTATATTTTAGATGAGTTTATTATAATTTTACTTTTTCCTTGAAGAGTTCTGTTTCTTGGACCACTTTTCCCAGTTGCATGGCCATGAAAGGAAATGCTCACATCTGTTTTCATTGTTCGCATTTTTTGGCACAAAGATCAATTTTTTTTTTTCCAAAAGGAAAAACACGACTGTGCAAAATAGATTCAGATCTCTATCAGGTACTTTATAAAACTAATGGTAAGTCACTGCGCTTACCACTGGGCACATTAGATTTCTATCTTGGTTGCAGTTAAATGCTACTGGAGTACCTGTAGCGTATTAGTAATATCATTCTATGCAGAACTGAAATATTCATGCAGAACTGGCTCTGTACTCCTAATTATAGGTCTTGCCAAAGGGAGAGGTGAGCTGGTCCACAGAATCATTAGGAGAACTGTATGATAAATATAAATATGGGTAAAGCTAAAATGATGGAACACTAAAGACTAACTATTAATTCTTCTGAGTCATCGAAGCTTCTGTATCCAGAATTATGGATCTCTTTACTCAAATAGGAAATTATGTTCTCAGCATAGGGAAACATTTTGTAAGGGTAGAAGAGAAAACCGACAAAAGAGTTTCAATTTCTCTCCGAGACATGGAGAAGAGACACTCCTTTCTGTAGAAGGAGCAAGTGACTGTATTATGGTCAGGTTCTAAAAATCACGTGGCAACATCTGAGTTCAAAATTTGTTTTTAAGTCTAAGACTGGGAGATCTGGGACAACCATGCTGAAGACTAGCCAGCAGTGGCATGGCAAAGTAATCTCTGCTCACACATACAGTCCACTGCTTCTCTGGGTATGATTCTGTGAGGCGCTGGAGATCGCAGAGAAGTATTCAGCAGCCGCAATTCTGTTTAAACCCTGGGAACGGAGGGTGCCCAACACATCGGGCGTGTAGACGCCAATGTGCATTTAAAGTATACACCTAACAGGCTTGGAGGGTGGATTTTCAAACTCTCAGAAATCAGTCAAATAAAAACCAGTTTCCTCCATAGTAAGAGTAAGTGCTACTTCCTCAGTTAAGATTATTTCCATGCTAAGTTGGAGTGGATCCATGTTGGCTGCAGAGTTCTTGTAAGAAATAAGGTCAAAATGTGTTTTTCTAGTTGGGAAACTGTACTTTTTTCATTCACTCAGTAGTGTCTGAAATCTTCATGTTCAAATTTTCACAACAATAATAATACTGCTTTTGAACAGGAACTCAGCATGGCAATTATCAGTCCAGACAAAATGAATGTTTCGAAAAATTGCCACCATCTGAATTAAGGTTTTATAATGCAAGATGCTTTATAATCTGATTAAGAAGAGATCTTCACATTCTAATAGAATAAAATAACTGGAGGCAGAGTGAAATTAATAGTCAGCAGCAATAACAATACTCCTTGTAATTAAATATTTCACATTTCAGAGATGCCTATTTGCAGAACTTAAATATCTTATCAGATTGGCCACTTCACTTTGGTCATGAGGGAAGAAACACATTCAGCCGAGTAGACATCCTTATTGTGTGTCTACTCTATAACTGCTTCTTCCAGGAGAAAGTTCATTTGAAAGGTTTTGCAATTAGAGTGTCTCATGTCTATAAAGTGCAATAAAGTCGGTCATATACTGTACACATTTTGGTTAAAGAAGGTCGCTCAGATTCTCGTGTTCCCCTTAGGTTAAAGGGCAAAAGAGTGCACAGAAGAGGTCAGCTGAATGTGGAGACCAGGGTTATGGGAGAAGCTTCCTAACTGATTAGCAAGCAAATTGCTCTGAGGGCTGTCAGTCACATTTTACTTCCTTTGATATAAATGCGTGTTTATTTTTAGTCTGTTTAGGCCTTGCTCGTAACAGATAGCTGGACTGATTTACAGGGTGCAGGGCTCTCAGCAACCGTGGAGTCAGGCAGAAATTGTGAAAACTCAGAGGTTCTCATGGTTAGTCTCTGGACTAGGAAAGAATGATGTCCCTCTTGAAGAGTAAGCCAGAAAATAAGATGGTACTTGACTTTCTAGGAAAATACTTCTATAAGGGTCTTAATAGTGTGTGTCTGATGTGCTCAGTCAGAACAAATGTAAAATCTGCATTCTGTCTCTCGCTGATCCCTGCTACTATAATGCATAGCTGCGCACACAGACACTCACGCACATAAATACATTTTTTCTAGATTTGAGTCTGCCCTTGCCTAAAATGAAGTAACTTATTCGTAGCTGTGGCATTACTCTTGGTTTCTAGAAGCGTAAGTGTTGAATGAGGTTTTCTCTGCAGGTGCATAAAATGTCCTCTAACACATATACTATATAAAAAGCCATGTAATTATCCGTATTGAAATAATGCCTCTATTTGCCTGTTACAGTAAAATAATGTGAAGCAAACTTCTAACTGTGCGACATCCTTTATTGTTTTATTTTATAAACCTAAAGAGAAAATGACTCACAGCAGTCTTTACAAACAAGCTGCATCTGTTTAATATTAAAGTGCAAAAAATAATAATAAAACCATTACTTTTTGGAATATCCAAATAACCTGAGGAAAAATAGCATCCATCTGGCCCTTGGTATAACTGTTTTTTACATCAGTTGGATGTTTCTCGGATTACAAGATTCAACACTTATCTTTAAGTGGAGTGAGTTTCTAAAGATGTAGCATCCAGAAACTTGTGAGTAATCTGTCTGCTTAGAAGTACAATATTGTGTTACCAGATCTGCTGAGCAAATGTACAATAAAGTTAATCCTTTGGTTCTGGAAAAGCTGTAGGTATTGCAATGGCAGATGTGCTGAAACAGAAGTGTTTACATTTGTTAGGGCTTGTGAAGCAGCAAACTCCACCAGCTCACAAGTATTTGAATTTCCTGCAAACATTACCTAAAGGCTATCCTGGGGAAGGAAAAAAGCTCAGAAAGAGTCCCTGAATCCTGTTGGCAGATTGGCAAACCTCTCCTGGTGAATGGATTGGCACATTCCTTCATTTTCTTATTGTACTTATTTTCTGTGTGTTCAGTCATTATTGCACTAACATGCTTTTGGTGTACAGGGTACAATATTACTAAGACCAATATCCAGTTATATTTAATATGTTTTCCACTTCTTCCTTCTTATTATGGTATATGGCAAGCACGAAAAATGTTAGAATAAGGATTTTGTAGTGCGGAGGTGTAACACGACTCTGGTTTGGCCAGAGCTTTGAGGTGGATCTGTCTTCTAGACTTTCTCTTATCGTGAGTTCCCCAGAGAAGACCGAGAGGCTTTAAACTCAGTAAGCCAGGTTGAGTAGAATATAAGCTAGAAATGTAACCTTTTGAACAGAGAAAATGAAAGCAGCTAGGTTAGAAATACAATAAAAATGAGTCGTGCACAGCTCTGCCTCTGCCTACAGCATCCTTGCAGGCAGGTCCTTGCTTCCATGGCTGACTGCAGCCAGTGACTTTGGATTGCAGCTGATTCTGTCCAGGCCTCAGAAAATCCTTCTTTCTGTCCCCTCTAAGGCCCTGCTGACTGCTGTCTGCCCCTTCCCACAGTCTCTGCATGTTCCCAACTCTGTGATATATCTCCCTTTCCCACTTCGCCCCACAGTAGCTAGTACTTTTTCTCCCTTGACACAGCCCCATTCCTCCCCACGAGAAGGACGTTTCCCTCCTCCCCTTCACCCTGTTGACTTAAAAGAATACAGCACCAGCTTATCACAAGGAGTTAGTGCCCACAAGAGTAAGAAAGAGATTTTGTCTTAGCAAGAGGGAGTTTCTGACTGGTCACTTTTCAGGGGCCAATTGTATAAGCTAGGTTATATCAAAGATGGTGGTGAAGATGGTCACAGTAGCACTTAAAAGTACTTGTGTTGGGGACTTCAAACACGCCTTGTTAGAGACCGTCCCTTTCTTAGGAAGCTCTTAGTTGCAATCTGAGAGACAATCAAAAGACAAAGTGAGAACAGAAATGAACTCTGGGAAGGGTGAAGAGGTTTGCTCTCACCAACAAAGTACCCACAAGAGGAGACCAAGAGACCTGGGAATGGACCACAGCTCTACTGGTTCCCTTTCTGTTTTACATTCACTACAAAGGCAGTAGGATGCATTTAGTTTGCTTTATGAATGACCTAAACTCACCTCTGTGATCTTCTCTAAAATGAAAAACTTCCTAGTTCTGTATCCAAACTATTGACAGTGCCAAGGTCTTCTAGAGAAAAAATCATTACGAGGTGTGTCAGAGAAGTAGAGAGAGTCCCAGAAGTCCTGTTTCATTGATGGTGTTAGAAATAAAGACCAGAAGCCCCAGAATCAGATTGAGTATTGGAAAGGGAATGACAGTAAGTGGAACACAAGAATGACGTTTTTGACCTGCTAATAGTGTTTTTTTTCTGTTGTCTTTATTGTGTGGTATTGTCAAGTATCAGTAGGCCTTTGTCAAAAGCCAGAATACTACTGAACTAAATCAGGATAAATACAGATTAACAGGCTAGTCATTGCCCTAGATCATTTACAAACTATGTATAAGATGAGACAAGATAGGAAGAGGTACAAAGAAACAATGAAATGCTATTGGTCAGCATAATAAATAGTAATCATAGAGCAACAGCTTAATAATTGTGGTAATTTTTTTTTTGTAGGTATCATGACAAGGAGTTTACATCAGCATTTTGAAGGAGGATAATAAGATTACTCAATGTTAATAGAGAGCTGCTCCCAGGAGATGATGCTTGGAATAGAAAATAAACATAACTGAAAATCAAGCAAGTCAGTGGGGGTAGGAGGTTACTGCACGAGTGGATTGGAAGCAGGAGCTCATGTCTCAGTGCTGAACAAGGTGGGTGAAACGTGCTTATGAACATCTTTGAAAGTAAAAGCAGGATTTTGTATAGGCTGATAAAAAGGGGGAATACAGCTGTGGGATACCTAAGATGAGTGACATAGTCAGGGCAATTGGCTGGGAAGATGGTCTTTGCAACAGCATTCTGGATGGACTGGTGTTAATAGCATAACTGATTCCCGAACAGGCTGTTAAAAGCAAGCTGCAAAGCTATCTTCCATCTGCCCAGGCTCTGGACAAAAGGTCTCCATCTCCTGGCCTGGCTTCTTAATCTCACCCCTGCTCTCTCTGGTTGCTGTTAGTTTGGCAGCAGGCCCCTGAGCCAGTGGCCGTACTGTCCATAGTGAACAGAAAAGGAAGTCACTGGAAGGGCGTGGGGTGACTTACCGCTCTGATTTACTACTCTAAGTTTCAGGTGATAGTTAGTTGTCCATTGCAGAGGTTGAAGACAAATGGAGATAGTTTGGAATAGAGTGATGACTGTGAGATAGCTGTGTAGGGGTATGTTTGCAGGTCAGCAGTAAACAGACATGAGAAAAGGATGAGAGCAGAACCTCGCGGGACTCTCATAGTGTGGTAGATGGCAGATGAGAAAAAGCCTTCACAGATATTCACACAAGTTAGAGAGGACAAGACTTTGGGATGATCTTGCTCAGGTGGAAGATCAGCAAGGAAAACTGTTAGATGTTGGATCTAAAATTTGGCCAAAAAGAATCTGTAAGAGATTTTGCAAGAGCAGCTTTGGTTGAAAGTGCCAAAGTCAGATTCCAAAGGGCCTAGAATGAAAATAATATAGAAGACTAATAAAAACTCTGGGCGGTGATTTAGACATTGTGTTCACTATTTCCTTAGGGCTGGAAGGGACGTCCTAGATTAACAGGTCCATTCCTCTGCTGTTGTGGACAACCGTATTTCATAATCTGTGTATTTATTAAGCTCCATATGAAAAATCTATTCTTTCTCCCTAGTTTTAGCGTAAGGCTGTTTTAGAACTTCCGTCTTCAGATTTTCAGAAACTTTAATTTCTCGGCTGAATTTATTTATTGCTCATTAGTAATCATTTGTCCTTGTGTCATCTTTGTCCATTTGCTTAAGTATCGCTTCTCTCGCTTTAGTGCCTAACCTGAATGTATTTATAGAGAGCAATTATATCCGCTCTCAGCATGAATGAGCTTAGAGATGAAAGGGAGAAGGAAGCAAACATGTTGCTTCAGTCTGGAGCAGCTGGAACCTCTTTGTTCAGACTCATGTAAAATATTTTGCAGCAGCTGAATCTGGAAGCAGCATTTGTGCAGCTCATAGCAATATGATGTATATCTAGCCACCCCTCAGCCAGATGAGATGGAAAATGGACATTTCAAGCCACAGTTGCTATCTGAGTATCCATGGGTACTGCGGAGTCCAACTTAGCTGGAGAATAACAATCTGCATTTGATTGTGATAAACATCCATGGTAAGCCATTGCACACATTTCCCACCATTATCACTTCTATTTTTCTAGTGTTCAGAGGTAGTTGCCTGTCTGTATTGGATTATCACCAGCTGTGTGGCCGATTATTTTGCAGAGGAGAAACTACCTGGGTGTTGTCTGGATACTGTAGACTCTGGAGTCAGCAGCTTCTCCTCTTTTTCCCTAGAATTGTTGTAAGGTTGACTCCCAGAGATCTTCACACTCAATGTGATTGGAGAGGAGCAGGAGTGTTGCCCATCATACCTCTTGGACTTTGCATACAAATCCGTATTTACAAAATGGAATCAATAATACTGTAATAACACTCTCTACCATAACATGTATTCAGATAAGTAGTTGGAAAGGCAGAGCCTTAGGGGAAGGGGAATTGCAATAAAATATGCTTGGTGGCATCCCATTGCCAGAAGCAGCAAGTGCATCTAAACAATTATAGAGAGCATTAGATACTTTAAATATGTGGTTGTACCTGATTGATTTGGATATAATTCTTAGTTGCCTGTGAGCAGTTTGTTGTGAATCAGTTTTTTTAAACTTGTTTACATTTTTATATAGAAGGTGCTTTTAGATCTAAAAATTTTTATTCCTTTCTTGTATGTGTTTGCACTTGCAATAATTCATGCTGCAAAGTATGGGGTTTTCCCAATCAAAACAATCTTGGGATTCCATTGATTGGAAAATTAAAGGGCTTTTAATTCTGTATCATATATGTAAAAATGTAGAAGTAGGATGAGATGCTGTTCATTGTCTCTGCAATAGATTAGTTACTCAGTGGGGTTATGCATCTCATCAGCCTTTTTCTTCTGGAAATTGGAGCATTAGCCTGGCTTAAAGGTAAATCCAGCTCTCTCTTTGTAACTGACTTTTTTGCATCCTCTTGTAAGGGCAGAATTTGTGCAAATTTGAGCTCTTACAGTTCAGTACAATCCATGCTGTCTGTCTTAAGGGAGACAGAGATACAAGAGTACTGCAGGTCAGGGCTGTGGTGCATTGACAGAGCTACATAAGGAAGCTTGTACAATACCTGATTTAAGTGTAGGATTCTCACAGGGCTTTCAGAGAGGAAGAAAAACAGGGTGGTTGTCCATGATGTTTCTCAAAGGCATTTCGTATCAAGATTCTGAAGACAAGTTTGAGCTGCTCCTTTGCCCCTTGCTTGCCTGATCATGGGAGGGAAGGCCACATGGCAATCTAAAAAGGGACTGCACATTGCAGTAACTAATTAAAAATCAATTTTGGTAGCCTACTCAGAGAAAAGGAATGAAAAAGCAGAGGTGGCAAGAGGTTCTTTTTAAGGCTTTAAGGAGGGGTGGTGCTTTTCTCCTGTAATTCAAAGAAACAGCAACAACAACAAAAAAGAGACCTAAAGCAAAAAGGACAAATATGGTGTGTAGGAAAAGCTGTTGGGTGCTTGTCTTTGCACAACAATTCTCTTCATGAAGAAAACAGCTTAAATGCAATGAAAGTTGTGCAACAGTATTCCAGTTTGCTGGTAAAGCCCTCATCTGTCTTCTCAAAATGTTTATCACTTGGTCAGCTGGAAATTAAATAAATAAATAGTTTAATATTCAGCAAACTGAAAATCAGAGAAATGTGGCTTATATGGCTATGTTAATAGGGTGATGCCATCTGCTCCATGCCTGCTCTGCAGACACATACACAGCAGGTGACCTGTTCTTCATGAACATATCTGGGGCAGGTGGGCACCAGGCACACAGGGATGTACTTAGTTGTTTTGGAAGCACATACTATATTACCAGCCGCCTACTTTTCCCACTGAGGAAAAGAGCTGGATTATGTAGAAGCATTTCCACGGGCCAGATTTGGCCCATAGGCCAGCAGCTGGACTCAACAGCTCAATAAATATCTCTGTCAGAAATTTCAAAATTCAGAGAAATTTTAAAATGAAAAGCTGAAGTGTTTGTTTTCAGGATATTTCAGGGTGTGTTTAGGGAAGGGCCAAAGCAGACATGAAAATGCAAATTTGTGGTATCACAACCTAGTATCTCTTTTAGCAAGAATGGTTTTAACCAAAAAAAAAAGAAAAAAAAAAGATACACCAAAAAATGCTTACTCAAACTGTAGGGACCAGTACCAACTTCACTTCCTATCAGGACCTTTCTTTTCAAGCAAAGAAACCCTTCTGCCATGAGAAGACTCACCAGGCTGATTCTCTTGTTCTAAAAGTAGGAAATTCCCAACACGTCCAAGAAAAGACCCATTCTCTCAAGCAGAGCTCCAAATCCAGAAAGGTAAAGACTCCATGAAGTCCCTAGGCACTTCTCTAATGTCACTGACTGTGCGAGAACATGCCCAACTTTACAGTGATAGTCTGCAGTATCAAACCTCCAAATGATGCAAAGCTTCATCTCCTTGAGACCTGTCATCATTTGTATTGTGCTCGCTAGGCACTGGCATCTAGAAGCCACAGTCCGGATGAAAGACACTGTGCTAGACACTATAAACAGCCATCATGAAAAGAAGATCAGTGCCACATTGCAGCAATGCCACATTGTTGTGAGGATTTGTTATTTGTTTTTTAATTGGAAAGAAAAATGCAGTTATCCGATGCTCTAGGCATACATACAAAGCACTTTTAAAAATACAATAGACATTCAAATGGGAACATTATTAATTAAAACCCTCCACGTACTGTACAAATGAAATGTTCTTCTCTCTACCTACTCAAGTCATTCATTCAGAAAAATCCTGGGAAAATAGTTAGGCTTTGCAATGTGCCCCATAGGTCAATGTATTCAGGCTCCGACAGACCAAGTGGGAGGAGTGAGTTCCAGAACTCGGAAATCTCCATTGCGAACTCCCTCTCAAAGGGAATGCATTCAGCAATGTGCACAGCACGCTCGCACAAAAATGGCTCTAGCCCTTTGCCCAGCTTAAATTTTAAATGAGCCCTTTAATATATGTATATCCAACCAAGGAAGGGATGCTGACCTATGCTCCTGTCTGAAGCACAGCAGTGGAAAGAGCTTTGAAGCCCCGTAGGGTATTCAGACCCACTGCTTTCCTGCCTGCCTTTTTTTTTTTCCTACTGTATACATCATTATGGTATAGAATTATACCAAAACAACGCTTTTTCTCTATTGTCTACTACACCATATCCCTTTTATTTAATAGCAGTGGCATCCTTAAGAGAGTCAAACCATCCACAGGCAGCTCACTGACAGCTTGCTACAGCGTGTACCCATGAGAGTTGGTCTCACAGCTATTTACTTTTGCTGTAGTCCCATATTAAAAGTCTCCCTTAGTATAGGGATGGGCCAAAGTCTGGCTGCAGAACCTGGAGGCTAACTTCCCTCACGCTTTGAAGAGTTTGGTGTTATGTTTCAGATCCATACCCTAAATCAGACTGGCTTTCAGTGTTCAGTTCAGAACAATCCCTATCTTATTTGCTTGCTGGCTGCAAAACAGTAGGAAGATTGTCAATACCCTGCCCAAGCCCTAATTAAAAATCCAAACTCAAATTTAATATTTCAAACATTATTTAAAATATATTAAGATAGTCAGTCTATTGCTGTTGCTCATTACTCTGTCGAAACCTAATATTAGTAACAGCATGTACAGAGGACCTGGAGCATGAATTAATAATGAGGTGCTTGTGCTGGAAAACATGCGAGAGCCTGGTTCCCTCAGTTGGCAGACATCCGGCAGGGACTGGTGTGCTCTTCTCTACGCAGCGATCGAATCATCTGCTCAACAAAATCATCAGGAAGGAAAGTATTTCTGATTAGTTTATTTCCCTGATGATCATTTACCAAAAACAAGGAAGAAGAAGGATAAGCATAAAGGAAGGGGCACACAACAGGGGGAAAAGAAAAAAAAAAAGATCCTTAACCCAACAGTACTGTACTACTGACCAGACTGTAGTGCTGCTAGTGACCGAGCATGAGCCTCAAACAGGCCCTCAGCCTGCCCTCACCTTGCATGGGTCTCTTCTTGAGGCTTTTGAGTTTTTAATCAACTCTTTCCTCCTTTCTCATTATCCTAACAAAACAGCAAAGCCAAACAAGAATATAGAGAAAGAGCACATGCCTTCTTACTGCCCTTGGCCTGGAGCACAGGTATTGGCTCTTTGCAGGTTTTCTATAGACGTGAGCAAGGACTCGGGAAAGTCACTAAGCTCTTTAGGCAATGCCAGAATCAGAAATATATATACAAGCTTGAAAAAATCTGCATCATTTGTTGTATGCAGTGTGTATATATATATATATATATATATATAAAAACATGTATGTGTCTATAATGTGTGTATACGTAAATATATTAGAGCCATGTAAGCTAATAGACTCATTTCCTGTGTTTTTTCAGATATGTAATAATACAACAGCGAGGTAGATGATGTAGTATAGAGATTAGTATATTTGTTCAGATGTATATGCCTACTCCCTTCTTACACATGCTTACGGGAAGCCAGCTTTCATCTGTCCTTAGAGGAGGTGCTGGCCTCTGCCGCCCGTGCACGCTTTCCTTTTGCAGATGAGCACAACTACCTTTGCAATACTTCCTCTGTGCAAGGAGAAATGCCTTCAGTGTTTGCATAGACCAAATAATAGCTGCTGAAGCTGTTTGTGCTCTGAAGTCTTACCTGTGTGCCGCTCTTGCACACCCTTTTTCTTTAAGATGAACATAGAGTTACCTATGGAGAATTCAGGATAACAGTCAGTTCTGGAGCTATTGCCTTGTTCTTACACTGAAAATTAAAAGGTGTGCGAAAAGCAGGAAATTGTCCGGGATAAATGAGAGAAATTATTACGTAATTTTGTGTAATTTTTGATGCAGGAAATAATTTTCTCAATGCACCTGTTGGCGGTGGCGGAGGGGGGAACAAGGCTGCTTCAGCGATCAATCTGTGGGACCTCAGAGCTCAGCAAAGGTGAAACGAAATACGAAAATTGCAGTGCAGCAGAAGAGGAGTCAGCTATCTGAGGGCCTCTGCTGAAATCCCATCTTTCGGGTAGGGTTTCTTGTGCATTTTCGTGTTTTGGTCACCTGACGGTAGCTCTCTGGCCTAATTGGTTTCCTAGTTAACAGACTAAGTAATGATGTAACCAGAGTGTGTGGGAACCAGACCTGTGTGACAGATACAATTTTTCCCAGCCATACTAATTTTGCCTGCTTACCTGGTTCTACCGCTGGTTATCTGGAAATTTGAACTACTTAAAGGATATAATGAGCCTAGCTAAGGTTAAGACACAGCTTAGTGATTTAACATTAAATTATCCCTAGCCACAAAATCTATTAACTTGTGAACTCCAGTTGCTTTTGTTACTAAACAGCACTATATTTTAATAGATACGGCTGTGTCTACAGCTTTTATTTACTTTTCCTGTGGTTGGCTGAGAATTAGTTCCCTGCAGCCTGAAGGAGCAGATCAACTTTGTTCAGTTGCAAGCCTGTCCCGATATCCACTTTCTGCTCTTCGTTCCCCGTCGTCCCCGAGCGCTCTCACCCCGGCAGCGTTGCTCATTTGTAGCTTTATGTTGTTGCCATTGCTTGAGCTACCGGGTTTCGGGAAGGCTTCAGCTGAGATCAGGGTCCTATAGTGCTGGGCACTGTATGAACGTCTACTGAGAAACACTCCTAAATGCAAAGAGATTGCATCCTAAGTACCTCAAGCAGAGGTGGTCTGAAAGAGAGGAAAGCTCTGCAGACTCAGAGCCGAGCCCCTGAGACCATAATTTTTAAAATAATCCGCATGAGAAACAGCTTCATGTAAAATAAATCGAAGTAATTGGGGAAGGGAGGCGAGAGGGAAAGGGAACACCTGGCTTGGAGGGGGCCTGCCCAGCTTCCTCCTCGGTGTGGCTGGATGGAGGGTGAAGGTCTCAAGACTTCTCTCTACCTTAACATCAGATCAGAGTAACTAGCTGTGTATCACGCCGGGGAGGGACACCCGGGCTCCCGCCAGCTGCCCTACGCAGAGCTGGAGCAGACCTGCTCACGAGCCTGGCGGTTCTTGTACCGCAGCAGAAATGCAGCCGGTTTGGCCTGCGTGCGACACCCTGTAACAGAGAGGAAGAAAGTCACGGTCGCAGTGTTTTATGCTGGTTTGAACGCCTGGCACCCACAGACATTTGATAAATAGAAGAAACTGTGAGCAGAAGCAAGGAGCTGACTCCTAAAGTGATGTGAAACTGGTTTATGTTTTCCTTGAGAATAGGACCCTTAAATGTGATGACAGAAATCATGAAAGTAGCAGGGCTTTGCATACACTTAACATGGTTAATCCAGTCAGTAAACGTGGTGTTAAAAAAAGGAAACCCCATAGCATTTCAGTATCTTTCTATCTGAAGTATATACGATGCCTACCGCGTATGCAATGGATCTGGGGCCTGACATCTATTTAAACTCTTTGGGAGCAATATCAAACATTAATGGGGATTAGTGTTAGAACTGGTGTAAACATAGCAAACAATCTGCTGTAAGTGCATGCTCACATTTCCATATGTTATGTAGGTAAGCAGAGCCATCGAAGAGGAAAGAGACTCGGAGAGGTGGTTCTCAGCTAGCTAGTTCTAGGACTGGTAGAGGCAGACGCGAGCAGGGCACAATTATCTCATGATATCAGTATCTACATACTCGCAAATGCCATGTCTAGAGCTGCAATTTAGTCTTGTAAAAGGCAAGTAAGATTTAAAGAGATGCATTTCCATTGTGCAAAGCCACTAAAAAACAGATAAAAATGATTTAGTACTTCCAGGTGCACTGTAATTCTTGGCAGAAAAAGCTAATTCCAGGTGTGTAACTTCAAAAAAAAGACAACAAAAAAGATCCAACCCTGTTGTCAAACCTGGATAAAATCATCAAGTTAGGAAAATAGAAGCTAAACGAGGAACAAAGTCCAAAGTATAACAGCCGAAAGACAGCATCTCCATGAAGACATTATTGCATATAAGTGAATCTCCCTATTACTTAGGTAAACATAGCTTGATTCTGGGCAATATTTCAAAAGAGATAAAGCTTTGGCATGCATGAGCACATCGAAAGATGACATATTCGCAGTGGGAGGTATGAGGTGTGGTTTCCAAGAGAGCCAAAATTTATCTCACACATACATGCTTAGGGCCTGATCCAAAGCTGCTGAAGTAAAGAGCAAATCTTTCCACTGTCTTCAACCAGCTTTGTATTCAGCATTCACTGACACTATGAGAAAGGGAAAAAAATAAATTTGTTTCCTCATTTGCAGCCAAATCGTTTACACATATTCCTTCTGCCTTTAAGCCTGGGGAACTCTTGTCATTGACTTCCTCAGGGGCAGGTCCTTAATCAACAGATCAAAATATAAGCTGTACCACAAAATGGAAAATACTATTATACCAGTTAAAGATATTTGCTTGAGCAACACATGCGGTATGGAATATTATTATTCCATAATAGAATACACATTGATTCATTTGACACGTTTTTTTCAAAAAGAGCTTTTATTTATACGATGTGTTTATGGACAAATATGCACTGAATGCTTTTAAAGTCCTATTATGGTTTGTTTTTATTTCCACATGTTCAGATGAAATGACCATTACTGGGACTAGAAACCTACAGCACTAATGGAAGCTCTTATAGTTGGTGCCAGTTTTATATCCTGCAGGGATAGTTGCCACTATATTAATATCCTGCAGGTCAAGTTAATTTTTTTCTAAAAAAACAACATATTTTGCAGGCCCTGTGCAATTCGATATAGTGTCACACTTGGTACATGCCAGTTTTGCATCTGGATTAGAAGAGCGAGGGAATTGTACCAGATCAGACCTCCAAGTAAGTAAGTTTTTGCAAAATGCCATGGCCACAC
Organism: Dromaius novaehollandiae; assembly: GCF_036370855.1. Classification (NCBI taxonomy): domain Eukaryota; kingdom Metazoa; phylum Chordata; class Aves; order Casuariiformes; family Dromaiidae; genus Dromaius; species Dromaius novaehollandiae. The sequence continues at coordinate 10,994,126 of NC_088106.1, forward strand.
AGAAGGAAAATGGACATGGCAAACTTGTCTCCCAAAGGTGTATGTGAAAACTCCTTAGCAATCAGAGTACTAGCTAGGAATGAGACAGATTTGCTGGTAAAGTCTGTTTTTCCCTAGCGGCGGGGCTTTCTGCTGCCGTGATCAACAGCTGAGTGTGTGGTAGAGCATTTGGTTCAATTTGCTCCTGTGAACCAAAGGTTTTTCCTGTGCTGTATAACCTAGATTTAACAAAAATGGGTTTTCAGAAACCCAATCCTTTCTCAGTCACACGATCACTCCCTGACTTTGAGTGCTGCTGTCATCCATGGGAGCCCAGACGGTGTCGTGCCTCTGATAACACAGGGGCATTTCAGCGATATGAAAATAATGCAAGCGAATATGAAAACCTTTTTGCCAATACCTTGAGACTTCTGGGTTGGGTGGCCTTTTCTTATTGCTGAGGAGCAACAAGGTGTGACTCTGTGCACAGGGCAAAGCAATTAACAGCACAGCTGTGATTGCACAGGGCTTTCTATAGCCTCGCTCGCTTTTTCCCACACATACTACATGCACGTAGGGGAGGGGAAGGGGCTTTTCATTTCCTTTCTCTGCTCGCTGCTGTGATTGCACGAAGTCGGTACATAGATCCTTATCTCAAAGCGGAGAGGAAAGTGAAATCTCCAGTTTTGTCACTGTTGGAGTGCTCTGTAATATCTAGGGAATTCAGCAGGCACCGATTTTGCTTTCACGGCATTGCTGTGAATTAGAAGTGTTCATTCAGTCCCAGAGCTCAGCACTAGGGCAGCCGGAGTCCCACTGGAGTAAAGGTGTATCAAACCCAGCCTGAAATGATATTGTTTCTGTTTTGTGACGTTGTGATAGATCTGCTTTCCACAGAAAAACACTGAGCAGCTGTTTTAATTTTTACCTATCATTTCAGACTCTCCAGTCTATTAAGGCTGCATAAATATTAAAGACTTGTTATTTACATTAGAATCATTATCTTTATAGATATCAGTGCTTGTTAAATCATTCATAATGCATAATTTATTCAACCAATTCTGCCCTTTCCTCTGTTTGTTATTCACCTACAAACAGACTTTGATTTTTACAAATTTGTTCATTATTCAAATCATTCCAGGCTCTCTTCACAAACATATTTCAGTGTCTCCTTGGCTCAAAACCTATTGTCTCCTACCATATTTTTATCAGTTTGCTTCTGTTGTTGCTTTAGAATGCAATTGAACATTTAATAGCAACGTGTAACTCACTCTGACTTTAATTAAGATTTACAGGATAGCTGGGGGGATGCATGTTAATGCTCCGGGTGGTATTGTACAACCATGGACTAGGTACACTTTTTGGTCAAGTTCTGCATTTTATTCTCGTTTGTTGGGAAAGTAATAATCACTACAGTTCTGCAGCAAGTGGCCTCTGTTCATGGACAAAACAAGTATGGCAAGATTTGGGTAACCCTAAACTGCAGCCTGCATGGCTCAATGAGAGAGCACCAGATTGGGATTTTGGGGGGCTGGGTACAGATCTCCATCTAACGGTGTCTGTGCAGGATTGTGTCCCTCTGTGCCTCCGTTTTCTCTTCTGCAAATTGGTATCAGTGTTGCTTGAGGTAGGTGTTGCTCTGCAGGTGCCTTGAGGACTGAAAATGCTCCTCAAACCCAACTTGAGGCATGTATATTAATTTGCTTCCCCTGAGCTCCCTGTAGAGAGAATTGAGAGAGGTTTCCCCATGGATTTGGAGTATCTGGCCTTGGGACTGCTGGTCTGAAACATCTCCAAGCTGACCCCTCGCTCCCTGGTAGAGGAGTCTGGAGAGACCCGCTGTCTCATAGCTTGGGTAAAGGGCCTGAAGAAATGCTGCTAGACTTTTATAAAGAGAAAATAGTTTGGAAAATAAAGTGTAGTTTATTTGTCTCCAATCCAAATACTTTGATCTTTAAGATAAGAATAGGGGAAACGTTCTTTTTGCTTTCAGTTCAGTTCTTCACTATTCATCTTTCGTTTACTTTGGAGGCACTTCTGAGAAGCTGCTACCTGCACAATGGGGAAAAAAAAAGACTTCAAAATAATATAGACAAAATGAAGACAGTAGTAACACATTAATTTGCGATTTTGAGTCTACAAATACAAGTGATGAAAATAAATGAATGTAACAGATCACTAATTAAATTTGGTGAAAATGTCTGGACAAAAAAATTTCCTGCTGAAAAACAATAGTTTACTAAAAAACCTCAAAATATTCAATGCAGGTTACACTTTTTATCATTTCAAAGAGAAAATTTAAAATGAAACAGTCAAAAATAAGCCATTTTTGCTTTAGTTTAGTCTGAAATGTAATTTTCCATTTAGTTAGCAAAAAAGACTTTCTGATTTTTCTTGTTTTATTGGTGATTGCTCTCTCCATTACAGTCTGGTCTCTCAATATCTTTTTTTTTTCTTCCCACTAGAGGAAAGGGAAGAGAGAGGATTTGTAGAAAAAATATTTTTCACATTGAAAAGTAGAAATGGAAAATTAAGAATGTAAAAATTTGAGGCAGAAGCTTCTCCTCTTCCATATTTTTAGCTAGAAAAATGATAAAGGGGCCTGAATGAAAAAAGTAGCCATTGTCTTCTTAATTTCTCATGTTTTTCCACTGAAAAAATGTGATAGTTTTTTTCTTCACTCCCTCCATTCTCTTTTTTGCTTTCCCACTAAACTCAGATAATCATATTTGGCATTTCCTTTCACTCTCCAACCAAACTTTGGTAAAATGTGATTTTCTACATAGAAGTGACAGTGATTCAGCTATCTACCATATGCAGTCATAGTAGCCATGGACATAAGTATCCTTGGTCTCGTGTGACGGCAGTGCTGACTTTTAGCAATAAAAAATAAGATTTACCTCTGTATCAGGACCTCCTTGCTCACAGGGAGAAATGAGGTAAGCCTCAGCATTCCTGCAATGTTTTTGGGCTGACTATATGGAGGAAGGGAACATTTACTTATACAAATACCTCGGCACTTCTCAAGTCACATCCGAACCTGGGCTCACGCCAGCCAAAAGTTCAGGCATGTCTATACCTAGTACCTTGGATTGGCCTGTTATGGAGTTACTCTTTAACTCCGACTTTTTTCTGGAGACCAGAATTCAAACTGCAGCCAAGCTCTTCGGTGCTGTTGGAGGAGCAGCAGCACTTCAGGGCTTGGCGTAGCAATCCTGATCCAGGTTTGGATTCTGACATAATCTCAGTCTACCACAGCCTGTAGTGTGTGAATCTGTGCTTTTTTCCCTATCTGTCTCCAATTAAAATGATAGTCAGTTAGGAAGAGAATGAGAGTCTACAGAGTATAATGGTCTCTGAAACTGGTTTGTGGATGAGCAAATGAAAGCATCAAAAGTGAGGAACTACAGTAATTGTTTGTTTTCACTGCTCCTCATTTTAATTTCTTCATTGTTCTCTCCCTCTCACCATATGAGTCATCCAGTGTTCGAGCTTAGGGACATCATGTGTTATTTAGTCTTCCAGTCACTTTGGTCCGTTCCCTGTCAAATGCACTGACTCTGGCCCTGCCTTCGCAGTGGAGCCCCGGCCAAGATGGCTCAGCTTCCTTCCCAGGGTGTCGGAGAGCCAGGAAGAAAGGCTTGTTCAAGGTCTTGGCTCCCTCTCCTGGCTGGCTCTGCAGCAACCTAAAATGAGATTTTAGTCCTTAAAAATTTCCGTCTTTACTTACTGCCTATGCACCATTGAAACAAGAAAGAACACTCAAGTGACAAGACTCTGGATAAAAAAAGAAAAGTTGGAGGTGAATCTCACTGAAAATATAGTTATTTAAACCAAAATCACCACATTTTGGATGCCGATTATTTGAAAACATTTCCCTCCTGCCAAGACTTCTTGAATACAACATACATATGAGAAATGGTCCTTTTTTATTTTGCTCGTTTTTCTAGATTACCTCTTTCCTTCTGTCCTCCAGGCTCTAGACTTCTACGTAGTAAATGTCCCAGTAAAGGCTGTGTGTTATCCTTAAACAGTGGTAGCATTCCCCCTACCTGCTAATTGCTTTATTTGTCCTTGCTGCTTCCGCCCCTCATCAACAAAGGCTTTAGCATAAAGGGCAATGAGGTAGAACATGACAAGGAGAGGGGGAGCCAGAAGAGTGAATACTTCTGTAATTACACAGTAGCCTGGAGTAGCTCTTCTCTAATCAATTATGTAGCCTGGATTGCCTAAAACTCTGAGGACAGAGCCCTGGTTTTAATTTGCCTATGGAGCTAAGTTCTTATGAATAACGGGCAAAGTTCTTGCTTCGTTACCAGTTGCCTCTTACCAGAATTCACATAATTCCTTCCTTAGTTGTTATTTTTGTCTGATTGGTGTATTAATAATACATTGCACTTAGCACACCTACAAACCAATCATTGCAAATTGCTTTGCAAACATTAACAAATTAGGTTTCACGTTATCCTTTTGAAAAATAGTAACGTCTACATTTTGAAAGGGAGCAAACTGAGGCAGAGGATGGTAACAGTGAGTAGAAAAAGCAGTGAGAAAAACCTTCATAAAATTTTGATAAACTGTAGTCACAAAGTAAATTGTCGGATCAGCCAAGAGCTAAACTCAATAATCAATATGTTCAGCCCCAAATGCCACGCTTATGGCACACGCTTCCTAGATACCACAGCATTAGTCTTTTGGGGGAGTTTTTAACCTGCATAAACCTAGGCATTATAAAGTAAAGTACTGTCAGTGTGAAAAGGATTTCAGAAGTTTTGGAAATTGATTTTTATGTTGTTATTGCTGAAGAATTTACTCAATAACCATTGCATAACACAAACCTTACAGGATTAAGGAGAATGAAAGTCTTTATTGTCACAGATTTCACAACTCCAAAAATGTCTCTTACCCAGCAAACCTTATAGCTCTTGTTACGAAAGTTGTTGCTACAAGGCCAGACTCCCTTGGCATCAGTGGCCGGCATTTGGCCCACATGGTGGTCATTGTCCCCGTGTGTTTCTCTTTTCTTCCTTCACTATAGGACACTGAACCAGCAGGTACGTCCAAAGGACTGGAAGTTTGGAACGAGGGAAGAATTGGGGCTTGAGTCTTATTCTTTTCATAAATGAACTACCAATATGTTATGAGCAACCAGAATATCAATTGTTTATTTAAGCAATGACTTCATCCATGCTGTAGAGGAGGAAAATATTTTAAAGATATATTTAAAAGATGTTATAGCCACTGCCTGAAAGAAGGACAAATATACAGAAGGCAGAAGGGTTGCTAGTAAAGCTATTCAAGTAACCTGTTGTTCAGTTCAGCTGTGCATGCAGTAGTGGAGATGAAGGCCTGAAAAAAAAATCTTATCCAAAATTTTGGTTAATGAAAACACTTTAAAAATATTTCATTTTCAAGCTTTCTAAAAGTTTTTAGTTAAACATAAGTAAATTTAGAAAGAAAACACGTTCAGAATCTTATGGTTTAAAAAAAAATACAGTATCAACTCAATATCCATTCACAAAATCTTTTTGATCATACTGAGAGTGCATTTCTCAGTGAAATAGGTTTATCTGAAAATATGTGTCTGGCTCTAGCTGTAACCTTATCTGCATAACCTGTAATAGAATAACTATAGCTATAGAAAGACTTTTGTTCTTTTTGGCACAGCTGATCAATTAGATGCGTAGGATGGAGTTACAAAAGCTCTTGCAGTTTGCAGGAGTTGCTTTCTGTTTACCCATGCCTTTGTAAACAGCATAGTGCTGGAAATGATGCTAGAATGAGCGAATGAATGACAATTTGAAAACTGAGTTCTTCATCTTTATCTTTATGTCATAGCAGCTAACACCCTCAATTGCACCTGGTTTTCCATTGAATTTTGATGCCACAGAAATGCACATGAAGGGCCAGTCCTTGCTTCAGTCTGAGTAACTGGGGGAAAATAAAGGAAATGGTCTTACGCCTGTTTTATGCATAGGGAGCTCAGGCACAGAGGGGCAGGATTATTTTTATAATTCTACTAATTATTTTTATAATTCTACTGTTGAGGCCAAATTTTCAAAAAGCTTTATATATTATACACTACTTTTTATGCTTTCCCCATCACTATATCATCTTTCCATCAGCAACACTCATTGGCCATAAGTAATTCACCTAAAATTGCCCGGAAGGTCACTGGGAGAGCTGGGAACTGAACCTTTCTTGTCTGTAATGACACTCAACGCACGCCTCTAGACTGGGAGTGGATATAAACCTTCATCCAAAATCTGTGTCAGGTTCAAAAGCACCTTTTAAAAGTCAGCTCACCTACTGTGGCAATGCGGTTTCAGGTGAAGCAAGGCAGAGCCAGGGCAGGTCCTTTGGAATAACCTGCTGTGGGCGAGGTGAAAGTAGCCCCGTTTCAAGGCTGTATGCTCTTAGAAACTCCAGGGATCCCACAGAGAGCGATTAATCAATAGCAAACTGAACCGGTAAATCTTATGACATTTGTTCCTAAGCAAGTTGGGTGCTGGTAAAATATTCCAAGGAGACAAAAGCAAAAACTGTAGTTATCTATTTATGCACAGAAGTCCGGTAGCTGGAGTGCAGGGCTCGCGGTGGAGCATCACCTCCTGTAGCTGGGTCCCCAAGCAGTGTTTCACAGAGACCTGGTGGGTCACACAAGGGATCTCGAAAGGTAGCACCTTTTCTTTGTTATGACTGTTAAAATTCACTGAGAAAGTAGAAATGCATTATCGTCCTGATATTCATTTGTCATGTTAGCCCTGGTGGTAATTCCCAGACAGTCAAGAGAGCAAGGAATAATTGTCATTTGTGAGAGGACAGTATTTCACGGTTATATAGAAATCACTCCTTCAGGGATTTACAGGAAAACAATTGGCGCAGTGTGGTGTCTAGCTACATTTCCAAACACTGGCAATGCGTTTGTAAAGGCACTAACACATTAAGGTATGAACTAAGCTTTTCCCTTATCTTAGTGTGGCCACTAAATGGCATTCTTGCAGTATTAACTTTCTGCTACTTCCAGCTCAAGATGTGACCTAGAGGTAAAAGGCTTTCTATCTCCCATCAGTTCCCTTACCTAGTCACTCTCAAGATGCGTATTAATTTTGTGTCCTAAGTTTGCAGTGCGCAACTGAAAAATGATGGGCTTTTAGAAATATTCTTTCCAATAAAAATAAAATATTTGTGTTGTCAAAGTTAGAGCTACTAAAGTTAACTTTTCGTTTCCAGAATCTTTGAATGCAAACACAGCCGTATCCCATGGATTGTAGGTAGGTGCAGTGTAGACTTTTCTCTCACACATATAGTTGCTAGCATTTAAACTAAACACTGTATTTGCCAAATTAACAAAGCAAAAAAAAAAAAAATCTGTCTCTTTGAAGAGGTGGATTTTTTTTTTAGCTATACACTGCATGCACACAGCTATAACTCCCCGTCCTTGAAAAACCCCCTCACGCCAAAAAAAAAAAAAAAAAAAAAAAAAAAAAAACCCAAAAGATTGATTTCTAAAACTTAAAAACTATTGTAGTCGTGCACAATCTGTACTGACAGACACGGGCCCGTGTCATGATGATCACAGGCGCAGACAACAGCTGGCAGCCCAGCTCGCTCGCCCGTGGTTCAGCCCGAGGCCACAGCTGGAGGGAGGCAAACTCCGGCGTCTGCTTTCTCCAGCCCTCCGGCACAACGCCGAGATCACCTTCGCGGCGTGGTGTCTGCTGCGTGCTGCCAGACGAAATGAGTGACAAACTGCCTCCAAATAACTTTCCCAAGTATACTTTGTGTTTATGCACAGGGTCGCCTTTTAAACATCCAAAATGAAGAATGATAAATATTGCTAAAATATTAATTGGGAAGTGCACGTTAGCTTTTTTATTGATGTACATGATTTTTTTTTTTAATGCTTCACTCATGCAATTATCACTCTGCCTCCTGTGCTCTTCTGTAGGAGTCTTTTTTTCTTAAATATCAGACCTGCCAGGTAGCATTTGCCAGGCAGGGTCTGCTGCGGAGGGGGGACTTTTTGCCCTCGTTTGGTAGAGTTGGCTCTGAACGACCAGAAACCTGCAGGCGGGGGAGGAAGGGCTGCCTGGGCACACTGGGAAAAAGCATCTTTATCACTGCAAAGAGATGCCGAAAGTGCTAAGCCTCCCTTTGCCCAAATCTCTTACCTTGGAGGGCTGTGGGTTTTTTTTTTTTTTTAAAGGGGGGAAGGGGGGGCCAAAAATGCTGACCTTAATTAATGGAAGGCCCACTAGACCCGAAGGAAAAGGTTTGGCTCTCAAGGCGCGGGCCTCCCCCTGCGCCTCTCCTGGGTGTAATGAGAGAGCTCGGCTTCATTACTGGCAGCTGAGGGGAAGGGTCACTGGGGATGGATTTGCAGGGCCCTCATTGAGGGATCACTCCATGCTGAGAGGAGCTGGCCATGCTCTTGGACACCTGGTCATTAACATTGCTAATTAGCGGCCATTAATCAGGGCCCTGGGTTTTTTGTTGTGTGTCACCGGCTCAGAGGAACCAAGTGAATAAGAAGATTGTTTCATTACCTCCACAAGAGGTGGAATGAAAGCAGTTCCCATCAGCTCAAGATGAGCTGAATTAAGGGAAAGGTTAGACAACAATTTAAGATGAGCTGCCGAGGGGGAGCTAGGGGACCTGAGCTGTCCTCTGAGAGGAAAACCAGTCACCTATAATTAATGAAATCTTCCACAACCTAACTCTAATCACCGTGTGAGCTTCTCACCAAAAAACTTATCTTTTGCATCTGGACAGCTCTAATTTATCTGTTTGCAGAGTTCTGATCTTAGCACATTTTAATTCAATGTGATTTTAGCCACATATATAAAAAAACACAGATGTATATATAAAGGGATGTTCATATAGTGTAGGTGTGTCTACGCATTGGTTCAATCTATTTACCTGAGTCAGGAAGGATGCTTTTTGCACAACCAGCCACTGGTGGTGGGGGGGACAAAATTCTGTATTAAAAAGTGTCTACATTGTATTTATAAAGATTTTTTTTGCGTTGTGTTTCTATATATTTGTATTTTCCATGCTGTGACTGTGAAAGCACCAAAAAAATAGGAGCCAATGTTTTTCAGATGCAGAATAATTAAAACAAGTTCTGTTTTGGTAGGTTACAAATGACATGGGAAAAATGATAGTTATTGGTGTACATAGGAAAAAGTAAAGAATTTAATTAGCAACCAGATTGTTAAAATGCAGTGTTCTCCTCTGATGCTCTATTGTCTAACTTTTGTGGAACAGGTGCCTAATTTTCCTAATGGGATACATTTTAATTGACAAAGTAGTTTGATTGCTTTACACCAGTTTTCAGTTTCTTGCTCACTTTTAATATAATAAACTCTTTATTTCTACAAACTCAGATGCCCTCAAGAAAGTAATTAGAAGCAGGTTTTATCTGCCTGTCTTTTTTTTATAAACCACTTTTTGATTTCGAAAACCAACTAACCAAAAGCTTGATTTGTTCTGCTCATGTGTGAGAGCCAGTAACTTTTAGTCATATGCACTGAGCATTTCAATCAAGTTGTTTGCATATCCATTCATTTCAGAAAGACTCTCAAAATGGATTACAAACATTTAATTGTAAGAGGAATAAAATAATTAAGGAAGGACAAGTGGAAGTTAAAAATATGCTGAAGGATTCACAACAGTTATTGGATCATTCTCATCATGGGCATAAATTCCTCCTTGTAGTTTCAAAGGACTTTATTCCTCCAAGGCACATTGCCTTTCATAACAAGTAAAACCATGTTTCTTATGTATTTAAATCTCTTTGTAGAGCTGTGAGGTTGGTTAAAAATGTCCATAAAACTCATCTTTGGAGCATTTCAGCTGGTCTGGAATTCTATAATATGATTTCTGGGACTTCATGGGAAAGTTGAAGGCTCAAGGGGAAATTACACAATGAACAGCTGAGAAAAAGTTGCATTCTGGCACAGAATCATGCAAATGGGGCACATTCTTCAGTTTTCTCATGACGGATTGTCTCTGAAACTACTGAGCCAAGTTGCTGAAATGCTAATGAAGGAGAAGCATCAATGAGCAGTGTCATCCTGGGGGCTTCTGAAGGGGACAGAGTAGGAGACAGAGAGGGAGGAGGCGAGGGGGAAGGAAGGAAGGAAGAAAGAGAGAATGAAAAGAAACAGGGCAGGAGGAGTTTCAAATATTGGGGATAGCCCACTCTTACGATTAAAGGGAGGGGGGAAAAATAGAGCCATGATGAACTCTGAAGAGCAAGCCCCTCTTGGCTTATAAAAATAAATAAAAGCCACTGGGTTTGTTTGGGGTGGGGGAAGAGAGTGTGGGCTCTGCTAATGTTGAGGTCTTTCATATTCTACATGGATGAGATGGGTATATAGAGAACAGGATCCCATTACAAAAGTATGGGGGAATGGTGCTTAATAATCGGTCCTCAACTTGGCTCTGAAAATTACTGGTATTTATAATTTTTAAAAAAGCTTTTTTCCATATGACATAGACTTAGAGCACTTCTATGTGTTAAGAAAAGTCATTATTTCCCCCCCTGATTGACAGCTGCCCTTTATAACTGGATGCCCCAAAGCTCAGCTGTGAATGCCCCTTAAAATATGGGACTTAGAAGTATTAGGTCTTGAAACAAATTTATATTAAAAATACTCTGCAGGCTTCATTTATGACCAGACTTTCAAAACTGTTCCATTCTCATTTAGACCCCAGCATAAATGGCCGAAGATCTCAGCAAGCTGGTACTATACTATTTGGAACATCTGGCTGGTAGTCACTTCTGGTAGGTGTTCCCATAGGAGCTGCTAGGTGCTAAGCACTTTAAAATACAGCCCTTAGCACTCCAGATACAACATGTGTTATTCAAGCTTGCAGAAGTGTTGTGAAAAGCTGGCAAGAGCAGAGGAGGAAAATCTAGTTATCTGCTCTTTGTGCTAATTACTGGTGAGAATAGAAAATTAGTAGGTGTTATAAATGTGTGCGTAGACAAGGGAGGAAACCAAAGTCTCAAAGTCTGGGTCAGCATGAGGCAGGACTGTGCAATGGATCTGTCATTGGACTGGCAGTCTAAAGACCTCGGTATTGACCTCTGACAAGTCCGTTCATCCCTTTTTCCCTCCTTTGCCACTTTTTGTCTTGACATATCTATTCAAAATCCTTGAAATTAAGGTAACTATCTCTTCCATGGCTTTTTACAGTGCCTACCAGGATAGGGTCACAGTTTTAGTTGGGGCTTTCTCATGCAGCTCTAATATAACCACTGGTAATAACAATATGGCACAGTCAGGAAAAAATCCTTCCACAGGGGCTGAAATCTTTCCAAATGGTGTAGGAATGGCTGCACTGTACTGGGCCCATGGTACTTAGGTGTGTTGCTGTTGTATATAATTGTGCTTTAATGGATTGATATGGGTTTTTGTTTTTGTTTTTTTCTGCTTTCAGGACTTTTCAGTAATACTTACAGTCTTAGTTTCACAAGCAGATTTTAAACGTACCTGTATTTGCACACGTGACCACACTGGGTAGTGTTTGTCTGCCCAAACACTGGGGTTTTTTAGTTTATGTTACGTCTTGTAGCGCTACTATAGCATCTAAGAACCCAAGGCACAGACAAGGATTTGTGCAAGCTCAGGATGATGATGATTGCCCTTGTGCCATAGTTACAGCAGGAGACGGCAGAGAGATGCAGACCGATGGGGAGCTCCAGAGATCACCTGTCTGTGGTCTCCTGGCAGCATGTTGGGTGGTGGTGTCAGCACACTAATGGCCTAATCAGGTTTCAGGTTTTTTTGGTAGGTATCAGCTCAAATGAGAGTTTCGAAGAAGGGATGGTTTGTGGATAGTTACAGAGTATCCTCCCAAGTGAAAGGCATAGCCCAAAGGTGTAGTTGTTTGAAATCATCATGAGTAGACCACAAGCACCAGGCTTGACCTGGAGGTGGATTGGCCTTTCGATACTTAATGAGAGAATGGAATGGAGAGAGGGGACCAGCTATGGAGGAGGCACCTGAAGCTCTACCAGCACGTGCCTAAACATCTTTGGTAACTGGCACTGACCTCCTGGGGTCGAGTTAAAGGAGAGGAGAGGGGGCCCTCCCTTGTATAATCCACACAGGCACGCAACGCTGACTGCTGCCAACCTGCAGGGAAAGGGCAGGTGACAACACAGAGTTGTACACATTGGCATATAAACCCATTCTTACTCCAAAGAAGTTATCGGGATGACTGTAATTAATGTGGTTATGGATACCTTCCATGCCTTCCAGCAGTATTGCTGTAATTCCTTCCATCTTGGTTGAATCCAACCTTTCTAGCATGAAGCACTACTCTCCTATGCAGTGGTGTCACAAAATGAGAGGCAGGGCATGCTCCCACTTCCAAGGGCCTCTACACCCTCCCAGCCACTGCAGACATCTCACAGTGGTTAGTGCCTCGCACCCTGCTCTTAGATGGAGTGCACCATCTCCCAGAGACCCTCGGGAGCAAGCTGGGACTCTGCCAGACCTAACATTTACTCCTGCTTCATTGCTGACCTTTCTAAAATATTTTCCCTCCCCTGCAGGTGACGTGGGATTTCTCACCTTCTGAAAATCCTGCCTGTGCTGCTGCTTTGTTTGACTGGTTTCTCAAGTCCGTACCATAACTTCCTGATTTGCTGTGGAAGGATTGCTATCACAGCTCATCTGCACTATCAAATAAAGAGCTGGTAAGTGCTGGGATGAAAATATGAGTTCTTTTCTGTAGGATGGTTGTATAGTTCTGTAACTACTGGAAAGTATGTGTGCGTTGGGAGGGGGAGACAGGGAAAAGATCTTTGGGTTTTATTGCTTTGATTTGAATAAAAAAGAGATTCCTCTATAAGAGCTGGAGGTTCTTGGGTACTTAAGAAGGTTTTACGATGTTCTACACAAGCAGCACTGAAACAGTAAACAAATGAATTATAGCAAAGTAACCAGAATGCAGGATAGGTTATTATGGCACAAAGCAGACCGGAATAAAAACATACCCATACATAAATAAACACAGATGAATAAGAAAAGCCTGAAAGCCCTAGTCAGGCCACAGTCTGTGTCCAACAAGAAAGATATATATTGGCACCCAAAGTTTTGACTGTGTCTAATCAAAAAAAGTTTAAACATTATTCTGCTCTCAAACTGATTTTTTTCCAAAGTCAGAGGGTATTTAGAATCAGGATTTCTGTTCAAAGGGTCATCTCAAATGCTATATTGTACACAGTGGTCTGATTACAGTGAACAAGAATTAGGAGATCCTAAAATGCGCTGACAGCCCCTAACATGCCTTATTGTGCTCCAGTGCTCCAGCTCGTACGGTACAGTCGAGAGGACCACCCACAGTTCGTAACATCCATAATGGAAAATTGTACTGGCTGCTCTAGCTAGGCATAATTGGATGGGCAAGAAATGGAGTTTTCCAGCTTTCAGAGCTATTTATTTGATCTGTTTTAATTTTAGTTGAGATGGAGTAATGTGTTTCTCAAGGAAATATTCAGGCGTTGTCATTTTATAGCCTAATAAATCTTATCAAGAGTGTCTCTAAGATGTTCACATTTCTAACAGCAACTCTTTTGGCATTATAGATTAAATTCTTGTCAGTTGTACAGCTAACAGCATTTACACTGCCCCAATTGAACTGGTTGAAAGTTTTGCATGAACTGATGTGGGGGTTTTTCAGCATACCATTTGACCTGCTCACTCCCACTCTGCTGGCCTGCAATTTACTTCTTCTGACATATGCTTAATGCGAGTCCTGGTGTGCTGGTGTCACCTTGAATTACACTTATTTTGAAAGCTTGTGGACATCCCTGTTGCCCCCCTGGGAAAAGCACTTCTGGCTTGACTGCTGAGAATTGGTATTGGAGTGTGTTTACTTGGCTCCAAGTCCAGCAGCTCCTTGGGCTGAAACTTGAGAGGAGACTAACCAAGACATTTCTAAAAACAAACTGGACTTAAGCCATGAACTTCCTAGGCAACGTACGAGAGCCTGTAGCATCCTCAGGGCTGTTATGTTCATTCAGGCAAGTGTCCATTTATGGGACAATGTAATAATAAGGAGGGTTTGCACCAGCACAGTTTGTTTTGGATGGATGTCTATCGTGCCATAGGGTTCTTACTAACACTACAGTTGGCCTGCAAATTTCAGCAGAAAGTTTATGCCATACCGATTCTGGAGTGATTGAAAAAGCCATAAAAAGGTGTGAAACTCAACATCCTGACATATGGGCTGTGCCCTATGAGAAGCAGGTGTCCCCAGAGTGCACCAATGCTTTGGCTGTTCCCCACTGCTAGAATGATCCTTTGTCATCATAGATAGCTGGGCACAGATTAAATCAGCCGTAGACTGTTCTCATTTACACCTAGGTCATATTCACGTATTTAATCCCAGAAACAGGGCTATTCCCTGACCCTTCCAGTTCTGTGTCAGTCTGGCTTACCTGGATCAAACCATTAGTGTCAAGCAAACATCATTTTTCCAACAACATTTTTCAGGAAGATTACTGAGGCTGTTGAATTTTTTATAACTTTTTTTTTTTTTTGCAATGGTCAGTGTAATACATGGTTTTGTTAAGCAAAACCTGGGGCTGCAGCATAAATGAAAGATCTCAGTACTGTCTGTGTTTGCAAAAATCACACAGTTGACATGCCAGGGCAAATATGACAAAGGATGCCCTGTTAAAGCAAACTGAAAACATTTGTAGAAATACGTTGCTGAGTATTTTCAGAAGTAACTTCACTAAATAAAGCCAGTAATTGAATCTTCCTTCCATCCCCTCCACAGAAAGGCACATTTGTCCCCTCAGACCCAAGGTGTGTTAGCCAGCACTCTGCGAGAGAAACTTGTCTTGTCTTCCCTACTGCCAGGGGCTTCACTGAGGCAGTGGGGAATTTGCCTTTACTTCATCGCAGCTGCATCAGGCTTTCTGCTGCTAAAGACAGGATTTCTGGGCTTTTGTGTAGTGCAGTAAAATCTGTTCAAGTTATTAAAAATAATAATGTCACCAAACTGACTTTTGTTCATTTATATTCTGGCCTGAAAATTCAACTGCGAAAAAGCACAAACTCATTAAGCCTTAATCTAAAACAAAAGTTTGGAGCCAAATGTCTGTGTTCAGTCTTTTTATTCTGTAAACGATGTTGTCCTGTTAGACAGAGATAACGCGTCAGGGGTGCAGATGACAGACAACATGTTCATAGGAACTGTATTCACTCTGAACAGAAGGGAAAAGAAGTATGTATTTACCAGTAATTAACATTTTAACTAGTGTTTGGTGAAATTCATAATGTGATTAAAAAAATAATAATTCCTGGATTACAGGGAAGAGCAATTACTTAAAAGCTACTGAAAAGTTGTCCAGAGATATATAATAATAATAAAGATCCCCCCTCCCCAGTGGGAAATGATTGCACAGTAATCCATGCCACTTAGATATCAGCAAAGGATCCCATAGACCCATAATTAGCAATGTAACAAGCAGAGCCTTGAGAAAACAAGCTGGCTCTCAAGACACTAATCTTCATTGCTAGCACCCATCCAACAGGCTCCATCTCAAGGAGTGAATGAGGCCGGCAAGATATTGAAAGGACCTATAGAGCCAGCAGGAAAGTTCCCCATGTGCTACTTTGAGTGGCCTTCAAGGGGGTAAAAGGAGGAGAGGTAGGAGGGGGCAAAGTAGTCATGTCCCCCCGGCCCCCAGAGAATGAAAAAGAAAGGGAAAGAATCCAACTTGCTTCTGCAGAAGCTGCCTAGCGACACACAACTAATTAATACGACTGGTCCCCTGTTTGCAGATCTTGTTATCAGTAAAAATAATAATAAAATGAGCCCTAGCAGTCTGGATATCTGCAATTACAGTGTGAATTGCATGAGAGGATTATATGAAGTGCTCTTGGCGTGGAGGGTGGGGGACCAAGGCGCTTCAACTTGAGAGCAGCAAGCAGCTGCTTTGGGGCTTTGCACCTGCTGCTCACCAGGCTGTTTTCACCTCTAGACGAAAACAGGCTTCTCTCTCTCTCTCGTCCTCTGTCTCGTTTCTTTTCACACAATGCACAAATGTAAAAACAGAGAAGGGGTTTTTTTATTAAAAAAAAGAGAGAGAGAGAGAGAGAATCAAATCTTCTTCTTAAAACCTTAAAGAAGTTTCACCGACGCAACCCAAGAGATGTCTCACGGCAGCGAAGGGGAATCTGAAGATGGAGTCGGGGGCCAAAGAAACAGGCAAACCGGCTCCATTTTAATGCAGAGGCAGCAGACAGAGTGCGATCTGAGATTGGCAAAGTTTCAATGTAAATCCAGGGGGGCAAGGGGGATGGGGCTGGGATGAGAAGAAAGGACTCTTTTACTGTTTCATGCTTCTAAGTCCTGCCGATCAGCATAAGCTCAGCTCGACATTCTGGGAATAGCAATGAGGCACACACAACAATCAAAACACCCTAAATCTGTTTGATGATTCAGACACTTCGTGCATCTGCACCGACAAAATGGGACTTCAATTAAATAACTTGCAGATTTCCACAGAGGGGGGAAAAAGTCGGGGGAACATGAGGATTTTTAATTAGTAACTCCGAATACAAGCCGTTTTTTTAATTAGGTGTTTGCACTACCACTTTATTCTTAAAGGGAAATTTGTAAGTGCATGGGATTGTTGTGAAAGAAGATCCTGGACAGTTTGTTCCTAACATTTTGTTGCAACCTGCATTTGCCCCTAAACAGCTTTTCTTTAGCAAATGAAATTCAGCTGTAATTCCAAGCAAGTTGTTCAAATTAAGGGAGAGATTTTTTGAAAGCTTTAAATACATAGATGCATCATCCATAAATATATACACATATACATACTGTCCAGGATATATTTTAAGGCGCTGCAACAGTTTTCCTGTGTTTTTGATGGTTCAGGTTACTCTCTGTGACTAACCTAGTTATATGTGTAACTGTACCACAGAAAGTGATTAAAAAGGGGTAGTAGATGTTTGTTACAAAGTTGAATGAGATTCCCATATGACTTTACTGCACTGCAGCCACCACTTCTAGTCAGAGTAAACTACTAATGATTGCAGGCTTCAGAGTCTGAAAAACGATGGGTGAAATCCCGGACCCTTTGAAGTCATTGAGTGTTTTCCATTGACGACCGGGGTCAGGATTCACTCTCCAGTCTGCCTGGTGTGTTCTGGCACGGCGCTGTAATGTCCATGCCTCTCACACGCATGCACACGTGTGCACTGTGAACGCCTTGAAAAGTCTTCCCCAGAAGTCACAGGTATCCCCTCTGCGGCAGGCCGGGATTTTGGAGCCTCCAAAAAGAGATCTAGTCTTTTGAGTAAACTAACCACCTAGTGACACTAGAACAGAGACACTTCTGTGTTAATTTTTAAAATAAGACAAAAAAAGAATCTGTGTCAATAATGTATTTTTGAATCTTTGTCTGTTGGCTCTTTGATTCTTTTTGTTTTGGCAAAACATTTGCAATGATGTGGAAGAGATGAAAAATTGGGTCTTTTTTCCCCCTCCTTTTCCTTACAGAAGTACAGCAAGGAGATCATATAAAGAAGGTCCACGATCATTTATCCAAATGCAAACAAATCTAAGTATGAGGATTTACTACAGACTGACTTTCTTTTTAAAAAATTTATTTCATGTGTTAATACAAAGACTATTTAGCAAAAGTAGAATGCCAGGATTTGCATATGAATAGACACCTAAAGATCAACGAGATCAACTCATTAGGGCCTGAACATCTAAACATACCAAAGTCAAAGAGGCCAGAGCTCAAGAGCCTGGCTGCCGAGCTTCCCAGTGACTAATCCAAGCGTAGCTGTTAGTTTTTAACTTATTGCAGTTTTTTTGCCTAAAAAAAAAAAAAAAAGAAAAGCCTTTACCTGAAATCAAAGTTCAGTCCAAAGGAAAACTATTCTAGCAATTATGTCTGGGATTGAATTTCTTCCTTTGCCACAGACTTTCTCCATGATATTGGGCAAGTCATTTAGGAGGGGATTCATCTCACCTAGCATTAGCTGTCTTGAAGGGAGAGAAGGTAACTACCTAGCCATCTGGGCTCCCTTTGCAATCAGTGTGAACAGACAGGCACTTTCCAAAGTGCCATTCATCCTCTCTGTAGCATCCCATCCCAAGTTGGTGTCTAAATTTCTATCTGCAGGTGCTTATCTCTTCCTCTTGACTATGACAAGCTCAGAGCTGACCAGCTCAGATTAAAATGAGTATGGAGTCCTATCTGCCTCAGTTCATCATCTGTAAAATGGGATTAAGCAATTAATGCTACCTCTCTATTTCATGTGTGGGTTAGGAAGTGGAATATCTTAAAAACTATGAGATGTTCAGATATTAAAATAGTCATATGGATGCCATAAAAAGATAAGGTCCTGATCCAGTATCTGTGGCAACCAAGGGAATCTCTCCTCTGGCCTTTTGTGGGTATTAGATCAATCAATCCCCAGTGACATTATCCATTCACTGCAGAGTAAGTGAAGGTATGGCCAGAATTTTTCCACCGGCAGAGAAGGAAGAGGGTATGGGAAAGCCCTGACCTTACTCTATGCTTGAATAGTAGGAAGAGGGAAAGCACAAACAGGCTTTCAAAGCTGCCCACAGGATTTGGACACATCAGCTTATTAATGTTAGCGGAAATTGGGCATCCACATCTCTGGAAATTTCAGCCTCTGCATTTACAACACAAAAAGAGCCTGACCACAGAGGAGATATTTCCCTAATCTTGGCACCACTGCAGATTTTTGTTTGAACTTCCTTGGATTAGACCTTTAGTAAATGGCACTGCTTGGATATTACAGGAAGGACACATATACTCCTCATCCAGCCCGAGGTATAGTAGCCTTGTGTCAGGGCAGCATATTCTCATGGACAGATCCTGAACCGGTCATTAAATCCCTCTTTTGACCTTGGGCAAGTCACTTAACCTCAGTTTCCTCCAACTGTAAAATGTAGATAAAATATTCCCTGCCTCACGGCAGTGTTGGGAAGATTAACAGTTAGGCATTGTTCCGAGTGCCTTGAATAAGAGTGCTGAGTGCATGCAGAGTGCTGTTTCTATTGGATACTGCTTTCTCTTTCTACATACAGAAGGGCTGACTTTTAAACTGGCAAGAAGCCCAGGCCCGTGACTAGTGGTGTGCCCCATTTGAATGCACAATAACTACAGTTGCATGCACAAATTGGGTATCCGTGCATGGAAACTGGACACACAGTTGTTTACAGAACAGAAGAGTTCCTCTCTTGCACTCGCTTGGAAAACTCAAGTACTCCATTTATTAAGTAGAAAAAGCAATGCCACCATCCGTGCAGTATCAAACAGTCTCTAGGCAGCATTTTAAACAGGTTAAAACGGCATAATGTCATCCCGTTTAGAGACTGTAGGGTGGGCACTTCATGTTGACCAGAGTTAGAATTTCACACTGATTTTTGTTTAAATATGCCAGATGAGATTCTTTGGGGAAAAGGGAAGAATCTGCAGGAATTTTGCTCAGTGTGTGTAAATCAGTACTGAAATAAGTGGCAGAACTGCAGTTTACCCTGAGATAAACTGGATTTGGCTGAGGATCTGGCAGTCTTTACACACAAGCCCATAAACAAACCACAATCCAGACTGCATAGATGTTGTGTGAAGCTTCAGGAAGGTTCAATCGCTAGGTATCAGTCTGTGCTACGCTTCACTAAAGAGAAAGGAGTGTGGATGTTGAAAGCATCGCTCTGGGACGGTGGGAAGGACAGGGAAATACTCTGGTCTTGGCTCCTTCGGGTGTTGATCTGCTGGTGAGCTGTCAGCACAGACCTGTGGTGAGAGGAGGGGTGATGCATCCCCCCTTCTGGGCACAGCCTGATTGCAAATTATTTTCCAGTATCGTAACTCCATAAGGAAAAAATCCCATGAGTAAAGTCGGGGTGAGAGGAGAAGGAAGAGGGAGAGCGAACAGAGAGCAGCTAGCCAGCACAGTTATTTTTCTCACTCGCACAAAACTTGCGATGCAAAAGCTAAACCTTTAACTAGGAGTATTTACTATCTCAGTATTTTTGACTTACTCCCTGCCTGTTGCTGGAGGTATGTAGCATGGATGGAAGCAAGCTTTTCCATCTGCTTTCCTGTCACCTACAGCTTCAGGGCCATTCTTGTCCCAAGAGTGTCCCGCTTCCAGGAGCCTTCCCATTCCCTAGGCATGGACCATGCCATGGCCCCATTAGCAGCAGGAATAAATAATAATAAACTCTCACACCTCAGTACACTAAAAGGAGATGATATTCTGGGACCGTTACTCAAAATCAGGCCTCATTGCCGTATTTGTGGGGAAGAAACGATCGTGATTCCAGTCTGCATTGGTCCCTCTTCAGGGTGGGTGAGCAGCATCAGCTTAGGATGTCCCCATCGCTACGGCTTATCTGCTTTAAGCAGCAATACACTAATTTACTACTGTGGTAGGAATGATTGAAATATTTAGACATAATGGAGGAAGTTTAATAGGGTCTACTGAGAAACCCAGGTGTTTAGATCAGCTTAAAAATAATAACCTTCTCCCCTGCTGAGCACTTTCTTTTCACAATAAGCTCAGCTTTTATTCTTAACCATAAAGACTACCTCAGACAGGAAATTATTCACGTGATTGGTCTTTACAAGTAGCGGAGGGTTTAAACTCGGGGCTGGGGAGGTCATTAGTGGACAGCCATGTGATTAACCTTTGCTTGCCCGTTTCTTTTCACACTTTGTTAACAGCTCCCATTATTGCCCTTCTGTGTCTCAAGGAAGTAGTTTATTGACAGTATTAAAAATACATAGCTACAAATTCCAAAGAGCCCATCCTTGTGTAAAACCTCCCGTAATTTCTAACCAGATGATATACATGGGACAGAGTCCCTCAATTTCTGTTGAAAGGGAAACCAGAAATAAATTTGCCCATTAACACTGGATTTGGGTTAACATCTGTTGTTTTACCCATCACAGGCCCTATTCCCCAGTCTGTCTCAGAAAGTTTTACACAGCGTAAAAGCTAAGGTTCAGTTAAAGCAGTTGTAGTGGTTGTCTTAACATACCGCAGTTTAATGGGAGTCATACCAGATGTTTAGTATCTTTTTGGCTAAAGATGGGCATCCAAAGGACTTTGAAAGCTTGCGAAATGATGCAGTTTGTGCTTTCAATGCCGTTTTGATTTAGAAATAATCTGTGCTACGTATTTGTTCTCAAAGGGAAAGAGAAACCATTCACTTTTATTCCGAATTGCACTGCATGTGCCCCTGGAGCTCTGGGCTCTCCTGGGTGGAGAGCGGCGCCTGTCCTCGTACAGGCACGTGGGACGTGATCCCCCTCTTGTAACACACGCGCGGACCCAGAGGGTCTCATAGCGTGGCAGGATCCCTTCCTGCAGCCAAAGAAACCAAGCCATGGAAAAAACAAAGCCAAGGCCGAAGTGGCAAAATGAAAGAGGAATACAAATTCTGTGAAAATAATGACAACTGGCAGCATTTTGCACTTGTCCAGACTTTGCAAGTGCCCTGTAGAAAATTGATAGTGGAGATTGCAAAAAAAAAAAAAAAAGAAAAAGAAAAAGTGTGGGGCAGGGGAGAGAGGGGTGCCTCTTTTACTTATTTATTTTGCATTGTTGTTGCAGAGTAAGTTCAAGAGGGAGGTGAAAGGGGGGAGGTGTTCAATGAGGGCCTTTCCAAAGCAAAAGGGTCTTTTGGACAGAAAGGAGAGTGTCAAGGCATTTTGACAGAAAGTGACTGAATGTGTCTTTTCTAGTTAACTTCTGTGAACCGTTGGGCATTTCCACACACAAAGGGGCACTTTCTTGGCAGCTGAGGAGGGAGGGCAGAAGTCGGAGAGGGCAAGAGAGGAAGGCAAAGGGGAACATCAGTTTATGAATACAAAACTTACAGTAGAATTTTTCTTTTTTTTTAGTTGAACATGTTCACTGAAGAAAGCCCCCAGGCAGCTGTAACTTCCTCAGCTGGCGTTTATTTGCCAGAAAAACCAAGGCGTCAGTGAATTTACCAGTGCTTCAGGAAGCATCCACCCACAAGATCGCTCTGCCTGAACTCAGCCCTCTGAGGAGCTGAGCTCCTTCAATTCCTCTTGAAGTCAGTGGGTGTTGAGGTGCTGAGCACCTAACAAGGTTGAGGCCATAGCTCGGGGTGTCTGCATCCTGGTTTTGACCTGCAGATTTGTGTCTCAGTGTCTGCTGATTGCCGAAGTGACAGCATGAAATACAGCGATGAAAATTCAGCGAGGAGGCCTATGTGAGAAGTGCTGGAGCTATCTCAGGTAGCAGCTGATACCAGGTGGTGACTACATCGCTTGTGGAACCCAAGGTAAATTATTCAACGCTGGCTCAGATACCTCTGCACTACACTGCAGATCAGACGTACCCAAAGAATTCAACACTCCCCTTCCCCATCACTTACTACACTTAGGCTTTTGGTTTTTAAACAAAATAAAGTACTTGACTGAAGTGAAAACAAAAGGCATCTTTAGGGATTATGAAAGCTTCCATAAAGATAGACAACAACAAAAAAAAAACCTTTTTTTCCTTACAGTTAACAAAGATTTGACCATTTCTTAAGCTATAAGCAAAAGTCAGACTAGGCATTGCTTTACAAAGGCTTAAGGTCAGAAGCGAAGCAAGGTTTGGGATTTACTGTGGAAGAGTCAAATGAAAAGAAATTCCAGGGGAAAGAGGAGATTAATCAGAAAGGTCTGAGCTGGAGCAGCAAGGGAATGAAAAAGCCGTGTAAAAGCAGCACTGACAAGAACACTTGAAATGGAAACCTCAGCAGCAGCTTCTAAGTGCAGAATACATAATTTTATTAATTTACAAGAGGAACCTCAGAACAGGCCCAAAGGCAAAAACTGCTTGCGGTTTAGTTCAGAGCACAACCCCTTTTGTCATTGGCCATTTCCATATAAACTGGTAGAGAGGTAGTTTTGTGAGGAGAGACACAATTGCATTTTGTGTTTTGACTTTCCCCTTGGAAGGAAAAACTGTGGTTTAACAACACTCAATTAACTTACCTCACTGTTTAAGAGCAAAGAGGAATGGATGCACAAAAGCCAGATAAGAACTCATTGGGATGCTTTTACTTTTGAACTCTGTATCAGGAAAGAGTATCTGATCAGTAGCGTAAAAGCATTGTGTCAATGGCATAGTGACAACGTTAGTGACATTTTAGCAGTGAAAAGTCTGTAACAACACATTTTAATAGTTTACTTGTACCTGCTTATGACCCTCTAGTTAAAGCTGTGTAGGAGTCTTACCACTGAAGTTTATTGCTTCATTTTAAAAATTAGCTGCTGGCTAAAATTTGTCATACAAGAACTCAAGGTAAGAGCATGTTCTAAATAATAATAATGAAAAACTACTTTGACAGCTTTATAAGTCATTACAATGTTTCAAAAAATCTGTCAGTTCAGTATTTAAGACCCCCTGGAAACAGTGCTGTCTGTTAAACAGCAGTCCCTGATGTTTTGGGATTGTTTGTAAGTGTTGGGAGTGAAGCCAGGTATCTCAGCTGAGGCGTGTTTCCAAAAGAAGTTATTGCAGGTGTGTTTTATTAACTCACCTCCCCATGCTTTTCTTCTGCAAGGTCACAGACTTCAAGGTCTGGGTCTCTCTGGTCTGCTCATGCTGTTTAATTCTGACTGTGGTACAAAGGCAGGGCTATGGTTGGATCAGATCTTGTGTGTGTTTGGGTTTTTTTTTTTAAAGCACTTTAAAAAGCAGAAACTTGGCTGGACTTGGGATTCATGAGAGCTCTCAGCAGGAGTCTTTTTCGTGGGTGCTGTTCCTGCTTCCTCTTCCTCTGTAGTGGTTATGTCAAGGTAGGAATACAGGCTGTGCTTTCTCACTCTTCTAGTGCTATGCCAAAGCTGTGGTTTGGAGCAGTCCCTACCTGATCCACCTTGGAACAGGGCTGAGCAGACATGTAGCATCCCCTAGCATCCGGCCTGCTGACTTTCCTTGGTCTCGTTTTTCTGTGCCAAGTGCAAGCTGACATCTAGCTCTAAGTCAGTAGCTGCAAAGCAATAATTCACTCCCTGTACTACACTCCAAACAAAGCTATTACTGTTTGGCTGAATATGGAAGTCTTTAGTGGATCTTGCTTTGGGACTCTTTTCTCCACTAATTATTGTTATAACTCCCAGCCATGCTCTTTTCTTGGACCAGCACAGAGCTCACTGGGAGTTGGGTGTGTTTTGAGGAAGCCTTGGGCATGCTGCAAACAAATAGATTTGCCATCAGGTGAGACAAATAAGGGATTTTTTTAGGTTTTTTTTTTTTTTTTTTTTTTTTTTTTTTGCCCATAAACTATGATACTTCCAAAAACTTCTTGTCCTTTTGCTCCATGTTCTTTCCCTGTAGCTGTTACCTGCTCCCTTAGGAGAAATCCGTATGATATTAGCAACAGCAATCATTTGAACGCTGTCCTGAGACCACAGGCTCATTTTCAACTACTGCACCTCACTTTTTGGGGCAGCTCAAAGGTGGGAGGGCAGAACTGTGCTGCTCAAAGGCTGAAACACTTCTTATTCTGAATCCTGGAGCTGCTCAATGCCTCTGGAAGGCTTGGCACTTGCTGATGCAGTTTTGCTGCACTTTCACAGTCAGAAATCGGCAAAGGCTTTGGTTACTGACAGTACTCACTTTGTGAGTGTGTCTAAATTAAGCCACGTAGTCAGGGTATGTCTAAGCAGGTGAAAAGAGTGTTTCTTCTCCTTGTGATAACTTGCTTGTCTTGGTTGACAAGACCCTCAAGCATCAGGGTCTGAGCGGGGCTTTTTAAGTGTATTGAGGCTGTGGGGAGGGGAAAGACTCCTCACACTGCCATCAAGACACACCTCAGTGTCATAAATACACAGATAACCCAATTTCAGACTTTGATGGTAGGCTTGTAGCTGTACAAATCTGACCAGAGCAACCACAAAACCTGCTGCTTTTCTGACACAGCCTTGTGACTCAGCTTTCCCACTGTAACGTTGCTTTTGCTGTTGTTAAGCTGTGGTGGTGGTGGTGTTTGATACACCTGTTATGATTTAGAAGGGTGACTCAGCCTGGGGAGATGCAAGTTGGGATCTGAGCTTTGTCGCAAGCTTCCTGTGTGATAAAGCATGTCTCCTCAGCCATCTGTCTCTCCCTTATTCTTGCTGTAAAAATGGGCTGATGGCATGTCTTTCCACCCCCCCCCCCCCAATTTAAATTTAAGCTTTTAGGAGGATGTTTGTTACTACATATGCTTTTCTTTCATTCTTTTTTTTATTGATAGTTCTAGTTTTTACTACAGCACAGATATTAAATAATGCAAAATGAACAAGACAGCACTTATTCCAGCCCTGTCTAGGGCATGCTGTATCACAGTGCTGAGTACTTTATGTATGAACAGACAAATAAGCCCTCATACTTCAGTGTGGGGTATGGCCATAAAGAAAGGTGAAAGGGCAAGACTAACTTTCATTGCAGTGTTTTATTTTGAAATCCCCAGCTGAATGGTTTGCAGTAACTCACTGACAAAGGGGAAAAAGAGGTGCCAGTGAAGTTTTAATACTGCAGTCTTCATGTAGTTTTTAGTTCTGCATTTTCTCTCTAGCCATTTCTGTCCTGGAAATCGTATTTGCAAGTGTATCCTGCTGCATCACTGTCTAATGCATTTGCGAGATCTTTGTGTGCTTGTACCTGATGCTGAATTTGATTTGCATTTTTTAATATCTTAAGAAAAAAATCTCTCCTAATTGGAATGTCAAAATAACAAATCAAGCCGGGTAGGAGTTCTGTGTCCTGTCCTCCCGGAGCACTTGCTTTGGGTTCAGTGGGGGCCTCTCTTCTCCAAGGTCTGTCTATACCCATGGCAGCGCCAGATGCTCAGCCGTCTTTTCCACGCGGCTTTCTCGGGGTGCTTGGTACTCAGGCTGTCAGGACAAAAGGTGATTCAGACCAGCTTGATGCTCAGTTATACTGAGAACTAAACCATGAGCAGATACCATCAGAACACATTTCACTTGTGACCTTTCGCAGCCAATGAATTGGAAGGATTTTCCTTTGCTGTGGATCAAATTTAAAACTACTTCCCAGGAGTGAAAGGTCATTGCATGGAGTCATGATATCCAGTTAAATACAGCTAAATAGAACTCGTTAGCATCACAATGAATGGAGTTATATATTACCTGGTTTGGGAAACGACTGAGTGAAGCAGAAGGGGGGAAGGGGCAGAGGAATAGATCCCTCAACACCCTTGGAGAAGCACTGTAATAGCAAAGGAAAAGCCAAAGAGAAAAATTTTACTAAATCTGACCTTTAAATCTGTTTCTAGTTGCCAGCAATAAGAGCAGTCAGAAAAACATGGGAAGTGTTGCATATATATTTACCAGCCCTTGGTGGGGCTTTGATCTCCAGATATTGTCAGCATTGAGAAAGGAAATCCAGTGATCTCGTGTGTGAAATCAGATTCCCCCCACAGGAGCAAACTGCACCCATGGACGCTATCTGATTGGCAGAAGGACCTCATGGTCGTATATAAGTGGATTCATGATGCCTTTTATCCTTGCAGGCCATCTCCATTCTAGGGAGTATTTTTTGCTCTCCAGACCTTCCCTAAGGACTCTCTAAGTCTTTCTGTTCCCGGTCATACTTCTGGAAGGTTATTCTCTTCAGATCCAATGTGAAACTACTTCCTCGGCACTGACTTCAGGTGATATGAAATGAGTGCAGGAGAGTTTGGGAATTGCTTGGGGATCCTTGGTGGAGAGGCTGCTCTGCCAACAGGGAGGTTCTACACCCAAAATTTAGCAACATTATGCTATGAAATGAATAGCTCGGAGTAGATTATTTACCTGGGTGATCTGGCTTTTTTCTTTCCTACAAGGCATGGTTGGGTCTTTGTATTATGTTTAGCTTTTTTTCTGGGGGAGGGAAGGGTGGATGAGATCAAAGAGTAGGACCAACTCCTTTGTTTGTTTTTTAAATGAAGCCCTACTTGAATTCACTCAACCTTTTTTTGCCTGTGGTTCCTTTACTTCATATACACTGCTCTGACTTTTTGGTACTTATTTAAGGCTTAATGTTCATAATGGCCAAGCATGTTACTGCCTTTAGTAGTTGGGAGGAGTTGTTTGTTTTGTTTTGTTTTTTCCTTGTTTAATTCAGAAGGGCTCATGGGGATCTCTGCTGTGGCTCCCTGTGAAAGCTGGACTCTGGGACTGCCACACTCAACAAACGTAATACTTGTAGGTGGAGGTGGAACATCCTTGAGGGCAGGCATCTATTCTTCATGTGCAGACTTCCAGCCATAGACAAGTCACCATTCTGCTACCACAGATTATATTAGATTTGTTCCCTGGGTGGGTGAGCAGGACCCAAGCTGGCAAAAAGATTAAAAAAAAAAAAAGAAAAAAAAAAAAAGAAAAAAAAAAAAGAAAAGAAAGAAAAACCACAAACCTGATGAGATTTTGTGTGTCTTGGGAGGAAAATCAGGTGGTGATACAGATTCTAAAGACTGAAACCAGAGAAATAGCCATAAATTTGGCTTAGATACTCCCCCCCTCCCCCCCCCCCCAGCCACCAACCACAGAGGTGAGGAGAAGAAAAGGAAAAAAAAATCCCCTTGCTTATTAAGGTGCACCAGGTTTACCTGAGACATTGATTATAAAAGGACTTGGGACATAGAAACACTGCAAGCCACCAGGCCAAGTGTGACACAAGCAAATGCAAGGGTGGGATTTCCATCTCAAAGAACATGGAGTTTACCTCCCCCTGCCCCCCCCCCCCCCCAAAAAAAAAATAGCACCTTGAAAAGCTCAAAGAAGCCTTTCTGATTCAAGGCATAGTCCAGCTCTGGAGTTCTTGTCCACATGAGTGCTGGGAGCAAAGGTGTTTGGTGGGGTTAGACAATAAAAATATTTCAAGTTACTGAAGTGAATATTAAATGATAAGGGGAGCAACGAACAACAGCACACCTTCTTGATATACTTAATTGGACCTAAATGCAGTGCCCTAGTGTGCCCCCCCCCCCCAAAAAAAAAAGAATAAATAAAAAATAAAGATGGTGCCGTTCTCCCCTCAGTTGTGCTTCAGGCTGTGCTTTCCTGCAGCCCTGGGGCTAGCCAGTGAATAGGGGCAGATGTGGCTCTCCCAAAACTCCTGGAGACATCGCTGGTCCGGTCCAGCATGCAGCAGTGCCTCCACTGGCCGTTCAGGCAGTACGGCTGGGTCTGGAGCCCCTAGAGCACAAGCGCACAGCTGCCAGGCTATAAAGTTCAGAAACGCTGAGAATAAGCCCCAGATTGCTGCTGCGGGTAGCCCTTCTTCACGTCTTGCCCCAAAGCGTATGCCAGTCGTGCCTGCAAGAAAAATGTTCTGGCAGCCAAAATAAGTGCATAGGACAAGTGGTAAGCAGCAGTATGGGAAAGGGAACCACAGGGCCAGTAATAAAAACTTACATTTATACATACTAAACCAGGGATTAACTAGAGTGGTTATAAATGACTTTTTTTCTAATGTACCCACATAAACCACGTACCCAGTGCTAGCAGCTTCTACTCGAACATTTATAGTGACTCACTGAAGAGATCTTAACAGAGGATGGACGTCCAATATTTACTACTTTTTTTTTTTTTTTTGAGGAAAAGTTGTGTTTTAATGACTTCTAATAAACCTGCCATCCATATACTGCAAATACCTCAAAATTTCCACCCCTGCCTGAGGCAAGCTGCACTGCAGTTAGGCAGTGCTGATTTACACCAGCTGAGTTGCCTGATTTTTATTTTATTTTTTTTATTTTTATTGGGGTTTTTTGTCCCTGGTTATAAAACTTTTACTAGCTGGAGGAGATCACATTCCATTCGGGAGCTCGCTTTATGTCCTTCAGATAGGAAATCATCACCTTGGTGCAGACAAGTTTCAGCACTGCTGCACCGAGGGTGGAAAAAGGGGGGCAGGGGAAGGGAGCAGATTTATACTTTTGAAATGAAGCACTTTACATGGATTGGGGAAATGCCTCCAGCAGAAGCAGGCAGAGGGAGCCTGTTCCATGAGGAACATCTGGAAGTTACAAAATGCATATTGCTTTTCTTCGTCTTTCCAGAGGCGTGCTGAGATTCTGACCCAGCAGACCACTGCCCGCTCCGGCTCCAAGCTCTCGCGGCATCTGCAGCCTCCTCCTTTCCCACAGGCTCAACCTGCCAAACACGGGCATTTCCCAGGCTAAGGCTACGTCAACAGGTAACGTGATACAGGGATCTGTCATTCCCAACAGGCTAATCAGCCACCTCTCTCTACCCCCATTTTTCAATGAGGAAATGAGCTTCCCCCCCACCCCCCCGGCTTTTAATATATCTTTTTGGATTTATAGAAGTGCTGTGTACATCTGAGCCACTGATGAGTGATTCTATCAGTTAGGTTTATCTTATAATTATTCTGCGCTTTTGTGGTTTCTAAGGCAACCACACTTTTTGAATGAACAGCAGAGTAAATGAAGGTATCCAAAATACCTGGCAGTTCAGTCTCTATGGCATACCTCTGCCAAAGTATATGCATGCAGCAGTTTAGCTCTTCAAGATACAGTTTAGCCTTAAATGCTTTAGCCTTTATAGAACCACATTTACATCAGTCACAAGTCTGATTCTTGCTGATTTGGGATATGATGCTCAGTATCCCCAGGCGGGTGAGGACTGTGAAAGAAAAAGCAGAGTCTTGAGGATAACAGGCCACTCTTTAAAGACTTCACCAGGCCTCAGACAGTTTCCAAGTGACTAGAAGCAATAGGATAAATCCTGAGAATTTTATTATGGGCATTACTGTGCTGTGATTAAGGGAATGAGGGTATTTATTTCTTTGTTTTCTAAATACTTCAACTTGGCAGAAATCAGGTTACTGGAGCTGTAAATTTTTCAGCGTCTTTTCTCTATTGTCTAAGGGTTTCCTCTCTACGTGGAAGCAGTAGCTTCTGCATGTTTTAAAAAATACATGTTTTTTTCCTGTGCAAAGATCAGTTTTGAGTTGCAGGAAAAAAATATTTTGGAAAATGATTCCAATGCTAACAATACTAGACCTAAATGTTGTGGGTGCAAGAGGTGTTCCCCGATAACTGGCCAGGTCTGAACACACTGGCAGCTTGTGAGGGTGGGGAGGGACGGCTCTTAGGGCAAAGGTGCAGCTCAAGCCACCGAGCTCTTACCTGGGCATTTCTCTAGCTGAACTTACTGAAAGCTTGGAGGGCTGGATGATCTCAAGGACTTCTGAAAGTATTGCTCTAGAAGCCCTACCAATTGCATATTTCAGTTATAGGTAGCTGAAGGAAACAATTGGGCCTTCCAGGGAGAGGGCAGCTGGGAGGGACTGACAGCTTGCCCAGTGACTGAGAGCTGGCCGTGACCAGAAATGGATTTAGTGAAATGTGGCTTTCCGTTTTCTGCAGTTTTCTCCCCATCCTCTCATCAGCTTTGGACTGTGTATGTGGATATTTTGACATTTTCATGTTAGCACTAACCCAAACCACGTGCGTCTTCCTTCAGACCAAATAGTTAAAGGAGACTTTTTATAATGCCAGATCTACAGTACAACAATACAGCATAATGTGTACTTTCAGCTATTGTGCACACCTCTTTGGCAAAGAAAACTTCTGATGCAGTCTTTCATGTGCTTCATTTTATGTGGTTCAGCCCCGGTGCTTCTAGATTCCAGCCCCTCCTCCCCAAAAAGAAATATTTGTTTAATAGATTTTGCATTGCTCTTGCATTTCCATTTTTAGCACATGCAGATGTGCTCGCTCTGATGGAACCTTTCATTTTGCTAAATAGGGAGAAGGATTTTTCGCACACACCAACTGAGCTGCAATTAGGATTATTACAAGAAATAGATCCAAGAAAGGTTCTTGTGTAGGCTAGGTCCAAGGTTCCTTGGCAACAGATGGAAGAAAATGTCCTTAATTTCTTTTTTTCTTCTTCTTCTTCATAGCATTCTCCTTCCCTTGTACGTAATCTTTTGTTGGCCCTATTTTTTCCCAATTCTCTTCCCAAGAAAGCAGGTAGATGTAACTGTAGGTATCCCCCAGAGCCTTTTGTTAATCCTGTTCTGTTGTTACAGCATTGTTCAGAGGTTTGCTTGAAGCACGCAAGTGCCAATTCTCCTTTGAGTGGTCAAACGTTATTCCGTCTCTAATTCTTGATTCCAGCTCAACAAAAATCAAAGCTATACCCACCAAAATTTAGGAATCTAAGCTGTCATCATTCTACCTTTACCATTAGGAGTTAAAACATAGAACAGCATTTTAGTTTCCAAACTCAGGCATAAAAAACATTCACTTTCCTTAATCTGAAGAAGTCAGTTCGAAAGCAATTTATGAACATATTCTGTGACAGCCTTGCAGTGTTTTCACGAAAAGCCAGATGACCCTCGCTGAATGAGACAGCCTGTAAAATTGCAGCAATTTCCCAAGGCACCGGTGTGGCACGCAGTCACGGGGCCGAACGCGGCTCGGCGTGTTCTTAGCAACAATTGACATAATTTTCAGGTATCCAAAATGCCACAAGCATGGAAATGGAAGTGTAGAGAGCGATCTCCTGAATTCTGCAAGGCAGTTGAGAGGATGAAAGCGAGCTTGGACCTCAAGTCTAGACTAGCAAAACCTGTATGCTGGGGAGCCTGGAAGGATTTACCATTAGAGGATTTGCTCTGAGCCATCAGTGGTGCACTTCCTGTAGGCTATGAAAATAATCCTTAATGGGTGGGCAGGAAGGGATCCCTTTAACTCCTAGAATCTGGGGAAAACATTTTTAGGTGGGAGGTTTATTTTGAAGGCCTTTGACCTATTTTTTCTAAGGGAGCCATCACCAGCTTTCCTAAAATGTTTGGACAGCCTAAGGACTGAAAGCTCCAAATGGCTGCTCTCTGCCGAGCAAATTCAGAGACAGCATTTCTTTGCACAAGTCTAGCAGTGGGTGGTAAACATGGAAAAATGTCTCTTCCCTCACATTGCAACATGATGTGTCATGTACAGCTTGTCAGGAAACAATGTCTGGTTTATGTTTGCTACCAGGTATTACTGCAGAAGGAGCACCTGACCTGTGGTTTTTTTCCAGGTAATTAGCGGGTGGGGTTATCTACACCAGCGCAAGTATTTGGGGATTAGCTGCAAATCATTCAGCAAAACTGGGAACATCACTTAGCAGGAACTCTAAATAGCTACTGCTGTGTGTACTTACTATGCCAGCTACTGCATATGCTCCTGTGGCTTTTTAAGGTATTCGTGTGAGATACCCCAAACTTCCCCTGATCCATTCTGAGTTCCCCAGAAATAAAAGCCGACCCTTGCAGTGAGGGTATAGAGCTGGTGCAGTACCTTGATGGAAAACATGGTAATATCCACATTCAAAGCTTAGGCTTTCTGTTCATTTAGATAGTTGGGAGTGAGAGGAAACTGATAGCTGCACGATCTTCACAGCCTGTCCTCATGTTAGAACATCAATGGATTTTTTCCTTCCATTTGTGCAGCTCTAGGACTATTACAAGGGGATTTACACCATTAAAAATAAATTCCCTGACACAATTCCCTTTAGCTGAGACATATACATGACCAAGGATAGACTTCAGCCCAGTGGTGCAATCTGCTAGGATAAACAGGGAGTGAGGTTTTGTGTGAGGACCCTGCCTGCAAGGTACCAAGCACTTCCTAAAAAAAGTGAATAATAATGCTAACCAGCCTTGATTCCTCTATAGCTGAGGGTACTCAGCATTTTGCAGGCCTGGCCTCCTTAGCAGACAGTGTAACGCTAGATGATAAAAGTTTGAATATGGCAGTGTGGTATTCTCTTTTGATAATTTTTCTCTGCAGTGAGATAAAATAATTCTGCCGTTAGGCTGAGCCTGGGTAAAACTGACAGTATGTGCTGGTGTCTATTTTTACCAGAGGTAACGCCTTCCCTGGAGGTACTGAGAGGAAACCCAGAGGGCTATGCTGTGTTCATGCTAGATCAGATATTGCCAAGACAGATTCTGGGAGTAGAAACTTCCTGTTCCCTCCAAGAGGAGGTTGTTCCCTTCCCCAAGAAGAAAGGGAACAACCAAGAGAGACCAGAACCAAATGATGGACAGGAGCCTGGCAACATGCACACAGAGACTGAAAACTCTTCCCAGAATTGGAGCATATGCTTTAGAAAAACAGTTCATTTTAAAGGCTGCAAATACTGGGAAGGCTAGCTTGCCTCCTCTGGCAAGCTTTCACAGCATTTAACTGCCCCCACAGCAAGTCATATACATTGGTTTTATTTTTTAGCATCCTTTTCAAGATTCACCCAGTTTAGCTTTGACGTTGAATCACTGGTTCTCCTAGTAGTAAGACTGCCTATCCTCTACGCCCATCTTGTAGTGACCAAGTCTCATCCCAAACTCCTTCTCAAAGAGCTGAATGTCTGGAGCTCTGTAGATCTTGCCACATAAGTCTACTTTTCCAGTGACTGTACTGTTTGTGTGGTTCCCTTCTGAACTCTTTGTGCTATTTCCAGATGCACATATGGACCTCCAAGCTAGATGCAGACTTGCTCTCATGAGCTTGGTGTGGCTCCCTGCAGAGGCAGGATCTCTTCCCTGCCTCTAACTTGATACTTCCCCTTTCATACACTAAGAGGACACACTTGCCCTTTTAGCTGCAGCTTTGCATTGAGAGCTCATGTTGATGCTGTTATCTCCACTGCTTTCTCAGTCCCACTCAGGGTCACTTTTTTCCAAGACTGAGTTTTCCACCTTACAGCTGTAATCTGCCCTCCTGGTTCCCAGATGTATCACCTTGCATTTGGCTGTATTAAATGCAGCCAAAATGAATCACAATCATTTGACCAGGAGATTCAGATCACTCTGTAATAGTAACCAGTCTTGGTGATGTCTGCTGAAACTTTATCAGCAAGATAAAGTATATCATCATCGAGGTTGTTGGTAAAATTCTTTAAGTACTACTGGACCGTAGGGGAATACCTTGTTGCTTTTTCCATGCATCTCTCTAAAGGTGTCCTGCTAACTGATGTCTCCCCCTTAAAAGTTCACCTGTCAGAAAGCCAGTTTCAGAATATATACTGTGTGATTTCTTTTAACTGAAGTTTTTAACTCAAAATGTCATTTATGTTAGAGAAGTTCAAGAAACCTATGTCAACAAATAGTCTTCTCAACCTGCCCCATAATCCTTTTACCCTCCCCCCCCCCCAAAAAAATATGTCCCAAACAGGTTTGCTAATTCTTGCTGCATGTTGAAAACACACTAATCAGAATTATGTCCTCGGCATTAATTATCTATTATTAAAATACTGAACAAACTGTTCCATTATTTTTCTGGGATCACTCTTGGGCTAGGCTCTGTAGAATGCCTGGTGTATTCTAAGTCTGGTTTCCTAAGGAAATTTTATTTAGATATGGACGTCACACATTCTCCTCTGCAGTAACATTTGAAGCTATTAGCCAATTTGAACTAAATTTCCTGGCGAGACTCATGTTCCAGAGATGCTAATTACTGGTGAGTTTTGCAAACATAATACAATAAAAAGGGCAGAAGAAGCAGCAGAAGAAGGCTCAAGGTACTGCCCCTGTTAAAGAAAAGGCTGCTAAGTATCGTCAGCCAAGTCTACTAGATCCCAGAGCCTCCATCAGAGAGAGGACCCCAGGAAAGCTGGCCCTGTAAGTTCAGTGGTTCATGGCACTGATGGTAAATATCTCAGCAGATTGCCTGTCTCTTAGATTCCCCCAAATTTTCCAACATTAGACTAAGTTTAACATTTGGGCTCATAGCACTTCTTAGCTAGTTTGTGCAAGACTCTTGAGTATGTTGCAGAAGTGTCTGTCTATAAAAATATCTAACTTTGGTAGATACCATGTGCCATCCTTATTTCTATTGCAATGCCAAAGTCCCATAAGTAGGTGGCATCCGCCTTCTGTGCTCCGCACATAGAAGAGACAGGCGTGCAGACAGTTGCTACCTTTTTCTCCACGTCTATTTACCATTTCTCTGGCTGAGGTTAGTAATGATCCTATGTGCAATCTAAAGTTTGCTGAGGTTAGTAATGGTCCTATGTGCAATCTAAAGTTTTCGTGTCCCTAATAAGCTTTTCTTTAAGAGGTTATCTTCAGCTCTTTAGACCTATTCTATTTCAAGAATTCTGTTGGCTTCACTAAATAGTGACTATATATTTTTTGCTTATAGCTTTATTTTACCTTGTCCTGTTTTCATCCTGTGTATACAAGTGTTTATCGCTGTTTATGCATCCACTTGCAGGATGTTCAGCTGCAATATTGACATTAAGGGAGACTCCAAGATAGCATCTTTATTGTAATAAACTGTATATATGGCCCATACATGCTGCCTGCTCTTGTTCTGCTCTAGTTTGAAGCAGCTGGAAGCTATGTAAACTGTCATTCTGAATATATTAATATGCAGGAAAATGAGAAGAAATTACCAATATGAGGCAGTATCTAAAGACTAAACCAGGCAACCACATCTAGAACAGAGGCTGACTTGGACAATAGCTTGCACAGGGGAGCAGCTCATATACCAACAAAACAAGTATCAGAGTTTTCCACAGTGTTTTGGATGGGGACTGAGGATAAGAATTTTTCTGGGACATAGACAGCCGGGAGGTTTTCCAGTGTGCAGTATCTCCACTGTGGCAGCTTACCTATCAAATTCCTCTTTGTTATGATCTTCCTGAATATCTCTATGTCCTTTGTAAAAGTTGCTGAAACTGCATTGCTCTCTAAAGAATATCACAGGAAAGTATTACCACATTTTGCAGAGGAGATTAAAGAAAAGAACTTGAACAGGAATAGCCAAGCATCTTGATTTCCAGGCCCTTGTTACAATTATTAGACAGCCCCGGCCACTCTGTAGTGTGCTCTTCTGAATGTAGCATGTCACCGCAGGTGATATTATTGCATCTGAAGGCCATGTATTCAGTAGTCATAATGTGTACTGCATTATTGAAATGCTGACATGTGATCTTACATTGACAATCTGGTAGAAAACACAATTGCAGGTGTAGGTGTGATGTTTGTTGTATGCTTGTTGTTTTCTTTACAGTTTGGCAGTTATCAGAAGATTATTGATAGTATAACTCATTCAACCACAAATGTGCAGTCCACGAATGACAGGGGCATGTATTCCACAGCAATGTCGATTTCTGAAAGAGACCCATCTTCTCATCTTAGTCTAACAACCACTGTCCACCTGGTGACAGGTTGGAAGAAAAATGGATATAAGAAATCAGAGCAAGAGGAACAGAGAGGGGTAACGCTGAAGATCATTCGGGAGGGGAAAGCAACCCCTCCATAGATTGCATTTGCCCTTGCTAGCCTTGTGAATGGTGGCTAAGTCGAGGTTACACAGAGATGTTAAAAAGATGAGACACAACACAAGAGGAAGCAGTGGCAGGATGAAAGGTTTGCTGAGATCAAATGAGAGAAATGAGGACTCTAAGGGTCAGTCCTCCCTCTTATGCTTGCAAGTTCAGGCATTGGCTGTGCGAGGAACCACAGTTGACAAAGCAGGATCTGTTGAACGACATAGGGATGAAGGGCCTGATTCTTCCCTCCATTACACCGGCTTTGCATGCATGTTACCCCACTGACTTCAGTGCATAAAGCTGGGAGCAAAGGAGCAGCGAGTCCTCTGAACGAACTGTGTAGGAGTACTTAACCCCTGCTGAGTGGGTCACAAACCTGTGATTACGTTATTGCTCCCCAAGGCCTAGGAACACTTTGGGAAGATTTTGAGAGCTCAGCATTAACCATATATTTTGCTGCAAAGAAGAGAGAAAAAAAGGCTCTCTTTGCAAACATTCCCCAATAAAATGGGTATGTTCCTGAGTGAGTTTGTTTTCACTGCAAGCCCTGTGGAGTTCTGTATGCTTTTCACTGTCTAAGGATAGCTGGGAAAACTGGCAAAGCAGTCATAGCAGAAAATATTACAGGGAATAGTTGGAAGCTGTGAAAAACTCTTGCAGGGACAAGGGAAGTAGCCAGCCCTTCAAGAGGAGGGCTATACGCAAAGCTACGTGGTGATTATATACAACCAATGTGGGATCAAACCCAGATCCTCCAGCAGATTCTTCTTCTCTTCACAGTCTCTGGACTAAAGTGACTATGTACTGCATGTACCGCAACTGGGTTCAGGGGGATTTGGAGGTTAAATGTCATGCTGAATTAAACATGACTGTTTTGCTCAGCTCTGCACTCCATACACATGCTAGTCTAGAAGCTGGTCCATTAGCAGTGTTCCAGTCATTACAAGTAACAAGGAAAGATGAATGGGTAAATATAATTAGTATTATCACTAAGCAGCTGAGCTATTGGCTGGTTTTTCATTGCCCAATAATATCTATAGTCTTTCTGCAAACTAAATATGGGAAAATTAAGTATCTGTTTACACTCTGCAATGCAACATGGTGCAGAAACTTTTGAGGTGATGCTAATCAAAACTAGAAGCATGAGTCAGTGCAGTGACACAACTGGACTGATTAGCTTTACCAAGAGCCTGGGCTAATTTATACACTGTAGTGCTGTGCTGACATAGAGTGTTTCTGGGCTCTGAACTGGTGTGTCTGCATGCTGAGAGGAAATTGCTGTTGATGGTGCTCTGAGCAAGCTTGAGCACCTCTCAGAAGTTACAGGTTGGCATTATGCAGACAGACCCTTTGTAACAGATTCTGTAGGTTTTTTCTCCCATCTGTCATGAGGTTAAAAACCTCAGTGGTCTCAAAAACTTACCAACAGGAAGACTTCTGAATACAAAATGTCATTTTATTGGAAGGAGAACAGAGAAGAAGGGTGAGCCAAAGTGCCTGATGCTTCGTGCCTACTGTATTTTGCAAAGTTTAAGAGATTAAACTCCATGTGTATATTGGGAAGGGAGAAGAAGGAGTCTGATAAGAAAAAGATGTTCTTTAATCAAATGCCTGTTTTTCTAAAGGTACTGACAAAAATGATTCAGCCTCATGAAAATGTATGGTGTATTAAGCTAGGCCGTTCGCTCTGACTTGAAACTGTGACCTAGCAAAGGTGATCTGCTCTACTACACAGGGAGCTTTTTCATCAAAATTATTTCAATTTGACATGAAATATTCTTATGAATAGAACTTGAGGTTAAATATTGAGCTTGTTATCCCCTATGGTGACAGTATGTGTAAACACAATCTGTAACTTGGATGATATACTGTAAAAGACCTGCTTGAGAAGAAATTGTTTCAATTTGTTTTCAAAGGGTTTTCAGTGGAAAGCACACCCCTACGGTCCAAAAAATTCTGCCTGAGACCACCTCCAAAACAACACTGAGTGTGTGTGTGCGTTGATGAATTTCTGTTCTCAGTGAAAGAAGACTGCATGTCTCAGCACTCTGAATAAGAACAGAGCATTCAATTCCTCTCCGTAGCAAATTCAGCCTTCAACAAGTTAGTTCTTCCAAGGATGGCAGTGATGCAAAACTGCTTTGCAAATGTTTTTCTGGGTTTTGTTGCTAGGTGATGACTTGGAAAACTTTGCTATTCCTGCTGAGAGGTTTAAAAAAAAACAGGCCTCACATTAAAGAGTATAAAAAAATAGGCCATCTTGCTCCGTAACTCCCATTTCCTAACTCCTGGAGTCTGCACCCTGTGTGCCTTCTCCGCTCTCACATGCCCCTCTCTCCCTCCTCCCTCAGATCTGCTCACCAGAAATCAGGGGCCCAAGAAAACACTTCTGTTACAGTGGAAGAAAGGGAGAACACATTAATCTTTCTATCCATCACCAAAAAAAGAGCAATTCTACAAGTGTGCTTTGATTTATAGGGGCACTTCCTTTCCTCTTAAATTTTACTGGCCTTTAATTTTATTAATCCAAAGCTGAACAGATTTTTAATTGTTTGAGATGATTGTGGTGAGTTTTCCACATAGCGAGAAACAAGAAAACTTTGGGGATGACCCCGCTGCAGTTTGTTGTGCACCTGGGCTGTACCCAAAAGCCCTGGACTGCGACTCTGTCACCTGCGGAGCAGCAGGGAATGCCCCAAAAGCCGGCAGCTTGTCTGAGGCCTGGTAGCGCTGCGGTGATTAATGAGGAAAAGAGCTGGAGGTGACGCACTGTGAAATCGGGTGGGAGCACAAAGAGTTAATCCCTGGGCCACTTCCAAACTAGGCCTGTTGCGGCGGGGGAAGTGTATTTATTCAATCCATTGTTGATATTGTGTCTATTGGGGCACTTTTGATATCTTATTCTCCAAGTTTCCAGAGATGTAACCTTGAATTAGTAGATGGCTAAACACAGCACAATCAGAAACAATTAGTCACTCCTGCTCTCCTAGAGAGCTATTTGTAAAATCGGGGATGAAAGTCTTGTGTTGTAAACTGAATAGGAACAAACATTTTTATATATTGGGTCTGGACCAAAATAAATATAGTAGCTAAAACTGGCCATGGTCAGAAGCTGACATCAGAGGAGTAGATACCTATTTTCGCCAGCCAGAAAATAAGGATCACTAAGCTTTATGGCTTCCAATTACAATCTGGCTCGTTTGAAGCTTAATCCTCTTGTGTTATGTTGGCCAAGTAAGAAGACCCCAAATCTCATCTCCAAAGAAATTCTTGGCATTTTACAACATTGGCTTTATTAAAATGACGGTATTTCTTGAATGTAATTGGCACTGTTCAAGTCTGTAGAAAGACATGTAGAGCCAAGAATTTCAAGCTCTGCTTCTGTGAGTCCTTGCATATTTTCAAAAAATCTATACACATGGGCAGCTCCCTTGGCTTCAGAGAGGTCCGTTTGTACTCACGGCATTAAGCATGTGTGAGAGTCTTTGTATGAGCAGTGTCTAAAGCCAGAAGAACCAGCCAGCCTCGGTGTCTGACTCAAGTTTCCACTACCCTGTCCTCAGAGGCGAGCGGCGGTTGCGGGTTTGGCTCTGCCACAAGACTCGCTCGCTCCCCATGTGCAGCCTCCACAGCAGACGCGGAAGTGCTCGAGGTCTCTCTAGCACATCATTAGTTACGGTGCGATGGCAGAAGTCATATTCTCTCACGTCAGTGACCAGTTAGTTGGAAGAGAAGTGGGAAAGAGTAGCTTGCTTACAGGTCTCAATCTGGGCAGTTCTTTCACAGGAACAAGCGGTGTGGACATATTGCTGGATTTCTTGCTGTGTTTTCTAACACTTAGGTAAATAAGAATGACTGAAAAAAGAACAGATGAATTAGTGCCTATCTAGCCTTCATTTTATATATACTGGATGGCAACTCTACTCTCAAAGATTCAGAGATGCATTTATTTTCTAATTATGCATTCATTTCCATGAGAAAAATTGTTCATTGCAGCACTGCTGTTCCGTGCAGTATACTCCAAGCAAATGGACAGACCTGGATACCATGTAGAGAAAGGGCTTTCTGTGGCATTTGTTGTTTAATACCTACTCATTAGCAAGCTTTACGTATGGTTTCTAGACCTCTTCAGTTGAGCTAAAGTTTTTCAGAGGTGCCAGTCTAAAATTAACAATTTAGAGTAGATTTATTCTGCCTTGTGAGTTTTCTGGTGCCTGGCTCCACTGATGTCAAGGCAGCGTCTGAACTTCTGTTTTCTTGTCTTGTCACCTATCTGCAGGCAAAGTGCTCCGGATCAGTCAATGTTTATGTGATAGAATCACCCTTAAGAGCCTGTTATGGTCTAATTGGTGCATATCAATGTTACTTGAATGTGTTTTTAAAGTACGTGTCTGTTTCATGGTCTGGAATGGCTTGGGAAGGGTAATGTTGATCTTTTGTGTGCAAAAATTATCCAGTAGCTTAAAAGAAAAGCAACAGCAGCAAACAACTTCCTACTCAATATCATTCAATCTCCAGTACAGGACTTTAGAGCCTTTGGAGTAAATAATGAACATATAGTACCCCATGACACCTGTAAATGCATAATTTCTGAGCATTAACAAGCCCATTATGCAAAAATTCTGTCAAATTATCAAAAGTCATAATCTCTGTTTGTAAAGATTCCATCACATTACAGCTGAGTTTATCAGCCTCACAAATGAAACTTGAGATTACAAATACTTCGTATTTCTTCACCTTTGCAGTTTGGTATTCATCTTTTTCTTTTTAATTTCTCTAAGTATGGGTGCTGAAGGCCCTCTGGATCACTTCTTTGCGTATGGCTGATTCCTGGGACAGTGCCCCTCTCTAGTGCAATGCGTGGAGGGAATTTTGGTACCACTTGCAACAATTTCTTTAGAGGTTGTGTTGGTATGGTGCTTGGCAGAAGGAAAGACTAGTCAACGACTGAGGTTCCTGAGCACTGAAGCAATAGTGCTGAGTGCAAGGCAGCAGTGCTTCTTGCTGATTGAAATCTTATGCTCCAGAACTGAAGCTTACGCACACACATGAGAGATGTGAGGATCTGATCAAAAGTCCACATAAATAAATAGATAGTGTTCTTAACTTAATGGAACAACCTGGTGTCTCTAAAAGGAGCACAGAGGCCTGTGTCATCTATCTGTAGGGAAAGAGTGGGATTATAGAACCAACACACCTATCTACTTATCTTCAAAAAAGTGACTGACTTAGTTGTCCTGGATAGGTGGTACGAAACCAGTCATCAATCTGCACTCCAGAAACAGATGCGAATTCATGGGGATGGAAGCTTTTCTGTCTGACTTGGAGAAGATGTGCAGAAACTTGTATTCCTGGCATATCCATTTATCAGCAAGGCTTGTAGGATAAACCAACACTGGTCTATTGTACTGATGCTTAGCTCGACTTGTGCTTGCAGATCAAGATAAGTAAAAGGAGGCCAAAGGCACAGCAAGAAATCCTGGAATTTGAATCCCTCCTTCCAACAAAGGCACCAGACGAGGGAGCAGCCGCTATGGAAGATGACTACCAAGAGCTCAGTAAGTGTATCTGTGTCAAGTGTATGTAAAGGGAAAGGGAATTCTAGTCTGCTTTGAGGTATTTTTAAATAATGAGGGAAAATATGAATTCACTTAGCAGAACGGAGGCAATTAGTAGTGTGATATCCCAGGGAAGTAGTTCACTTAAAGACCAGCATTGTGAGAGGTGCTATATAAAGGACTGTTAGAGGTAGGTCAGGGAGGGCTGTCACTAGTATCTATGAGCACCTCTCTTCCAGTCTGGCAGAGAGTTTCCGCCAGGGTGAGGTGGCATAGCGAGGGTTGCGGTGCTCGGCACAGGGTCTCTGTTAGCCTGTTTTCACATGGGACCAAAGGCTAGTACAGGTGTGCTGCCTGTATCCGTCCGTGTATCCCCTGCTAATGACTTGGAACTCGTTTGCTGATATCATCTGAACTTGATGAGGATATAAAGATCTCAAAGATCAGTAAGTTTCTACAGGTTTCAAGAGGTGTCCAATTAGTCCTGAGATAGGGGCCCAAACTCTAGAAAATCAATATAGAAAAACAAAAAAGGAACATATAAATGCCCAATTATGT
Organism: Dromaius novaehollandiae; assembly: GCF_036370855.1. Classification (NCBI taxonomy): domain Eukaryota; kingdom Metazoa; phylum Chordata; class Aves; order Casuariiformes; family Dromaiidae; genus Dromaius; species Dromaius novaehollandiae. The sequence continues at coordinate 11,036,561 of NC_088106.1, forward strand.
CAAATACTTCAGCTGGAGCTTCATCCTCAGGCACCAAAGGCAATGGTGAGAAGTAAATGTGTAGGAAACCAGGCTTCATTAGCTTTGTTAGCCTGCAGAACTGTTTGTTCAGCTTTGGGCAGCTAAACAACCATAAGGGAAGTTTAGTTACTGAAAGGGCAATGGGATCTGGGAAATGCGTGGGGACAGTGGCTGCTGGCTCGAGCAGAGCTGTGACTAGAACAGACATATTAAGAAGTCTAGGCAATGAGATGTCCAAAACCAAATGACCTAATTGCTCTCAAATGGAGGCAGTTCCCGAGGAAGGTGCAACTGTCCAAATACTTGGAAATTTGTACCCCTGGAACAAAAAGAAGTCTGGGTAGCTGAGATAGCAGATGAGCTAATGATTGGTTTGGACTTCATTATGAGTGGTAACTTTGTATTAAATGCCAGGAACAGTCTGTGGAAACTCCCTTTAAAGATGTGTCTTGGATAAAACAAATGATGTGCAGGCAATTAGTTTGCTGTGAACAAACTGTCCAGGGACAGATAGTGTAATAACAGCTACATGCTGTGGGAGCTTTCCAGCAAAGAAAATATAGGAATGACTAAAACCTGTTTAGATATCGAGCGCTTTGCTGGCAGTTTTAGCTGTGCAAACTCTCATTGGTCTGAAGCAGAAACAGGTCCTGTCCGTTTTCCAAACCCACATTTCTGACAAGCAGCAAGAGACCCGCAGAGGCCTGGGTGAGCCAGAGAACCAAGGAAATGCCAGCGTAGGAGGAAGAGATGGTGATAGCTCTGGAGGAATCTGGGGCAGAGCCATACCCAGAGCTGGGGAGCTGCAAAACCATCTTGAGAAGTCTGCACAGCTTGGCCCAGGCAGTGATTCACCCATGCTCTGAGCCAGGCAGCTCCAGGCGAGAAGATTCATTAGTGTGGCAGAAACTAGCAGGTCATGCTGAGGAGCAAGGTAAATGAGATCAGGCTACGACAGCGTGGCTAAGCAGCTGCTGGCTCCTCTCTAAGCAGCTTGGAGCAGGGGCAGAGCAGGGCTCAAAACAAAAACAACATCAGAGAAACCAGCCCTACAGTAAGCCACCTCTCTGGAATTTAGCTGGTAAAAAAGTCTGTGCTGGCCATTGATGCAATGTGTTGGGGAGGCAAAATGGAGCCCTCAGCATGGCCTGTGGTTTCCCCCCACACTTCTGGGTAAGTCAAAAGATAGTTACGCCAAAGTGTGTGTACAGCATTTGCCAGTGCTGCTAGGGCTGGCAATAGCACAAATATTATACAGCATCCTGAGACAGTGATGGCTCACAGAAGAAAAAGCCTCCATTTTCTTCACAGGAATTAGAGCTCAGGAGGTGCCGTTGGAAGTGGTCTCTGAGCACTCTTGCAGGGAGTGTTGTCACTGTTACTCACATTTGCCCTAGAGGTATTTTCTGTTAGTAAATAGTTTCCTCATTCAAAAAATGAAGTTTCCATCACACTGAATGTAATCACAAGTGGGAATCAAATTTGTCGAGCCATTTTTTTCGAATAGTTTCAGCAGAGGAAGGAATTGGAGTGAAATCGATGATGCCTTTGGTGCAGGCTCTGTCGCTGAGCTGGTAGATTAAAGGAAGACACGACTTACTGGATATTTCAGGCCTATCCTCTGTCTTTTGTTTTTCTTACAACTACTCAAAAATCATTTTATTTTTATTCTGTTTTGGGGCAGAAGGAGCCAAATCACTTGACATAAAGCCCAAGCTTCTGTGCTTTTGTTTTTCATTTTGTCAAGAAAAAAAGGAATATGCTTTCTTCTGCCCAAACACCCTTTCCTAAACAGGTTTCGGTTCAGCAGCCAAACTGCAGAATCAGCTGCTGGCCCAGCCAAGGGAAAGCCTGTGTCTATGCCGTGGCTGTCCAGATCTGCGTGTGCCGAGAGGGAGCTCGCCGGGGGGCTGGAGCGAGCGCGGTGCTCCGATCCCGCGGGCCAGGCAGGCCCCAGCATGTGCGCAGCAATGGTGTGGCCCTGTGCAGACCGGTTCCTTGGGAGACTAATTGCGAACCTGCCCTAACCAAGTGATCAAAGAAATGGAATAGTTGCTCAGGGGAATGCATGTGTCCAAAGGAGATGAGGGTTTCCGACTGCCCTGGTTTGTTGGGTGTGCAAGCATGCCTAGTTTTTCTGCTGAAGGAGCAGATGTGCTGTTGCTGAAGTCGTGTCCAGAGCAGCTAAGGGATTCCCGAAGTGGAGACCCCAATATCACCGTAACACATGGTTGGAAACGGTTTGGTTACGGTGGGAAAAATTGATGTTTAAAGGTGATCTGAGTTTAGGTGATGGAAACTAATCAAATGATGCTGCGGGCAGTCATCAGTGGATAGAAAAAAATAGTCATTAAAGGAAAAAGAAAATGCATCTGTTCCTCAGGGACTCAGTGGAAGGGACTCCTCCCGTGTGGCTGGAAGGAAACAGCGAAGGGAAAACAAAATGTAGAGAGACATGGATAATGCTAAAATTGGTTTGCTTTTCCAAGCGATTGGCTAGGATGTGCTGTTGGTCATGGCACTGCCTCAGGCTCCGCGGAAGTGATGAGTAAAGCCAGCGTGGAAGTGTCGCAAGGGGTTGATTTACCCACAGCTTCATGCTCATTTTCTCATGACACCGAGCCTAAACAGTTCCCACCCACCGGCTCTTCCTGGCTGCTCCCTGTCGTCCCCTTCCTTGTGCTGGCAAAACAGCCTGTGGGTCCATGTTGTGAATTGGCTAAGGCGTCTGATCTCCCTGGAAAATAACCTGGCACCAAGGGATTTTTATTTTTCAGCTGCATCAGCTCTGTGATCCACTTCACAATGTTGTGGCAACACATAGAAGGGGAGGCGGAGGCAGGGACAAGCAGCAGGGCGTGGGAATATTTTAGTTTGATATTGCCATCAAGGGTAGGAACTTGCCCTTAAATGTCACTAAAATTTAGAGGAAGCGAGCACCACTTTTCTTAATGGGTGACTATACGAAACAGTTTAAACTTCTTTAAAAACCAGATTGAAACAACAGTAGCTTCCAAGGCAAATACACCAGGACCCAAAATGTAGCGTGTGCAAGGCACAGGGGAAAGTGGCGTTTGGTGGGTACCTGTTGGTGATTGTGCGGCGTGATGTAGGCAGCGCTGAACCGAAAGTTTTTAAATAGGCTTCAAAAAAAGGTGTAGTTGTCTGCTTTTGTTCTGTTTTCTGACTCATTAGGGATCACATTTTCTACCTAAACAAGAACACTTTTTAAAATATAATCAAAATGGCTCCAGAACTTAGGGCTTTAAGGAAAATATAAATATATTGAGACTGACATTAAAAGTGTGGGAGTTGATAACTCCAACTCATTTACTTGTAACTGCTGACAAGGTTTTGAAATTCGGATGAGTCGATAGGTTTTTGTGAGGAGTTGGTTTAGAAACAGTTGAAGCTGGGTAGTTGTGCCTCAATCCTAATTGCAAGTGGAAAGAAAAACACATGTAAAACAACAGTTTCCTCTTTTCTCTGGGTCCCAGTGAGCCAAAGGGAGGCTTTAAAGAAGACTTTGTTGCAGAATTTCCACTCCCGGTGCTGAGGGATTATAGCCCCACTTTTTCTTTTTTTTTTCCCCCCACTATGAGAGAAAAGAAAGTTCACTGTAAGTTGAAAAGCAAACAGCCAGGCTCGGAATTTCTATGTACAAAGCAGATGGACACACATGGCCCTTTTTGGGATACTTGGGTAGGTCTCCTTAACCACAGCTTGTTTTGTACTGCGTATCACTCTACACGGGCCTTTGTTGCCATGCACCTGTCTGTAATTTTGGAGGTTCATCTACCTCCAGCAAACTATATTTAAAAACTCAATGCTGATTAGGAAAAAAAAAAGTTCAGGGGAAGGGATTTCCTAGTTCACAAATAAGAATGTGCAGTGGAGCACTCACTAAGTAAACAGAAAACATGGGCAGCTGAGAGAAATCAATTTAGCTGAACAAACAATGTTCCATGTAATGAACTACTAATTATCCTTTTATGCCATGTCAGTCTGAGTGATTACAGAGCTGTGCAGTTTAATTTGACGTTTGAGCATTGCCTTGCTCCATTAGCCTCATATAAAGCTACGACACGTTGAGAGGAATTAAAAAAAAAAGCGGTGGTGGGTTGGGGGGAAGGGGGCTGTATTTATCTAGAACTAAGTAAGCACCTGTAGCAGTCATAAGGAAAAGATCTTCATTTTTATTTTCTAGCTTTTTTAATTCCCGATTGTGATGAAGGGGGCAGCACTTGGGGGACACAGAGGAGCATGTTTGATGCTCTTATAGAAACACCTTGGGTGTGTCGATGGTGTCCCAGATCTTCAGACTTTGCATTAAACTGTCGTCAAAGGTTAGAATAAATAAGCTGTGTAGATGAGACACACGTACGGATCAAGAGGAAAGGGGATGGTAAACAGTACGGTATGGGGACAAATATCTTTTCCTGGATACTTTTCTTTTCACTGGCAATTTGCGCACAGTAGGTAAATCAAATCCCTAGGTGCTTGGGAAATCTTGTGGTTAATCTGGGACTGAAGGACATGTATAATACATACTGCTTTATTATCATACTGTTTGTCCAACTAGCTGTACTGATAACAGGATTAGAGGGAATTAACATATGGAGAAAGCTAAAGACAATTTGTTGGCATATATATTATGGCTATTAACTCTAAGAGTACCAGTGCTATACCGATATTCTAATATACAACTACGTATTTCAGACTACATTCTTATTTCACAAAAGGTTAAGTCAAGGCCAACACCACCGAAGGTCTAAGGGAAATTTCCTTGGGAAACAAGCAGATGCAAGGAGGACCGTGCCCAGCATCTCGGTAATGCAGTGACATGTGAAACAGTGTCATGAGGAATAAATATGACCCAAGTGTCCAATGATAATGTTGATGGGGCTGCAGTCAGTACTGACAGATCCTCATTTAAGCACAAATTGAAAAGCAAATTTTTAAAAGCTGTTTGCTGTAACTACCCGGCATTTCTGGTATGTACACCACTGAAACATGTGACATGACACACTCCATGTTCATAGGGCACTTTTCTCCCAGTGTGAACATGGATGAAAGCTCCCTAGTCTAGGATAATTTTTGGAAAAAAAATGGCTTTTCCAAACATCCACTTAAGATTGATTTTGAATCTCAAGGGGGGTGAGTAGCAACTTGAATTAAAAAAAAAAAAAAAGAAAAAGAAAAAGGGAAGATGAGAAACTCCCCAAAACTGGGGAACGTAAAGATCCATTTCATTACTTTGTCTCAGACGTAACTCGCAGGACGCCAGATCCCCAGCCGGCCTGGGCTAGTTCCAGTGAAGAGTTGCCTGTTAGTCAGGATCAGGCCTGATAACGCATGCAAAAGAAGCAGTCGCCCTTCTGTCGCTCTTGCTGTTTACGCGCACGTTTTTCATTTTGGCCACTTCTTAGGCTGTTCCCAGGGCTCCCATGCTGCTCCTCTCCCAACTGACATTTAGGCCTGTTGAAAATATCGCACTGACAACCCTGAAGATCAAGGGCTTTTTATCCACCGCAGAAGTATCGCAGAAGTGGAATTTTTCCTGACGCTGCCATGCAGCACGGGCCTCGCTGCCGTGCCCGGGGCGTTGCGTGGGAGCGGGGTTTCGTGTTTGGACACCTGTCCGCAGTACACACAACGGGCGCTTAGGCTGTTTGTTCGGGATTTTTTTACATAGGACTCAGCCGCCTACCAGGTGATGCTGATTTTTTTTGTTGTTTTTTTTCCCAGTCACTATCTCATTGGGCCGGATTGAAAGTGAGTTGAATTTCAGCTCTGCTGCAAGCTGCCGGCATGAGCTGAGCTGCAGGCGCTTACCCCAGGGCTGAATTGGCCCCTCTGTTCCTTTCTAATGTGCGTTAGACACATTGGGGCCTTTCTCCGCTGCGCATTTGTAACTCCCATTGATGCTAATGGGTGTGACATGTGTCTATCCAGCGGAGAATAGACCCCATTGACTGCAGCAGTTCCCTAGGCTCGGGCGATGCTCGTCACTTGATTAAGCTAAACTAATGAGGCACGACTGGGGCCAATGGGAATGCGCACAGCTCCGGCCTCGCAAAAGCTGGTGGAAACCTGCAGCATTTCCTGGGGGCTGGATTTTGTTTTGCCAGGCAAACACGCGGGATGCCCCTGGAAGGGGCGCGCGGTAACGGGTGCCGTCGTGGACACCAACAGTGTGGACAGGGATCGCCATCACGGACCACAGCGCTCTGAATTGCCCTGCTATTGCGGCAATGACATATGAGAGTGTTTCGTATGCTCAGGAGTGTTTAAACTAGGTTTGGTATTAGCTGTTGCTCAGTGTCTTTTTATACTGGCATTTTGAGGTTCGCCTAGGTGCCTTCTCGGCGGTGTATGTACGTGGTGTGTGTACCCGTGCGCTTTTGGGCCTTTATCAGACAGCCCGCAGGCAAAGGCAGGCAGCTTCCTTTTCTCCGATGTTTAATAGAGCAAGTTTGGGAAACGGGCAAGGTGGGAAAAAGCAGAGAGCGTGTAAGGAGGTCTCCTTGCGCCGTTGCCCGCTCTGGGGGATGACGACCTGGCTCAGCCACAGCACCTCCGTGGTCCCCATGCCCTCCAGCCGCACGGCTTGGTTCAGAGCACCCCAGCTGCACGCAGGAAGCGCAGAAGAAGCAGGCAGGGCTGCGGTGTGTTGTGCTTTGCCTGGGCCCAAACCATCCAAACTGGACCAGGCACTAGGACATGAGCTTAAGGTGTGGGCTTGGGAGCTCAGCCGAAGCCTGAGCATGAGTGTGCTTACAGAGGAATAGGCTGGTAGGAAGATCGGGAGTTAGGAAGAGGCTGACATCTAATGAACTGACGATGTAGACGTGGCCTCGGTGGACAGCCCTGTAGCTGTACGGGCATGATGTGCTGCTCACTGAGGCAGAGGCTGGGAACTCCAGCTCCCTGCACAACGGTGAGCATCAGCCATCGCCACTGTGCTAACGTGAGGGCACAACCTACATGTCCCAGGCAAGACTACAGAGGCAGATAAGACCATATCCAGATCTTGAGATAAAACAGTATTAAAAAAACCTGAGTCTCATTTTAGAACTTTATGTTTCGGAGAGCTTGGTTGAGAAGTTGCCTGTACTTTCCCCTGTACTTTACCTGCCAGTACATTCCAGGTCAGAGGAGGTTTGTATTTTTGTCATATCTTGCAATACTTGCCTTTATGTAAGTGCTGCTAAGAATAAAATTAGCAGTGGGAGAAAAACATCAGCTTGATGTCTAAATTTGGAAAACTTGATGAATAAATCTATTAACTTCGTTGTGGGGAGAGAAAAGAATAGCAACCCTTTGTTTAAAGGAAAGATAAAATAAATATAAAATAAGAGCTGATTGCCCCCTCTGGTTTTCTGAGGTGGGTTTTTTGAAGTCCTCTTCTCCCCTTCAGATTGCTAAATGTTGGTTGACTTTAATTTGTGGGACTCTGGCTTAAGAAGATACAGTCAGTTGGATCTGAGAAACTGTATGAAGAGTATTATCAAATGCCTTCAGCATTTGCAAGTGGAGGGAGCAAAGGGGGAGGAGGATTCATCCTCTCTGTTAGGTGACCGAACGGAAAGCAGGCTCCTGGCAGGTGGTCTGCACCCCTGCTGTCCTCGCAGGCATGGTCACGCTAAGCAGGCCCCTCTCTGCCCCGGGCATGTGGTGTTGCTCAGGCTGGGATACGAATTAATCAGTGAAGAGCTGGAGCTCAGAGCAGTGGTGATGTGAGGCAGCACAAGGCTCTATGAGGCTCGACAGAGAGACTCCAAGCTTGCAAACTGTCCCGAGCACGTATGGTCTCCTCCAGTCCTCATGTCCTAGGTTGTGTGGGACTGTGTGCTCCAGTTAAACCCCACAGTACATCTGCAAATCTTCAGGACTTGCCCAGAGCTGCAGAGTGTAGAGCCGTCTGCTCTGCTCCTTGCGAGGCAGGTGCTTGCTTCTGCCTGCCCCAGAGTTTAGCACAAGGTAGTAATAGCTCCCACCACAGCCCTTGGCATTTTATAGCAAGCAGCATCTTCCTTTGGCCAGGACCTCTGGCAGCTGCGCTTACCACTTTTCTTAGCATGAGTATGTCATGAGCTGGTCACTTTTATCTTTATTGGTAAAATAAAGATAATTTATTAAGGTACTGAGGTTGAAAGTGAGAGCTTAAAAAAAACCAGTATAGTCCTAGTCTATCTTCAAACCTGGATATCTTCCTAGTTGTCTCATCTATTTTTATCCAGGGGACCCTTTTTTCTGTCCGAGCTGCCAGAACTGCAATATCAGATTTCATATCAACACCCATTCTGAGAAAATGCAGCTTTCAACTTCTCTTGCTCTTTCCTCTCATCCAAATTCCCCACTTTAAATCTTTTTGGAATAAGTAGCTGGCATACAAATGTGAATGTCCTGTTTAGTTGTTCTTCTGAAGTGGCAATGTTGGGTACTTAATGCCCATTTCCCTCTTCTGTTTCATACAAATTGGCTAGGCATGGGAGAGGCAGTGCGTAAACTAAGCAAATACTGTGTGTGCTCTTCCTGTAGCAGGCTCTTTGGACACCTACGGGTCATTAATTCTTTTGTTCCCAGCCAACCTGCCAGCTGGCTATTCTCCTGCCCAGTTCGAGCCGTTTCCTTCATGTGGGCTACTGACCCATTCCCATTGAGCCATGCTGCAGGACATGTGTGCAGCAGAGATCAGGACTCCTGGAACATGAGTAGCTTTTTACCAAGAAAAATGATATGTGATACAGTTATAACACAGACAACCAGCTAGATAACCAGGAGCTCTGTCTAGCCTCCAACCCCACCCTCCAGGTATTGGCAGCGGTATTCGTTCGGTGTCACAATATATATGTGTATGTATATGTTTTTATAGAAACCCTATAGAAGTCCAGCAAAACTCCTGAGAATATTCAGCTTTAAATGCAAAAGTAATATTATTACCTCAGTGGGACTACTGACTTACTTAATGTGAAGCACGTGCTTAAACGCTTTGCTGGAGGTTAGTCCCAAGGGCTTTCTGTCCAAAGGGCCACTTCCCCCAGGGAGGGGCAATGCACATCCGTGCTAGCAGATGGATGCTGCTTCTGAAGCAGGGCTAAGAAATGAGCCGTGACTGTATAGCTGTTACACAAAAGCCCAATGGCGTAACTGCAGCCTCCGTGTAACAGCTTCTGACGGTGGAAAGAGAATCAGCATCATCTCATGACGCTGCTGTTCCTGTAGGTTGCGAATTTAAAGAAGGCAGGCTCAGGAACTGAGCATGGAAATCCCTGCTGATCAGGAACAAGACTATTTTTCTCCTTTAAGAAATTTGCTCAGCTTTTTGGTTTCCAGTGTTTCCAGTTGCCATATCAACCTGAGAAATTTGCCTGGCAATTGACAGCATATTTTTCAACAGAAGACTTAAAAATTTAGTTGCATCAGCTCCAGCATCTGATGGCTGGGATTTCACTTTACCTGATTTTATTTTATTCCTGGTATTTGTTTTCCAAGACACATTAGCAGATGATGAAGGCTCCCCACCCTCCTTCAGCCAGGGGCATCTCAGGTGCAGAAACCCCTGTGCAGAAGTCGGATGCCTGGTCAAAACGCGGTAGACGTCAGTAGCAGGGATAAATGCTGCAGACTACATCCTTCTCTGGTGCCAGGCTGGGAAGCCCAGGGGTGCGAGTGTGCACTGTTGTGCATGTGCTGTTACCACCTTTCTTGCAGCTAGGGCACCTTTGGGGCAGCTGCGGGACGGTGGTGGGGAGGGAGCCCGTGTCCTTTGCCGATGGCAGCGTGGAGCCTCCATGTCCCCATCCATCTGTGTCCTCTCTAGACCCCATCATTCCCTGGTCATTCGTGGGTCACTGGCATAAACAGGGACTGAATCTGCTGCAGCGCAGATGCACCTGAGGGGACTTTTCTGTGGCTAATATACTGTTTGGTTTGTTGGGGCTTTTTTTTCTTTAAAAGGAAGGAGAATGGAAAACAAGAAAGTCAAAAAGCCCTGAATCTTTACCTTTTTAAAGTGGAGACACCGCCACAGCAGGACATAATGGCTTGCTGTGGTGGTGGTTTGCCTGAGAGCCTGGAGATTTATGTAATGAGAAACACAATTCCTGCAAAGAACATTGTTAAATCTTTTCAAAATTTCAGCTATAAGCCATTTTATTGCTAATAATATGGCCAGATTCTCCTTTTGAAGAATCTGGGAATGTTTGACAAGAGGGGAAAATGGAGAGGACTTGAGGCACCATAATCTGTATTTTCCATTTACCTTGCTTGAAGCTTGAACAACACATGTGCCACAAATGATTTGTTTATTCCTAAGCGCCCCCAAGGAGCCCAGTCTCCATTCTCAGGCATATAATGGCTATTCAAATGAAAGCTTTAATAGATTGTTGCAGATCTGATATCAATGCAGCGAGAGAAAGAGATATGCAAATATTCAAAATTAAACAAACTGGCTCCTGCCCTTTGCTTTTGGAGGTGCGATCTCAAATCTGGGTTGTGTCACAAGTGAAACGAGTTTCTTAGACTCAGCTCTCTGGAGAACTATTTTGTTTTTCTTTTTTTTTTTTTCCTGGTGTGCTTCACAAAGCTGTCACATCGTTTGATATATTTGCTGTCTTTAGCACTCATGACTAAGGAGAGCCCCAACCGAGGCTGGAATACGTGAGGTATTTTGAGTTGAGACTGAAGAACATTAGTGGGAGAGGGTACTGCTGTGCCAGTTTGCTCTATGCCTTCTTAAACCAGGGCCCTTAACCTCATCTTTGAGTCATAAAAGCTAAAGATGGAAAAGTGCTGTCACAGCCTTCCTGCGAGCATTTCCCCACACTGTATGAACAATTCTGGAAGAGTGACATGGTTACAAGCTTGCAGAGAGTATAGGTGTTGTTGAACTTGGGGTGACAATCTAAACACAGTTTGGTCCTGTCCACGTTGCAAGACAAAACAGGGCTTAGCTGGTTCTTAACAAAGCCCCTGCTTCTCCTTCTCTCCCCGAAATCTGCGTAAGAGGGGCCCCAAAACCGCTTCCAAAAAGTAAAAAGAACATGTCATCCACCTAACCATTGAATCTGTGCCAGCAACTACTGTGTGCATTGAGCAGCGGGGAAAAATAATAATTTTACATCAAAAACACCATAAAAGTTTTCAGTGTCTTCTAGGCTCTTGTAAAACTGCTATTATCTTGTCCAACCCCCAAGGCTTTTCATACAATTATCAATTATGCTATGTGGATTTCAGAAAAGGCAGTGACTGAAATGCAGGCCACGTCGTGGATTGAAGAAGCAGCAGCAGAAGCATGGTTGTTCCTTCACACCCTGCTCTGCAGGTGACCCGCACGCACCTCTTGGCTCCACCACGAGCTCCCTGGGCAGGGCAGAAATCCCCAGAGTGTCCCTGTACCTCCATTGCGCTCCTATCTTCTGCTCTTTGGTTGCAAGAGCTTTTAGTAACTTCATCATCACTACAGGCAAACTGAATGTCCCCAGCTATGACTAGTGGTATTCAACCTTTTCCTTTTAGCAGACCCTTGCAGATTCCCCGGTAGAAGTGCCGCCACTGCTTAACAATCTCAAACCTGTGGTCAATGGCTTGCTGGTCTCCATTTGTGCACCCTTAGAAGTGGTCTGTGAAACTCCAGGTGACTGCAGACATCTAGAAAAACCCTGATTCTCGGAATGAACATTTAGAAAAGAAAAGAGAGCCTGATACTGGAGCTCAGCAGGAGTGCAAGAAGAGGACCTCGCTTTGGTTGGGATCTGTGGACAGTCTTCCAGCTGTAAGAGGGACAGCAGTATGCTGTTGGTGGTATGGGAGGGGTGCTTTGCCTCTCAGAGACCTGATGTCCTGGTTCATTAAGGTGAGCTGATGCTGGGCCTTGTGTTTTGGGATGGAGGATCAGATGGAGAAGGGAGCTTCAGAAAATAAAGTCTCAGCTTTAATATAGCTAGCCCTTTATTTTAGAGCCAAGGTGGGAAATGCCCACGTGATAAGGAAAATAAGATCTTCCCATACAGACGTGAACAGTATTGTACAGAAATGTTCCCAAAAAATATATTTTGCTGCAGTGTTTGGAGCTATAGCCAAATGCTATATTTGAATATGGATAGACGGTTGGTTTCTACTTGAAATTAAAGATGTTTTCTGAAAAGCATGGCAGGGTTTAAACAAGAACTGGGCTGTAAGCCTCTTATGGCTCGTGGTTACAAAAAAAGGCTGACTCACAGTGGGAGAGGAGATTGGGTGGGCACGTTCCCATGCAAGGCAAGTCTCCCAGCTCTCTGGAGATGTCTAGCCTGTTTGTAGAGATACCAAGCACCCAGAAATCCCATATGCTTCACTTGGCACAGTGAGTGTTTACTATTTCTGAAAGACTGGCTAAAGGGCTTCGAATGAGAGGTGTTTCTTTTGGCCTGTTTGTAGCGTGCAAGAGGAGAAAGAAAATGGCCTTACAAGTTTTTCCAAGATGCATGCCCAACTCAGACAGATGCATCCAGTTTCCTTGCAAGTGTGAGTCCCTGGTCACAGCAAAGCCTAACACAGACTTCGCTAATACCATTGCCAATCATATCATTTCTGCATTGAGCCGTTGCTGAGTGGTGCTCAGAAGCAGAGTTGTTTAGGAATTTTCCAATTAAGCATTTTTCGAATTAGAAAATATTAATTAAAAATGAAATATCTTGTGGGATACTCTTGGGTTTGGCAAATCTCATTTTCAGTTTAAAATGTTTTAGTGTGGTCAGTATTATATAATGAAACATTTTCTTTTTCAAATAAAAACATGTGGTTCTATAGGAAAAAATGTAGTAAGAAACATTGATATTTAAGTATGAAATAATACTGAAACATTTCAATAAGACCCAAACAGGTTTTGTTTCTTCCAGATTACCAGTTTTCAGAAATTGAGATAACCATTTCTGGTTTATTTCCTATTTAAGATTGAGGGGGAAAAGTGAAATTCTGAAACCTCTTGCAAGCCTGGAAAACAATTTTCCACCAAGCTCTCCTCAGATGAGATTGCAGAAATTCTCTTCTGTTTTCTCCTTCATCCCTGGCTCCCTTAACATGCAGTTCTCTTCAGGCTGCTCTCCAAGACAAAATCTGAGGCTGGCTGAGATTTGTGCTAATGGTGAGTGTCTGTCTTTCTTTTTTTCTTTCTTTAAAAAAACCAGTTTCCTAAGGCATTGAAATGGGCCTGATAAAAAGCAGCTTTTAAAATTCATTTTAGTAAATAGTTTGAAACCAGACTATGAAGTCTCATAACTGTAGGTTTGCCCTTAATTGTGCCTCACTGACAGCCCATTTTCCTTCTCCTCTGCAACCACTCTCCTTTTTCTTTAAGAGCAAAACATATTGTATTTTACTTTTGACAGATTTGTGGGGTTTCTCACGAATTGAACAAGATCTGTAGGTAAACAGTGTCACCTAGTGGATAAATTGCATCAATTTTTCCAAACTGGGGAAGAAGTTTGTCCATATGGTTTTCCATTTTGTCCTAGAAAAATGTTGCTTCAAATCAGAAAGAGCACTGTACTGAGGAATGGGATTATTTCCAATTCGCTGTAAAACTGAAGATGCACAATGCGATGGCCAGCACTGAGCTGGAATATGTAAGTAATGTGCACGGGCATGGATCCAGTTACATCTGCGGACACAAAAGGGAAGAACAGATTCTCTAGCTCAGCGCCTGAATTGCTGAAGGTTAAAGCAGCACAACATGAAATACTTACTGCCTGGATCTGCAAAGGTGCAGTGGGTTCCACGGTCACCACTGCACCCTTAGCTGCACCTCTCTGGGCAGAGAAAATAAGAGTGTGTCAGAAAGCAGACTGTTTGTGTGGTGAGAGGAGGCTCCTGAGCAGGGAAGACAAAAAACTGCAAAGCACTGGCAGTGAGAAATTTGGCAGAAAGCATCTGAATGCTGGGGAAAGAGTATAATAAGCTCCATGGAGGATGGCAAAATCCTTCATCCTGGGAGGGTGGGACGATGACTCTGGGGATGTGGTGGTAGGTGATCTATGAGAAATGCTGCCTAGAGAGAGCAGGAGATACAACAGGACTTGAAGTGCCTTCTGAATAAACTCAGTGTTGTGCTGAAGAGTATCGTTCTGCCCCATGGCCTGTGCTAAGCAGGGAAAGGTGAAGGACTACCCTCAGATACCCCTGCACCCTTCCTTGCACCTTAACATAGCTGGCTACCTGTGCTGCTCCTCTCCCCAGGGCAGCAGGAGAGGAGGCAGTAAGGACCTCTCAGTGGGAGCAGGGAGCCTCTATGCCCTGGGCCGTTTGGGCGGGATGGTGTCTGGGAGAAGCGCTCTGCTGTTATGACCCAGTATAGGCAGACATGGCCTCTCGGCTGCTGCTGGATTATAGGATGACAAGATAATTCAGGTGGGAAGGGATCTCAGGAGGTCTCCAGTCCAGCTGCTTGCTCAAAGTAGGGTCAGCTATCCGGTCAGACCAGGTTGCTCAGGGCTTTAGCCAACAGTCTTGAAAACCTCTAAGGATGGAGAAAGACTGCAGAGCCTCTCTGGGCAACCTGTTCCAATGCCTGATTGTCCTTGTGGTGGAAAAGTCTTTCCTAATATCTAGTCAGGACCATTCTTATTTCAATTTAAACCCTTTGTCTCATGTCCATATCCACCCAGGTGGATGTATAAGATCCAGGTCTTACATTGGCATGGATTTGGTCAAAGCAACGAGCCAGGGTATTTTGAAAGGTATTTTAGAATTGTAGTCAAAATGATAGCTATCTAGTTTTCATAGTGCAGAAAACTTGAACTCTAGCACTTAATTGCTTTCCAAATTGGAGGAAAAAAACTTGTTCATTTTTATGGCAGGTTGTTCTGCTAAGTTTGTGCTTGGCCTCTATTTTTTTCATTTTTGAGGGTTGTCATTTATCAAATAGATGGTCTACCATTTTACCCAAAAAGGGTGAATGCAATTATTGTAAAAAGCTGCAGAAGCTCTGAATATAGGCAGTCTAAAATATGCTGCAAGTTAGGACACTTTCCCATCTGAATATACACTCTGTTTCCAAAACAAACACTGGCATAGCTGTATTTACTCTGCTTGATGCAGTCTTCCCTTAATCTTTATAATTTTTCTTTTTTGCAATGGTCTTCTTGGACTAGCTCCCACTGATCAAATCAGTAGAAGGCATCATCTGCTGGTCAGCACCATGGCACTGGCTGGCATAAATTTAGTCATGTTACCTTAATTATTCTGTGCCTCAGTTTACTTCTCTATTAGCGTTAATTCTACCCAAGCTTTCCACATTGCTTTTATCCGTGGGATCTCAGAGCTCTTTTCTCAGCTATCCTCTCTGAGATACGCAAATTATTACTAAATCAAATGCTTTTCATTTTTTACTTTCTCAACAAGAAGGGAACACTAATTCTTTTGCTCTTTAAAGTGTGAATGGAGAGGAAGTCCATTGAGTTCAGTGGTATTACAAGAGTGTGAAAGCAGTGTGCAAGTTTAGAAGCTTCTCACCTAAATTACTAGTGCAAACCAAAGTAAGCAAAAAAAAAGCCTGAATGGATCAAGGATCCTATTCCTGGGGACAACAGAAGGAAGGAAGGAAGGAAGGAATAGATGTAGCACCTGGAAACTGTTACATTCCTCAGTAAAGCCCCCCCCCCCCCAAAAAAAAACCTTGCTACCTCCAATATCAATCAAATGGATTCCATAGAAAAGGTGAATTTCTGTTTTTGCTTTTTTGTGGAGGCACTTGAAATAAAATCTGGACTTTATTTTTAACAATAAGAAAAAAAGAAAGTCTTGTTCCAACAGGAAATAATCATTCCTTCAGCCAAGGACATCTAGTCTGAAGTCCAAGAAGGGCTAGCGTACGCCCATAGCTGCATGTAATGACAGCCCAAACATCTTAATGTTCACAGGTTGGATCCCTGCCCTCAGCAGACCTGTGGGATGCTCTTCTGTGGCCTTCTGGCTGTGTGTGCTCTCGTAAGCGTGGGCTCTGATGGCATGAGGCTGAGCCCAGGGTGGCCTGCCCATTTCCCTGCGGGCGCAGGTCCTGCCTACAGAGGGGTTTAGCCAGGCAGCCTGCCTAAAGCTGTTGGTGCGTTGCCTGTGTACCAAATTCCCTTCCCTCTGCCGCAGCAATACACACTAGTGCTCTGAAACCCCATTTGGACCTGTTTATGTATGCATATGCCAAATGGTGGGAGAAGAGGAATGCATGGGCAAACGCCGTTGCCAAAAAGGCAAATTGCATTGTTCAGGTACGTGAGGAACCTCGGGCAGCCCAGGAAAGGATATTAAATCATTTAATCCCATTAATATCCATCCATCAGGCTGTCTGGGTGAATGAAGATCCAGGGCAAGCAGCAAGCTGAGGAAATGGACTGGTCATGAAATACCATGTGTGTGTGTGTGCGCACAAACGTGATGACTGGTTTGGAAACTTTCCATTGTTGTTCTCTTTTAATGTGAAATGGGTCTTTGGAATGAACAAAAATATTGACTGAAGTTGTCTTTTTTAATTACAAAACTATGTTCCTAGACAACTTGTTCTATTTCTCAGCTGCAAAGGAAAGTTAGAAAATCTTCGTTTTGGTTGTTTGCTTTTAAGCAAGCACTTCCTTTCTTTAAACGGTTAAACTCTCCCACTTTGTTGGTTTGTCATTTTCAGTAGTCATTTGCTGTCTTCAGTAGTTCTGATGTGATGATCTAAGGGAAAATAAGTCTTTTCTAAGTAGCTCTGTTAATGTTGTCCATGGAGGACATCCATGGCCCCCAGCTCCACATGGTCCATGGGAATAGGAATGAGCAAAGGGGAGGAGAGAGGCAGAAGGTAAAGTAGCAGCACAATTTATTAGCTTTAAGTAGAAGGGGGAGAAAAAAGGTTATAAATGTGTATCCTCTGTCTGAGCACCAAAAAAAGCAGCTGCTAGTGCTGTAGTAAAGGAGGCCATTTTTTGTTCATTTAAATAATCAGCACACACACACAAAAAAAGCAAAACACAAGGCTTACAAGCTGTCTGCATCCCATCTTTCAGAGTGGCCTCATCTGCTAAGTAGTCACATCCTGAGTCCTGGGGAAATGTGAGGACATAACCATTTCTTCTGAGGAAAAGTAAAACAGAAACAAAAAAAAAAAGAAACTGTGTTTCTGATGCTCCCCTTTTAAATCTGCTTCTCAATGCATATGGGATTTTTTTATTATATGCTATTTCTCAAGATGATTCAGCATAAGACATTGGGTAGTATGAGGTTTGAGGACATCAGCAAAGTTGAAGGGAGAGCTTGGAGGGAAGTATGAAAGCCTTTGTGTTTGCTCAGCCTTCCTACCAGCTGCCTGTTCAGATTTTCCAAGAGTGATATGAAGTAAGCTTTTCATCTCTAGGTCACCAGTTCAAATCCGGTCCTAGAGCAACCCACACTTTTCTGTAGGACAACATCTGGAAAGGACCTGAGGAAAGCTTTGCAAAGTTCGCTTCATCCAGGTTTACTCACAGCCCTCTGCTAGTAAAAAGTGTGTCTTCTCAAACCCTTTCCCTTTTGAAGAAGCAAAGAGGAGTTTCTGTGCTCCTCAGATGTCAGCTCAGCAGGGGAGCTGAAAGTCCTCATTAGGACTGATCATTTCATTACGTCCAACCATGCCTCTCTTGTCCAAGATGCTCCAATTCAGGTTGATTTAGGTCGATTCAATGAATCCTGCTGCCGGGAGCATGTCTGCTTTCTCACTCTTCTGCTGGGAGAGATTTCAGCCTCAATAATGCCTGCATTTCCTCTGGGATACTTGTATCTAACACAGGTTCAAGCTCCAGACTTCTGTTGTTCCTTTCACAGGGGCAGCAGAGAGGACCATGCACAATGTGTTGATATCACTTATGTTCTCTCGTTACATGGTTGAGATCCTCAGGGGGTTGGAAAGGACAGCAGACAGCTTTGGGAGCTGTCTCTGAGCCAGGGGTGTTCAATGGCATCTCCAAAATGTTAGTAAATCTCAGACCATTTTCACATGAAATGGCCATGTCAACACTCACTGTTGCAGTTGGTTTTACTGGATATTGGTTTAAGGCTGGCTGGATATAGACATTAATTTGCCCTCTTGTTCCTGCAGGTGAACTACCAGGGTAGCACATTAATGAGGCAACCAAGCGAAGGTGGCACCTCTTCTGTAAATGCAGGACTTCAGTCTGCAGTAGTTTCATTCCAGCACCTTTCCTCACAATAAAGGTAGTGGATATTCTTGTGCATGTTCTAAAGGTAGCATTAAATGGGATGTTTTAAGCCAAGAATATTTTCCCAGCTCCTGGAAAGGGTTAGACTCAAAGCCCTGAGCTGGGCAAAGTGTGTGATTGCCATCAAACTAAGCAGTCATGTTCAGCTTGTCTTGGATTTCTTTATATGAGACAGGGGATGATTCATAAAAGGAAATGCTGAGGCCACACAGGTTGTCAAGTCTCTAGTCTAACCAGGTGTAATGACTGAGGTTTTGCAGGAGAGCTGCGGTTAAGGGAAAAAATAACAGATCATGGATCAAATCCATGCCTGATGCAACTCCACCATCTTCACTAAGAGATTACCCCCATGTGAATCTGGCCCCATGTTCCTCGCTCATAAAATACAGTAAGATCCCTCCTGCAGCAGAATCAATTGGAAAAGAGAGAAGGAAAAAAAGCGTCCTTCCAACCCACATTAAAAATCACTTTTAGTTGCACAATGGGGCAGATAAAACCGGTCCTGCTAGACACCAGAGTACAATTTCCTCAGCATGTCATGGAGCAAAAAAAATTGGCCTAACCAAGGGGTCTCTTTCATCTCTGCTCAGTTCTAAACCATACAGGGAAGAGGGAAAATCATAAATATATCTATATAGATAGATGTTTGTGCTTCCTAAGTTGATTATGTCACCAGTGTGAGATCTGGAGGGCTTTAGGAGGAATTTTGCACAAACACAGAGTGCTTTAGAAATGAGGATTTTATTCCTTATGATCATTAGGCCTGTTTTTTAAAAATAGTAAAATATATCTGTTTCAAATGCCTACTGGAGTTTTCACTGCTGTGTGGTGTTTTCTGTCTCAGCTTTTTCTTCCCATTTGGCAGGTCTGTTGTGTACGTGAGCTCTACAGGAATGCAGAAAAGCCACCTGAGGGAGAAAATTGCTAATCACTAAAAATTACTAATCATTCTTTCACACTAAACAAATCCCACTGAGAAGTTTTTAGTTACACAAAGGTGGATTTTTTTTTCTTTCCCCTTTTCCCTCTTTCCCCCAGCTAATGATACAGAGGTGCAAAAAGGAGCATATCACATCCTACTATGCATTAGCTGAGGCATTTTCACATGGTAAGATCTAGGTCTGAGTCCAAAATACAAGCACAATAGACTGAAAATCTAATGCACACTGCTAGCACTTTGCAACCAAAATGGCAGGAAAAGGAATATAGACAGTCCTAGAATAATCTTTCTGAGGTTATTTGTATTCCAGTAACAGTGACGTCCCCTTGCTGAGACTGTGACCCCCGCCACTCCGATGCACTTGACCCCTGAAAGAGTTTACAACCTAAACAGACAAGACAGAAGGTTGGGAGGAAAAGACATCATTTTATCTACAGTTCTTATGGATAGGAAACTGAGTGTTTTTCTCATGGTTATTTGCTAAGTCCACTTCTCCTGAGTCCCACATCTTCGCCAGAGGAGCGTGTTCCCTCCTGATTCTGCTCACCCCCTCCCTGGTGTGCCCTTGCTTGTTCTCGATGTGGCCTTCGTGGGAAAGTGCCTGGGAATATGGCGCTTGTCTTCATCCCATTTTATTTCAACAGATCCATTCCCCTAAAACTGTTTGTTTGTTTCTGCTAAGGATTCTCAAGGATTCCTGATTCTCTTTCTGGCTGAGTTTTCTCTTGCTTTGGCAGGAGATGCTGGGCAGCGTCAGGCACGCGGCGGGTGAGGAGCCTGGGTGCTGGCTCACGGCTGGGACGTGTGCCCATGCAAACAGGTCCTTCTGCGTAAGGGCGTCCCACTCCTGCAGCCCTATGCTGTGGCCTCTCACTGTGTGTCAGAGCAAACTATATAGAAATTGTGACAGCAGACAGCAGCATTTCCTAGGGACTTTCCAGAGAAATATGCATTCCAGTGCTAATAGCTATGTAACTGGAGCTCCGAGGGGCAGGGAACTTGCCATAAATGAACAATCAGTGGCAGCCCTGCCTGTGTTGAATTATGCCATTAATGTGTGTTAAAAAAAATAATCAGATTGTAAACTTTTGCTTGCTTAATTTCACTTTGGGCCTCAGAGAGGCATTAAGCACCTTGTGCCCACTAGAACACGGGCATGTTTTGTTTTCATTCCTTCAGCGTCTTTGGAGAACGTTTCAGGCTTTGGATTTCACGGCCCGTGCTGGGCGGCCAGGGTTTCCTCGGGCTCAGCTGCTATGCAGCCGCCCCGCAGGTGTGTTCTCCCAGCGCTGCAGCATTCTTGTTTTTCACTTGAGCAGAAAGAAAACAAAAAAGAGCAGATTAAAGGCACTAACAGACAACGGAGGGCAGATGTGGCCAGACGTTGGGCCTGGGTGGCAGAACGAGAGTGTCCTAACACCTTCTTTGACAACTAATAGGAAACTGGGCCACAGGCTGAAACCTACTCTCTGGCTGGAGATTATCGTCAAATCAAGCTGGGAGACCAAGGACACAAAATCGCCATGTTTTCGGTCCACCGTCAACAATTTCATTGTGACATGGTTATAGATGCTTTACTGGTTAAGAGGTGCTGTTTTATTTATTTTGACACATTTTCTGTGATTTGAGTCTTTGGACCAAATTTAGGCATGCTTTAAGTCAGCTGATCTCACATACATAACACTTGGAATAGATTTTTTTCCACTCCTGTTCCCCTCTGGCTTTTTCTTGTATCCATAGACACAACAGACTTTGCCTAAACTGAACCTAGCGAAGATACAATATATTTTCTATTACTGCTGTAAACTAGTCTTTTGTATCACTGGTGCCTATTCAGGTTGGAAAACGCCATTTATTGGTCAATCAGAAAGACATATTCTTGCCATTGCTTCATGCCCCAGGGGTCCTGATGGGCTCCAAAGAAGCCACCGTGGAGCATCCCTTGCGTTGGCTGGTGATTACAGAAGGCTGTATCTGTCCCAAAGCCACAGTGAGGGCAATCGAGGTGACCCTCTTCCCTGTGTTGAAGGATGAGACACACTTAGTAAAAGCCCAAACAAGGAGATCTTCCTTGGTATCTTCTGCTATGTGTTGGTCTCTGCATCCGGCAGTAACACTGAGATCTTCCTTGAACACCCAGGATCCCAAGAGAGTGTACCAGAGAAGTATATCCCTGAAGAGGACCAGCATCTTTTATGTGGACCAGGATCTATGGGTGAGAAAATCAATTATATAGGTACTTTTATACTATTGTAACCACAGTACCCAAGGGTCTGTAACCCATAACTACATAACTTATAACTACATAACTTCGTAACTACATGAACTTAAAAAAGAATCTCATCTGTAGTTGACCTGGCATCGGATGAGGCACAACACCACATGCCCTAATCTCCTCACACAGTTGCCAGGGTGAAGAAATCAACAGCCATTTGCCAGGAAGCTTTATAAATGCCTCTAATGTCCTTGAGCCAAGAGCACATTGGGTTGGTATACAAATTTGTATATTTGCCAATAAAACATATATTCACGTGTCTTTAGGCTCACACTGCCTAGTGGATTTCCTCTTCAAATGCTACTCAAAACTGGGGGGGGGGGGAAATTAGTAGTGAACAGCTTGAGATGGCTGACAGGGCAGAAGGAGACACTTTGCATTTGACAGAGTCACGTCAAGCATTTCTCCACATCAGTTCTGGCCATAGATGCAGCATCTGGGCAGTAAAAGCAGTTTTCAAGACTGAGGGAAGACCAGATTTGTTCATCATTGGGCATTCCCTTTTCTCTAAAACTCGATGCAGTTATTTTTGTAGACACCAGCTGGTTTTGCCTGCAAACTTGTGAGTGGTGTATGGGTCTGAAGGACAGACAGCAAGGAAATCTAATTTCAGGAGAAGGAAGATTAAAGGAGATCCACAGAAGTGAATATAAGGACAGCACTGCAAAGCTGCAGAATGCTTTGTGGCCAAAACGTGCCATTGCCATTATCAGCCAGCCATAGCTACTGGTGTCCGTAGGTGACCGTGTTGCAGCCAGGTGGCTTAGCACTAAGTACAAGGTGCTTATTCAGTCTAGGTAAAATACACTATGGTTTACTCATTAGCAACCAAAATGCCACAATTAATAGAGCAATTTATTAATACAAAGAGAGAGTCGCAGCTAAGCAGGGTGTTTAAGAGTATGCAGTTAAATTAATTTAGAGTTAACGAGGTGGCTAACTAACCCTGGGTAAGAGCATGCATCCATACAGCAACTTTTTGAGAGAGGAACTTCATCATGCCTTATAGGAGTGTAGCTGCTGGTTTTTTCTTCTGTTTCCTGAGCTTACTGGAGTTAATGTGTCCAAAGTAGGAAAGAACTGTTTTCTTTTGCCCAGGTAAGGTTTAAATGGCCTTTCTCACATCAGCTTTTCCTCAGCTGACCATCCGATAAGTAAAGTATTGTAAAAATATACTCTTTTTTTTCCTCATGGCTTGTACTCGCTGAATCTTTCCTATGTGCATAGTCAGGGCTGTCTTTTCAACAAGTTTAAAAGAGATTTAGCATGAGATCATAGACTGTTTTTATAAAACTCATACAAAAGTCTATATGGGCACTTTTATGATTCGTATAGCTTAAATTGTTTGGGAAACCATCTAAGCTCAACCCAAATAAGTTGTTAAAAAACAAGATTAAAATATTTTCTCAGGGGCTTGTACTGGTTGTAGTTTAAATGTACACGCAGCTCCTGACTCTTCCTCGCTGTGTATTTTGCATAGCCAGCTATGCTGCGTGCAAAGCAGGTGGAGAACTCCTTGAGCTGGCTAAGCTTTTTAATTGCTCCACTGAGAGTGACTGAGGAAGAAACAGAGCAATAATAAAAGCATCTGTTGGGTTGGTATTCCACAGGTGAGGTAACTTTCTGCCCACCAGGATGGAGGAGATGCTATAAAAGGAGGAAAAGCAGACAGGTAGGAGTAATTAAAACAAAATGAAACAAACCCAACAGAACCCAACCCAACCCTTGGGTAAGAGGTGTTGTATGGGGTGATTTAATTCAATTATTCGCAGTGAAAAAAGAAATGGGTATATGACTTCTCATCTGTTTTTTTTTGTTTTGTTTTGTTTTTTTTTTTTTGACTAGGGTTTTACTTCTTTTGCTCTGAGGCAGATTTCCTGATTTCTTGAGAGCTGTGGAGCTTTTTGTCCTTTGTCAGGTAGGAAACGCTATTGTTTTAACTGATACATTTTGGTTTCATGAATAGTGGGGGAGGGGAAATCTCAAAACATTATGCATATCTGTTCTGTGTTTCTGCTTGACTATGTTTATTGTATGCTCTTTGTCAGCTCATTTCATCTGCTGGCTTTTTTTTTCTTATTAGATGTTCAAACCAACAGAGATTGATATGCACTGAAATGTCACCATAATGTTCTGGGGTTTTCTTTTTTTATATCACCGGTCATTCTGTCCTAACCCTAGATGTATGCACTGAATAACCGCATTGTTCGTTTATAATGTCCTTGGCTTTTCTATAGCCTTGTCCCTATGATATTACTTGTGGACACAGTAGGCTGGATTGAAGACAGTGAAGTTAAAAGTGGTGATGTATGCAGCTATGCAACTGTGAGAAGAAATGTATTGATTCCACATACTTCCTTTTCTAACCTGCTGTAAGGTATTTCATCATGCAGGACATCATGGAGATCTTATATTTGTTACTTAACATACGTTGAAAGGTCTGACTTCTCTTTCTTGCTGGCTTTCTGAATGGAAAAAGCTGTTGTTAACATGTCTTGTGTGTCAGAGATCAGGCTGCGCATGATAGCTTATGAAGCTTTGAACGTATATAGTAATAGACAGGAATGGCAAACTATTATATTAATGTAGCTGAAGCATGAAAAGTGAAACTATTGACCTTGCTAGCTCTGCATTTGGGGCAAATGTTACTGCAGCGAATAGAGTAACTTTAACTAGCGTTAAACAGGAGTTGTTTTGACTTTTTTTTCCTTTTGTTTTGTTTTGCACAGATAAATGTGAATGCTTAAAAAGGGCTAGGTGAAGAACTAAAGATGGTTGCAATTTTGCAAACGTCAGGAACTTGTATGTGTGTGAAAATTTTTGCTGCTATTTCATTATTGGCCCCTTTGTCCAAAATTAAAGTTATTTCTATTGGCTTTGTAAGTCACTGAAAAAGCCTCTGTTACTTAACTTTATTTCTCTGAAATAATGCTGTTTTAAAAAAAATCCTTTACCATCTCTCTTGCCTGGCATGGTTAGGTAATCATTGAATGCAACAAGTAGGTATCAATTAGGTGATTTGACATGACACAGGTCTTGATCTCCCAGAGACAAAAGGTCCTACAAGTTAGTGCTTGGTTTCTAGAGCATACAAAAGATACTGCAAAAATATGGTGTCAGATTTAAAAAAAAAAAAAAACCCTGTGTTGTGAGGTGCATATGAGCTACTGAGAAAGCTCAGGTGCTGTACATCCTTCTTGCCAAAATCCAGTATCAAAATTTTCTTCAAGAGGCAGTGTGTTGAAAAGTAGGGCTTATTAATGGACTGTTTCCAGGCTCAGTGATGTTATGTGCCTATCCACGGCCTTTATTCCGTGGAAGTGGCTCTTGCCACGGAGCTCACTTAGATTGTCTTCCCACTGCGTGGAGCATCCCAATTGCTTACATATCTGCCAGCCCTGGCAAGAAGAAACATGCTGGGGGCGTGGTCGCCCGTATGCCCTGCTGTGGGTTTGCGGGGCTCGAGACACTTGCTGGAGCTGAGGAGAACTGCCCAGTGCCTCTTCCACAAAGAAAAGCCCTTGTGCTCGAGCACGGTGCTGTTTCTCAGTCCCATGCGGAGTCTCTCGAAACAGCCCCCTCTCACCCCGCCGGCGTGCAGCTTCCTTGCGGAGCGGGGAGCGTCCGGGGATGCCCGTGCCGTGGCCATTAGCGCCGCGCCAGCAGCAGCCTCTGTGGATAACGAGAAACCCTTCTGCCTCGCTGCTATTAAACTGCTGCCTTTTCACGAGAGGAATCCTGAATTCTTCCTCCAGCCTAAACAAAAAAGTGAGCCTTTTATTCGTTTCATCATTATCTAGGGCTGCCACATTCAAATGATTCTCCAGCAGTCCCTTCATTTCTGAGTGCACACGTCGAGAAGGGATTGGAAGCCTTTTGATTAAGAATAAGAGGTGATGACACTACAACCAGTGCAGGGTTGTCATCATTACCGTGTACCTGCACTTCCACAGAGCTCGCGCTCTGGGTTGCCTCTGATATAAAGCTGCTGTACTCTGTGCCCTAATTGAATGGAACTATTTTATAAACACACATTCCCTGAATCCCAGAAAAGATCCTTTTAGAGGGGAAGATATGGGGAGGGTGGTGGGGAGGTGGGGAGCTAGATGGGCTCAGTTCCTGGCAGACCAATTTTGTCTGTGTGAGAGGGATTTCTTTGTTCCCTGCAAAACTGCTTGCTGTCTATGAGTGGATATGTCTGTCTTTTTCTTTCTCCCCCTTCTACAAGTCAAATGAATGATCTGACCACCCACTTTTAATCCTGTGATTTTTCTGCTTTTGGCCTGTATTACAATTCACCTGTGGCCACCTTTAGTGCATAGCTTGCTGCAAGTTTACACAAGGCGCCTAAGGGAAAACATCCGTTCCTTCCTGACCCCATTTGTTGACTGTTCATGTGCCTGATGCTTTAACTGCCTGACTTGGTTACAGTTACAACCTTTTGGTAGCAACACAGGAAGGAAACCTGCCATCTACCCATCAGGATGCTGTCATCTGTCTTGTACGATTGTATTCATGTCCTAAATCCACACCACTTGCAGCTGGAGCGATACTCTGCAGGTAACTTGTTTAGCATCCCCGTTTCCAAGAACGCTGTGCTGATGCTCTGAAACCTCCACAGCAATTTACTCTTTTCCAGGTTAACTTTTAAGTGCTGATTTTGACCCATATTCCTGTCCTGTCAACTTCCCTGTTCCCATGCGATACAACCGCAGCTGTAATGGGGAGGGATGGTGTGCCTGTGTCGCCAAGGACCCAGGAGCCATGGTGGACTGGTGCCCTTCCAGCCTTTCCTCCTTGAAACATGGTCCCTCAGCTGCAGCTCAATAGCAAAACTAATACCTGTTTTTAAATATCAAGGGCTCTCATTGTTAAGGAGACTTTCCATGGAGTACATATTTTGGTAAGAAAACTCTAAAGTTGCTGCATGAAGTTGTGTTAATAGACAATAAAATTGCAGCCGGTTCCTGGTTCTATTTCAAAAGATATGTATGAAATTTACTGCATAAGGGATGTTGAGTTAAAAGTGATCGGAGGAGTTACTTTTATCTTGGCTCACATACAGCATTACATTTACACCTGAACACAGGGTGAATTATCATCCAGAGGAGTTGAGAAGGAATCTCTTTTCTCCAGGAATGGCAATTATATTTGATTAGGTACATGGGAGCTTTTTCCTCTCCTGGCCAAGGAGCTGAGGGCAGTGCTTTGAAGACACCCAGCCTCATGATCAAGGTGTAAAGCATAATGACAAATGTGAAGTTTCTGCAGGGTCAGAGGCAGCTACAATAGTTCAGGGGAGAGGGCATCGGACTGGGACTTAAGAGGCTTGACTTGACTGCCCTCTTCTTCCACTGGTCTGCAGGACAAATCACTTCCTTTCTGTGCCACAGTTTCCTTATCTGTGAAATGGTGGTAATGAGCCTTTCTTCTTCATTTCTCTTTGTAATCGCTCCAAGAGCTGCAGGTAAAACATGCTATACGCGCACTTGGTATTACTGTGTTTGATTTGTGGGATTCTTTGTGCAATATCCTAGTGCAAGGAGTTGCTTCAGATTTGCACACAGAGGCTCAAGGACCACAGTGTTTTGTCACCCTGCTGTTAACAGCTCATCCCTGAAATCATTTGGATGTACAGGCAGTGCTCTGGTTTTGTTTTTGTTAGGATATCTGCAGCCTGCAATCTTAGTGCAACAGGATCTGCAAGTCAAGCATAGCCATCGAACAAAAGGACCCTGAGGAGATGTGTGTTTTTTGCATGCTCTCCTTCACAAAATGACCCCCGCCCCCCATCCTTTTGCCTCTGTTCTCTGCTGGTCCCCTGTCAAGAGGCCTCCTTGCCTATGGTCATCAACAGTTTGCCAACATGATGGGGAGGGGGAGGAGGAAAAATTTACCTTGACATGTGTGGTAATCTAAGCCTCATTCCAAATGTGTTTGCTTAAGCATTGCTAAGGGTCTCCTCCTTCCTCCGTCATTTCTCCCCTCAAGCTGTCTTTGTTTCAAGATTGGAGGTGATTGCTGGAGACGTGGGGATTTCCATGGCTGTGGCTGTTGTGATCTGGGCCCTCTTTGTTTGGCGACATGTGTGGAGTCCTGGTCACAATCTCCTCTTGTTGGATGAAATACATCAGGATGAAGAGTCTTAATTGTGAGGTGATACCCCACTGAGTGTCAGAGTAGGTGGGGTGTGCATGATGCTCTTTAGTTTGGGTCATTTGAAGTGATAGATGCAGGAGGATGGTAGATTTGTTCTTGCTGAAATCTGAGAACCTGCCTGTATCGGTGAATGTCACCCAGTGCTCAGCAAATGCATTCAGATGAAATCATTGAGATCTTGGGTTTCAGGCCTAAGTGATCACTACAGGTACTACTAGTTCCTGCCTGTGGAATAAACATTTGCTGAATGCAATTCAACATAATAACACTTTGTGCAGCAAGCAATCACTCATCACCCTCTGCCTCTTCTCACTGTTGTGACAATCCCAACTCTATCCAGACCACAAATATGTTAACCTCTCCTAGAAGTGTTTTACTAATAAACTGCTTAACTTCACTTTCTTTGACCAGAAGTCAGGGTGCATTACTTTCCTATTAAATGTATTTGATTTTACTGGGCTGTTTTTTCTGTCTGTTCTCTGGAGATAGTGAAGGGTGCTAACGGGAGATGCAGGATGTAGTCTTTCCACTAACAAGTCATGCAGGTAGTGCTTGGTGATGCCAGTGACCTGCAAAATGGCCTTGGACAGGTCACTTTTTTTGTTTTCTCCCCTTCCCTATTGCTCCAGCTCATCTGTTGAACACTGTCAGTAATTTGGGGCAAGATCTGTACAACGTATACCCTTTATAAAGAGCTGCAGGCTCTAATGAAATGAGTCTTTTAGTGGTTGATCAATTTGCAGAAGGTATTGCTGTTATCTGTACTTTTTCTTCACAGAAAGCATCAATTGCAGAGCAAGGACTGGAGCCAAATCTCTTGACTCCTGGCCCAGTATCCCATCTGGAATGGGACCTTGTTCTAGAGTTGGAGCTCCATGACACTATTATGTATTTGTGCAACAGGACTATTCACGGTAAGGAATGAAAGGGCCTTTGTGGGTTTTTTTTCTTCTTTTTAAAAAGAAGAAACCTGTTCCTGCAAAACCTGTATAACAAAGTATGGATAGTAGCCATTATTATGACTTCAAGGTTATGCAGACTATGAAAATGGAAAAGTTTGTCTTGCATTTCATCAGGCCTTCCTGCAGTATTTCACTCTGGTATAAAATTTGTCCTCCTCCTCTTCAGAATTTACAGAGCCAACCCCAAAATTAGGGATGTGTCAACTGCAAATTAGGAAGCATTTGACTTTGACACTAAAATTAATTAAACTGTTATTACATTGATCTCTACAGCATCTGTTCCACTTATATGCAGAAATGCTAGTGTGCACTACGGGGCCGTTTCATACTGGTGGAATTGGATGCTGTGATCAGCCATATGCTGCTAAAATTATTCTTTTGTCAGCATGTCTGCATGGAATTGCTTCAGGAGCTGGAAACATTCACAGCAACAATGTTCAGTGCTGAATGCTCAAGACTGTTGATGTGAAAGGGACTTTTGGTCTAGTTCTGTACTTTGCATACACTTGAAACTTCATATGAGTTGGTAAGCCTATTTCTGTGTGAGCATCTAAATGTGGGCTTATAGAGTGCTTGTGTTTTGAGATTAAACTTTGTTTACTTAATGGGGTATCACTTCTTGTGTAAAGCTCTGTCCAGCTCTTGTCCAGTTGAGTCCAGTAGTTCTGCTGTCACTTTGGGGGGATTTGGTCAGACCCAGAGAAGTCAAGACAGAACAAAGCAGACAAAAAAACCCTGCTAACTGTGCAAGTGGAAGATAAAGGTAATTAGGTTTGTTTATTGGGCAGTCCTTGCTGACCTATCTGTCCTATGCTTGTAGAGCTTATAGATAGCACAGTTGCAGGCGATGAATTCTATCAGAATATAAATAACAGGTTTGTGTGTCAAATGACAGTGCTGGATTCATGCTTTGCTTTCCTCTACGGTCTGCATCCAGAATTTACAATGAGTCCCGATTTCACTAAGCATAAGGAATGTGAGATGATTTGTCAGATGCTGGGAGTAGATTTGGAGAGAAGAAAAATAAACCAGTATTGCAGTGTTCTGTAGAGCCATGGTAGGGGCACTGTTTCAGTCCCGAGGTTATCTGTATTCTTCCTAGTGTGGTCAGTACTGCATGTAGGCATTAAAAAAAATAATAATAATGACATGGGCTGAATTGATGCACGAGTAAAAATGCCCTGATGATGAGCAGAGCCTCATCTGATAGTCTGGGTACCTTCCATATCTGTAATTAGTCCCTAAATATGCACCTGAAACACAGCTGTTGCAAGCTTTTTTAGGAAAAGTGGCCATTTGAAAATGGGTATTGTGTTGGAGAATTTTCTTTTCAGTAGTTTGTGTTTACAGTTGAAAGCAATTCTCTTCAAGGCTTGAAAAGGATGTAATTATTTGCTTTTACAATTAAAGCCATAAAAGGGGCTAGCTATTGTTGCGTGCTCCTTGAAAACATGCTATCTCTTTTGATGACTGTGATATTATTAATCAGTTAATTATCATCACTGGATTAAAATAAAAATGCCCAAGTAAACACAAACGCCTTCCTTTTAAAGAATTCATCTGAATGCCTCTGAGTTTGCATGTATGTAGCTGAGCATTTATTATGGATGCGGTATATCTCTATACACACACCAAGCTCTTGCATACAACATGCACAAGTTGCAGCTCTGAGGAAAGCGTGCAGGCCCCTGAAAGGCTGGTGCTTTGTAACAGCTCCATCAGACGTCACCACAAGGTATTTGTCTGTCAGCAATGGCCAGCTAAGTGATTAGCTGACACAGCCACTCGCTATAGGGGTCACTGGCAAAACAGACAGGTTCAAAAATTTAAGACATTTGTTCCAACTCCTCCTGAACGTCTTGCCTACTTCATTAAGCTTTCAGCTCTGTGGTCTCGTGCAAGCAAAATAACACATGTTGGCACTTAAAACAAGCTGTTTAGCCTTTCAGGCTGTGGTGGGCAGAAATATTGCATTTTGCTTCTTTTGAGAGGAATTGGGGGGGGGGGGGGCCTTACTAGGGCTATATTTGCCACCTCTGGTAGAGCGGAAAGGCAGCCCTGCCTTCAAGGCTGATCACAGCGTGTATCCAAACTAGCACCAGCGCTACACGATAACTGTAATAAGTCCTGTAATTCTGGGCTCAATTTTTGTCCTGTTTTCACACTTATAATACGAAAAGTCAGATCAGTCATACTACGATTTTGTTTTTTGAGAGACAGAAATAGCTATCTAAATCCATATTTAAATGGGAGATTTCTGTGTTCATTGTGCTGTGTTTCAGACTTGACCTTTCCATCTCCTTTACTCCAGCAAATTTTGTGTGAACTGGAAGTAAGGGATAGTTTGGTCAAAAACATGGTAATATCCTAGCCCTGCAGATGAGTACTACAATTGCTTGCTATAACAAGCCATGAAACCTAATGCCCAAGGCCAACAATAAGCAAGTACCAAACAAAGATCTATGGTGGAGCTGATGGCTTAAGAAACGTACAGCCCATTCTCATTACAATAGGAAGGAAAAAGCTGGTCTGCTTTTCTTATCAAAGCTGCATTTGGCACTGAGTTGAGAGGGTTAAAAGTTGCCTTCCACTTAATGTTTAATTTTTTTTTTTTTTTTTTTTTTTTTTTTTGAGAATTACCCTACTGCTATTCTACATCAAAGTTTCATAAGGGCCTTGCTTCTTGAATTGCCTCCTCTGCACTCACGCATGTGATTCTCTCTTGAAGTGGTAATGGCTGGTGATGAAAGCTAAGGGATGGGCGCAAGGTGATCCGGCTGGCCAAAAAAGTTGCATAGATGGAGGAAGCTAAGGAGCAGTTTTCATGAAATATAAAAGAGGCAAGTGTGATTGAAAGTCGGGGGATATATTTAGATGGAACAGGATCATATCCTGTGTCTAGTTTCCATGGTGTCAAAGTTTTAGACAAATCCTTATATCATTTAAAAAAAAAATAGTAGATAGAAATATACTCTTTCAAATTTCGGTTATGTGTCAGAGGGGCAGTAGGATTTGAAGATCTTGTCAACAGACAAAGTAGAAAATATTACTCTTTGTGTCAGATTCAGTGCACAAAAGATACTACTTATTTGACAACAAATACAAATGTTGAGAGACACTAGCCAAGGAACATTTTGTACCATGTGTGTAAAAGTCCTTAAATAACGTAAACTGGGCTTAAAGCACCCTAAAAAAAGGCCTGTGTTCCTTTAATATTAAGTGTTTGGCTTTAGTCAGAGCAGAACAGCTCAGAATCAGAAAGCAAAACACTTGTTCTGTTGTCAGCTGCCCAAAAACATATGCAGCATCCCACTGGGACACATGGTTAAGAAGAAAAGCTACCACTCCTCCATCCACCTTGCCAGTCTCCTTTGTTTGTCCCCTCCCTGCAAATTTAACACCCATATTTTTTTAAAAAGCCTTAGCAAAAAATGGTGTTTATGTTCCAACATATCTATGGGTTTTTCTTCTTTAAAAATGGAGAAAAAAAATGAAACCCATGTACACTTTTTTTTTTTAACTTGAAAGACAGCAGAAAATTTATCACAGAGCACACAGCAGCATTTATTTCTGTATGTTTGGGAGTATGGCAGAAAACAAAGGTGGCCTTATTCTGACAAAGCTTGCGTAGGCTCCACTGCAGTATTTCAGTAGCCGTATCCTCGAACTATCAACTCCCTCAAGTTAAGCATGTCTATAGATGCTAGCAGCTCTCCAGCAACAAGTCATGGCTCTGGACTCAGGCTAATTACTACCGAAATCAAAGAAAGATGGATTATTTCCTGCCAGGAAGTGCTTGAGCTGAAACAGAATGAATTCTGCATGCAAAATTATTGGCATGATTTTTAGCATTCTTTATCCTTAAATGCTGAAGCTGAGG
The DNA here is from genome assembly GCF_036370855.1 of Dromaius novaehollandiae. Lineage (NCBI taxonomy): Eukaryota > Metazoa > Chordata > Aves > Casuariiformes > Dromaiidae > Dromaius > Dromaius novaehollandiae. Next base: position 11,069,010 of record NC_088106.1, read on the forward strand.
CAGAGGAAAACTTAAGCAATTTGCCAAAAGCTGAACAGAAAGCTGTGGACTACATAGGGATAGAGCAGGGGGATGGTGACTCCCAAGATGTAGCCATCAGCTGGCGGACAGCTCTGCCCCACCAGGACGCATCGTAAGGAAAATTAGCCACCTACATGAATTTTTTTTTTAAGGACTTTTTTCCTAGGATCTTCCTCAGCTGTTTTATTTGATGGCAGAAAATAAGGGATGTTAGCCAAACCTAAATATTCCTGTAATGGCCAAATGTTACTCAAGCACCATTACTAATGAGAGCAGGATTTGGCCCTGTATGTTTGTCCAGCAGTCTTCTAAAGCCCTGAGTCTGTGCTCTGCTCTATACTACTTGATGCTGGGTATTGTTCCCCACAGATACCAGGATAGATATATTCAGATAGGTATGTTCAGGTAACGGAGAGGTATATCCGTGTGAGAAACTCTAAAACTCATTGAATTAATTGGTAATTAGGAAGAGGCGGAGGAGAGAGTGTCCAACTCCCTCATGCTGAACTCTTGCAAGAAAAAGTCTAGCCTCAAGTACATTTAAATTTTTACTGCCAAGTTAAACCCCTGCACGAAAAAGAAATCTTACAATGGAAATGCTGACAGGTCCTTAACTATAGTAGCAGTAGCAGTCTCTGCCATAATAAAGATATTGCATGTTATCAATAATCCTCTTTTTGGCTGAATCCCTGTATTTCTAAAGAGAAAGGGCTTACTGACTGGGCAAATCTATTTATAAATTTTGTCTTGGCACAAGAAGAACCATACTGACAATGCAGTGGAGATCTGGGAAGGCAGCTGGGCTGACTGCGTGCAAGCAGCAAGCTGAGTGTCAAAGCAGGGCACTTAAATTTCCTCTCATTCCTCTAACAGAGGGAGTGGGGGGAATTAAAAAAAGTGCTTTCCTTTGAACAAGGCAGGGTCAGAGGAGTTACAAAAGATTGAGTAAACTGTCAGGCTTGGCTCACTGAGGAGCTTTGAAGGGTTTTCGGCTATTACTTCCCATTGGACAGAGTCATCTGAACTAGGTGCATGTGCGTATTTGCATTGCAGAGAGGGATGCATACAACTGCCCTGGCAGATAAGGACAGCCCTTCCTGGAATTTGATAATACTTTGCTCAGAATGAAACTATGGAGAGGTAAAGCTGGAAGGAAAAGAGATAAGATCTCAAAGAGGACATTCTTTTTTTCCCCTACATGTTTTTTAAAAAAGATTTTTTTATTTTTTTTTTTAGTTTGAATATGCTGTGGTAGATTTAACTTTTGTTTGCTTCTCAGTGAAGTCTCTTACAGAGGAGGTGATGGATCTAATTCATCAGCAGGAGAAACTGGTGGCAAAAAGTTGTAGCCCTGTACTTCACTGCCAGGTCACATCACTGATATTCCAGCAGAGGCTGGACTTTTTCCATTCAAACAGTAGCCAATGAAGATGACAATACTCTTTAGCTGAGTGAGCACTACCAAACAATTGGCATATTGTTTTTTAACCAATGAGATAGATAATAAAGCCAGCTAGGTATTTATTAAGTAGCTATTTTCCTCTGAGCACCAGGGATTGATGACTTTTTCCTCTCCTTTCTGCAGTTCCTTTTACCAATTCAGTGTATGCGTAGCACCAGTATTGCGTATGCGTAAGCACTTAGCTGCTGTGTGCTATAAGTTACCATCTTAACTCTGCCTGAAGACTTTCATTATTGCTCTTCACAACCCTTCTGTAGATTCTCTCCTTCTGGAAACCCTATCCAGTTGCAAGAGAAATATTTCCGGTGTTATTGATGGGGTTGGCAAAGCAATGTGGTAATGGAGTGTATGTAGAAGAAAAAAAGGGCAGGCTGAAATGGTGTGTAGTCTGTGAAAGATAGCTCCGGTAATGGCAAGATGGGCGTTTGGGCGGAGGCAGGGATGTGTGCGGTTAGCTCTGCTTCTCATTTTCTGGCCGCTGTGTTGCTACACAAATCCCACAAGTGCTTCACAACAAAGTACTTTATCAATATACCTTGGGCAGGATTTTTTTTTTTAAAGGGATCACTGGCATCCTAACAATGTTTGATTTCAGGCCAGAGCTGAATGGTTCTAAAAATCCCCCTCTGAACCTATATGGCAGTCCTCTATTACACGGATGTCAAATTTCCCTCTTCTCATACCCAAAGGCTGAAGTTTACTCAAAGCAGAACAGCAAGGATCACATTGCACTTGTCATAATAGCTTGCAATGTGCACCCAATAAGTAGGTCACTTAGCTGAATGGGATACTGTGTAAGTAGCATGTTTTCCATGAGAGACTTATAGCGAGTACCCTCCGGTATATGTAATCGTCTGTCGGGCTGATCCAATTCCCATGCACGTTTAAAGTAGGCCCTGTTGTAAATGGAGATGGATCAAGGGGCTACGTGTCATATATGAAATACAGATGTGTCTTTTTCCATGAGGGCTTACTGAAGCATCTGAGGAGGTCACATAAGACAGAAATTGATTGTACCAGTTCACTTTCATTCTGCACAGCCGTTTCAATGATCTAGAGATATTCCTCCAGAAAATGCAGGGTATGCAGGAGAGGAGAATAATGTATGTGGCAACATTAGCTTAGGACAACGATGAACTGTTCAAATCTTGCAAGTGACCTGCCTCTGACCTCTTTTGGAGATGAAAGGGACTTGACTGTTTCTTTTACATTTCTGTCTTCGTTCTTGGCTCGCTTTTGCAGAGAGGCTCAAAGTTATGGGGAAGATGATAAAGGCAAAATTTCCAACTAAAGCACAGAAATATTGAAAATCTTGCTGGAGAGTCTATAATTTGGGCAATTGTTTGACGATTGCTTTTGCTAGTGGAGCACGTTACTTCCAGCAGCCCTAGCTCTGGAAAGCAGTTGTGCTTCAGGGCCCAGAAGCTGTTACGCTCCTCTTGCTGTGCTGTGCATTTCCACAGAGCCACAGAAAATCTTCCTCCCTCTGTGGGGAAATTCCATCTGGGGAAGAGCATGACCCAAAGCGTTTAAACTTAAACTCTGACATGGCTTTCGTTTCCCATGAAAGATAACCTTTGGCTGTGAAGACCCAGGAAAGTGCTCGCTGCAGGAGTCATCCAGCTGAAACCCCAGAGTTCGGCTTGCTTCCCTCTGAGTTTTGAAGACTGCGACTTTAATTAGGAGGTGCCTTTGATGGGATCCACTAACACCTTTCCTCCTGGAGGACAGAAGTCAGACTTGTGGCTAGCAGGAGATGGACTGTGAAAGCCAAGAGACTCCAACTATAGCCTAGCTGAAGGTTTTGCATTGGAAAACCATAAAGAAGGGGACAGTGTCATCCTGAATTTAAAACTGTTTGCAATGTTGACAGTACAGCAATGACAAAGGACTGTTCTGCAGGGACAAGCTAGTCCAGCCACAGTTCCCGTTGTAGGAATTGCCTTCTTCTGGTGAACTTTCATTCAACAGTAAAGCACAACAGTTTCAGATAATAAAACAAAAACAAACAAACAAACAAACAAAAAAAAAAAAACAACCCAGCCCTCTCTAGCCTTTGTATAATTACATATGCTTAAAGTCTGATCAGGAGGTAAAGGCTAAAACATGTGAGCACTGGACACAACTGAACAAGATGCATTAGGCTTCCGGGCTATACAAACTCTGCAAATGGTTGGGGTTTTCTGGGGTTTTCGTTTGGTTTGTTTGTTTGTTTTTTAAAGGGACAGGAGATGCATGTGGATTTATTTCCCTTTGTAGCAGCCATACTAGATATCCCGGCTTATCTGATTCTAACCAACATTAAAAAAAGGGGGAAGTGGAAATGATGTGCCCTATTAGATACTCTATACATACTTCCCTGACTATTGTAGCTCTTCCTTGATAGCAGCACATGTTTTATACAGACCTACCTTTTTGACTTGGTTTTTATCACAAAATTTCAGGAGTGTAAAATGCATTTATACCAGTTCTTCCTGTTTAATATATTAAAAATCATTGTGGTTTTCCTTCTCTTTTCAGGACTAAGATATTTCACTTCAAGGAGCACCACTGAGTATATAAATATGTGTACAGCATCCCTGGGTACCATCACCACTGATACTGTGTATATGGTGTGTTACAGAGCAGGAACGGGTGACCAAGATGTTCATTAGGTGGCAGGATTCCACATTAAAGTGAACATTAGCAATTTCAGCCTTAAAAACACTTCTGAAAACAGTTAAAAGGCAGTGAGAGCAATAAAATATTAATCATTGACAGTTTTAAGAAGGTAAAAGCATTTCCCAAGGGGCATCCTGTGGTGCTACACTCTTGCCTTATGCGCAGTTTCCTACCTCTCACTTCCTTCCTCATTAGGTTGGTGTTGGGATAAAAGAGCAGAATGGGTCAGGAGGTCCCGTTCCAAGTAATTAGAGAGTTGCTTCTTTTATCTAAGTGTACCTTGTTAAAGTATATCAGTGTCAGCCAGGTTAATTGGAACTTTAATACATAATTGATGTTAATTTATGGCCCTTTTTGTTCCAGGATGCTCATGCAGACCCCAAAGTCAGGATACAGTTTTCTTGTTATTAATTATATACTGAAAACCAATATCCCATTGGGAGGAGACCCACAACTTATTATAGTCGCATAGCTTTTCTGCCCTTAAACCTTGGTTCACTAGCATTTCATTTTTTTAAAAAAAGCTTCTACTTAGCATCAACATAAAATAAATGTAAATGTTTATTCCTGCTTTCACCAGTCAACTTCGCTGAGTTCAATGGAAATGTTCCTGCATCAGCTCGCTATGTGAGAAAGGTAGGACACCAGCTCTGTAACTGATACTGTTGTTCCCACAAAATTAATTTCCTCCCCTGAATTGACAAAATATCCATGAAGAGAGAAGTACTGCCTTGGAAACTGGTATTTCCACTACGTGATGGGGAGAGAGCCTGGCGAGAAGGGGTGCTGTCAAAAGATCAAACCTAAATTCCCCAATTAATCTCCACCCCTTCTGACACATTGTAAATCAGCTGATACTCATCCTTGGCTACCTTCAGTGATGGGACACAGTAAGATTAGTACTGGGTGTCATCTTCTCTGCATTCTATTTCCTGTTTTTTCTTAAATATGCTAATTGGACCTGAAGATGGCACCATGTAAACTTGCCTGTCATGAAAAACGCTGTCGCTATCAGTTAGTGAATTTTCATAGTGAAGTCAGTGCTGCACATTGTTTTACTGAAGAGCAAATGTTTAGAAAACGGAAATGACAGCTGAGTACTTTGTACCTTTGAGGCATGTTGTTTCCACAACATGATGTTTGAAGTGCCCTGGATGGGGCAGCAGCTTTCCCCTGAGTTGGAGGATTCATCATAGTTGCAGAACTGAGATTGGCAGGGCACTTAGAGATAGCACCTTCGTGGTGAGGCTTCTTCCAAGGCAGTTGTTCTGCACCTGGGAGCCTGAATCTCTTCCTACCATCCCAAAGTGAACCAAAAGGGCATCAGAGGACTTGTTGGATGGTCTGCTGTTCCCAGGTGAAATATGAAGCTGCTTAAGAAAAGCACATGGTGCATCTGATGATTGGTCCCTTTCATTCTTCCTTTATAGTCGACATGTCTCAGATTCAATGTCAATGGACTTTTGTTGCCTGTGTAGGAGAACTGTGAGGAGTACTTTATCCCTGTGTCAATTTAGCTGAGATTTTTAGTCATTTCCTTTATATATTTTTATATATACATTTCTTTTAGCTCTTCAGTATATCAGGGGTTGCATGGTGATTGCGGATCAGATGCCTTTGTTTAGACATATCCAAAAATAATTCAATTTCTGGGCTTAATGATAGTCCTGGAATTACTCTGGAAGCTCACCTGCTCCTGTAAGTTGCCAGATATTTGAACTGGCTAGATTAGATACTTGCACAACTGGTTCCTCCTTTAATTTGCTCCCTTGCTCATTTTGTTCTCAGAAAACCAGATGTGGCATAACATGATAACATACCTGTAAAGGGTTATGCTGGAACATGACACAACATGATGGCTCAAGTTTCTTTTGAACCATCCTGAGATCAGGTATCAGTCGAAAGGAGGTCATTTTAATTATCAGATGATTAATTAATTAGATGTTTGTCAGACAGATGAATCTAAAGATTATATAGCACTCTTGATTAGTGTCTGTAACACAGGGGAAAAAAATCAAGATTTTTAAGTTGAATGAATACAAAGAGTACTGCTTAAAGTTTCGGCTACTCATATGTGACATTTGTGTAGCATTTCAGAGGTCTGAAAGTGGTACAGTGAAGTAGCATCTATCAGTACAGCTTCATGAACACTGGCAAATAATTAGGGATCACTCTACATTATTTGAAACTATCTCTTGATTTAAATATATTCTTATGCTTTTTTCATTTTCAGTTACTAGAAGTCCAAACTGAGCTATTGTTAATCATATAGCTATTCAGGGATGTGTGGGTTGCTGTGCAAAGCAGGTGTGTGCCAGAAGTACTTGCCCAGTTATCCCATATGGATTCTCCTGGTGATGCTTCCAGCTGGTTTGGTTGGAGACCTGTAAAACAGAGTGATCCTGATCAAACTGAATGCAGTGCTGATCATAGAATGAAGGCAAAGACACTGGGATGGTGATGTTTTGGCAGTGGAAAAATCCTTTTGGTCAGATCTGTTGTTTTTAATGGTGCCTTATGTTCTGCAGCTGAGTATTTGTCGGGGCCCTGAGGGCACTAATAGGCCTTAACGGCCCTGACCAGCCTCACCTGGGACCTCCATGCACAGCCTGCCCAGGGCTCAGGAGCCCTATTTCAGCTCATCCTGGGGCCATCAGTTCCTGTCCTGGCTATGCTGTAGGTGTGCTGATCTACAGCCCAGCCTCTCAGATGGAGCTTGGACCTGCGCTGCAGGCAGCTTGTCCCCTGGTTGTAGCCTTTGCAGGTATGTTGCAGCTTGTCTCCAGCTCAGTCTGTGGCCCTTTCTCCTGGATGGACCTTGGCCCCATGCTATAGCTGTGTCTTCAGCCCTGCCTCTGGCCCCTTCCCCTTTTGCTCTGGGCTCCCCAGATGGCCCTGATTCATCGCTTGCCTTGTCTGGGGCTGCCACTGGAGCTGTTACCAGTGTGCAGCTCTGGCCCCTGTGGATGTGCCCTGCTGGCAAGAGCGTGGCCTGCCCTGGGGTCCCCCTTGGCTCCTGGCTGGCCCTGGCAGCATTGCACAGGCTAAACTTGGATGCAAGAAGATTGGCACCTTTTGGAGATCAGTTTATTCCAGGGAGCTAGTGGGATGTTACCTCAGTATTTCTGCTGATGTGCTGTTCACTTTGCAGCATGTGAAACACTGATGTTAGACATAGGTCCCCCCCCGGCTCTCAGAGCCTGCCAGCAGGTCTCTGGGAGGGAGAGCATGAGGAAAGCCTGGAAGTCAGTAAGTGGCTCCCATCAGGAATGGAGACAGATCCTAAATATAGAGGTAAGGGTGAACTCTAGCTGCTGCAAAGTAATAGTTGGCCTGGCTTTCCGGTAACAAAATGACATTTGCGAGTGCCTAGCCAATATAAGTGGTTGTGTTGGCAACTGCGACAAGTTTGGCAAGTTCATCAGGCTTGTTGCCTGGATGGCTCTGTGGGCCGGTGTTCAACACAGCAATCCCTATGTGACTATAACGAGTTCAACTAGCTTCCCTACGCACAGTGCTCTTTGGGTGCCAGTCTACACCAGGTAAATCTCTTCTCCGAGTTTGGGAAGCGCTAGACAAGATACCATCCCGAACAGTTCTGATAATGTCATGAAGTTGCTTTGTACCTTGCCGTTTAGTGTTTCAAATGTAGCATGACCTGGAAGCAGTTGGAGAATTAAAGGCACAGTTTGGTGGTTGGGTTTTTTTTTTTATTTAAGGAATAATATGAGTATTTCCCAGGAGGGGTGAGATTATGAGACAAATACTGCTGTAAATTGAAGCAATCTTGCAGTTATAAAAATCTCCTTTGGCTTTTTCTTTTCTTATTCTTTCCTGTCCGAGGATTTCATGAAAGCAGACTGAGTAGAATCGATTAACCTCACAAACTCCAGCAAGACTTAATATTCTCAAAGGAAGGTCAGCAGGTTTCAGTTTGTGCCAGCACTTACTGTCCTGAGGTACTGAAGGCTTGGGAGTTGGAAGTGAACTTTAGTCTCCAGCAAAGGAGCTAGAGAAATCTGTCAGGCGATTTGAATAGAAATTGATGTGGCAATAACTTTTTTGGAAGTTGCCGCTCCTATTTTCAGGATCGTGCTCACCTCGGAGAAAGGCAGCTAGGGAATAATGGCAGATTGTTACTGCTTTGGTGGCGCAAAATAAACAGAATGGGAAAGGCAGCAAGTGCATTAGGGCAGCAGAAAGAAAGAGCAGCGTTTCTAACCTCTCGCAGCAATAGGCAGCAGGGCACGTAATGAGCTCTGCTTCACTAGTGTGAACTAAGGGACTTCTTCTTTCCCCACCTCTCCTCCCTATGGTGCATCCACCTGTGCCCCTGTGGAGAGCAGTGAGCCAGGGTTAGCAGCAGAGGATAACTGTCTTGTTAAATGCAGGGTCTGATTTTATTTTATTTTATTTTTTATTCAATTTGGTTGGAGGTTTTTATTCTCTCTGAAGGGTGGCTGAGAAACCTGCAGGCCGTGAACTTAGATTGAGTTAGCTGTTTTTTTCAAAATTTGGGCCAGCCCTGTGTCACCAGTGCGGCCGCCTCTTGCTGAGGACCTGTTTTGTGCCACGCCAGGGCTGGCAGGACGCAGGTCTCGGTGTTAAACGGAGCACGAGTGCGGGCAAAGGCCCTGCGGCAGGGCGAGAACCGGGCTGAGCGCCAGCGTCCCGCACAGCAGGCCTGTCTGCAGTTGCCCCTAACCATGTGAAAGGCCCTTAGCCTCGCAGCTGAGCAGAATTCCCTGCTGTGGGCTCTCCCGCTCCATCAGATGACATCTAACACCTGCCACCGGGTCTCCGTGGCTGCTTCGCTGGACTGTCCTCCAGGGGCTGGGAAGTATTAGCAACACAAAGTGCTAAGGGTTGTGCCAGCCTTTTTGCAAAGGCCTGGATGGGGTTGAAGAAGTGTCCCCAATGCTGCCGTTGCTCCAGTGTGAAGTCGGAGTGAGAGGAGGTCGGTGCAGCTCCCCTCGTGGCTGCCCCTGGTCGGGCCAGGCCCTGCAGGGCGGCACAGGCAGAGGGTGGAAGAAACCTCCTTGGTGTGTTACCTCCTACCTGCTAGAGGAGGTTTTGGGGGTGGGAAAACAGGCAACTTGGAGATGCAAGGCCAAAGTGACCCAGCCCCCCCCCCACACACACACACTCCCCCCAGCATTCACCGAAAAGGGAGTAAAATGAGATTTCCATGTCAAACCTCTGGTGTGAGGAGCAGGACAGCAACCCCCCTGCTTCAGCAAATCATAGCATGAGAGCTCGGCCTGGGCCAGCCTCCTCAACATTGCTGTTAGGCTGCAGTTAGCAGCAGCCGAAGTGCACGTGAAGCCTGGACAGACGCGTTTGGTTTTGAAGCTAGGATAGCGGCTGCAGTGCCTCAGGTGGGGAAGACCTCTGGGTGAGCTCCTGGAGGAGGAGGGGCAGATGGCTTAGCCACACTGCCCACGTGTCCGGAGAGGTGATCAGCATTAACTGGCTTATGCTTCGGAAACCAAGTGCTATAGAAATTAGATGACCAAATTGTGCCTCGGAGATCAGTGCAGAAGGACAGCAGGATCTACCAGCTGTAGGGTCCCTGCTTGTAGGTGGGGTGCTGTCCTCACCACCCCGTGACGTTGTCCGTGTCTGTTGGCTGCCGTCCTGCTGAGCACTGGAGAAGAGGGAGTCTGTCCTCAGGTGAGGAGCCAGCACGGGGGGAAAGAAAACATTAAAAAAAAAAAAAAGCCCCTGTTTTCCTGTAAATGTCTTCTGTGATAAAAAGCAAGTGAATCATAAATTGTCTGGCACACCCACAGCTTTGTATCTATACAGGCGCTGGCTTGGCATGACAGACAAGCTGGTGGTGGGAATTTCCTTTCTCTCTGATGCTTCTCAGCTCTTGCTGAGACTGCCTGTTTGTTCCTATGACTTTCTGCACTATATGTACTGCTTTGGACTAAAAGAAAAATGGTAATGAAAACACGATCCACTCATTAGTCTGCTTAAGACAAAGGATGTGCGCAAAAATACTTTGAAGTCACCTCTTTCAACCAGCTCCCAAAAGAAGCCCAAGGATTTTTTTTATTTTTTTTTTAATCTTTTTTAGGAAGAGAATATAGAAAACAGGGGGTTTCACTTATTAATAAACAGCTGACTCCAGCAGAGACTGAACAAAACTGGCTAATCAGAGCTCCCTCAGGAGGGCTAGCAAAATTGGGGAGGGCACCACTGCTCATAACAGGAGAACAGCTCATTCTATAGCTCCGTCACCCACTAGAAACACTTAAACAAAATGAGAGATACTCTCTGCTCCATTCCCTGGCCCCAGGAGTAGCCCTTCCCCGCCATCACTCTGGCTATGGAGATCCTTCCTGGCTGTTAAACATATTTTGATTTTTACATCGGGGACACTTAAATTATGAGCCTGTGCTTACCACACATAGCGGCTGCTGCTCCCTGGGGTTTTTAACTGCTTGGTTTTTAAATCACTTGGCTGTTGCAAAAGACCAATTAGGTCTTCTTTTGTGTGTTTTCCTGGTCATGCGAGTCCAATGGATGTTTCTCCTGGAACTGTTCTCCTTACCTGTTGCAATATATTTACACCATCCAACGGGCACTGATTGCATGGATGATGCTCCAGGCATCCAAAATCGCTTTGTGCAATTTGGTATGCAAGGGCAATTTGCCCTTCAGTACGAAAGGGCAATGATCAATTCAGCAGACATGACTTTAGCTTTCAAATATTCAGCTGTTATACACCACCTCTTAAAAAGCTCTTCAGATTAAATCAGTAGAGAGATACTTTATTTCAGACTTGCCTGTTTCTGTTTTAAGCATTGCTGCATCTGCTGCATAGCACTGTTTTAAAAATGTTAGTCTTTAAGATGAGATGAATGGGGTTGGGGGTTTTTTAAGTGCATGCTGGCAAGCTTAGGCTGTATTTTCTAACACATTTTACTTTGGAGCTAAGCACAGTTGTATCCTGAAGATGTTTCTGGGAAATATCAAGTGAGAGGTTGTATAAGCCTCCAGCATCCTTAAGGTGTGCTAAGTTCCCAAAAGAGCTTGTGGCTGCTACCACAGCCACAAACCCCAAAGTTAAGGAGCAGATTTGCATTTCAGAAATGTCTCTGTAAAGGCACCACTAATTCTATGTACCCAGTTATTGCAAGAGGAAAGAAAATGCTTTTGGTGTCATTTGCTTGAAAAAGAGCAACTGGGGAGTTCTGAGCCTGGAGCTCCCTTTAGTGGACTGCGGTGTGTAATGCACCGTACCTTGTGTTGGACTTCTGATGACTTAAAATCACAGCAGCTTAGAGACAGGCAATATGAAATACAGCTAGCCAAGCCATCTCCTTAGCAATGTAGAATTGTTAACACAAATGCCATTTTCAGACAGAGCAATAGCAGTATTGAGAAGGATCTTAAATGGTGTCTCTGTTAGAGATGGGGACAGATGCCAGTTCTCTCAACTTCTATCTTGTAACTAAAAGACCGACCTTGCCTTCATTCAGAATAGTCTCCATCTAGCAAAAAGCTGGATTCTTTTGTTGGTTGCAAGCCTGGACTTGAACCTCCCCAGCTGAGCTGGTTCTCATGCTTGATTTGGAAACCAAGCCCCTCTTTAATGTAGAGCTGGGACTGCTGTTAGTTGAAGCAGCGCTTTCCTTGGTCAAGTGGGTTACAAAAACAAATGGGCTGTGTCAGTGTGCCCCTCCAGCCCAGGATAATGGGAGACTTCAGGACCCAAGTATTTGTCTGCAGGGAGCGCTGCCCCTAAGAGGCCACCCAAGGAGGTTAGGGGTGGGAGAGGAGGAGTTGTCCCCTCTCTCCATTGGGTGTGAATTACTCCATCGCTGCAAGCCCATGTGGTAGGCCTCTTGCATCTTGTGTGCTGAGCATACGGCTTATTTCATCTTCCCGCTCCCTGCTTACTGCAGTGCTTGTGTCGGGCATTTGAAGCACTGTACCATACGGTGTCTCTTCCTTTTCTTGCCCCCCATGGGCAGGCTGAACTGACTCCTGGAAAAGTGGGACAGGAACAGTGATGTCAATGACTGAGTCTGCAGAAACAGACTGGTCCTCCCTAGCATGTGAACCGTGCTTAGGGAAATTGTGCTTGGGGAGTGGGTGCTACCTCATGCCTCCGGCATGCTAAGGATGTCTGTGCGGTGAGACAGCGTGGGGGACTTGTATCTATCCTTGCTGTTTATAAGCCTGAACACTGAGGGAAAATAATTTCTAGCCTGATCCTTTCTAACTTACGTTGCCTACTGAAGGGACCTAGCAGTTTCCATAGAGTTATCCACTGCTGGGAGGTCTTGACATACTGCTTACAAAACGTGATATAATTCTGGAATTAAATGTGCTGTTTAAGAGCTAAATGTGCCTATTACCAGAACAATTATGACTGTAAATATTGACAGTGAAAACCTGATTGAGTTATGCTTTTGCAGACAAAATGTTTGAATTTCAAAATCTTGTATTGACTTTTTCAGGTTACAGTAAAAGATTTCCTCTTAGGATATTTTTTTCCACAAATCCCATACAAGTTTTAGGTTTGCAGCCATTATCCTTGGGAACTGATTTGTTTTTTATTGTTTTTTTGCTAGGTGACTGAAGTCTTTTTTTTTTAATAAGTTAGCACTTGGCCTGAACTTCCGAGGCAATGAGTATAGCTTTCTTGCATTCATTTCTTCGGCAAATAGTTTATTCTCATTTTACACACCCCTCTTCAATTCCTTACCCTGGGTTCAGCATGCCAAAATGCTTGCTTTGCTGAAGTTCAGGTTTCCCATTAACCACTAAAGTTCACATGGCAATGTTTGGCTTCATAGGATTTTTTTTTTTTTTTTTTTTTTTTTTTTTGTTAGAAGGAAAACTATGCCACTGATAACTATTCAAAGGGTACAAGGTCTCTTCTACTTCCCTAAAAGTGTGTCTTCATAATGAGAATGTAAGTTCAGTCTCTGTGTCCATTCGGTGCAGATAAATGAAAACCAATGGTGTGAGTCGCTGGCAGCCTTTACTGAGTTTGGACAGGTGACCTGTATGCAAAATGCATGATCTCAACATCAATCCCTTTAGCCATCCAGCTCCTAAAAGTTCTTCTTTACCATCCTTTCTCTTCACTGTTAAGTGATGAAAAGTACTGATAACATGCAGGCATATAAGATTAAAATACATGCATTTAAATCACCAATGTTGTACAATTTCTTGTGTTTTAGAAGAGAAGTTAAAGAACTAATGGCTTTCTTGGTAGCCAGTAGTCAATGTCTGATTGGATCAGAATCTAAATTTTCTAAATCCCAGGAATGGTCAGATCACATGTCAAAGGTTTTGGCTTCCAGTACACTTTGAGGAAGGCCAATTGCATCTAGTAGCATATTCAGCATATGTGCAGAAAATCAGTAGCAAGTCTAGTTGGCAACTTTGAAGGATGGGGGAGCCTGTAGGAGAAAGCAGAGGATAAGATCTTGGCAATGTTGCAACTTTCAATAAACTTGTTTTGTTTAATTCCTTGGTTTTTGAACATATGTTCTATCAACTCTTCAAGCATTTAAATTACATTTCATAGTGACACTGAGGGGTATGTTATTAATGTGCAGGATGGTGGGAGGTGCGTTCATAAATCCTGTTATCAGATAATGGGATTAACAAGCATACCTTCTGAGTGCTGCTTTATAAAACTTACTTCTAAATCTACATATTCAGCGACTGCAGCAGCCACAGTATAGCACAGCAAATGAAAGTGCTGGACAAGCGTTTTGAAGGCTGCCTCTCACTATTCAGGTTGCTGCTGCATAATCAGAAAGGGGGGACAAGCTCTACTGTTACTTGGTTGTTTGAGGATGTGAGCTCTTGAGCTACTGATAAGGTGAAACAAAAGCAGAGGAGATTGCAATTGCATTTGAAGCAGAAAAGAGTGATGCTGAAACACTGAAGGATGCTCGCCTGGCTCTATGGGCATCTGTTCTGCTACTGACTTCAGTGGGAGACAGAATGGGCCCAGGGAAAGAGAGGGGGGAAGATGCAGATGATTTAAAGATAGGATCAGACCTAAACTTTGTGGCTAACTTCCTCTGTGTCATGTGTAGGTCTGCCCATGCCACAGTCTGTCTCCTTGGGTACACCGGTGTATTAAGAATTTTTTTGCTTTTATTTCTTGCCCCAACCAAAATTTTATATATTTTTCCTACTTCTTCCCCTATTCTTCATAGTTAACTGCTTTTTTAATGTGTAAATTGTAGCTTGATGTGATCTTTTTCTGAAAGTCTCATTTCTATAGAAGCATTTCGTTGCGTTTAGACTATGAGCAATGACTGTTTTACTGATTTCAAGCATTTTGGTTACTTTCTCAGGGGTATCTGCTCTTTCAGAAATATTAGAACACTGTACCACTTATATGGGGACATGTGCCTTATTTAGTGCAAACCTGTTTTGTATGTAGCCAGTCATAAAAGTTATCCTAAAGTTATTTTCATAGGTGAATACAGTATAATCCAAAGCTTATCGTCATCTCACTCTCAAAAACTTCCTTGGGAAAGGAGGGCAGGGGGAAGAGAATGCCTTTTGCGGGAAAAGAATTGCAAGTTTCTGTTCATCTCTGTTAGCAGAAGCATGAACAAAACCCTTCAAGCCGATGTTGCCAAAAAGTGTTGTAAACACAACCTGCAACTTTGTACGACCAAGCTCTATAGCTCTTTCCTTGCTTGTTTCATTCCTGCAAAGCAGAGGTGAAGGAACAGTTTCAGTATGCAAAGAACATCCCGCCGCCTGTCTCTAAGATGGGTTATTACAGCTCTACTTGCATAATACACTGGCTTTGGTAGAAAATACTAAGAATTCCCCTCCGCTGTACAACCTGTTACATACTGCTAGTCCCCTGCTGCAGTTCATACTCCAGCCCTCTCATGCTGGTAGGGTAGGCATTGGTGGGGGAAACATTTTTTTTTTTTTTAAGTTGACTTGGCTGTCGAAGCCAACACATCAGGTGTACTCAAAGTTTAATGCTCTAACAGTGCATGTGTTAATGCCCACCTACTGAAGAACATGCACAGATTTAAAGATTAGCAATGACACAGTATATTATGAGATAGGATACAGAGTTTTATGGAGGAAAAGGATTAGTAGATATTGCAAAAAGCAGCTGCAGTAAAAGAAGTGCTGAGATTTTAATAACCTAAGGTATTAAGTTTTTATCTCTATTTTTCTAAAGCTGTACATCAAGTTTTTTTGGAGCCAGAGAGAGGATTTACACACACGCATATCATCTATTAATGGAATCTGGATGCTGAGCAGAAGCTCTGGGGATCTTGAGACAAGCTGTATCCAAACTTAATGGTTCATCTCCTTGTATTCACAAGTACAGGGTGTGGGCTTGGCCATGGCTGTTAGGAGTCACTGTTCTAGTTCAGCTCCTAACCTTCAAATGTCAGTGTAGTCTCAAACTATGTGACAGTCCAGTACATGCATTTCCCCCTTTGGACTCCTACCCAAGTAGTATGTAAAAGTGTAGACACCATTTACTCTTCGTTTGCTGCTGCAAGGCCAAAATTGGAAAGGTTCAGCTTGGGATTAGTATGGGATCCAGAAGAAAACATCCTCATTACAAGCGCTCATCTTACTCATGCCACTTACAGTAGGAGATTATGCTTCCCTTTTAATAGCTGGCTTCAGGGATCTCTGTAATTTAAAAAAAAAAAAAAAATCAGCCGTGACACTAAAGGCATAACAAAACAATTAGAGTACACAGGGCTTCTGCTGTTCGTGTTCATGCTGATGAGACTTCCCTTGCTGGCTTCTCTTCGGGCAAGACCCTCATGAGCAGAAAGAAGGATGTTAAAGGAGGCTACAGTTTCATTACTCAATGCTTAAGAGAACTGCTTTGAGTTCAGGAGAAGGAGATATGCAGCATGCTTGTGAGGCTAAAACAATACTCTACATATTAAATTTGTATTAATGATTATTCTACATCCATATGCACTCATGCCATTCACTGTTGAAAGGAACAAATACCGGAAAATCATAAGGAAAACTTTAGGGGGAAATTCCTTGTTTGGCTGGTTTTGTTAATTGAAGGTAGAGCTTTTAAAATATGACAAATGATTTGTGTTCGTACATGAGTGTCCAGGCCCAGCAGGATAAATAAAACTGCAATAAGTAGAGCTAGCAATAGATGAATAAACAGAGACAGCAGTACTGGCCATGGCTCTGCTGGGTTAGCCCTCCACATGGCCTGGTACGGCATAGGCAGGTGCTGGTAACAAGGTCCAGCAGCGGCCTCAAGGGTCTCCATCAAAGGCCTCTCTGTTGTGCCAGCAAGGTGCTGGCTGGCGTAGTGGTTCTCGGGGGGTTGCCTCTCTGCTGGAAAACTCAGTCATTGCATATAGATCTCTGTATCACCCCTAAAGGAGAGAGACTGTTGGTTTCATACTGTTCTTGGTAGGAAAACCCTGACTGTAGAGGGGATGTGTTCCCAGAGTCCTCAGGCCCCCGTGCAGTTGAACGTGTGCTCTTCACAGAAGAGTGCTTCATTGCAAGTGAAATGATGGGTTTCCACCCAGTTCTGAAATGGCAACACAGAACTGAATGAGCTTCCTTGAACCACTTATTACTGCTTGCATGGCCAGTCTGCATATGGTCTCTGATGGGAGGACTGTGAGCAGCCCTGAGAACATATGAGAAGCTGGAGGTGGACACGGAGGAGTAGTGGGAGTAATATATATATATAGGCAGGGGGCTTAAATCTTCAAATCCAAATGGGTAGTCACCTTTTTATTTCCTTCGAAGCCATAGGTTCTTTTTCAATCCTGACTTCCCCGGAAGAGAAAACTTATTCCCAAGAAATCAATCCCATACCCATTTTGTTTTGGTTTTTTTTTTCATTAGTGCATGTTACTGCTAAACAAGTCAGTGTGTCCTGACCTATGTCTAAGCTCACACAGACTTTTTTCCACTAGATGGTGCTTGAATATCTCCTCACTGCACGACCCTGCTGCAACTACTCTTCTAAGGTGGCAATTCGCTTTCTGCAAAGGGAGCTCAGCTCGGGGGTCCGGAAGCAGAAGCATCCAGCAGCACAGGTCTCTCTAGGGGTTTGCATGGGTTGCATCATGCTTGCCATGCTCTGTCATTAATAATAATATGTTTCTTTTCCTCTGCCGAAAACACCGGCTGCCAATGGCAACAAATTATTTCTTAGTGGAACTGTTTGCTGAGATTCCAGCTAGCAAATTCCCTGCGAGAGAAGGATTTCTGAAGTTAAATATTTGTTTGCGTGGAACAATCATGGCAAATATGTAATGAAGCAGTCTGTGCGTCTTTGAGTGTTTTTATTTTGGGAAGTTTGCAGCATAGCTGTGTTCCAGCATAACCTTCAGGCTGTATAGTTTGGGAAGATAACTTCCAGAATATGGCTGGTACAATTAACAAAACAAAAATCTGGTATGATTCAGGTACATTGCATTCTGGTACAATGTTCTTCAACAGCAGATTGTCTGACTCCACAGACTTCTTGTGATAACAGTGTTCAGGACATGGTGCACAGTAGCTCTGAAGCTCTGTTACAGTTTTGTTCATGTCCACACTGATTCGCTGCAGATGGTTTTAGCTGAAATGTGAAGACAGTGAACTGCTCTGTGAGTGGCAGGACACCAAAGATGAAATAGGTAGTCACTGACATTTTGCTGGAATTTGATGGGAATGAGAAATTCAACTGCACTCCCTGAAATAAAATCTGATTTTACTGTCCACAAGGGTGGAAAGAAAAAAAAAAAAAAAAAAAGTCCTTTTCCTTATATCTTCTGAAAATCAACAGTAAACCCACTTTTTTTTCTCTCTCTGAGTTGTTAAAACTACATGTGCCCTTCTTAGCCTTAACATATGCTAATTTCAGCTGCTTTTTTAGTGTGTGTTTGCATTTCCCTGAGTAAAATCTTAATGCTCTCTGAAAAGGGAATGGAGATGCTGCTTGTGAGGAAGGAGGGAGATATCAGCTGCAGAAAGACTGCAGTGTTTAGGGAAGCAAAGCTTAAAGTGGATCTGCTAATTTCCCCAGACCTGGGCCTCTCTATAGCATTGATGGAAGAATAAACCAACCTTTGCAAACAAGCCCATACAGATGAAAAATGTGACTGCTTCCTTCCCATAGAGATAAAATTGGAGAACTTGTTTATATGACTGCAACTTTCTTTCCCTAAGGAAGAATTATTTTCCCTGTACAGCTGGGGAGAAGTTTCTGTGATTTAACGTTAAGGAGAAGTGATGCTTCTACAGCTTTGAACAATTCGGAGCATAGTGTTGAACACTCCCAGCAGGACTGAGCCCTCCTGGCTGGTTGTTGTGAGCATGTACAGCATCTAGCTAGTCTGAAACATCTTGTAAGTCACAGTAACACCAGTGGGAAATATGCAAAACTGGAGAGCAAGTAGGATTCCTTGGGGAAACCTCAGGTGGTAAATATTATTTCCAAGCTGTTTCATTCTAAATTGAAGCTTTGCATGCTAGGCAATTCACTAGCCTTAAAACTGAACATGCTCCACAAGTTGGATTCTACCCATCATCATTAAACTCTGTAGTGCTTCTCTTCCTCCTGAGCAGGAGCTGCTGGGACACTTGGTGTTGAGAGTCATTCTGCTGCAAGTGAAGGTTTTGGCCAAATTGCACCAGACATCCTTGAAAGCCGAGGCACGTCTAAGCACAAGCTGCTCGTCTCCAAGCCTTCTGTAAGCACTAGCATAGCTCAACGTGGGTGTCATTTTTCTGACTCCGCTTGCAAAGTGCTTAATTGTGATTGAGCCCAAAATGATCAGCCTATTGTGTACTGTCCTCCCCAGCAAAGGGCATTCTCCACGAATGGCTTCTATTACATTAGCTCCCTGAATGTCCTGATTACAGGGATAAATAATGTATTCTGGGAACTACCCAAAGTGATGGGTGAGCTTTTTAGAGCCTGCCTCTGTGACAGACTTCAGTCACAAAAGACATTGCTCTTTTTCTCCTCTTGTTCTCTCATTATTTTGAAAGTGTGTTTGGTTTCAAAAGCTAATGGCAACATTGTTTGCTTGTCAGTCAGCTGATTGGCCATTGTTCTTTTAAATCTGATGGATTTCAACTAATGCTCTTTAACTGTTCTGGAAAAAATATAACTTTGTAGCTGGATTTAAATAGATAATAGCAGTGAGAACTGCAACTCAGTGTTCCAGGAGGGCTGATTTTCACATGGTCTGTGGTGGAAAAAGAGGTCAACTGGAAGACAGTAATGTAACAATCCCCCAATGTTTTGATTACACTGTTATAGCTGGTTTGTCAAGGGCACCTGAGGAGTCAGCTATTGTGCCGGAAAAGAGAGGGAAAAGTTATCCTGAGAGTACTCAGAAACAAACGTATCACCATGTCAGAGTCATCCTCCAAGCGCTGCTTTGCACTTCTAAGATTCATTTCTGAAGGGAAAAGTACTTGGACAACACTGCTTGTGTCTGGCATTTTCAAAGGCATCTCCGTGGGTTAGATGCCAGATCCACAGGCTGAGGCAGGCCTGTATGAGCTGAGCACCTGAACGTCCCATCGGAAAGGCAGGGAGGCAAGTGCTTGTAGGATTAAGGTCAGAAGTCCAAACTTTGTCCAAAGGGATGTAGGAAGTCTGTCATGTAGCCAGACCACACCAAGGAGCTGTCAGTTGGACATCTCTGATCTGACTCTTTCAATCATTCACACGCTCCTGTTTTTTTTCTATTTATATGCATAGGAGAGGAAAGAGGTTTCTGTCTTTTAAATGAGGCTGGATTGAGATAACGGAGGAGCAGTGTGCCTGGCGTTCCCAACCCCCTTTTAACTTCCATCTGTCTGCCTGCCTTCCTGAATTAATGATAACATCCCACAGGGACTCGAATCTCTCAGCTGGCACAAGGAAAGTCCTCCAAGCGCAGGGGGAGGCCACACAGTTTCAGAGAATACCACAGACGTAACTGCCAGGCTCTGGGGAGCCCAGACTGGAGATGGAGATTTGAGGTTAGAAAGCAGGGAGCACTTTGCCCTTGAGGATGAGAAACCAGCTACAGGGCAAAAAAAGTGCTAAGGATGAGTGCGTAAGTCATAGAGGGTCTGTGCAAAACTAGCTGCCAAAGACATTTAGTGTGTTCTTGTGAGCTGGGTTGTTTCTCTTCAATGATCCCTGTCCCCTCTGGAGGGGAGCTCTTCATCTGGGAGTCGGTGCATTCGTTTGTCAGCGTCTTTGCCTGCCCTCCCACACTAAGTGACTTTCTGAACCCTCTAACACTTCTGTTTTCAAGTGTATTTCCTTATTACTTTTCCCCAGAGAGAAATTCCTCTTGACACTTCACTTCAGGCTATGCTATAAGTTGTTTTTTGTCCTGTTAGTCTCTCTAAGTGCTGGTGTGTAACTGAACTGTCACAAGAACAAATCAGCAAAATAATTGTCTCTGGGCTGTTCACTTCATGTAATTTCTAGTGTCTGCCACAGATATTTAAACTAGCCAGAAAAACTGCTCTGAGTCACAGAAAGGCTTGATTTTCGTGTGTGCGTGATAGATCTGAGCTTTACCTCTCCGTCTCATCTCACCCTCAAAGATCTCATCTCTACCTGCTGGCTTGGAGGCAGCCTTCGAATGGCCACTGTGTCCTGCCTGGAGTATTAATTGAACCTGTGAAGGAGGGAATAGAAATCATGACAACTGTCTCAAAAAAGCCTCCACCTGCTTGGGAACCTTAGTCCTACTGAGCAGCTCCAATTCCCACACAGGGATGGAGTTAGGGATCTGTTCCCAAGTGGGGCTGGTTTAGCCCAGGATGGCTGGCAGGATTACCACCGCTGGCTGCCCACTTGCCTGTCCTGCATGGATGCTCAGACGGCTTGTTGGTGAGCTCCAGCCCAGCTCAGTTTACAGCCCAGCACTGCAAAGCCGTGCAGAACTGATGATCCTCATGAGTCAGACTGGCTGGCTCCTATATCACATCGTGTTTTGGAGAACCCTCTCTCTCTACAACGGTTATATGGGAAGATGTGAGAAACAGCACTTCGCACATGAACATTTAATTTAGGCACATAAAATTAGGCTGGTTGGTTGCACACTGGCTCACAATTTATTCTGGTCTCTCCGTGCATTGATCTTAGAAGGAATAAAGACTAAATGTTATGAAATGTGTTCAAGCAGTTAACTATGCAATTACGAAATGCAGTTTGAAAGTCCCACTAATTGCCTGTCTGCACCATTAGCCATTTAAATAGTTTTTAAAATCTATCCCCTCAATACTTGACCCTGGTTCATAGAGCAGCTTCCTTCCACCTGGGCACCCAGCCAGTTACTCTGAGTGCTACAGCAAATGAGTAAATGGTGCAGGGGATTCTGCCTTAAAAAGCCGAGCTTGTCCTGCAGCCTTCCCCTCCCATTTCATCTGCAATCACTGAGAAGTCCTTGCTCTTCCCATTGCAGGGCTGCTGTATGAGCAGACCCGGTAAGCAGAAGCCTTCTTACCCCTTACTCACCAGCATGATCCCATAAATACAGCTGCCAGCTAGGAGAGAGGGAAATACATGGAAGTAACATGGGCAGTACAACTGTGTACTGGATGGTTAAGAAGTGCAAATAAAGCCCTAAGGTTCCTTTTTCCCCCAACCTAGCCAGCACCAATTTTAAACTCCCTGTAGTATACTCAAGGTTAGCAGCTGTTATGTGATTCAAACATACTGCCTCAAAATGCCATCAGATTACAGGCAGGGCTCACTCTGTGTGTCTCTTGTTTTCAGTCTCCTTCCCTAAGCTGCTATTGCCCATTTTGGAATGCTGATTCAGGCCAACTGTTCATGTATACATATTTATATCCCTATATAATCACATGTGATAGCTTTAGGGCTACCCCCAACAGATTCTGAAAAGCCATCAATCTCAGACAGGATTTATTATAGGTTTTAGATCTTTTTCATCAATAATTGCTGTTGTGTCAATGATATGTATTGATGAGGAGAGACGTACTCAAGAAGACATGTTTGAAAATACAGGATTTCAGAGTATCTCAAAAAAAATTGGGGCTAGCGTCATGTATACAGACAAGCAAAGATCTGTAATGTTCTTAAGTAGACTCTAGTACTAGCAAACTGCATGCTACTAGCTAATTATCACTCATATTAAATGTCTGTCTTAGTGCAGAATACAGCTTATGAGCTTTAAAGCTTACACTAATCAAGAAGCAAGATCTACCACTGATATAGGTCACCTCTCCTACAGCTCAGCTGATATGTAGCTGCTTCTCGTTGATGTTACTACTTAATCATTTATATTGATGAAATAAAAAGTTACAATTCTCAGATCTGAAATACGGGATTAATTAAGTTTTGATTAGGAAATCTGTCACCAGTCCCAGTTGCTCAAAGCAGAGGAAAGGACAGAAAACTAAATACAATTATACCTCATCTGTATTGTATCTTTCATAAAAAGTACTACTGCTTCCACATGAAAAATTGGACTGCTGTAATATTGTTATTCTAACCACCATATGCTAACTTATATTGCAGAAACACTTAGAGACATGTTGTCACTGGGTGGGCTATTGAGAGCTAATCTTTCTAAATCATTTGTTTGTTTATACAATGCGGAGATGCTCCAGCACTTCATGGAACAATGATCTGAACCCCCATCTCAAGCGAGTGTCCTAGCCGCTGTGTGATACAGACCAGTCTCCTTCCGTCCCAGCGATTATTTTATTCATTCACTGGAGAATGGCTTCAGCAGGTAAGCTGCAACCCACAGGACGCTGTTGCTTGATAGTCAGAGCTTTCCTTTAAAACAGAAGTGATGCAGATTCGGGTCTGCATTTCACTCCTGGCTGAGGTCACTCTCTTCATTTGGTTTTTAAGAATATTTCATTTTAAGTGCTTAACATGCATAGAAGAGAGATCTAGGATTGAGGACTCCTATGAACATCAGTTCCTACAGAAGTTAGATATTCACACTATTCCTGTGAAGACTTAACTCTGTACAAATCCGTAACTGAGAAATTATCTCTACCCTAAAAGCTAGATACAAGTGGCTGCAGCAAATGTTACAGAAGAGAAGCTGGCAGAAGCAACAGACACACCTACACTTGCTTTAATTATCCAGTGAAGCCTTCCATCCCTGCTAGTAAGAAGGAAATTCGGTACCTTCCCAACCAGAGTGGTGGCCCTATCTATGCTTAGGGGAACAAGTGGGGTTAAAGATACAGTCTGAGGGTATCAACTCTTCCACACTTACCATGAAATCCGAGGGGTGTGCTCTCGTTTTGCCCTTCCCTCTGTCTCTGTTGAAGCGAATCCCTAACCCTGCCTTGGATATAAAAGATGGTGCCTCTGATCTGCCTCATCTCCCAGCTCTTTGCTTGTATAAGGGACTTTTCAGTATGTTCACAGAGCATGGAAATGAGTAAGAAATAGGAGTATATCAAGAAATTCTAGAGTACCCATGCATGCTCCAGGGAACTACTCATCCGTTAATTCCTGCTTATGCTGTTTCCCAGCATAATCCATATTTTTATGGATTATCCATGTTATGAAAACTGCTGCCTTAGATGTTTACAAACTTTTGTGTGTGTTAGTCATCATTAGCAGTTGATATTTATGTCCTGGGTCTCCTTTCACTGCCACTGGGGTAAATGAGGAGTGGCTCTGTGAGAGCATATCCAGAGCTGATGTAAATCAACATAACACTACTGATTTTTAACAGTGATACATAGTTTATATACTAACTGTGGATCCGCCCCAGTAGAGTTATACCAAAGTAAACCATTACAAGAATTCAGTCCTTTAATTCGATAGCAATATTGACACCTAAAAGTTTAAAAAAGGAGGAAAGCATTCTGTAGCTGTGAGGTCTAGGGCTACTTAACACAAGTATAGGAGAAGAACATTGCAGGAAGAATATAAAAGGATTGAGAGTTTATTAAAGCTTAGGGAGCCATTCACACTCTCTCCTTGGATTACTTGGACATGTATTTTAATACTCTCTCCTTTCTAGTTTAAGTAACATTGAGGTCATGAACCAAAGTAGCAAAAGCAAGAAAGTTCACAGCTGATGGCATCATTGTCCTTAACTTGCCCTGAGCTGGAAAGGTGCCTTCATGACACAGCACAGTACTCTAAGGACACAGCAGCAAACTTAACCCATGTTTCACCTCTGGCAGTATAGAGCACAAACGTACGTGTAAAATAAGTTGGGTTTGTTTGAGAACCAAGACCAGTGAAGAGGTGTCTGAAATGGACTTTTAGAGGTAGATCCAGTTTCTGATCCTCATTTTACTACTTAAATGCAAATCCAGGATAGTACCACAAAGTAATGAGTTTGGCCAGGGTTAAAGAATCTATATGAAGGCTTGATCTGCCATTCCTTGTACTTACCGAAGATGGTTTTCCATGGAGTGCAGTGAACACTGGATTAGACCCAAAATTAATTAATTTTCCAAAAGCTTGTTCTAGAAGTTATTTTTAGTTTATCCTGACCTAGCTGCTTTGTAATTTTGTTAAGAGCACTTTGATAAAGTAATTCAGCTGGACATAGTACTACACAGCAGAAACCGTAAAGCAGTATCATGTGTAATGAGAGGGATGTAACAAGAGTTACCTGTTAGGAGCTATCATCTCCATCTGTGGTATTCAGCTCGTTCTATGGTCTTCTGGATAACGTTAAACCATCTAGTGTCATGAGCTGAAAGAAGCTATTGATGTGAAAATGAACACTCACCAAGAAAGATAAACCTTAGTTTTTGCTTTTAGCTGTCTCCTGTGTAAGGGCACATCTCTGTCTTTGAGAACCCCAGCCCATTTTTGAAGTCCCTGCACCAGAAAGTTTGCAATGCAGTGGCTGTCTGAAATTCTTAGCACATAGAAAACAGAGACTCTTTTCTTCTTTCCCAGCTCCATTCCTAGAACTGGCTGAGGATGTTTAGAGATGGCATTTAGAGATGGATGTTAAGACAGCAGCTTAGCCTGTTGCTGATCCAATATGGAAAGTCACAACTCTGGTTTTGAGGTTGACATCTTCGGTCTTTCTCCATTTAACTATTTGCTTAGACCACAATTTTAAAATCAGACTGCCTAACCTTAGATGTCTAATAGATTGTCTTTCACAAAACCATCTGCATGGCTTTAAGAAACAACTGCCCACAAGTCTAGGTTTTGCCTGACAGGAGATAGCACCTAGGTCAAGGAGGTCAGTGAAATGGGACATAAGCGCTAATTCAGGTGTTTCCATTTGTATTGTGGTAATGACTTTGGCAGTTTAAATTGATTATTTCTGCTGGATCAGTGGTGGGAATGGTAACAGAGCCTGAAGGTAAGCATCTGCTTCAAGTTATGTGTTATATCAAATTGGCACCTTAAGTCTGCACTGCGGCCTCTTAACACAAAGCTGAGTGTCTTGGCAAGCTCATGTCCACATTAATAATAAATCCTGATGACACAACCCCTTTGAAAAGAGTAATAAGAGCTGAAGCCTCCTTAGTGGAAGTAATCTGCTTTGTTTTGTTGCACCGTAGTCAGACTACTTGGAAAATCTTCCTATTTTATTCTGCTCTGTCTCTCATTATCAGTTCCTATTTTATTTTGCTTTATTCTCCATTATCAGAGTTCTAACAAGAGTATGATTTAGCCTATATCTTCTAAATAACTAGTTATTTTATCTGGTTAGTCATTTTAAGAGCTAACCACTTGCTCAGGGAAGTCTGTGCATTTTGATTTTATTTTTATTCTAAGTGATTGCAGTCATCTGGCTCTTTATATGAATGATTAAGGTCTTTAAAACCCCGATGGATTTTTTCCTCCCTCACTCTCACTACATTCCAGCTGTGTGCAAATCCAGACAAATGTATGTCACTTTGTTAAAACAAATGCAATTATTAAACAGTAAATAAATAAACTTAACTGCCTTCCTATTATAATAACAGATTAATGAGCTGAGTACTTTGAGTGGTATAAATAAGTGATAGCCTGAAAGTGAGGGAGGCTGTAATTGTAATAGGAGACTGAGTTTACCAAACCTTTGCAGCAGAGTGCATGTTATATAATTGTGCCTTATAGGCAAAGGTCCTGGGCCTCAGTCTACTCGGGTTTTTGAGGGTCTGGAAGGTGATCAAAGCACCACTTGCATGGGAGATGATAGATGAACCAGTAGAGCACTAAGATGCTATACGGAGCGGGAGGCTTGGTGGAGAGGACCTTATTAAACTACTTTGTCTCTGAGACGAGGTAATATGATGCATCTATAGTATATGCATATTCATCAGATTGACAGAGCTTGTTGGTAGATTTTGGGGCAACAGAGCACAAGAGATAAAGGGGTATAGGCACTGGGAGCGACAATGAGGGCACAGCAACAGAGGAGTATGACACTTCAGGAATTATCATTTATTATTTGAAGCACTGAATGGATCTTATTCCACAGTGCTAACCCCTTTACAAACATTTTCTAGGGCAGAGAAGTGTATTTTTATTACATCAGCTTTCCTAAGAAACACCTAGGACTGGCATATTGATTTCTTCAAGGGAGTGTCCTCCTTGCAGAATAGTGTAATGCATTGTGAGACATAAAGGCCAGACCAGGAAAAGGAAATCCAGCCAAGGTGCGGATACAGCCAGGATTTCTATTCATATTGCCTGACCTAAAGATCTGCTGATACAGCATAGTCCTCGCTGTCCCTCTATTGGCTCTTCTTTAGTCAATGTTGAACACTTTTCCTGGTGCATTGGCTGTCAACAAGTGACACAAGATACTATATCTACTTTTCACTACTGTCTCTTATTTTCCCAATAATGATTTTTGACTGTGCTTGCCTGTGTCTGTGCTAATAGGAGCTGGTATAAATCAGAGAGTTTTAACTGTACTATTGTTAAGTTTTGTGTTCAGGTTTAATATGATTATAAGCTCACGTCTATAAAAGTGTTTTTGTTCCTGTCACCTTCGTTTGGCTTCTGAGCTACATATCACTCCTAAAATAGCTTCATTCTCACTTATACTGTGCAGCCTACACCTGCTTTGTGGAGATTTTGAGGAACTGTATTCCCCACGAGTTTTGAAACTGAGATTATCTTTGAGTGTAAATGGTTTCAGGTGCCAGAAACAAAAAATGGGCAGAGTTAAAACAGTCTCTTGTGAGCATAATGGCTGGAAGTAAAGAATCTGCTGAATTATTTTAGGCATTGCAATGTAAACGATTGTGCCTCCATTTGTACATGACATGAGAAAGATGGGAATTCCTCACCTCAATCCCGAGGTCTCCTTGAGCAGGCTGATGCCATGAAAACGTGTGTTAGCTCTTGAGTGTGTACTGAGCACCACAAGCCAGAGACAAGCAATGATGGTAAGAAGGGTCCTCAGAAAGGACCAGTGAACGTTCAACCTAGAGTCGGTGTCTTCTGGTGGTCGATTTTCCCCCAAAGCTGAATGTGGTGTCATACTCTTCTATTTAGATACTGGATGCAAGTCAAGCACAAGTCTCTGTGTGCATGCAGGAAGTGGTCTGCCTTCCTGTGACAATTCTGGAGTTCTCAGAAACGACCAGACGTTGGTCTATTTGGGCCTTACTGAGGCAGGCAAACTGACATCAATGGTTTTACAAAAATTCGTATGGCTTTTTTCTTTTTGTCTGATTCTCCATTGTGCTTCTCTAATTTTCAGCTGCTGAAAGGCTACCGGGTTTTGCATCTGTGTTTCCAGGTAAGCACTAGTAAAGCTTATTACCAGGAAAGTGTAACCTATGGGTAGTCCTGCTCTTTCATCTATCAGCAGTGTTTCTTCTCTCTTCATATGTCAGCAGTAGAAAACAGGCCTAAAATCAAGCATTTCTCATACTCCACCATGTCCATGCAAGGCCCAGGTCTGTACTTTTTTCAAAGTATAACAGATGGGAAAGTCAATGACTGCCCTATTCCCTGGATCCAAACAATTCTTGAACTGCAGTGTGCTTAAAATCTGCACCCAGATTTTGGTGCTTGGTATTTTTCCCTGCCTGTGACAGCATTGAATCTAGTATTGGAGAAAGCTGGAAAGCCTCAAGGGACTGCCATCCTACTCATTTTAAAAGTCTATAAAAAGAGGCTACAGGGAAGCCAAAATTTCTCCGGTGACTCTTAAAAAGTCTCAAGCCTGGAACGAGCTGTAGGCTGGGACCCCGCAGGTTGTTACCATTAGGAGCAGGGAATGGGGATCAGAGCAGGGGTCTGCTGGGCAATTCTCAGTCTTTTTTCTCCTAAGCACAAGAGGAATCAAACAATGAGGAATCACTTCTTGGCTCAGAGATCCAAGCATTTTCCATCCACACTGAATCCAATGGAGGAACCTAATGCAAAACTTTGCTAGCTGATGGCTAGGACTAACCAAAAAAACCATCTTCCTTTTAAAATATTGACAGTTTTGAAAGTATTTTCATTCTCCATGTCTGAACAAAACTATTTTTATGTACATTCAATATTTGGGTGAACTTTAATTCTTTTTTCCTTTCATCATGTTTTTTCTCACCTCTTTCTCTTTCCCTTTCTTTCTCAATATTTTACCTTTCCACTCTGTATTTTTCTTTTAACTTTTCTTCTAGAGAAAAGGGGAAAAGTTTTTTTTAAAAAACGTCAGGGAAACTCCCCCTCCCAAAGTGACTATTTTTGTTTTTCAATGTCAGCAATTTATCATTTTATACAAACTTTAAATAGAAAAAAGACCTTCTTGTATTTGTAATTAGTATCTTTGAAAATTTAGCTTGAGAAATGCTGATTAGTCCAGCTTATTGTACAGGAACACTTAGGCTTTACAAACACTGACCACTCTTCTCCCGAATGGTTCAGCTTGCTTTTGATTACATTTTCCTGCCAGATTGAATGTTACCCTGTAGCAGGTGCGTATCTGTACAAGAACTTGAATAGTTGTTAGCAGTGTTGTGGTTCTTGGGGAAATGGCGAGTGACTATATAATTTCCTCGGTCATGTATATGTACTTATAATTATTGCTAATTCAAAACAATTCAGTGCAAATTGCATGACAGCACTGGATAAGATGGGTGTAGAGATAAAACATAAATACGACCCATGCCTTGCAGGCTGACAAATGAAGTGCAAAATGCTACTGTGTGCTGACTGCCTAAGCACGTGATGACGACTATCTTTGCTTCAAAAGGTAGCCCAAGGTTTTCAGTGGTATCAGCCTTCCTGTTTGCGATTCAGTTGTGCAAACAGTGGAGAGCGGCGCGTGTAACCTTGGCAGCAATTACGTGATTACCCCTCTCTCCCTCCGCTCTGTATTGCGTCTCCATCCCCTTTCCAGCCTCTGGGCTGCAGTGGGCCGAGGCTGGAAGGCTGGGAAGGGCACGCGGTGCCCGCTCCCACCTCCCGGCAGCCTGGCCACGTGCGACGGGGCAGGCTCGGAGGAGCCGTGGTGGCTCCCCTAAACCTCGCTGCTGCAAATTGCCGCTTCCCAGCAGCGGTATTTTTCTGACGAGCTGCTGGGGAGTGGGAGGGGGAGCCGGATTCCCCGGGCTGTATCCAGGGTGCCGAGGGGAGGGAGCAAGCTGCCAGTGCTGAAACAGAGCTTGTATGTATGGACGTGTCAGGAAGCGGTTGGACGGGGTTGTCTTCGGGTCCCGCGGCCGTTCTCCGCTTCCTGCCCAGGGGCTCGAGGAAATCGCGGAGGCTGAGCCCTCGCACCAGCCTGCCCTGGCTCCTAGCTGCAGCTCCAGCTTTGATGCCAGTCCGAGCTTCTGCACAGGGTGAACTCTTGCCCCTGCTCTAGGATTTCCTTATTAGCCCCTCCGATGGCAAACTGAATGGGAAACTGGTCGAGGCAGCAAAGAAAAAACAAAAAGTTAAGTAGGTTTCAGCGTGACGGGTTCCTCCGTTCGCTTGCACACTGGCCCAAGGGTGAGAGCCGAGCGGCGGCGGGTGGGAGCAGGGCTGAGCGCCTGTCAGCTCCCGTCAGCTTAAACCGAGCGTGAAACCGTCGCATTACGCTAATCCCGGGGTTCAGCTCGCAGCGCCGGCCCGGGCTCTGCGGGAAGAGCCTGTCTCGCTCCCTTTGCCATCTAGGCGCTAAAGAAAACTCACTTCTGAAGCGACGTGGAGCGAGCTCTCCGCAAAACCTACTCGACGGGCTCTGCAGCACCTGATCGGGGTGTTGCGGCACAGCCAGGTTTTGCTGGGATGTGCTGGATAGCACTGCTGCATTCCCACGTGAAGCAATTACACTCGGACATTATTTAGCCCTCACAGACGCTTCTGGTTTTCCTGATTATGATCTGCCTTTCTGCAAACAAAGCTGGATGAATAAACTGCGCTCTGGAAAACAAAGAAAACTCGCAGTGAAAATCTTGGAAAACTTAATCCATTTAGTAGGTTAACGAGAAGGTGAAGCGGTGACTAGATAGTAGTTTTCCCACTAGGGCAAATAAAATACCAACGATTTAAATTTTTACTCTCTATAGTCAGAGTCAAGTGTTGCTAATTTTGGTCAGAACCAGGCACCGGCCATTTGAGCAAAATGGAAAGCTATGAGCAAACAGTTGACAATAAAATAATAATAATAAAAAACTGTTGAAGCCAGGTTGTTACATTTACGGCAACCTCTTGCCTTTCACTGTAAGGAAGATGGGGAGCAGCTGTCCCTTATGAAACGCACTGGGTGTGCAGCCAGCTCACAGCCCCACGGGCTGCCGACCTGGACACTCTGCACCTTCGCACCCCTCCAAGGGTCCAGGAGCCCTCTTCCCCCCTCTCCTTCACAGCCAGGCACAGCACTGACACTTGGAGGATCTCTCCAGGCAGCCCCTGCCTCCCTAGCAGCATGTGAAACCAGGAAAGTTTCCAGAAAATGCCCAAACAAGTACTAACTCCATCTGACCATAATAGCTTTCTTCTGGAGCCCGCTTTGGGGCTGAAATGATGGTGCACCCCATTCACCGGGATCCTGGGTGCTGCTGGTTTGCCATGTCCCTGCTCGGGTGGCATCCCTGCTCGGGTGGCATCCCTGCACCAGCATCGCTGGAGCCTGAGGAGAGCGGGAAGAGGTGGTTTCTTTGGACCGGTTCGAGCTGATCTCTTGTTAGATTGATCCTCCCTAGCCACACATGATCATTTCTTTCCTTTCCTCTTTCCAATTATTCAGCCCCTATGGAAACTTAAAAGCAATTACTAATTATTTGCTAGTAAATACGGATTTTTTTTCCCTTCTTTATATCATTCTTGATAGAATCATTTCATAGCTACCAGAGTGGAAATGTATACAGTGAAGGCTTAGCTAACTGATCTTACATAGTGCAGCCTATCCATGTACTAATTTGTAACATGTCCAAAGTCTTGTGGAGGTACTCCCACGTGTAGAGTTACATTTGTGACATTTATTTAATGACAGATTTGCTAATTCAGTACCTGCTTAATAGGATCACAGACTGCATTGAAATCAGTCACCTTATGCCAAATTCTTTCAGCAAATGGGGTAAGATGTCTAGGTAGCGTATTACTAGTCAGACAGTTGGGTATGGTTCTAATTACGCACACTTGTGTTTATTTAGATATCTGTTTTTAACATAGCTAATAGTTTTTATTACAAGATTTTTTGACATGTAGATTTTTTTTTTCTGTTTCCCATGTGTTTAACTAAATAAAGACTGGTGTCTCCTCTGGACTTGGAACCAAACTGCTGAAAAGACAGTGGTTTCTTGGAAGTCTGACCTGCTACATAGTTAGGTGCCAAATGCACTTTCCAGCTAGAGCCGAATTTCCTCCCATCCCTTGTGTGCATGTCCTCAGAGATGGATTTAGAGAAGTGTGGGCTTGAAAAGAGCTTGTCAGGGTTATCACCTTCTGGTCATATATGTATGATCCATATTTATCTCTATGGACTTCAAGAGCTGACTTGCTTTTGAAAACCATTTTATTTAATCTGTGTTTTTAATACTCCTTCTATAAGTGCCTCAGTAATAAAAGCAGCTTTCTGCACTTGCTGCAGCTGTACTTCTGTCATGAAATTATATTAATCTATTGCAGAAGTATGTCTTGAATGTTTCTGGTTTAAGTAACCCCAGACAGATGTTCTAAAAGTTGAGGTAGTGAAAAGAAATCGGGTATTTTTAAGGACACTGGTTTGGATTATAACATGGCCAAATAAAGTAACAATACAGCGCACTATTAGTGACTAATACGGGGTTATATCTGGCCATCACTGGAGGGAGAGTCAGAACCCTTCAGCATGATTAATATCAATGTCTCTTCTTCACGTTTCTGGATGAAAAATAAAATGAGCATAAAAACCGACAGTGTACCTTTAGCCTGAGCTGTAGCTTCCATGTTGGAGTTACAGGCCCCTACTGTCACAAATCAAACAAGATTGTACTTCAGCTCCTTCCTGAATGCATCTCTTGCTTTTTGGTTGAAAGACTTCACTTTTCAGAACTGCCAAGCCAGAAAGCTTTAGATTCTTGAATATTTGAGGGTGTTTCTGCAATAGGAGATATCAGCAAAAAACTGCTACTCAGCTGTAGGCCATCATTGTCATTATAAAGGGCACTGGCAACTGAAAAATTTCTGACAATTTGACAGCTTGACAGGAACACGATCTAGCAAACAAATCCACCTTGGCAGAAGGCTGTTGGTGAATATTTAAATAGGTTAATAGTCAACATTAGAACCCTGAAACCAAATATAGGTTGGCAGCAGAAGAGAACAGGTAAATCTGATAGGTAAATTAAACTGTTAATAGTATTCTTCATTATTAGAATGAAAATCAGATTCTCAAATCTGGAATAAAAGAATTAATAAATTAGCTTTTCTTACACAGTCTTTTTCAAACTACAGCCTTTTCTGCCAAAAGAAGGAATTCTTCCCTGAATTTATGTATGTTCTGGCATAGCCAAATCCCATGTTCCTCATTAAACTACAGGATACATGAGTCCAAAAAAAAGATAGGTAAGTTCATGAAAGAAAAATCCATTAAATCTATTAAGAGTAAATACACTAGATCTGTATCAGTTTTGATTAAAATACTGAGCATGTCCATTAATCCCTCAATTTCTCTCGTGTTTCTCCCAAGATGTCATGGGAAATTGCTGCTGTTTGACAGCATATGACAGATGGACAAGAATAGGTTTCTGTGAGGTGGCTTTCATGCTGGGTTTACAGACCAGACTTGTATCCTGAATAATGGAAGTAGCGTTAATCCAATCTGCAAATACAATAAAACCGGAAAAAGTAAAAAAGTGACAAAAGGAAAGTTCAGCTACTGTGTAGATGCTAAACTCAGCAACTCAGCTGCTAACTGCTGTGCATCCTAGGTCACCTGGAATATCTCCCTGGCAATACGCAGAAGGGCTAACTCAACTGGCACCATATAAATTCACCTTGCCGAGCATCATTAAAAATGTACAAATTGGACAATGTGCTTTGTTAATATCGGTTTCAGGTACTTTAAGGTGGCATTTCTCCAAAGGGCTAACACAGCTCAACAACAAATGCTTTATCCATCTGTGTGCTCTGTAACGAATCCTTTTACCAACCTAGAATCCTACTTGTCCCAAGAGAAGCTCCAGGGTAGCTCTGCAGATCAGGTAAATTCAAAACTTCAAGTTACGGAAAAAGGGCTGTCTTCAGATAATACAATGCTATTGCTCAATATTGTTTCTCACATTTGGCCCAGGATAAGAAGCAACAGATTCATCTTCTAGCAAAGGAGATTTAGGTTAGAAGTTCAGAAAAACTTTCCACCTTTTGGGATATTGAGCTTTTGTCACTGTTTTCTAGGAGCAGCTGGATGAATATCTGTCAGGAACGATTAGGTACAGCAGGCCTGTCTTGAGTAGGAGCGTGGACTGGAAGACTTGTCCCCATCTTATTTTCTAGAAGAGGTAGCTGCTTAACTCACCACTGATGTCAATGATATTGAAGTGTCTGCATACGTTTTTGTGGAACTATCAGAAATTCAAAAAAAATGAGCAAAACAAAAGGAAATACAGTTACTTAAAAACATGCAACACTATTGTTTGTTTGCTCTTGCTCCCCATCTAATGGTATATACTTGAGTACTATATGCTGAGCCGTTGCCTTACATTTTAGCTTGGTGGTGTAGGATCTGCCATGAAATTTGTAAAGTGTCAAGCAGCTGGCAAATTCATTATTCAAAAAGCTTTACTGTTAACTACAATCATTTGAAGTCTTCATACAATTAATACAAGTAATAATGTCACCTGATTATTATTATTGTGGTGTTACAGTCATAGTTGTGAAAGAAGCATGATTTGTACAGAAGTATAATAGCAGTAATTAAATCAGTCGATATAACTAGAAAAGCAGACATACTCTTGAGTCCGTATTTCCATTATTAGGCCTAAGTTTTTGACTGCATATGTTCTTTTAGCCTCTGACCAGATAATAGCATCATGTCACCAGGAGCTAGTTATGCAAGGCAAAAGAGTTGTGTAGTTTCCACAGAAGTAATTACCATAAATATATGTTTTAATTTGAAAATACATTTACTGTGCTTGTGCTGCTTTTCTTCCAGATATATTTTAGCAAATAGATTCATAGGCGAGCATGATAGCAAAAAGAAAAAAAATGTTGGCGAATACTTGCAGGACTCCCACTCACACCAATTTATAAATGTATATATTCTCTGCTCAAGAATGATATATGTTTTAGCAAGCAAGAAACAGAAGTAATAATATGTCAAATGTAAAATAGTTCATTCTTTCAGTACTTCCAAAACATAACTTTGGTAATATTTATAGAGTAGGGATGAATCTCCAGTGGCCTCGCACTGTTCCCACTCAAGGCAATGAAAACCCTGCTATTTATTTCAGTGGGACAGTTTCACAAGTATTTTAGAAATTAGGTTCATGTAATGAATTAATTACATAAAATTATAAGTAATTTGTAGACCAATACAAAGAAATGAAATGAAATGGATAAATGAATATGCTACGAACCACTCAACTCCAATACTTATCTTTTGCTATTTGGCACCCTTACAAATACTCCAAGTAAAAGGCAGATACAATTCAATAAAAGAGACTTTTCCATAAAAAATTAAGAAAAATAATTGCTGTAAGATGAGTTAATTGACATGTGTGGATTATTTTATGAAGTTTTAGGAGAATTTTATGAAGCTGGTAAATTCCAAAACATTTCCTGGAAATACATCAAAAACACACACACAATTACTAACTCTCCCTCATTTTTCTTGAGTCTAGCATCTAAACCTGTACAGGACCCTGTCCCTCCCGGCCATTTTCAGTGAGCCAGTGAAATCATCTCTCATTAGACCAACGGCACAAATCCTACGGTAAAATCAGAAACAGGGTCAGGTTGCCCACAGAGAATTCAGTGCTCCAAAGCTAGAACTGCTTTTATTACCAACTAGCTCATTTATAGCTATGTAAGATATCCTCTGGCTGCTTTGAATTATGCATTGTAGGCACCAAAACTCTACTGACATTAATAACACAGGGAAAACAATTGCTATCCAACTAACCACAGAGTCAAAAATGTTTAGGGACCTCTAGATCTGTGCCGAGAGGTACTTCAGTGGGGTGGACCTTAACAGCTTATACATCCCAGCACCAATATAGCTGTAGCATCAGAAAGTACCCGTGCTGCGGTCAAACACACAGTACCATAAGGAAGAAGACAGAAGGCTATGTGCAATTCAGAAATGGACCTCAGTATATTAGAGCCATTATCACCTAAAAACTTATGTTTTCAGAAGACAGGGAATGAGAAAGGAAAATAAAAATATCCAGGGAAATCACTAAATATGTGAGATTTTCAGATTTACAGCTGCAGCAGGCCTATGTGGAGAAAGTGAGATGGCAGAAAAAGGATTAGGATTAGGATTGCTTATGTACTTATATAACGTTTGTTCTAAATTTGATTACAGTACTCAGTAAAATGAGTACTCAGTATTCATCAAAAAAAAAATCACGTGTCAGAATCATGTTTTACATCTCCAATATTAATTTGGAATCAGCTGTAAAAAGCTCTGATTATGTTATTCAGCCAATATTTTGCTGCACTTTGAAAATATAAAGCATTGTAGGAATTTCAGAATAGCAGCCATATGTTTCTTTGTTTCATATGGCTCCTGTAACATCAGCTGTTGTGTTCATAGCTATTTTATTTTCTGCAGAGATCACAAACATCCCTCCATAGTAGATACATTATTGTACTCTATTTCTGGACTAGTATACCACAAATGGGTTTTAAAAAGTAACTTCAAATTTTGAGTATCTGGTTTAAGACTTATAAAGCTTAAGAAGTGCTAAAAAATTCCTGTGATTTTATTCATAGCTATAAATGGTTCTGAAGTTTGACTTTTAAATTATAGACATGTTTTTGAAACTCTGTGCCTGCAGGACCTTCTAGTAGCTCAGCCACAAGTGAAATGCAGAGGTCTTGTAATGCTAGTGGTACCCTGACCTGTCATTAGACTATACACATATTCTGTTTAAAACTGGCTTGTTACGTGAGATAGAACTTGTGCTAAAAATCATTTTTTAATTATGTCATTCTATCCTAAAGGCTGTAAAGTTTCATTCCCCAAATGTAGTATGTCATATTAACCATGGTATACTATGTTGACCCCAGAATCATGAGCCAAAAAAGAAAAACAAAAACAGCTTATGGCGGTTGCTATTCCAAATTGACAGCGTAAGAAATTGCAGCTGGTGATGTGATTCATTTACAACTTCTAAAGTGCCAAAAGCTTTACTGTAAACATTGTACTGCAAGGAAGTATTTTTGCCAACTTATTTCTATCTGGTGAAGGCTGGTGATAAAGCCCTTTTGCTGTATAAAACGCAGGTCTGCTTGAAAAAACTGCTTTTACAGCTGTGCTGATGAACAGATTCTAACGTTGAGTAAGCACAAGCTAGCGATCATGTCTTGATCTGTTAGACCTTCTCGCATCACTTGATATATCTGAAACCTGTAGTCATAGCCAACACTGGCAAAGATCTTTCGTTTAGTCCTTGGCAGCCCAAGGTGGCTGGATCAGTTTTAGATGAGGCTTTGAAATTTTCTTTGCATCTCTAAGCTGTCATTCCTTTCTCTGCCTTGGCTACTCAGGCGCTCCCTTGACCCCAGATACCCTCGAGCCCCGTACTTTGCAACGGGGATTTCTGTGCAAGGCAGTAACTGCAATTCTTTAAGGCACCTTTAAAAGCAGGTGCAGAGTTAGGGTCACTGTCCACCAGTTTAACCTCTTTCACACTTGAGAAGGGGCCAAACTCACTTGTTTTGGGGAATATCCTCTCACTTACCACTGATGTGCACGCTGAAAAGTTGGGGAGCTAATGGGGAACACTGAATTAAGGCACTCCCAAACGGTTTTGCCTTTATCCTTGGCTGAGCTGAGGGAAGTGACCTGCCTTGAATAGGAGCCTGTATAACAACAACTCTTTGCTGCTGGAAGCGTTAATATCCATAGACTCGCAAGTAGTCTTTTCAGTATTCAAGCCAGCTGAGACATAGCCAACAACATCACATGGACCTTGAGGAATAGCCACATTGCAGTTTTAGTGTAGGATAGGGACTTCTAAGCTAGCTTTAAATGAGCTAGCTCAGATACTAGAAAAGCTCAGCCCTGGAAACAAAAAATGTAGTATAGAAACACAGTTATGACAAGCACACATCATATCTAAATCCCACTGAGATTTAGAAACAAGGCTTTTTCCTTGATGTGACGAGTAAGGTCTGAACCAGAAGGTGCACTCAAAAAACTGTATCAAATTCAGTAGTTTGCACATTTCTCCAGGACAGAGAAGACAGAGGCTCAACTTCTACATGAGGGTGTTTGAAATTCCATCTCCCACTACCCAGAGAATGTCCCAGCTGTGGATGTTACCCTGTTTCGAAGTCAGAGAGCTGCTAAGCCAATAGAGAGTGTGCAGAAGCAGAATTTCCCTGTTCCTTTTCCATAAAGATCTTAAACTGCTTTCCAAAGTAGCATACCTAGGTGTACAAGTGTTTAGTATTACAGTAGTGAGGTGGGTGTCCCAGGAGACAAGAGAGGTAGACACTCGGTCTTGTGTTTATGCATTTTTACTCTAAGAATTCAATCTTTATTATCCACATACCAGTCTTAATTGAGATGCTACAAAACAGAAAAAAGTTCCTTACAGAATATATAATGAGATGAGTATTTACTAAGAAATCACAACATTAAGATGCATCCTTTTCTGCCCAGAAATTTTTTTACAAGGGCTAACCAAAAGGTAATATATGCATGTGTCCTATAGATGGTTGTGCTAATAAATTACAAAAGTAAATTGTTATAAGAGGGTGAGTATAAGAATGAAATAGTTGGAAAAGTGTATTTTTATAAATCATTAAAGAGACTGGATAGTAACTGACATTTCAGAAAGATATCTGTATTTATAATACAGACTAGCAAAATGATATTGCTACCCAGCATATATAGCAATTAGCTGGCAAATCTTAACACTTTCCCACATTGAACCCTGTTCTGCGAGATTCTGAGTCCCCCAGTTCCCACCAGGACAGGGCCATTGGCCTGATAGGTTTAGATTCAAAATCTAGTTCTTTCTTTAAAAAAAACCAAAGACGACGACGACAACGACAATGACAACAACGACAACAACGACAACAACAACAGAGCTTTATTCTTCATTCTGGCCAAACTCAGCTTTGGGAAGACAGGGACAGCCTTTAAGCATTTCCTATTTCCTAGAAAAGCAGTTCTAGGGAAGGCCGTAAGCCAAACTTGCAGCTTACAGGCAACGCATAATTAACGCACCAAGGCCGAAAGGGAGGATGAAGTATAATGTTTTCTGGAGCTTGCTGTTATCCTGGGTCCTTGAAGACTGGGAAGCACTGACCCTAAGCTCTCTGGCTTGCATTTAGCAGGCCAGGATATTCTACATGATCAGGAGACCAGCACAGAAGTGTAGAGAGTCTTTTCTTGTAGCACAGCGCAGTGTACAGACCTCTGTGCGCATGCAGTGGACTTGACGTGTTTGACCTTCTGTACACTGCGTGGAGCCCCTCACCAGGGACTCGGGGCTCCAGTGACCCCTGCCATGAAATAGCACTGGTCGCAGGGTTACCAGAGCCAAAAGCCTCCTCTCCACATCACTAATTTGAATTGAAATTGGTTTTCATGTATCTTACATGAATTTGTTGCAGCACAACAGGAAAGACTCTAGTCCTCTAGCAAGCTCTGCACATGCAGGGGTTTGCCAGTGGGCAGGAGCATCTTGTTTAGCCTTGTTTCTGAAGAACAGCTGAGGCCTTAGTGGTCACAACTGGCAGAGCAGGAGGCCCGAGGCATGTTTCTGCTATTAGAAAGTTTTACCTAATTGTCCCAGACAGGATAGTTCTGTTAATTGCCCAGTCTCCTCATGATTGCTCACAACACATTCATTTCTTTAATTTTCCTTAGTGCTGGTCATATCAAATTAAGCAGAGATGAGCACATGCTTAACATGTGGGGTAAAAGTTGAAACTTTATGGTTTCAACAAATCTTTCAAGTAAAAAGAAAAACACAGTAATAAAAAAGCAAGGTTTTAAGTCAGGATCCAGTTTATGGTAATTGAGAGAATGGATAACAAGAAGAAATACTACAATAGGGCACTATTATCTAAATCTAGTAAGAGCCTAGGAAATGTCACTCTTTAGAATGTGCATCCTGTAATTTAATCTGATCTTATTTCTGGTAAGGCACAAAAAAAGAATAACAAATTATGCACAAGGTTTTCCTTTAAAGCACTCTGTTCACTTTCTAAGGGCCTTTCACTTTTTCCCTGAAGACTGGTTGCTCTAGGCCAGACTCTGCGTGTGTGTTTAGATGAAGGGCCTTGTGACTGAAAATCAGCCGCTTGATTA
Source organism: Dromaius novaehollandiae (assembly GCF_036370855.1). Taxonomy (NCBI): domain Eukaryota; kingdom Metazoa; phylum Chordata; class Aves; order Casuariiformes; family Dromaiidae; genus Dromaius; species Dromaius novaehollandiae. The sequence continues at coordinate 11,108,985 of NC_088106.1, forward strand.
TCTATGCAATTGGCTTCAGCCAGTAATTGAATGCCTGTGGAATAAAGATGCCTTGAAAAAACCCTGTATCTCTCAGGCAGATCTTTTTCTCTGTGGATTAGAAACAAAATGGGCATTTTTATAGGTAGTGTACGTTTTTAATTAGCACCGTAGTTACCAAAGTAAATAATGTATAGATTAAAACACTAATTTAAAGAAATGACAAAACAATTAAAAGCAAAATTATGAGTGAGGAATTTTTCCACTGGGGAAGCAGTGAACTGGAGGGAGCCCCTACTTGTTCTTTACTACACAACCTACATCCTGCTCCAGTTCCCTTAGGCTTGGGGGTTTTTTTTTGTTTGGATATACAGGACACAGGTGTCCTGCTCTCTAGGTGCAGCACAAGCCCTGGGCGAGGGTGACGGTGCAGCTACAGAGCGTTTTGAAGTTTTCAGAAACAGGACTGCTGTAGGCAGTTCACCCGGAGGCCTCAGTGCCGCACTTCTGTCTCATCGCTATGTGACCTGATGTACTGGATATGGCCGTACAGCATGTCCAATGCTTCACCAGCTCCGCTGGAGAATGGCCCTAAAATACCATTCAGGAAAACTGGAAATTCATGAACGTCTCACACAAGAACAAGCCCAGGGAGTAAGGTCAGCAGCCCCAATGAACAAAAACTGATTTGACGCTCGTGTGTTCAGGCAAGGATTCTCTGATTACTAATGCTTATTTTTATAAACCTGAAAGCAGTACCATTGATTATGTAAGAACTATTCATGCACAGATAATTAAAAGCTTGCAGGGCCTGATATTCAAGTGTGTGCTTTTATGTTAGTGTACACATTTTTATATCAGACAAAATTTGTGTCTTCATCTTACTAAACAAACATCTAAAAACATTGTCTTTGAGGATGCCTAACGGAAAAGCTTGGAGTTTGATTAAGAAAGCCTAGTCAATGGGTTAAACCTAAAGTTCATATCAGAAGGTGATTTTCTTCTTCTGCAGCTGCTTTTGTTCTCGGTATAGGCCAGCTGCGTGAATGCAGGTTAAATTTCAGGGCGATATTTGAAAGTGAGATCTCTGGTTTGGGAATCTCCAGTTTTAAGATGGCTGAGATTTTATTTTGTGAGTGCCAGAGTATCCCTGGCTCCTGCTCATCAACATCTAACTTGGGTATCTAAACATGATTACATTTAATCTTGGAATATTTTTTGATAGTTTTGCTATCAATCTTATTCTGCTTCAGTTTTTCTCTTCTGAGAACTATGTACCTCCCAAGAGTGATATGAAACTTCTTAAATGTCTGATGCAGGCTTTTGTACAAGTTAAAAGGTGCAAAGTTTCACTACAAAGAATGCTACACAAGGATATAATCCTGGTGGAGTTTAGCTATATCTTGAAAAAATGTAAGTGTTCAGAGCCTGCTGTGGCACATAGCAAAATAATTGCATTCTATCAATATACTTCTGTCCACTCAAATATGTACTTTTTAAAGCAAAAAAACATAAATTACGAGATTCAGATCATTTGTAAATTGCTTTCAAGTTCTGTCTGGTGAAATAGTACCACTACAAAAATGTGGAAATGGGAAGTGCAAAGTATATTTATGTAACAAATTGCAAGCAGCTGAAATACAGGCTTGTAGAAAGTGCAACTCATATTTGAATATGGCAAGGACACAGTGACTAATACACTTACACTTCAGAGAAATAGCATGTGAATTTTATTGTCTAGTAGTCATGACCCTATTTTACATCTTATCAGAAAGGAGGAGCACAAGAACGCTGATCGTATCAGTTAAGCTTCTGGCTTAAAGCCACTCTCCAGGCAACATGCCATGGCTATGAAATCACTCTGTTATTTTAGACTTTGCATTAAATCAGTAGGGTAGTGCAAGCTGTTTGAAGCTCGGCTTTGATGTATTTAAATGTTTTAAAGTAATGCCTAGCATTTAATACAGACGTTTGCTAACATTAACTTTCATAAGTGCCTGATAAAAATAGCTTGCTTTCTTACTGCTTTAGGGGTATTTGTCTAATTAAATTCCTATGCTTAAACCATCAGCATTCACCACAAGATTTAGTTGTTCAGATAATGTCATCTACCTTAAATGCTGAATTATATCTAAATTTCCAACTGAATACTAAAGACTACACTAGCTCTATGACAAATACAATTGTGATTTGTTGCTACATATCACAATTACCCAGAAATGAGTGGGAGCAGCAGGAATAGCATTCAGATCTTCAGACTCAAAAAGACTTCTCTTTAAGTCTGTGTCAAAGCTGTCATTGACTTCAGTGACAATAGTATCTGGTCACAAGCACCCAGGTCTTTACTGCTTAAAATAATCTCCTTTAATTCTTAGCCACATAGGCCTAGAAGCTGTAGACATGTATTGGTGTACGTGTTTGAAGCTGAACACTATTTTGTTTTCACAAGTAGTAACTGTTTTCAGAGCAAAATGGAAGGTTTCAGAGAGATGATTTGTCATCAACACATTTTAACATCCAATTTTAACCTGTGGTTTAGCACCGTAAGAGGTAGGTGGAGGAGCCTGCCAAAATCAAGACAAGCAAAGCAAAGGTGTCCCACTCCTCCCAGCACGTGTAGCTTGCCTTGGGTTGCCAACACACCGTACACTTGCTTGTCAGTTTGTTTAAATCAGTCATCATCAGGAAAAGATTACATAAAAGCACAAACCCTTTTCAAAGTCTTTATTCCGCTGCTGCAATATGTTGTGCATGTTTTGCCTTTGTTAATATTATGAGAAAACAAAGATAAAAGTACAGCACTGCAGTTGCTAAGTAGCTCTTACACTTCATTACACTAGGAAACGGACTTGCAGTCAGAGAGACCATGCTGTGACGAGCCCACAAACGTGAGGGATGTACCGTGACAGGGGCTCAGGTAAGGGGGATTTATTCCACATCGACTATTTCTGTACAAATCCCTACGAGAGAGTGCTCGGATTCAAGTCACTCGGGCCCCTGGACGGCCCTTGTAATCCCGAAGAGGAGCCTCCGGGCAGCAAGGAAACCAGGACCAGCTCTTCTACACAGCCAAGCCCCTGGGTGGAAAAGGCCTGGAGCACCAGCATCACTGACTGCGGCGAAGGCAGAGGGCTGCTGAGCCCTCTCCTCTGACTGCTCTCCCACCCTTGCTTCTCCCCACCGAGCAGGGCCCCTCTCCCCTCCTGGGCCCTCACCCCAACCGCAGCTCTCCTGCCTCCACCCACCGCCTCCTCCTTCATCCATCCATCCATCCATCCATCCATCCATCAGCCCGCCCACCCCCTGCCCGCGCCTCTCCTTCCTTCCATCCCTTCCTTCACCTTTCATCCCCTCCCTTGGCGCCCATGCCTTCACCTTCCTTTCTGCGCAGCCACAGCCACAGCCACAGCCGCCCCCGCCCCCGCCCCCGCCCCCGCCCGCTGCTTCTCTCACCCGCCGCCCCTCCACCCCTTCTCCTGCCTCCATCCCCTCACCCTCCATCCCTCCCCCCTTCGCTTCCCGCCCCAGACGTCACTTCCGGGGGCAGGGCCGCAGCGCTGCGAGCCGCGGGGTGACGGGGCGGCAGCGTGATGGCGGCCGCGGGGCACCGGCAGCCGCGGCGGCTCGGGGCGCCGGGGGTGCTGCGCCGCACCTAACTCGGCGTCGGGCCCCTGCGCCATGGCGGGCGGCCGCGGCGGGCGGCTGGCCTGAGGCGGCGGCGCGGCAGCGGAGGGCGCGGCACTGCACTGCCCGGGGGTCCCGCCGCGGGGCCGCGACCCGCGCCGCCGGGCATGTTGCGCTGGGTCCGCCAGCAGCTGGTAGGTCGCTCCGCGGGGCCGCCGCGCCCCTTCCCCCGCGGCTCCCCCGGCTCCCGCGGCCCGGCCTGCCGCCGCCGGGTCCCTGGGGGTGGCGGGGTGCCCGGGGCGGGGTGGGGGGGGACGCGCCCCCTTCGCCTGGGGCTTTGGCTTCGTTGCTAACTGCTATTTTTAACAACTCTCCGAGGGATTTTTTTTTTTTTTTTTTTTTTTTTTTTTGCCTTGAGGCCAAGTTGAGGCTGAGGAAAGCGCAGTTCCTTACCTGTAGCTTCCATGGAAGAGGCTCCCCAAACTCGTTTTCCCAGGGGAATGACGGTGCCTTTTTCCATGGACTGGCGCTTCTGGGATTTGCTGGCCACTCTTCCTCCTTCGCCTTGCGAAATCTTTCCAGTCTTCTCCACCTAATGCGTGTCTGTCTCGTTTCCCTGTACCTGAGGCCTCTGGAGGAGGTGCAGCTGGCTGGGTTAAGATTTTAACTGTCTAGAAATGGAACAACGTCATATGTGAAATGCTTTTGGGGGAAAACCGTTTGGAAAATGCTGCACTTACGAGGTTTCTCCCTTTAAATACGCAGTACGTAGTGTGCTTGTTGTATTACGTTGTGCAAGGGAAATAAGGCAGCAATGACTGTAACGTCTGAGATGCTGTAGCAGCGGCAATACGTTGAGTTTGGCTGTTTCGATTGAAGTGTCGGCCAGCTCCCCGCCCCTTCCAACATTATTTTTCTTGCGTGTTCTGAATGAGGGAAATTACTTCTAAACACTCCACTCACAATTTTTTTTTTCCATTCATTGATGTTATATTACATCACAGGTTACCTTACTTAGATTTTTATATTCTGATTTGTAGACCTTTTTCTCATTAATGATTTATTTAACTTGTTATATCACTTTTTACAAAAGGGGATTTTTTTTCCTTATGTTTTTTCTCTTTTTCCACTACTGCCTTTCCTGTGGTCCAAAGCAAAGTTAAGCCTGTTTTTATTAAGTGCGTTGCATGAGGATTTTAAAACTAGTTTATGCTCTTGTAATTACCCTGTGTTTTTTTTTTGTTGTTGTTTTTTTTTTGTTTTTAAGATCTGTGTCTGAAGCACAGGGCTCGTAGTGATGGTCTTAGTGCCAGCTTGACAGTGCTGTATAGTCTGGTGTGACACTAAGGTTTGTTGACCTGGAAATTAATTTCTTTGACTGCAGTCTTCTGGTTTGTTACGGTCACACACATGTTTTCTAGGGTAAAGACTGTTTGGGGTAATGGTTATTTTTTTTTTTCCCCTTGAAGATGGCTTAAGGTTTGTAAATGCTATTTTTAAAGCACCATTATGTTGTCTTCTGCAGAGTTTAGGTTAGGAGGGGTGGGTGCATCAGTGCTAGGAAATATGTGTCAAACATGATTGCTTTTCTTTCTGTAAGTATATTGACCAGCTTTCGAGAGCTGTTTGTCATTAATAAAAAGTGAAGACTTAGACTAACAGAAGATGAGCAATGAACAGCCATAAGGGGTTTTTCTTCTTTAAAGGAAATTGTTTGAGGGGAAAATAACTGCTTAAAATTTGTCCTTGCACTAGTTTTGAAAAGGAAGAATTAGTATTGTAAAAGCAAAGGGTGATAAAAAGTCAAGATGTTTGAAAAAAGTTCAAGTATGGTACTAAGAAAAAAATGATTGGAAGGAGAAGTATTTTGTGCTTTTCTTTCTATAAACCTCAGTGTTTGAGGTTCAAGGCCTTTGTTGTTTCATAGCTCATTAACTCAAAACATGGCCTAAGATAGGTACCACACTGCATGGTTTCTTCTGAGGCACGCCCAGAAACCTCAGCCTTGTGTGTAATGAATGGTTTAATTTAGATACAACTGTGCGTTTGTTTCTTAATATGACTGTGATGTTTAGTTTCTGTTAGAAAAGGATGTGGAAGAGCTAAGCAGCTGGGGAAAGATGCTGAGAAAATAATCGGTGCTCAGGAAGAGGAGCAGAGTATTGGAATCGAAGGGTAGCAAAATCTGTATTTGATTTATGACTGATAGGAGTGGAGAGAAGAGTGTATGAGTTCAGATTCCTTTAGAGCATATATTTTTACCTGTGTTAGATGCAGCAACAGAGCTTGAAAAAATGTTCCCTCCCAGATGGGAGGGTTGGAACCAAGCATATATGTGGGAGTCTGATTTACGTGGGATGTTTTAGTAGTACAAAAGAAGAAATGTTGCAGTGGAAAAATGTTGGAAAGTAGTAAGGTATTGGGAAAGGGGGAGGGACTGGCACTTTGCTGAAGGCACTTTTAAGTAGTTATTCAGTACTGTCTGTACAAAACTAACCAAAGTTTTGCAACTTCTTGTTTGTTTAAAAGGCCAGTAGTTCATATACTAATTAATGAGATTGTCCTGAACACTTACGTGTTTGAGAACTTGTGTTCTCCAGAGTTGTAAAAGGGCAGGGAAAATGAAGCAGGTAGGCTTAGAAGTAATGAGAAGACCTGCTAGGCAATTCAGATGATTTCAGCTAAGTTCTTTAAGTGGTGACTTTGCTGTGCTTTATTCTGTGACAATCTGTGCATGCCTGTATGCTGCATAAAGGAATGATTAGTCCTCTGAGAATAGGAGATATGTTGAGACTATAAGACTTTATACATCTTTATTATTGCCTTACAAGTCCAAAACAAATTTCTAACTGAGTTAAGTAGCACTTGTCCTTTCAATGATTTGCTGTATAAAAAGATAGCGATAGTAAGGCTATTACTCAGTCTTCAATGCCTGTGTGGGAATCTCTTACAATATTGTCAGTTTGTTCCAATACGTTGACATGTATTCTGCTTTGTTGGCTCAGTACCAATTAAAAACCCCCAGATCTTCAGTTTTTGTTCATCTATCACTGTCTCGTGCTAACTGTAGGTAGCAAGTAAGTCATTGACAATGTGCAAGTTAAGTAGTTAACAGTTGGAAGTACCTAAGTTTTAGTAAGAAGAAAAAAAAGGCAGAGATAAAATGGGGTACAATAAATTGCTTTAAAAAATTGAGTAAAATGCCCCAATACGTTTCCTTAAGCAAAAAAGATGCTTGAATTCTAGCACTGTTATCCTGAGATCTCAGCAAGACAGTAGGCCTGTAGATTTATTGAGGGTTGCATAACACCACAGGCACAGCCAACTCTACTTAAAAAAAAAAAAAAAAAAAAAAAAGGAACTAAGTAAACAACAGTTGATAGGAAGCACCAGTACTATTTAAAAATGGTACAGGACATTTTATTTACTTTTCCAAATATGATATATTTGACTACAAAAAAAAAAAAACAGATTTTGTCAGCGGTGTTTTGCAGCCTATCAGATGAAGAACTCTAGTTCCATTGTGACATTTTTCGAGTATGTAGAGCCAAAATTGCCATTGGCCATGTTAATGACATTGAAACTTTTTGTGTAATTTATCTGAGAGCTTAAGAGCATGTGTTTGACTTCACTTTTCCTTTTCTGTTATGTGACAGGTATCAGTAACCTGTTACTTTCTCCTTGTATAGCAGACTGTTAAGTTGTTTAATGATGTAACTTTGCCCTGTATTTGGTGGAGTAGCTAAATAACTTTGTGTGTAAATTATCTAAGTTCATTATCTGTTACAAGGTTCCCTTTAACACATTTAAGGGTGTCTGGGTTTCCCTTCTGGTTGCTGTTGTGAAGAGTTTGAGCCTCTCAATCTGTTATCTAACAGTGCAATGATGCACAAAAGACATTTCATGGGGAAAAACCTAAGAGCTACCTGGATGATGATCCAAGAGTAGCAGAATTGTGCTGCATTTGGCAGAGTATCTTGTTCCTACATTATGAGAACCTGAATGCTGTTGTGCATTAACAACTTTTACACTGTGCAAAGCAAGATATTCAGGCAAATGCAGCTCTAATACTTAACTACAAGTCAAAGACAAAATATATAGACCAATTCCTTTGGATCAGTGCCTATTTTAAATAGAAAAACTAGTTACCAAACTATTTTATCACAGGAAGATTCATGGGTCATAGGAAACCGTTCAGGTTGGAAGGGACCTCAGGAGGTCATCTAGTCAGAGCTTCTAAGTGGTCTGCACTGAAGGACAGTTATGGAGATTTTTTTTGCCTGTTCTGTTTTCTTCAAGGACAATATCTGTGGGAGGGTTCCTATTCATCATTTGGATAGGTTCTAATGAAAATGCTCTTTATTAATAAGAGAAATGTCCTTGAACAGATTAGCACTGGAGGCCTTTATGTTTGGGATTTTTTTCCCTTTCTTTCCAGGTGTTAGGGTCTGTTAAGGCGTCCTGAGAGACGTGGATGGAGTTCTGTAATAACTTGCAGTTATCTGTATTCTGAACAAGGTGGACAATGTTTGATCACATTGTTTACACTGACATTTGTGTATTATTTTCACGTAAGCACTTTTAAGAATTGAAGTGATTTTTTTTTTATTGCCTGTGTTTTTTTAATACTGAAGGTACTTTGAACTATTCCAGTTATTGAGGATTGTAGCTTGTGAAATCACATGTTCCTTTTCTAGAGTAGAATTTTTCCTCCTCTTGTCTTACTCGTCATTTGTTGAAGCCTGTGGACGTTTTTGGCCAAAATTAAATGGATTTCTGCTCTTGTATACCAGAAAAATAAATGCATGTTTGCCTTAAGTAAGAGTTCCTTTGGTTAGAACTGCTCAGCTGCTTGCTACTGTATTGTCACTGAAGGATTACAGTGAGATGTGTATTAGAACAGCCCAAAGGTTGCACTGCCTTGTATTAGAATCGGGGTAGGTTGAGAATTGGGGGATTATAATTCCCCTCATGTAACTTCACACAGGAGAAAATGTGGCCCTGTTTTTTTACTAGAGATATTTGTGATCTGCTGGACTTGTCCACCCAGCGTGTTTGGGATTTTTTTTACACTTATTTTCTTTTTATATTCTGCAACTGCTAAGGACTGATACATATGCAGTACAGCTTATTCCAGAGCATGCAGAATCTGACCCTATCTTCAGCCAGCTGTCTGCTTCATACGGAAACATGCACTATGTCCTGTGTATAATTTTTAAATCTTATCTCATAAAAGTTAAACTCCAGATTTAAAAATTGCTTAACAAAACAGTGTGAAGTTTAGCTGGTTTGATTAGATTTTATTTAGTTATTTATTTATTTAGAAAGTGGTTTAAAAAATAGGAAAATCTGGGTTGTCAGAAGTGCTGTCTTGCTGTGAGATTTGGTTATTCGATCTGTATCTTGTCCCATCTTGTATTTTTCCTGGTCGTGAGCCTTTTATAAGCAGGAAATTTTTACTGTGCCAAACTTCCGCTTGTCACACACAATAATATGACCATTTGATTGACTGTACAGTATTTCTGCACTAACGCAGTCCTCCCTCTCTTAATAGCTACTGTCTATTTATATTTTTGTGACTCAAGGAAAAAAGAGTATTATTTTGTTGACAGAGAGTAAAAGCTTTTTCATGCATCCTGGTCAGTCTGTGGTATCTGATGGGGTGTTGGAGGGAAGGGTTGGGATCGATGTCTCTTAGTTTGTTACTAAGAGATAACCTCTGAACTCACATCAAAAGGTGAAGTTTGTAATCTAAGCCAAGAACATATGTGCTGAATTTAATAATTGATCATCATCGGTATCCCTTTTGTCTAATCTTGGATGGGCTGGCTGAATTCATTAGAATTTGTGTTTGCTTTGTAATGGAGTAGAGAGAGAGAAGTTTTGAGGAAAAAATACAGGCATGTGTTAAATTTCATTTAAAACATTGTGACTTGTCTTTTGCTAGTGATCTATCACCTGATTTTTGCTACCGTGTTGTGGAGTCCTCTGTAGTTATGACTGTGTTACGTTCTGTTTCGTTTTGTCGGAGGTAAAAGGTATTTACAGCATACCTTAAAAAAATCCTTTAATTGCTTGCACAAAGACTCTTTATAAGCCATCAGATAAGAACTGCAGCAAAATAGATCTGACAAAGTGTTTCTGTAAATGCAAGGTCATCTCTTCCAGCAAAACACAGGTGACTTATTTGAAGCTAGACTTTATTTTATACAGATCCCTTTTCTACTGCCTCCTGTTGAAAAACACTTAGCAACAGCAGTGGAAAAGACAGAAAGTAGGACCTACAGCTATACCATGATTTAAAAACCAAAACCCTATGATTCCTTGGCCTCCCACATACTGTGTGACTTAAGAGGACTTTTTTTCTTCTTGTTTACTTTGAGAGTAAAAATAGGTATAGGAAAGGGAACTTTCCTTTAAATGGGATGAGAAAGGTAATGACGTAGACTCAAAGCAATCTGTTTTGTTTTCAGTCTTAGTATTTTGCCAAAAAAATAGGTTTTAAATAGTATGTACCAAAGTGTATATTTTGATATGTTCTGTTACTTTTTTTTACTTTTATTATGCCCTATGCACCTTTTTGTGCTAGTTTTATATGTGGGTCTGCTATTTTTTGCAGATATTTACATGTTTGTTTGGAAAAAAAATTGCAGCAAAATACAAAGGAAGCTTAGGATTTAGCAAGCCTTAGGGATAAAGCTGTTTACAGACATGTCTGAAAGCAGTATATCAGCATGCTATTTAGATTGTAATTCATGTTTGAACTAAAACTGAAATTAAAGCAGTATCTGGTAGAAGGAATGGAGTAGACTCCAAGCTATAATGTGAAGTTTTACAGAGCAGACTTTATCAAAGCATGTTAAAAGGAAGAAGTAGACAGTTCTAACTATGAACCTAATTCTCTTCCTGTGAAATTAGTTGAGCAACAACTGTCAGAGCAATAGTCAGTACCATTTTGGCACACGTTTTGAAAAAAAACTGTAATATTTGTTATTTAGGAACAGGAAGAATGTTTGGAAGGGAAAAAAAAATACTTAGACTTTTTGTAGAGGAGCTAATAGGCTTACCCAGACACTGCCTACTAGAATTAATCCAGACGTTGAAAATGGCAGTTAAAAAATGTTTTTGTATGGACTGAAGGTCATGTAAGTATTCCAAAATGACAGTAAGCCCTCATGCTTGTACAAAATAGTGCTATAAACTGAAACTTCAAACAAGTAGGTAAACAGCATTTCATTTTAAGATAATAGTGCCTATAACATGCAAGTAAATGAAGAGATGTATGATTCTTCTGTATTTGCCCATCATAGACTTGACAGATAGCTTTTTCATAATACACAAAAATTATATCTGCAACATTGGAACTGCATTCTAGTTTTAAGTAAAAAAGAAGGTTCATAATCTGTCACAGATTTGGATTGCCTATTTTATAGCAGAATTTTTTTCTTTGACTTTCAACATTAAGTGACTTAAATGAGCCTATTCACTATGAAGAAAGGATACAATTAGATTTTATTTTTAAGATATTATGGTTAATCTAGGTATCTGAAGTATTTGTGCATTGAATATTTCATTTGCCATACTTAGTGTGGCAAATCCCTGTCTCTTAGTGTGATTCAGTTTGCTTAGTAACTGCTATTTGTGTGATTGATTATTGCAGAATTGTGGTGCTTTAAGTATGTAAAGTACTTTATCTTGAGCAGTGTTCTTAAAAGTGGGTATTGGTTTTTGAGATCTCAGTTCTTATTTTATAAAATATGAAGCCTTGTAGTTCCTGATGGGTGTCCAAATCTTTGCAAATCCTACCTAGAATCCATTTGTACGTGTCAGGGTGGGAGATGGTATGGCAGATGAAGATAACTAAAGCCCACAGAGGAAAGCAATGTTAATTCTGCATTTTAAATTGTGTAGTTAGAGCCTCAAAGGCATCTTCACTCCTGCTGCTTTAGAGCAATGCGCTGCTTCAGTCAGGAATTGCTGCAAAAGACCACAGTTCTTGGACCACAGACACTGTCAAGCCTAAACTTCTCTCAGATCTCTTGGACCTTTATCATAATCGTTGTTTGTTTGTTTAGGGAGTGTGTTTTTGCTTTTTTAAAAAAAAAAAAAAAGTTTGATAGTCCTGAATGGTCTTGCGATGTAGTTTGGGAACCACTCACAGATTCATTGACATTAAGAATTGCTTCTTAGAGTCTGAAAGTTCATTACATTGTTTTTTGTGTTACAGCTGAAGACACATTTATTGTAAAGTCTCTTTTTTGCCCTGCCTGGTGCTGATTGCTTTACCAAGTGTACATTTGATTCTTGCCAGTATTCTCTGCACTGATTTTCTTCTTTAGTGATTTCCTAGTTCATTGCTTGTTACTAGCAGATTTTCCCCTCTGCTACGGTATGGACAGCTGATGTTTTAGCTTGCCATTATATCCAAGTAGCACAGAGTGTGTGGTTAGAGGCTATTGAGAGAAACTGGAAATGCTTTGGTACCCCACAAATACACATTTTCTTGCAGTTTTTAGTGGCAGGTGAAAGTTTGTTTTGCCTGAACAGGCATTTCTAGTCATGTAACTTTTCCTTGGTCCAGAGTTTGACAAAGTGGTAAGGATGTGTGCACACATTTCCTAACAAAATCACTACTGAAGAAACTGAGGAAAAGCACCACTGGATCTGTCGATCTTCAAAATGATCATTTTTATAATCTGTGTGTCTGATTATGAAGGGGAGCATCCTGATATAAAGCAACAGGTGAGGGTGTGTTGTAGTCTTTTGGCTAACTAAATGGGTTGAATGCACCAGAATAACAATTCTAATAATCCTGTAGGAAAAAAATGCGAAGCTTGAAATTCTGTTCAAGAACCTCAGAAAAAAGTAGCTGATGTACAGCGTTAATTTTGGTTTATCATGTGATGTCTAGAATGATTATGCTTTAAATACTGTGATTTGGATTGTAGGAGAGGATAAGAAAATCTTGGTTAAAACTCCTTGCTGGTACTGGAAGCTGGTTGTGTCATATCAGTCCTTGAGAGCTGTGTTCAAAGTACAAACTTGCCTTCTCAGCTTGCTTTTCCTGACTGATTTTATTGATATTACAAGGTCAGTATGTTTGACATCAGTCACTTGCATAGAGAAACTGGGAAGTATGTTACCAGTGAATTAGGCCAGTTTAGCTTGTTTGTTATTTTTGTAGCTAAATAAGGAGTAGATATGTTTTTAAATTTTAAGTAGCAATTTCTCCAAATTATTTTTGTGAACAGCTAATCAACTGTTTGACAAAATAAGGTGAAGTAGGAGACCTTGAGCTGAGTGTTACCAGGACTTTGTTCCAGGCATGAGTCTGACTTTTCCAAATGTGGTACTATTTTTTTTTTTTTATTATTTTTTTCCACACTCCGTGAAAAGAATCTTTCTTCATGATTTCTTGGGCCTTGTTTCCTACAGTGTTTTCATTTCAATCACAATAATATAGGTTGGTTATAGTAATTTTGGGAGGTTACCACGTGATTTGTTATCAGGTATGCTAAATAACTGTAGACACAGTAAACTGAAAAAGGGAGTTGCAAGTGCAAGACTTAACACTGTTTTATTTCTTTATGGCAGTAATTTTTAGAAGAGGAGGGGCAATTTGCTTGGCACTGTATAAACCTCAGGGTGCTTAAGGTGCTTTACTACTTCTGTAGCTAATGCAGTGTTTAAATTGCTGCAAGAAAGGCTGTTTCTTCCTTCATGCTAACCTTTGGTATGACAAATTTTGTTTGACTACTGCCCAGTTATATGACTGAAAGAATTTTTGAGTACCAATTTACACAGACTTCTGAAAATGTGCATTGTGTGCAAATAGTCATTTCTGACAAAGTGGAAATGATTCCACGTATATTTTTAAAAAATCCTAAGTCCTAAGTACACTTCCGCAGAACAACTTTCATCAAAATGTAACATTGAAGCAGTGTAATAACAGGTTTTTGGGCTATCTGCCATGGAATATGTTGTTCTGTTTCTGCAGCCAGGGTCGAAGTCGGTCACCTCCCTAGGGAAAAGGCTTCCTGTGATAGTCTTTTGTTCTTTTTGTATTAATATTATTGCCTAGTATGTGGTGTTCAAAGGGAACAGGGTGTCTGGGGGATTGTTACTTTCCATAGTAGTATTTAGTGCGGTTTTTGAAAAGAGGAAGAAGGTCTTGTTGAGACTTCCTTCTTTCATACCCCTTTCACTAAAAACTGGTAATGCAGCAGAAGTTCTTCTAGCAAATAATAATTTTGCTTTTTTCCCTGTAAAACGTGTGAATGATGAACAAGAAACACTGAGATTCTGATGAAGTAGTTGTGGTAAGGTATAAGTAGTTGTATGCAAAGCATAAGCAAATAGTGTTTGTCGAATGATCTGAAATTATTGCTGTATTTATTCCAAAGCTTGAAACATAGTAATTGATGTGTTGTGCGCTGGTCTCGTGTCACCAATCTTGGCTGAAAGATCTGCAGGTTTCTGCTCTCACTCAACAGTGCTCTAGAGTGTTTGAGGAAGAACATTAATACATGCTCCCAGGAGATAAGCTTTTTTAATGCTAGTATTTATGAAATGAGTCTGAAAGTCTAGCAGTAGATACTGTATATCATACCAACAAATTGGCTGAAATAATGTTCTTTTTTTCGTCTGCTTACACTTGCAGGTGTCAGGAGGGCAGTCTCTTCCTTTACACACATTTTTGTTGTGCTGCTTCTCTTCTAGCTACACTGCATATTTTCTCTGGTTGCCTAGTTTTTTGTTCATGCTAACACTGATTCCTCAGCAGCAATGTAAAAACTCTTCTTCTGCATTACCCCCTTACCTTCTACCACCAAGCTATTGGTATGACCATGCAACTAATTGGTTTGGGGAACTGATTCCTTTAAAAAGAAGTAACCTGGTAAAATGGTAGTTTTGTTATGAAGTCAGTGATCTATGCACATAGGTAGATAACAGTACACTAGAATAACTGTAGGAAAACTGACTTTTATTGAAAGATATCAGTGAGAGCTATGATTCTTTTTGTAAGATTGAAAACTTAGTTTATGAATTCTCTTTTCATGCTCTTTAGTTGCAGAAATCCTTTGACAAGGGCATGTTACCCTACTTTCGCAGCTGAGTTTGGTAATGACATTAGAAGGAAAGAAAGAAGCTTCTTGGAAGTGAAATTAGGAAATAGTTTGTTTCCTGCATCTCTTTTGATAACTTGCATGAAGATACTGTGCAAAACACTTTTTTGCTGGACAGAAATTTGGGCTATGACTCAGTTCTGTTGCAGAAGCAGGGTCTGTGACTAGCCACATAGTTACAGGAAAAAGTTAAGTGAGTTAATTGTTCAAGAAATGAAATTCGTTTAAATTCAACTTCTGTATAGAATTATTCCTGAAGAGATGTATAATTAATACTTCTCTGGAAGATCTGCTTGATTGCAGTCCCACCAGATAATTATATGACGACAGAGGCGTTGGGTAATTTGGAATGATCATAGTCACAGAAATAAGACTTGTGCGATCTGGGTTCTGCTCCCATCTCTGCTGCTTATTTGCTGCCATGACTAAAGTCAAGTCACTGAGGTTGTCAAGGATATGTCCTTTTCCAGCCATAGCGCTGTTGGCTAAAGAGATTCTTGTCCCCAGCCTATCTTGCTCATACATCGCCATCTCCGTAGGTGTAATGGTTGAGCGTTTTTTGCACTTTCTCCCTCATCCATCTCAACAAAACAGAGTTAAATTAAATGTGTGCAGACTGTTGTTTTAAGCTTGCTTAGCCGCACAACTGAAGCTGTAAATTTGACGGCCTGAGATTCTGATTCGGCCAATACATTCCTCACTTTCAGTCAGTTCAGTCTACTTCAGCAGAAATATTCTCTGATAGAGATGCTCATGGAGTTAGACTTTGTCATAAACATGTCATAAAACTCTTGAACTTTCAGGTTATCTGACAGTGGCGTAAAAGGGGCATATAAATGCAGTGGTACTGGGTGCCTAAGTGTCCTAGTCACTTTGAAATTTTTAATTCGTTTTAATAACTTTGTGAGTAGCACAGAGATTAGCATTTATCATCATCAGAATACTGCAGGTTGTTTTCTTTTTTTTTTTTTTTTCTGTTTTACCCCTGCTTTTTGTCTGTTTTAGAATAGAATTTTTGCAACCTGGAGAATGTGACTTTCTGAATTGAAAGCATCTGGCATTTTGTGAGTGCCAGACATTTTCTGAGACGGGAAAGAGCTCTTTACTTAGTCTTATTAATTAAGTACATTTATCTTACCCACAGAACATTTTTATTGTGGCATATTTGGTATTGATTTAAAAATAATTTGCCACTAGTGTCAGATATCCAAAATACTTTTGCTAGAAATACTGTTCTCTTTTAGATTTCAAGTCAGTGCTCAACAGGTATATCTTTTTTTCATCTTAACTTCATACTTGTATTCCTTTTTTCAAAGTTGTGAACAACTCCTTCCTTTTGTTCTTGGCTTCCTATATATTTTTCCAGTGTTTTCTCCTATCTACTTATTTGTCTCCTTGCTCCACTCTTATCTTTAAACAGACTTTCATGCTAGAGCATGTGATTAGAGCAGCCTTCCACTGTTTGTCACCTAAAAGTTTATTCTCCTTCAAATCTCCTTGAAAAATCTCCATTCCTCTCTTTCCTCCTCTCTTTCTTCTGGACCTTCTTTCTTTCTGAAGCAGAATATTTCTGTATTGATGATGCCAAATATAGTGACTTGTGTGTTTGAGAGGATATTTTAATTATTCCTTTCCATTAAAATGACGCCATCCTAAATGTGAACATACCTAATGCCCTATGTTAGACAACTTTATGGATTAGAAAATAATCATTTTTTATGTCCTTCCTCGCATTCCCTGTTCATCATCCTGCTTAGTTAACTGACGCAGAAGTATCTGTTGGAGTTCTATGAAGTATCAGTTTGTATTCGACAATGAGCCGAAGTCTGAGCATGGTTTCACAAGCAGAGCAATGCAACTGTGAAGTTGGTTTCCTCACTTCGAGTAGCGGACTTGTTGATGCCCTTTCTACCTGCTTCATCAGTTGTCCTCTCACTTGGCATCCAAGAGCAAGGAAACTTTGTATACATGGCACAAATCGTATTTATCCTGTTTTAAGATTATTAATGTCTGTGATTCTCTTGCTGAAATTTATCACTTTGTTCCATCTCTTAAACCTTCCTGTTTTTTGTCTTTGTCTTGGCTTATTATCTAAATTATTACAGTTTTACTGTCTTGCTTGCTTGTCTTTTGTTATCACCTGCTTCTCCAGGCCCGAATGTTAGAGTTGGAAAGGGCTGTCAGTGAGTCATGTAGCCCCAGGAAAGGCCCAAATAAAGATAGACTAGAATGACCTAGATATAAGCCCTTCTGTTACAGAGACATTGCAGCCTCCCCATGTGACTTATTTTGGTTTTTAATTATTCCTTTCCATCAGAAAGGAATTTTTGTTTGTTTTTCCAATAGCCAAGCTAAGTCTCCCTAGTGACAGCTGAAGCCTATTTCTAGTCTTCCTTGCCCTTCAGATAGCTCCTTTTCTCAGTGGAACAGTTTTTGTCTGTTGGAAGATTTGTTAGAATATCCCAAGCTTCCTCTCCTTTAGGCTAAATGACCCTAATCTGTTTGCTCTTTCCTTTTTAAATTGGTCAGCCTTGTGTTGTATGTCATGTTTTCAGGATCTCTTGTCACTCACGTCCAGCTCCTCTGGATGCTGTCCAGTTGATTCACAGTGCTTGAATTGTGGCACCCACTCCACTTCCAGCTTTATTGGTACTGGAGGCCTTTTTCTCAATGATGTGACATTACTGACTCACATTCAACTTGTGGTCTGCTGTCGCCCTTTCATCCTTTTCAGCACAATTCTTACATGTGCCGTTTGTTGTAGTTTTGTAGATGCAGTTAAACCTGTCTAACCATAATGTCTTGCAGTCCTCCATGTGTCTGGTTGGTCAAGATCATTTTGAATTCCGTTTTTGTCATTTGATGTTCTTGCAGTCCCAGTGTGGTGTCATCTGCAAGTTTAGTTAGTGTATTCCCCTTTCCCTCACTGTGGTAGTTGATGAAAATACTGAACGTTAGACCTGGAACAGGACTTGCTTCTGTAAGACCCCCTTCAGATCTTCTGTTTTCACCAAGAAACTATTGATAAGTATTCCTGAGCATACTTTATTAACTAATCTTGTAGGAATTTATGTAATCATATGTCCCTAGCTGTTTTATCAGACAATTGTGAGACAGCATCAAAAGTCTTATAAAAATCAAGCTATGACATTTACTGCTTCTCCCCTGTCCGCAAGACCTGTTGTCTGTCACAGGGGAAAATGGATTATTTGCCATGATTTCAGGCCACTTAAAAGAACCTTCTAAGCAAGCACACCTTCCCATGTGGAAGCTTAGTGAAACGTCATCTTCTGCCACTTGCAAATAGCTTTTACTTATGCTGAGTTTTCAACTTGTAGTGTGAATTCCGTGTTGTGTAGGGCACACTCTGCAGCTTTCAGCTTAAATTCATCTGGCAAACTTTGGGTTCATTATACGCTGCTCATAGAGACATGTCTTCCATTCTGGTTCCCCAGACACCATCTTTCCAGTGACTCCCTAAACCGCTTGCTCCGCAGTTGAGGCAAAAAAAAAATCCACTTTAACTAAGTGGAATCATACACTTTTCCCCTTTCTTAACTTTCATAAGGCCTTAAGTTTGCATGACGTTCTCTATCCTTTTTAAGACTTAAGAATATTCTTATTTTATTTTATTTTCCAGAATGAAGACACAAACCCGAATCAATTTTATTTTTTAATTCAATTTTTGAAAATTCTCTGGACACAGCAGAGTTTAATTTACAGGTTAATTTTGTTTCATGCTCAAAAGCCACTAGTCCAAAGCTTCTGCTTCATACCTGGATATCTTCAGCACAAAGATAGCAGAATTTTACAAAACTGGCATTAATAAAGTACTCTTTCTTGATCGTCTGTTTGTTATTTTGTGTTTCAGGGTTTTGACCCACCACATCAAAGTGATACACGAACTATTTATATAGCAAATCGTTTTCCCCAGCATGGCCATTATGTTCCTCAGAAATTTGCAGACAACAGAATCATATCATCCAAGGTGAGAAATCAATTTACCATGTGAGAAGTAGTCGATATGTTACTAAAGAAGTTGTATAGTGAAAATGTGTATATAATGTCTAATGGTACAAGTACAATATTCAGTGTCAGATAGCTTTTTCTGAAAAAATATCACAAGTTAGGGTATCTCCTTCTTTCTGTGTTGTTTCTCTCTTACTCTCTTCCCATCACTCACTCCTTCCTCAGAAGCTGACTAATTACAGAGTGATTGAGCATGTTGGTCAGAATTTCTGAAGAAAAACACATTTTAAACCAACATATTCATCCATTACTGGATATAATGCACAACACCATTTAAAAGGAGGACGGAAGGTTGTGAGGATTTATAAAATAGCCATTTCTAAGTCAATGTTCTGCATAAAATAAATCATAGCAGTGAACTGCGATTGCAGATTCCTTCCTAGTGTGGCCTTGGACTAGAATCAGTAGAAATGATGGTGGGGATGTTTCTTGCCTCTGGAGTGTAGGAGAGAAAGTTGCAGCTGCAGGAATTAATTTCTCCTGTATTTCCCTGGCTGCGAGCAGCCAAATGACTCCAGGTGCTCCTGTCTCAGTTGGTAGGAGAACATTCAAAACTTTGACCGTGAAGTCAACGCAGTTGCTACTTCTACTTCCCTTCTAGGTGCACTTCACAAAAGAGAGGGAAAGATTGGATGCAGCAGTTTGTGTGGCAGTGGGACAAAACAAAAAGGAGTTTTGGGGGGAGGGGAGAAGAGATTAAGAGTGAAAAGATTTGTGTTAAGAGAGTTTGGAAGAAAACTGAATTTCACTGAAAAGTTATTCCATATGTAATAACTGCTCTTTTTTTTTTCTTTTTTTTCTTCAGTATACAGTGTGGAATTTTGTTCCAAAAAACTTATTTGAACAATTCAGAAGAGTAGCCAACTTTTATTTTTTGATTATATTTTTGGTTCAGGTAAGTTGGGTAATACTCATACTTAGCATAGTGTTAGAAGTTAAGCTGGAAATGGGGATTTATATTGTAAATTTTGGCAAGGATTTTCTGTTTTAGGAATTTCTTGACTTCTGTTAATATTTTCTGCCTATAAAAATACTATATTTCCAGCTTCTCTATGAAAGTAAAATAATTTTAGAGAGAATACATCCAAATTTGAAGTATACTGTCCTTAGGTTTTATCTTTATGAATGTTAAAATCCTTAAGTGTGCTTCTTGGCATTACTCTGTAGAAGTGCAGATATTCAAGTTCACTTGCATTAAGTTGGGCAGTGCACTTACTGTTGAGCTGAGAATGGATTATCATAAGTTCTTGGTATGTCATATTCTTATTGTTTGTAGAATCTTGCTTTTGTAAATCAACAGTTGTCACACAGTTCTAAAACCCTAAAATTGAATTTGTTCACCTAAAATGAACACTTAAAAACTTAAAATTAGTATTGACAGTTTGTCAGGTTTGAAGGCATCAGTTAGTGTTACTGTCAGTGCAATATAGGTCAGAAATATCACTGTGGCTTTTGTAACCAAGTATGCGTTTCTTCTAATAATGAACATCTACAGATATGCTCAAAGTATGAGAGCCTGTAAATTTACTGTGATCTTTGCACCCTTAACTCTGTAATTGTACTTAAATTCTGATGAGCTATTGCAGACTTAGTAGATGAAAGGATAAGTAGGAAAGGTTGCAGGGGGAGGTAATACCTTTCAAAAGACCAACTCTTATCTGAGACAAGACAAGATTTTGGGGTACACATTAGTTATGAAATAAAGTGCTTTGAACATGTACAGCTCTCCACAGTGATTAACTAGTATTTTCAATATGCCTCTGAAATAGGTGATACTTCATTTGACAGAGGCAGGAATATTGAAGAGTTTATAAGATTTGGCCATGTGCAAGATGTTGGTGGCAGTGCTAATTCTGCGTTTGTTCATTAATTGCCTCCTGCGTCCCTTGCTCTTGTTCTTTCACGTTTAGAAAGACTGAACTTTCTAATAGGCTGAAAATTCCTGTGTTGGAAGCTACTAAAGTCATCTAACCTAGTTCAACAGAATGCATTGCCCACCCTGTCTTTCTAATTAGGAAGACTGCTGTTGTGATGTCTCACATTGTTTAACACATCATAACATGAGGAAGATGGGAAGATGCTGGAGATGGAACATAGGCCTTACTTACTGTTACCATAGACAACATTACATTTTTTTTAAAGCTTTTATTTGTTCCTAACAAAAATTTACCAACATAGTTCAGTTTTGAGTCACTTTCTTTTCAGTTAATTTTGACTATAGTAATATCTAAGTATGATGTCAATGAACAAATATGTATCTGAAGTAAGGGCAGAACTTTTATTCAGCATGTAATCTTGTTCTTCTCTCAGTTCATGACTCAAGTGGATACCCTCATTTCTTTTATAAAAGTGAAAACAAGAACAAAAAAATACCCACGACAAAACCCCTTTGGTATCAGTTGTATGGGATGTCTTGAATAAAGTTCTTCTCAGAAACCTAACAGGAAAAAAGTTGCAGTCGGTTTTCGTCTTCATCATCAGAACAGAGTTTTATTCACATACCATATGAAATTCCATTAATATCTAATATTTTTATTTTTATAAGGCAAAGTTGCCTTTAAAAGCTTATCACCATGATATCTTCTGTGATATGAATCCCATGTGACCAAGATGCAGTGTCTGTCACAACCACCTTATCCCACTGGTGATGACAGGGCTGGGGCAAGTTCTCATCGTGTGATTAAATGTGCAGCACAATCCGATCACATTGTCCACTTCACATATGCATGCCAGAAACATGGTGGCTGACTGCATTTTGGTCACCTGATGCTCTGCACCAGTTGTGTGATGGATGCGTGTCCAGCTGTGTGGTGGGCAAAGGGCCATGGTGTTCTGGTGAAAGAGACAAAAGGGAGCAGGCTGCCATGACAATTCTGCCAGCATGAAACTCATTTTTTTAACAGATGAGCCTCCCTTGAGAAGGAAGGAAAGAATGCAGGTGGCAGAAATGTCATGGTTAAGCCTGTCCAACCAAAGTTGGGCGCTTCTTTCAGAGGCTGTTTCGGACAATGTGATTCCAAGCTGAAATCACAACGGTACAGTTAAAGAGCAGACAGTATTGTAGGCCAGATCTAATTTTGTCATGTTTTCTGAAGTGTTTGCATTTCAGTGAAGAGAACAGATTGTGCACATGTTGTAATGTGGCATAATCTATTTTCTCTATGAGATTACTGGCTTTTAACAGCATAAACTTCATGTATGTTCTTTTTTTTCTTTAATGGTTCCCAAAGCAATGCCATAAGTCTCAGGTAAAGTGGATCAAACCAGTGTCTGTGGTTTTGAACAGCCCTTGTGTATATTTTCTTTGAGCACTTGACTGTATTTTTTTTTTTTACCTGCAGCAGAGGAGAGCCACCACCATCTCCCCACATACAGTGTTTTGGTGTATACACTGCACTTTTGGCATGACAGCAATGATAGCACAGATTGTAAAATCTGCATGTTAACTTCAGGGAACCAGAAAGGAGCAGTCTTAGCAATGAGATTCTTTAATATCTGAACTGTAGGAAATTATTGCTTTTAACTTCATTTTCACTTCTAGAGTGGTTGTTACTATACTCTGTATTGTTGTTAAGCAGTACATTGTATAGAATATTGAAATAAGCTTCACGAAATGTAGATTTCCTTCCTTTGCAGTGCACTTTTGAATTCATCTTTGTGGGATGAAAACAAATCTAACTTTTAGTGAGGAGTCTTAAAATTGGCATATGCATTACAAACATGCAGTTGAGTCTTTTCCACATTATAGAGCCTTTGTTTACATCGTTATTGACATCTGTTGTGTAGGTGTCAATAACTGAGCATTGCCCCAGAAATACTGGAGAATGTGCAGTAAAAATCCCCACTGTTTATAATGATGAGTTTGGAATAATATTTGTCTGTCTTCATTGGGTTTTTTTGGAAAGTACAATCATAAAATCAAATTAGGAACTAATTTTCACATTTTCTCTTCTTCTAGCTCATGATCGATACCCCTACCAGTCCTATTACCAGTGGATTGCCGTTATTCTTTGTCATAACTGTGACAGCCATAAAACAGGTAAAGGGGAAAAATTGTGTTGCCTGAAGTCTTTCTGAGGTTAAGGTACTTTAAAAATTCTGACCAAGGTAATGTTTAGACACTAAAAATAAAAAAAAGAAAAAAAGAACCAGTGTCATTTTTGGAAAGAATTTGTGTATTTAATGTTCTTTCTTAGACACTTGAACTTGGATGTTTTTCTTAGGTGTCAAGTGCCCGGTGACTCACTGCAGCATCCTTAAATGGACAGTGAATGACTGTCACACAGCATTTTTGTCTAAACTTCGCATGTCACTTTTTATAAGACCTGTTCTGAAAGTGCCTTGCTTATTGCTTTGGCACACCTCACTGCATATTAAAAGCAATCTTCCTACATAACACACTGGGAAAGGAGCTTGGAGTAGATGATGCAATGGTGCCATGCTTGTCAGTAGTTAAAAGGCAAATTTTGCCTTGAGTGTGTTTCATGGTGTAAAATATACATCAACTGTAACGCTATGCCAGGTAAAAGACCCAATTCAGAAAGCTTTGGGGGGTCAGGCGGGGTCATATAAAAGATTTTTGAGTGTGTGGGTTTTGTTTTTTTTTTTTTTTAATTTGTAATGAGAGAAAAAAAA
This sequence comes from Dromaius novaehollandiae, assembly GCF_036370855.1. NCBI lineage: Eukaryota > Metazoa > Chordata > Aves > Casuariiformes > Dromaiidae > Dromaius > Dromaius novaehollandiae. The sequence goes on from NC_088106.1 coordinate 11,132,378, forward strand.
TCTTTTGAGTATTAGTACGAATTTTGTTCAAGGACTGTCCCAGACCCTGCTGAGACTTAGAGGCAGTGGGAGGCTGGTGTGAAAAGCATCTCCTCCTGTTTTCCTTAAACCCTTAGAGTGATAGGGGAAAGAAACAACCAGGTAAATAAAGTGGTGGTATGAACGGAAACAATAATTTCTGCAGTGAGGTGATGTTCATGAACTAGCTCCTTGAAAGTGTTTGAGAGTCCTGGCTGAGGAGAAGATGCATTCATAGCAACTGAAAAGTGAGCAGGAGACATTTATGATGCTACAACTGGATTTCAAGTTGTGTCCTGTGCCAGTAGGACCAAAGCCCACCCTGAATTAGGCCAAAAGTAAAAATAGCTTTAGATTTCAATCAGATAGTATGTGGGGCAAGGGGGATCTTAATGCTGCAGGAGTCTTGGAATTAGTTTCATCTTCTCACTGTGCCATTTGTATATGCAGAGTGCTCTGTGGTTATCATCACCCCAAAAAAGCATGTTTAAGAGCTATAGTCATATGTTGGCAATGGAAATCATCCCCTAAAGCTCTGTGAACTGAAAGAGATCATGCAAGTTATTACAAACATTAGATTTTTTTTCAGAAAGAAGTTGGACTTGTGTATAACTAAAAATAGTCCAAAGCCATCTGTCACATTGTTTCCTGATGTCCAGTCTTATATTGGCAAATTTAAATATTTCACAATCGGCTACAAAGAATAGAGATTCTGGCTGTCCTTCTAGAAGATTCAAGTCATACTTGACTTGTAGAGCATTAAGAATTTTTCTGACTGTCTGTCTCTGTCTTCAAGGGCCTATTGGAAACCATCTAAGCTGATATAATGGATTCTTGTTTTTATCCTGACCCACTGCAACAGTAGTTACAAGCTTCTATCTTGGAAAGATAATTCAGCATGCTATTTCCAACAGGCTGCAGTTGGACAGACCTTTAAACGACAGGGAAGAAAGATAAATCTTCTGTTAGAGCACAGAAGGAAAATACCAAGTGTGATCTGAAAACATTTCCCATATTCTCTCAAACCAGAAGTGGAATAGGAAGAAGCCTTCAGGTGGAGAAGAAACCCTGTCTGAAAGCATCAAGGCACTAGTTCTGTACAAAGTTGCAGCAGGGTAAACATTGAACTGTAGCTTAGTAGACCATTGAAAGTTTAGAAGAGGAAAATAAAAGCATTAACCCTATCCAAGTTTGAGAAGCTTAGCAGGGGGCAAAAAAACTTTTCCCTGTTTCCAGAAGGCTAGTTAGCATGATGCACCTAGAAAACCTCAAAACTCAGCCTTACTTTAATCTCAGGCAAGGAGTGGGACTTTTTCTTATCAGAAGCATGATGGTGCCTAGGTCAGAAGAAGGACACATGGAACTGCAAAATGATGCAACTTTTGCTATGTCATTTTGTCAAACCTGTTAGCCACAGATCTTACCATCTCATACCTCTGAGGATGGGTATGCGGTCCTTAGAGGAGTCCAAAATTTTCTTGTTGCCTTAAATAAAAAAAGATTTTTTTCTTTTTTATTTCCCAGGGAAACTTAGGGAATTTAGTCCTTTATGACTAGGTTCATAGGTATTTGGCAAGCAGGTTGATTGGACACATGAATGTTTACCTCGTGGTTGAGTGAATTAGAAGTAACTACTTCGTAGGTTTTTATTAAATATAGAAATAAACGGGGTATGCAAACCCTGCTAGTATAGCATGCAGGCCTGTTTTAATTTTGTCCTTATCTCATGTATATTGATGCTGTTATTTTAGCAGGAATTGAGAATATAATTAGGGAATTTTTATCTGTATTTTCTGTTCATGAGATTAAGCAACACGGTGTTCCTATCACATCTTTTTTTGTAACAGTATTCTTGCAATATTTGCAAGTGAGGATAAAGAACTCTCTCTCAAAAATGCCGCAGTGGGTAAATTTTTTTGTTTTAAACAGACCAGAGTAACTTGGCTCTAAGAATTCCCTGTTGTGAAGTGTCACCCTTATGTTGTAGGGAATAGGCATCAGATGGAGAAAGCGCTGAAATCTGTACTTTCTGAAGAAGGTAAACTTCAGTTCTTTGCCAAGTGCCCATATTGCTCAGCTGTTCAGATTTATGAGACAAATACCCCAAGGTTACTGGATTTTAGCTAAATCCTTTTTTTCTTCTGTCAGTCACCTTTAACAAGGAGCTGTAGGTACAGATTCTTGATGCTTTCTCATACTGATCAGAAGATGCCCTTATAGGCTGTTATGTAGGGGTTTTAGTGATTTTTTTTTTTTAACTGATTTTCCAGTATCTTTCTATGTGGCTGCTATTACTACACATCTTTTAAGTATTTATTTTTAAGCATTTGCCCCCCCCAGTGGTAATGCTACTTGTGCTAGTAACAGTGTTGGTACATGGAGGTAGTATTCAAGTGAAGAACTGCAAAAGGATGCTTTAGGGTAAAATTCATCACATCTTTGTGGTTCTTTAGGTTGCCATGTAACTTTCTTCCAAACCCTGGTCAAGACTCAGAATGCATCCGGTACCGTTTGTATTATGACATTCACATCCAATGTCTGTAGTATTCTAGGATGAGTTGGGATTATGCCTACTGTTTAAAAGGTCCCCTTCTTCCGTCTGCAAACTTGCAAGAAAGTGATCTTCATTCTCTTTCACACTTTTGTGCATACAGAAAGCATTTTAGAAAATGTGTCTGTTACTGCAAATCAGAAGTAGAAGTCTTGCCAGGGTATAAGAGATGGCACAAGAATTTTGATCCGTTGAATGATCAGTGTAACATGCATTGTTTTGCCACAAACTTGGGAGTGCTAAGAAATCGTAAAGGTAGTCATGTAGTCCTTAGTGTATGACTGTTTATGGTAGCACTGAAGAATCATTTGGTTCTGTGTGGTAAAGTAAGTTTATGGATCAGCTGATAGAAAATGTCTTTTCTCTGCTAAATAAATTTTTTTCAATATTTGTCAGTTGCTTAATGTAGTGTATTACAGCAAGAGACTGTAGATCTTCAAAGAGACTTTTTTCTTTTTAACTGCTAATAGGTATTAGAGGAAATCACATTTTTGGTAACTTAGTGATCAAATTTGTATGATGAAAAAGAATTTGTGGCAACCTTTCTCTTGTGTTCACATTCTGAATTTTTGCCTAGCTGAGAGCTTGCATGCTCTCCCTATAAGCCTGCTTTCATCATTTTGAGTTGAATGTATAATGCACATGCATTACACTCTTGCTCATTTATCTTGACTAGATTAATGAGCAAGTGGCAAAATATGCAGACACTTAGAAATACTTGCTTAACTTCTTATATGTAAGCACTGTTCTAATTTTCAGAAAGATACATAACAGCTGAAGTGCCTGTATAGACTGATTAATTTCTTCTGCTCAGTGAAGGGATTTTCTAAGCAACAGCTAGGCTTGGAGATAATAGATCATGATATTGGTGATCGTGCTATGAGATTAAATAAGCAATGTATTAATAGTATGTGCAAAGGAAAAATACAACTGGATTCACACTTAGGAATGTTTGCACATGAGTGTGGTTGGGATAAAGGGTGCTCAAAGAGGTGTTAAATAGCTGATAAAGAAAAACTGCTTAATTTAACTATTAAAAGTTCACTTACTCTGAAATGTTGTATTAGGACTCTGGAAGAACTAAAACTTTCTCTGTCATCTTCACTTGCTATACAGAGCCGATGTACGAACATATAATACAAAATTAAGAAAGCTGAAGAGTTCATATATAGGCAATGGCAGTAACTATAATAAGCTCTCTGAAAACAGTGTGACACTGTGTGTGACATGAGAGAGTAATTTAAGTCTGTTACTTCTCAAAAAAGAAAAAAAAATCTATACGAGAGACTGGGAATAGCTTTTCCCTGTTTTGGGGTATATTAATCTGTATAGATCTCAGATTGCATGAGTGCTTGTTCATCTTGTCCCCAGAAAATTTCAGCTTGTTTGTTTTAACAGAATGTGGGATTGTAAATTCCTTCACTGCTTTTGCTACTTTATTTGCCCTTGCTTGTTTATATAAAATGAGTAGAAACTAAGAGGTTTCCCAGATTCATGAGTAATAGCTGTAGTTGCTTGAAACATAAATTTTTGTGTTTTCTACAGGGTTATGAAGACTGGCTACGACATAAAGCAGACAATGAAGTAAACGGTGCTCCAGTTTATGTTGTTAGAAGCGGTGGTCTTGTAAAAACTAGATCTAAAAATATTCGGGTATGTGCCTAAAGACAAATTGAAAACTGTTTCTATTGCATAGCTAAAGGGGGGGGGGAGCTAAAGCTCTTAATTATTTAATCACTGAGCATTGTGGCCTGGTTCATAATGATTCAGTAACAATGCTGAAAGGAATTTTTCACTTGTAAAGCTCTATCTATACCTTCTTATTTGTGTTTGCTTCTTTAGGTGGGTGACATTGTCAGAGTAGCCAAAGATGAGACATTCCCTGTTGATCTGGTGCTTCTGTCATCTGATCGAGTGGACGGTTCGTGTCATGTTACTACTGCAAGTTTGGATGGAGAGACCAATCTTAAGGTCTGGGTTACTGCTATGAAATATAACTTAGTTGATTTGTGATCTAATTTTTATTTCAGCCTGTTGGATCCCCCCTCCGCTGTCCCATTCCCCCCCCACCCCCCAATATTTCTAAATCATGAAGTTAATGGACACTGTTTTACAGACACATGTTGCGGTCCCAGAAACAGCAGTGTTACAGTCAGTTGCCAACCTGGACAAACTTGTCGCTGTTATAGAATGTCAGCAGCCAGAAGCAGACCTATACAGGTATCACTTTATTAGTAAACATTTAAAAATAAAATCAGAATTAAGTGTTTAATGCTAGGAATGATATGGATCTTGCTGGGGTTAAAGCTACTTCAGAGATTTGCTTTAATTTCCAGTTTTAATAATGAGCATAAGTATTTATACATATGTATATACTCAACGTTGCAAAGAAGTTAAATTTGAGTATTTCGGTAGTAATTCAGAAATTGTAGCATATGTACATTTCATATTTTAATGTTGGCACAAATGTACATTCCTTTTCTCACCGTAATTAAAAAAAAAAAATGACCAGCAAGTTTGAGCAGGGTGGAAAAAAAGACATGTATATGGTTCTCCAGGAGATTTCAGTCTTGTGTAGTATTCTCACTTTTTTGGAATTAAGTATAAGAAATTGTTGTAGGCTTGCATTAATTTCATGGATATGTGTTAGTCAGGTTTACTTCTTTGGCCTATCGTCTAGAAAAGGTTTGAACGCTGTTCGCCGGAACAAAAACTTCGATAATTAACAGTAGCACCTCAGTATGCTCAACTTCAGCTTTTAACATCAGCAAGCAATCCAGCAGACCCTGTAAAATGAAATTATGTGGAATAAAAGTTATATTCGTATCCAGGTGGCTGTATCATGATTAATAACATTTTAATATTATGCTACTTCTGAATTGTATAATGGAAAATAGTAGCTATGGAGTAAGTTTTTAAAATCCAGCCTGTATCACAGCAGTTCTTTCTAAGTAAGCTTTGGGAATCTTCGAGGAATATTAGATTCTTAAAAAATAAAGTATTTGCTGAAGCAGATGCTCAAATATTTGATCCTTAGCTCAATTTGTAGAGAACATCAAGTTAATAAGGTCTAACTGCTACAGAAGTTTACAGCTATGTGCTCATTCATAGTTGAGCTATAATTAATTATGCAAAATATGACAGTTACAGACTTCAAAAACAGAGTAAATTGGCTTTCTTAAATGTGAAATTACTATTTCTAGTGGATAGTATGGTAACTGATGTATATTTGAGGAATTACTTCTTACTGGCACATCAAGAAATTGCCTGATCTATTTTAACTAAATTAGAAATATACTTTTTGTGGTTTTATTAATGAAACCTAGGAGGCTTTTTCAAATAGCTGTTTTTTTAAAGGCTGAATGTTTCAGTTTTTAAATAACTCTTGTACAATTTGCCAGTGTTGTCATGTTGTTTTTATTAATATTGCAAACAATAAATTAAAATTGATTATTTTATATTCATGTACTGTTAATGGCGTTTTTGTAAATATAATGGGTTGGGGTTTTGTTTTTGTTTTGTTTTTTACACTTTGGAGTCTTTATGTAGATATTTCTGACACAACCCTCTTTCATAGATTTGTTGGAAGAATAACTATAAGTCAGCAAATTGAGGAAATTGTACGGTAAGTAAAATTGTACAGGCTAATGTAGTGTTTAGAGCTAATGGAAGTGGTTAAACCCTGACCATCACAGAAGAGAGTTACTGTTAAATAAAAAAAAAAAAAAAAAAAAAAAAAGCAGGGGGACGGATTTTTATTAGAATTATCATTTGCCACTGTCACTTCAGCTAGAACCAAGGAACAATTTGTGGAAGTTCATTTACTACCCAGTTTTTCAGATGTAATGAATAGTTCTGGAAAGTTTGACCGTTTCCAGATGGAACGATCATTTTAGGTACTGGTAAAGAGCTGGTAACTCTGTTGCTGTTTGTTAGTTAAACATTTATTGAACTTAAACATTTTCCAATAGCAGACTATGCAGACCCCTGTGATCTGCTTATCCAAGGCAGCGAGCAGGTGTTTTTGATGTCGAAGTTGGTAGAAGTTACTGGTTTGCTTTAACAACACCTCTGCTACAAATTTGTAATTTTAATATACATCTCAAACTACCATACTACCTGGACTGTAATGGTAAATGCTTACACCTGTGCTAGTCAGTTCATAATTTTGTGCACAGTTGTGTGCACACAATCATGTACTCACAAACTCTTCCCTGTGCAATTGTAGCAAGTAGAATAATCATTTAAAACACGGGAAATTACAAAAACAAGTTGAAGACGCGAAGGCATTTTCAGAGCTACACGTGGACTTCCTCCAGAGATTGCCAGTCAATTTAAATTAGCAAGAAGTGGACCGATTTTCAGGAATATTTAGCATGCAAACTATTGTTTTCTGCTGAAAATTACTGGTAATCACATTTTAAAGACAGGCAGCTAAGTTTTTTAAAAATTTCAAGTGCTGTGTTATGGTGGCTGAGTGTATCACAGAAAAAGATTAATCCATTAGGATTCTTTTGCTCTTTAGATGTCTAAAATGTTATCTTTTACACATTCTATCTTTTTCAGTAAAACTTCTACCTGAATCAATATTAAAGCAGTATTATTTTTTATGTGATATGTCTATAATATAAAGCCTTCAATCTGAAGAGCAAAAAAACTTCTGTAGGCTAATAAATTAAATCAATGAGCCCCTTAGGAGGCTGGTAAACATTCTGTCACTTTTAAGTGGGAATAAAATGAAGCTCGAGTGAATAAATGATTTGCCTGTGGTTTTGCATGAAATCTGGGAATGTGGAATCCAAACCACTTGGCCCCAAGTCCTGTGCCCTAACCACACACACACAAAAAGGAGGGGGGATCCCCCCCCCACCAAACACCCAGCTATTTTCTAAGGTCACTTTATTTGCTACTTAGCTTAGAGCTCTTCAGATGTCATTACTGCCGAGTTGACAGGTTCTGCTTTGAGATAATGTTTCAAATAATTTTGTTGACAACATATAATAGAGCCAGTTTAAAGTGAGTGTGAAAAAATAATCAGAAGTTCTGACTACTGGTGGAGCTTTATCTTCTGACTGCCAGAGATAAACTCATTTAATCTGTATTGCACTGACTGAAGTTTTGTATTTTGAGTTTCTCAAACTGGTTTTACGGACTGCAAAACCATTTGAATCCAGAAATATGCATAAGGTCTCTTTTTTATAAGGCATGTTTGTGTGGCTTCAAACCAACTATGCTGGCAGTTTCCAAAGATGATACAGCCACTGGAGTAGAGCATACGGCTCTAATGTTATATGAACCTTGCTTGTAACGGTAGCTTTGTTTTGACAGCACTGTTTGCAGTTAACTTAGCTGATGAAATTATTGTATTATTGTGGTGCGATAGGTGTGAGGAAAAATATCTTGCAAAATGTTAGTGTTTTTCATGAGAAAGCAGAACTTGTACTGTTGTATTGTCTGTCCATCTAGTTTTCTGTCTTTGTTCCTCAAGTATGAATAACTTTTGAACCTGCTAGATGGTTTCAGTTGGACAGAGGAGTGGAAATAAAATAGGCAGACCTAAAATAGTGCTCCTGTTGCAATGTGAGCTTGACAGTTATTTTCTGCTGGCTTTTCAAGTAACTCGTAGATCTTTTTGAACCAGCCATTTGGTACCTTTAGCTCAATTGCTAATTGAGGAGTATTGAGAGCAGTGGTAGAGTATTACAGTGACCAAAGGAAGCGTTAAAGGGAGCTGAGAGCTCTGTGGAGTTTGGGAGGGGGTGAGGTGGGGAGAAGGGGAGACAGGATTGAAGGAAATCAAAGTGGAGCTAAAGAGGGTGGGGGTGGAGTTGCTGCGGTGGGAATTCGTGGGGAACATAGGACCTCAGTGCATAGGAAACTAGACTTCATTAGTGCCACAAAATATGGAACAACTTGTTTTTAAATGCTCATATATCTATTTCTTTTTAGACCTCTTGGGCCTGAAAGTCTCTTACTTCGTGGAGCAAGATTAAAAAACACTAAAGAAATATTTGGTTTGTAGACATCTAAATACTTGGAGCATTCTCTTCTTAAAACATGTTAATGAACTGTGGTTTAATTCTACTTGCACTGAAGAAATCTTAATAATTCTGCTGATGGTTACCTGAGGGGTTATGACTATAGATGAAAGTATGATATTATGCCGAAGAATGTCTGTGGATAAAAAGTTTCAGCTCCACTATGTGAAAATATTTGAAGTGGTGCGATAAAGGAGTAACTTAACTTCAGTGGATAAATGACTGATGTTAGTTATCCGTTGTTTGAGACCTCCTGAGATTTACCATTCTGATTTCCATAAAAAGTACTTTTGGAGAGCAGTACAGTCATAATAATGAAGAGCATCTTAGTAGATGCTAAAATTACTTCTATAGTACTGTTTTGCTGTTGCAGAATATTACTAACACCTACAAAATACTGCCTCACCATTGTATTGAAGTAAACAATATCAGCTCTTGATTTTATCCTATGTCTTGTAAACAAAATTAAAAATTCTACAAGTTGTATATATGCAGAATATAAAGTATAATTCTTTCCCTCCTCCTCCCCTTCTTCCCAGGTGTTGCAGTGTATACAGGTATGGAGACAAAGATGGCATTAAATTACAAGAGTAAATCTCAGAAACGGTCAGCAGTGGAAAAGTATGTTTATTTTATAGTGTCCTTCTTATTTGTAGAATTGTAACTTGGTGTTTCCCCAGTAACTGTAGAGCATTTTTGATCTCATTGTTGAGTTATAGGCAGGGGAAGAGAGAGTGATTGCCTTGTCTTCAGTAGGAAGCCGTGATGGTAAATTTCTTAATTTCCTCTTTTTTTTCTTTTTTTCTTTTCTTTTTTTTCTTTTTTTAATATTCCAGCATTTCTGTGAGTAGTGTACAAAGATGAATACCCAAGCTGAAAAAGGACTAAAACAGGAGAAGTTTATTTGGTTTGGGGAGGCTTGGTTTGTTTTCTTCTGAGACACGAAGATCGTATAATGGAAGGTGGAATGCTGCCTTGAACCAGATGCTTGGTGATGCTTTTCACACCAGTCCCATCCTTTGCTGTTTTCTGCATCCTTTGCTATATCATGAGCACGAGACTGCATCCTGCCCTTAAAGAGGATGGACTCAACTGAAGTCTTACTCACTTAAAATTTCTTTGTTTTTAATCTTAGCATTTGCTATAATGAAACATAGTTTTGTTTCACAAATTCTAGAGGATATATAGTCTATGCAGATATGTTTTGTAATGCATCTTGCTGCTTACACAAGTCGCAGGTTCTGTTTTAAAAATCTTTCTTTGCTGTAGTTCCATCATATATTTGTTACTATAACACGGATTTGTATGTTGAACTCAATTATTTTGAATTGGAAAAACAGTTCTAATACATTGCCTTTATTCAAATTACAAGAAATCCGACTTTAGCCTCATGACACTTTTCTTTTGCAATCATGGAGTTGATTATTTTTCTATAACTAGATACAAACAAATCTGTAGGATGCACAGGAAAGTCAAAGCAAGGGGTGAAAAGATGATCTGGCTGGCATTACAGAATATCGAAAAGTTTGGAAGGTCATCCTGGTATAGGATGGCCTGGATTAAATAAGTGGATGGACAGAGAAGTGCTCTTATAACTGAGGAAAAGGTGCAGCCTTGGATTTCTAACTGGTCTTCTGTAATGCCCTTGCAACCTCACTTGATACTTGGAATGTCTGGAAGACGCGTAAGTCAGTCACCAAAATCTTGAACAAGATGTGGCACAAGTCAACTGTTGGGGTAGTCTTCCACCTTAATCTAGTCTTCATATTTCTACATGTAGAGTGTATTTTAGTCAGATGTAGGATTTCTTTTCACTCATGTTGTTTGTTTATCATATAAAACTTCAAATACACGTGAAATGCAGGTTGCATTTAAAAAAAGTTGTCTCATAAAGTTTTGATCAGTTTATATTTTAAGTGTCTCAACAGATTGATTAAAACAAACTGAAACAGCACTTTTTGCCGCTTCCTAGGTCTATGAATTCCTTCTTGATTATTTATCTAATAATCCTCCTCTTTGAAGCCATTCTGAGTACTATTTTAAAATATGCATGGCAAGCTGAAGAAAAATGGGATGAGCCTTGGTATAATGAAAAAACGGAGCATGAAAGAAACAGCAGTAAGGTAATGTAGTTCTACCCAGTTGCATATCTGAGGAATCTTCAACCACCAGATATTAAATGTGGTCTTTATAATGTCTCCATGCCTGGATATAGCTGAAACAACCGTGTGATCCACTTGCAAATCTGTTTGCCGTTAGCTCAGGGTTTTTTAAAGAGTTTTATTCATACATATCTTGAGCTGGTGTAGAAAAATATTAGCTCTGTTAATGCTTGGACTTTTTCTTCTTTTATGAAAAGCCCAGGATTTTGAAAATCTTGGGTGTGTTTTGTTTTTTGTTTTTTTTTTTTTGGTCAGGGCATATTTCTGAGGTTGTGTTCTGCTTATAGTTGTTGTTCATTTAGGTGTCTGTGTCATTGCTTAAATGAAGATGCTGAGATTGTTCAGACAATTTTTTTGAGGCTGTAATTTTACTCAGGCTCCTCCTTGCCACCTCACTTTTCTGTAGAGATTGGAAGGATTCTTTGAAATGTTCTTAGGAGTCTGCAGTTCTCAGAAGTATATCTTATTTTTGTTAAATGTATTCATTCTGTATTTTTCTGTATTCTTTTAATTTTAAACTTCTGATTTCTGTATGAGTGTACCTTCTTCCAAAGCAGTTCAGTAGCTGAATGAAGCTAATGCTAAGAGGTAGAGGGGGATTTCTCAAAGCACAAGAGTTAGACATCCAATGTCCACATGTCAGACTTCGCACACCTCTGTACCTCCCACGAGTTGAGGGTTGAATGTGCTTGCTGGCTGCCATGGATGCTAAAAGTTCAAATTCCAAGTTAGGAGAGCTCTTTCTTTCTTCATGAGCAGAGTGAAACTTGCTGTTGGTACATAGTGATTCAGAAAGGAGAACACAGAAGTGATTGGAGAATTTCTTTGATTCAAGGACAGTTGAGTTTTTTTAATAACATAAAACTTTCACTTTTTATTTTTTATTTTAAATTATTATTAATTCAGATTATCAATACAGTTATCAAAAACTCTTCAGTGTACTTAAAGATAATCTATCTAAAAGTGTCACTGTTGAATAGTACCAAACGAACTGCATAGTTTTCAAATTGTTTAGTGACTCTCTCCTTTAGTACCTGCACATATTTAAAACATTTTCAACTGCTTGAAGTGGTCAGTCAAGTAAATGCTTGCTTTCTTTTAATTTAAAGTAGTTGTTATCAAAGTTAGAATAACATGTTGAGCCTTTTCAGTTCAGAAAACAAACAGCATAAGCATTTACTCAGTCATTCCATCCTCTTGTTTTTCAAGAGCATATAGAACCTTTTAAGTTTCTGCAATATCACTTCTATTTTGTCCCCTCTGGTCTTTGTTTTTCTCTCTGCCTTGTTTATTATATTCTTCCTTCCACAATCTGCTTTGCATTTCTCAATATGCTGCCTGCACTTGATATGCTTTCTCTGTTCATCCTTCCTGTATCTTCCAGATTACTGCTTAATATACAGTTCTTGAAAAAGCTAGCTAACTTTAGTCATTGTCACTTCTCAGTATATCTTCTCTTTCTTGAATTACTGCCATCAGTCTTCATCTGTCTTGTCTGTTTCAATTTTGAAGATCTCTTAAGGCACAGAACTTTGAGTTTTTTGTAAGACACCTTAATGGTACTGATTTTTATTAAGTAATTATAACAACACTCCCTAATCAGGAGGAACGGATGTTATTTAGCTTAGCAATCCATTGACTACTTTATATTCCACTTCCTCGAAATGTTTTCCTACACCAGTATCTGGTGGAGTTGAAAGGTATGTCCCAGTTTTTCTTGTCTCGGATCTCCTTTGTTCAGTGTTAACGTGTTGGTAGTTTTCCCAAAGTGCAACTTAAATACTGAGTTTGTTGGGCAAATTAAAAAGAGGGCCTTTCAAAGAGCCTTTAAGATTTCATTTCAGAGTTTAAAATTTTCATACCTAATAAAGAGAAATTTCTATCATTGTGTTACATAGCTATTTACCTAAATGTTTATGTAAACATCCGGGGCAGTGGTTTGAAGAGGCGTAAAGGAAGTCTGTGCCATTGAAATCTACACAGTCGCTTTCCGTCCGTTAGCGTGGGTCACTCGCTTCACTGGGCAGTGTCAATAGACAGGAACCCTCTTGTCCGTGTGCTGTCCTAAACTATTTTTAATACCAGCAGAGAATACTGCAGATTCATCTGTGTATGGAACATCAGTTGTTTGGTATTGCCTTCACGATTTATGTTTCCTTAGAAAAGCCTACGAATGACACTGTTTGATGGAACATGCAACGTGTTTGTTCAGTCCCAGATCCTTCAAGAGAGTTTCTGGGTTACAGAATCACCAGTACAGTTGATACTAATTGGCAGCCTTCCTGACAGACTCGGTAGAGAAGGCAAAAATTAATGAACTTGAGAACTGAAACATCCAGTCGTAGTTTAAGGCAGTCTTTTTGCATCAGTCTGAAGACACATTACTGAGGCAGCCTGGAAATGCCTGCGTTATCACTGTGTGCATTGTCTCCCTTATGTATGCAGGGGACTTCAGTCTCCTCCAGGTCTGTTAATTTGTCATTTTTCATACATACTAAAATATACTTAAGTAACCATGTTTCACCTGATCACTGCAGTAATCTTTACTTTTTTTTTTTTTTCCTCTCATAGATTCTGAGATTTATTTCAGATTTTCTTGCTTTTCTGGTACTTTACAATTTTATCATACCTATTTCACTTTATGTGACTGTTGAGATGCAGAAATTTCTTGGATCTTTTTTTATTGGCTGGGATCTTGACCTCTATCACGAAGAAACAAACCAGAGAGCACAAGTAAATACTTCAGACCTCAATGAGGAGTTGGGACAGGTAGAAAAAAATATATTATCTCTCTCTCCCTCTCTCTCTCTCTTTTTTTTAAACTCCTATTTTACTTTTTTAATCATTATTACAGACTTCTTATTGATTGTGCTTTGATAATTTGATTAATTTGAAAGTAAGGTATAAACATTTTATTTCATAGCAAAAATTAAAATTTTAGGTTCTCTCTCCATTGCACACATTTTTTTGGTCATGTAAGAGTGAGTTGAGATTTCTTTTCTTGTGGAAAGTATGTATAATTCCAAACCTGTTGTTTTTGTTTTATTTTGCAATAGATAGAATACGTGTTTACAGACAAAACCGGTACATTAACTGAAAATGAGATGCAGTTTCGTGAGTGCTCCATTAATGGCATAAAGTACCAAGAGATCAATGGGAAACTAACTCCAGAGGGACTGTCTGAAGATTGTCCAGATGGAAATAGGCATAGTTTGGTAAGTTTTTTTTTTTTTCCCCCCCCTTAGACATCCTAGACAGCAAATACTTTATTTCAAAGAAATAGTCTTTAGGTATTTGCGTTAAAGAATGAGATTTTCTGAGTAGATTGAACCTATTAACTGTTACTGAACAAATGATTTGTATTACATAGGTTGGGAGATGTGATTTTTTTTTTTTTTTTTTAACATGGAGTACTTAGATTTTTAAGTAAAAACAACTTGTTTTATAAAGTATATTCAAAACTGGATTGATATCTAAATGTTACAAATAACGTTTTTGTTTCTTGTAGGTGAAAGAGGAAGAGCTCTTCTTGAAAGCAGTTTGTCTTTGTCATACAGTGCAGATCAATGCAGATCAAACAGATGGTGCTGATGGTCCCTGGCATGCCAGTGGAATAGCATCCCCATTGGAATATTATGCTTCTTCACCCGATGAGAAAGCTTTAGTTGAAGCTGCAAGCCGGTGAGTTATAATGCCAAAATTGTGGAATGTAGAAATTCCTGCTAGGGCAGACAATTTGTTCTAAAAGCAATCTGAAAAACCTCATCAAAAGTTTGTAAAGCCCAGGGCCTGGCAATGACAGCTTACGATGAAAAGATACAAAGAATTAAAAAATACAAAAACCTAGGCGTATTATCAAGTTTTTAAAAATATTTATGGAAATCCTTGTTGAGTTAAACTGGGCAAAACATGTTGCTATTTAAAATACTGTAGAAAGTGGACATTTTTCATTGTTTTCTAGAAATATAGAGCAGTGATGGGGTATCAGGGTCCTATTTGCTTTAGCATTCAATAACATTCAGATGAATAGATGCTATGTCTAAAGTGCCAATCAAATGTCTGTTTTGCTTTTTCTTTTAGTGTTGGAGTAGTCTTCACTGGAACTAGTGGGGACACTATGGAAGTAAAAAGTCTTGGAAAACCAGAAAGGTATTCAATTTTATTCCTTCCTTCTTTTGAAGGACAAAAAACAATAATGGAGATTATAATAACATTCTCTATTTAATCCTCTCTGTTCAAAAAACAGAACAAAACAAAACCAAAAATAACACTTGCCTTTTCCAGAAGTCCCCTGTTTTTCATGATTTTCCTTTGATGTCTTCAAGACAGCTTACATCTTACTCCTTACCAAATGGAATTGAAATGCAAGAATTTTATGTGTGAGTTACTTTGTATAGGTGTGTATTATAACAGTTTACATCTCTGTCCATTCTTCAGAGGTTGACAGTCTGCTGGAGTTGGAAAATTGCATTGTCTATTCAAGCTTTAGTTTGTGCTTTCAGCTCTAGAAGTTCCCAGAATCAGCTGTGCTGGCAACTATCACTCATGAATAATCTAATCATTTATACTTGCCCCAAATGAGTAGAAACATTATCTATGTTAGAGATATTTATAAAATAAGTAGAAGCATTATCTCTGCAGTATGTCATAGCATCTTTTCTCCATTTGATCTATGTCGGTTAATTGTCATTTCTTCAAACTTAACTTTCTAAAATTAGTTTTCCAAATTAGTGTTTGGTAACTGCAAAAAAACAGTCCAGTTATCAGAGATCGTACAATCTTTTCTGACTGTGTAGATTGTTTAAGCATTGGAAAATAAAGTATGGTTTCCAAGTTATACTTGAAATAATGATAAAAGGATAAAAGACCAGTTAGGAGCTGATAGTAATATCCAGATGTAAAGCTAGTGTTCAGGAATCAAAGTTCCTATTGGTAGAAGAACCTTTATGGGACAGAACTACATGTATATGAAGTGTATATGAAGTGTTGAAAAGCAATTAATTGCAGAATCATAGATAACAGTGACTATTTCTCAACTGATGGCATTACTTTTAGAGTTTCTATACAAAAATGACACTTCAGGAAAAGTCTGTGGGGTCAATGTATATTTATAAGTAATTGTCTTTGGAAATCCATTTCTAAAAATGTTTTTCCCCCTCTTCCCTTTTTTATTAAAACAAAAAATAAAGGTATAAATTGCTTCATGTTTTGGAGTTTGATCCGAATCGCAGACGAATGAGTGTCATTGTAGAGAGTCCTTCAGGTAAGAGATCAGAAGTTGCCCAAGCTGCAGTTGATAAATTCTTAAATAGTATGTATTCTTAATTTTCATTCTATTTTGCTTGATAGGGGAAAAGCTTTTATTCACAAAGGGAGCAGAATCTTCTATTCTTCCTCGTAGTAAGAGTGGAGAAATAGATAAAACAAGGATACATGTGGATGAATTTGCCTTGGTAAGTGTAGATATCTGTCCAGCTGATTGCAAAAAGGTTCTTCTGGTGCAAATTCTGAGACTTAAAGTGAACAAACAGCAGGTGACGCCTTCTTGTTAGATCAGAATCTAGTCTACTCTGAATGTAGTCTTTTATTTCCTCACAGAAAGGACTAAGAACTTTGTGCGTAGCCTACAGAAGATTCACACCTGAGGAGTATCAAGAAATTGGCAAACGCCTTCATGAGGCCAGGACTGCCTTACAGCAACGGGAAGAAAAATTAGCAGATGTATTCAACTTCATAGAGAGGGATCTGGAATTGCTTGGGGCTACAGGAGTAGAAGACAAGTATGCAATGGAATTTCTGCCAACTACACCCAAAAACATAGCAAGTTTAGGATTTATTACTGCCTTATGATATGTGCCATGAAAAACTGTCCAGCCATCCCCAAAAGTTCTATGCTATTTGTTTAGTATGTTTGCCACTAGTTTCGGATCAAGGAGCCTTCAAAACACGTGGTACCGATTTGATTTTGGCGTAATAACAATGACATGCTGTGTACTTCACGGGAAGAGATGTCCTTCATCGTAACGTACATGAAACAAAGTCAGGAAAATTTCATTGAAAATTAAGGGCAATAGCTAACTCTTTGGGAGAACTTTGGTACATAGCTACTTTACATATCATTCTGCTTGCGTAGTGTGTATCCTGTAAGTTGGAGAGTGTATTGTACACTGGAGTGCTAGATTTTCCATGCATTGCAATAGATGGTAATTTTTATGGACTGTTTTAAAGCTTCTCAAATGCAGCGGTGTTGCCTAATTTACACTGAGACATTCTTATTACAAGTTTTGAATTGGTTCACTTAACAGGACTGAAGTTCAGGTTTTGTTTCATCAAAGCCTTCGTTATATTGGTGGTAACAGAATATGTCTTAAATAATCACGGCAGTGGTGGTGTTACAATGTGAGCAGGATTTTTTTTTTTTTTTGAAAGTGTTCTTTTGGTTATTTAAGATTTTCTTGTTTCTAGACTGCAGGAGAAAGTCCAAGAAACTATAGAAGCCCTCAGGTTGGCTGGTATCAAAGTGTGGGTACTCACTGGAGATAAGCATGAAACTGCTGTTAGTGTCAGTTTGTCGTGTGGACACTTTCACAGAACCATGAACATCCTTGAACTTGTGCAGCACAAATCAGACAGTACATGCGCAGAGCAACTGAGGCAGCTAGCCAAGAGGTAAAATACCAGATGTCACTATCCTAGTGATTATTTTAATTTGGTTTTCTTTTAATTTCAAATTTTATGACAGTCGCTTTATGTGTCAAACATGAATTTACTTAGATTGCTTCAAGTCTATTAAAATCAAACAGGCTTACTTCTCTGCTTATTATGAGCAACTGCATAATTTGTAGCAAAATTGAAATTTTTCCCTCCCACCAATACAAAAACCTTCTTGTCCCTGAATAGAATAAAGGAAGACCATGTTATCCAGCATGGACTGGTTGTGGATGGGACCAGCCTCTCTCTCGCACTCAGGGAACATGAAAAAATGTTCATGGATGTTTGTAAAAACTGTTCTGCAGTGTTGTGTTGTCGCATGGCACCTCTTCAGAAAGCAAAGGTAAGTGAGGATATAGTCATGATTGTCCTATAAGTATTTTTAGCTTGCTTTCTGAAAGAGACAAGGATCTCTGCAAATGCTTTGTCCATTTGCCTGGCCTTTTTTTTGACTTTTGAATCACTGTTAAATTAAGTTGAACTGGAGAAACTTGCTCCTTAAAGTAAGAATGCTAACTTGCTACATGTTTTTATAAAAATTTTGTAAATAGATAGTGTCAAAATACTGCCACCGCCATCTATTATTCTTACAATTCCCTTTTCATGAAGTAACCTTTTGGTAAAATAAAGTACTACAAGAATGAGTTAGATTTTTGCCGCTTTTGCTTTCGGGAGTGGAAGAAAGGAGAAGTGAATTTGATTGAGATGAGATTAATTATCATAACATGATTGCACTGTTTCAAGTCACTGCCTAATGTATGACGACCTCTGTCGTCTGTTTTCCGTAAATATCTTCTTTCTAGTCTTAAATGCTTTTTGTTATATGTATCTTTAAATGTAGAGAAAACAGCAAATGATCTGACATAAGCATTTACACAGGTTTGTATTTTCAGCAGGGAAAAGGGAAGAAAGCATCATTTTAGCCTATGTATCAGTGGAATAAGTCTGTAGCTTTGTTTAGTTATTTGCTTAGTTGTAGCACGTTCCATGTCATCTGTGCCTTTCAGATCCTGTCAAGTAGCATTTTCTGTCCACTTGTGAAAGTCAAGTTCTGATGTCTGTCCCCTGCACATCTACAGATGTGTAGGTTCCTGTCTGGCCAGCGTTGGAAATGTCTTCAGAATTGCTATTTTTCGTGGTTTGCTTTAGCCTCTGAATGAACTCTTTGGTTTGTTGTTAACATAATTATTTACCACAATAGACTAGTAGGCCCTAGAAGAGACTCTTGTGTAACTTACTGCAAAGTGGGTCTCAAATAGGTGGAAATGGTTGAGGGTCTCTTTCCCCTCCTGCTTCCAAGATTTGGCCTAATTTTTAATGCAGCTCTTAAAATCACTTCATTATAAAACTCTTCAAGTGTGTACTGAAATTAACTTTTTTTACCAAGTTTTATAAAACATTAAAAGGAAGCTGTTTGTGACTGCTCGGAGAAAAGTAGCTTTCCCGATGAGCATCCACTTCATATATATGCTTCAGCTGAAATTTGTGTTATCTCCTGTGTCTCTTTAAAGTGTAGTTATTTGCCTAAGTTGTTTCTGTGTTCTTAATTTGTCATTAAATCCTATCAGGAGTGTGTTTTGTATTGCCAAATTTGGCAGATAGCAGCTAGTAATGCTTTCTTTAATTCTTACTCTGCCCAACAGATAACTTCCATTATTTCCTGTATTTTCTCATGATTTATAGTAAAACCAAATTTTGATGGTGGTGACTTTTTAATTTTTCAAGCTGAAGTGTATAAATTACTGAGACAAATACCATACAATATGGGAGGTTAGAGCAGGGAAGAAAGTGTGTAGCAGTTTGTTCTAGCCTTGTGTTTGATCTTCTGCTATAGACATGCTTTTCATGAGGTTTATTCCATGGTTAAGCTGGAACTTGGGTTAATATTTCCATCTTCTCTCTCTTCCCTTCTCTCTCTCTCTCTCTCTCTCTCTCTCTCTCTTTTTTAATATTAATGAATATTAATATATGGCCAGCAGTGTCACTAGCTATGCATATACTTTTCATATGTTTCCTGGCTCTGATGCCTTTTAAAACATTTTTCATGTCAGTTATTCAGAGCTGCTGCTAACTGCTGCTAGTAAAATTTGCCAGAGGATTTGCCTTGACCTTTTGGCATAGATGTTTGTCTGTCTAAATTACCACAGTCTTCAGCCTCTAATGAGGACTGCTCTGGGTGACATACTGCAGTTTTGCTACCTTTTTAAGACTGCTTACTATGATCTAATGTTAAATGTACTTGAAATAATTACTTCTTGGGACTGGAGAACCTTTAAACTTGGATATCAATACCTGCAATTAGGAAATGTATTCCCGCAGTAAGGTGGGTTTCTCTGAACTGTGGCCTGTATTTATTCGCTGTTGTATTCCTCATGTATATTCAGTGAGGTGAGTTACCACTCCTGAATCAAGGTACTGACTCTGCCAGCTTGTGCTCAATTATTTGAATATAGTTGTTTGTGTCTACTTACTGCAAGCAGCTGTTGCTCCGTTTTTAACCCTGTGTGCTTTCTGGCATATTGGAGAAATGCACAATATCTTTCCAGTAATAAATTTTTTGCATTTTTCAGAAAGCCTTTTGAATCTGCATTCAGCACCTTCACCTCTGTAGCCCATTTTTGATTGGATTCATGAAGCTTATACCTTTAGAGCTGTCTGTCTTATCAGGAAGGCTAATGAATTACTAACTTTCCTTAACCAAATACCTAATTTAATGAATTCCTCTCTATTTAGAATATTGCTGGCACTTATGGTAAGGGTCTGTTTCCTTGCTGGGAGCAGAAGGGTTGCACTGCCCTTCTTTTGGTGATTCTAGGGCCTGGAAGCATTTTTTCATCTTATTGTCATCTCTTCTTCTGATACTTTCCAGTGCCTCATTGGAAATATACATTGGTGATAATGAAGTTGCTTTAAAAAGAAGAAGCTATTTTCCTTGATAACACTACATATTGGTCTTTATGAGTTAGCTTTTTTTTTTTTTTTTGCCTCTCCTTCCTTCCCCCCAAATCTCTCTTTCGCACTGATTAGTCCCAGACGTTCTGGGAGATGTTCATGTAATAAACTTTTTTCCAATAGTGTATGTGTTTACTTGTACTGCTGAATAAGGGTTTTTTCTATGGACTTGACTCTGTATAATACTGAAAATATTATGCAAGCAGTCTGATGAAGGGGATCAAATCTTGGATTACTCCCTAATTAAATTTTCAGTTCCAACCTTTATTTGACTGTTCTGTATGATAAACCAACAAATTAAGAGTTGTGAAAGAAGAGGTAAATATATATGTTTTATTTATGCCAAATAAGCAGGTTTAATATTTAAATAAGACTTGTGCTCCAAAGCAAATAGTTTTTCTAAAGGAGCTATGAATTTGCATATGTGAAACGCTGAAGATGTTGCTTACCCAAGAGTGCCCATTCATAGAATGCAGTAATTACATTTACTGTCAGGTAAGTAACTAAGATGCTCAGGAATTAGTGGCATGGTCTGTAGCTAGTATATCTGTCTAATTCTAGAAACTTCTGTCTTTTTTTCCAGGTAGTGCGACTGTTAAAAACCTCTCCAGAGAAACCTATAACATTAGCGATTGGTGATGGTGCTAATGATGTGAGCATGATACAAGAAGCACATGTTGGCATAGGTAACTTTTGTCAGAAGAAAAAAAGACGGATGCAATTTTTAGTGGAGAGTTAGATCGTGAATAGTCTTAATCCAAACATGTATTTATAAACAGATAAACTTCTAACATTTTTGTACCTCTGAATGACAGGACATTAATCTGAGTCATTTGTTGTAGCATAACTCTAGTGAAATTAAAAATGCAAGGCTGCTTGCTCTCAGAAGTTTTATGATTATTACATAGCCGACCAGTATTCAGAGGCTCTGCTTATTGCTGTCTTAAGAGCTGAAAAGGTTTTCTTTAATCAGAATCTCAGAAGTGCTCAGCATGAAAAGTTGGGAGTAGAAAACTCTAACTTCAGTCATTGTCAGGTCCTCAACTCCCATGTAAACTTGACCCTTACGCCTTTCTTTGCCTTATACTTCCAGTGTTTGCACCACCTATGTGTCATGGTTGAAATGCTGTTTGTGTCTGGTTTGTCATTAAGGAAAAGGCTTTCATTGTGTTTTTTGAGAGACTATTACTGATTCTGAGCTAAGCTTGGTAGATTTCCCTGTTTATATTGTTTTCCATTACCTGGTCTAAACCTTCTTTATATTTCTTTTCTGCTGAGTTATGTAACTCAGGTGCAAAACACAAAATGTACAGGAATTAATTGGTTAGTTTTAGTATTTCCTTTACATATGTTTTTTGGATGATATTTGCAATAATGGTTAGTGTTGGAGGATCTTTTATAAGGTATTAGTACTTAAGGTTATTCAGTCTGTCACCACTTATGTGATTAAAAAGATGTATGTAATCGCTAGTTGTGGTCCTGATTTTGAAGACTATGGATATAGCCTGCTTGAGGAGGTTACAAACCAATAGCAGATGCTGCTTTATCATAGTTTGTCAACTAACTGAAACTTATTAAGAATACAGTTATCCAAGTTCCTATTGTAATTTGTAGCATATTGGGTATTACGTGTACTTCGGCCAGAAATAGTAAATCTTTGCCTTGGAGGCTGCTGGGGGACCTTTAAGCCACTCTCTTCAAAAGTGGACAGCACTTCTGAATGTCTGACTTTCAGAAATCCCAAGCTACGTATATTCTGTAAAAGGGCATTTTGTGTTCTCTGCATATGCTTACACTAATCGTAATAGATTTTAGAAATGAATTTGATTTGTGTTCTGTTGTGACAGATGAAATGCCTTGTCTGCCCAGATCTGCAATTAAATAAATTGCTACTGTAAGCATTTATCTCATTCTGCTGTTGAATATAGATCATAGGTTTTCCTTGCAGTACTTTGTGGAAAAAACCTCTAAAGTAGAATGTGTGAAGTAAATGGAAGGATCGATAATAGTTTGCATGTCTTTATTGAGAAGTTTGAGATTTATCTTGGCTTCATATGCATATTATTTTTATGTCGTCTTATAAGTCTTTTCCTAACTATGGCTTACAGAAATACACTGGGGGGGGGGGGGCCTTTGGGGGGAGCAGTCAGCATTAAAGAAACAGTCTTCCTCAGTCGTGTCAGAAATAATGCCTTATTTGGGGATTGAAAGTTGCTGAAGACTTTATAATGTTGAAGTGCACGAAAACCAAAATTTAGCTTTCAAATATATGTTTATTAAACTTTTGCTGGTGTTTAAGCTGTTTTTCTTGTTCCCCAAATATTACAGGAATCATGGGTAAGGAAGGAAGACAAGCTGTAAGAAACAGTGACTATGCAATAGCACGGTTTAAATTCCTCTCCAAGTTGCTTTTTGTTCATGGCCACTTTTACTATATTAGAATAGCAACCCTTGTACAGTACTTTTTTTATAAGGTAAGTCTTTTGAGTGAAATTCATTTAAAAAATGTGTAACTTCTTCCCAGCAAGAAATTTATTTCTGATTTAACATTTTCTTTGGGAACAGATTAAATACCTCTGTTCTAACACGTCTTTTGGTGTTGATATTTCTACAACTAAGTGCAGTAGCATAACTATGAAATTGCTTAGAACTTCCACCTAAAAATAGGTTTTAAATACCACAGTGGAGTTCACCTAGGCTGAGAAGCAGTCATTGTTTGCTGTCTGAAAACAACGTTACTAGCTTGAAGTTTAGTGCATTCTTTAGCAAGATGTTAAAGTATAGCTGCTAGCCTTATCTTCTGTTTATTGATTTTAAAAGCAACTATACCCACTAATCTTTCTTAAAAGGGAGAAGGAACACAGAAAATAGTTGAGAGAAGGGCCCACAGAAAGCATGTGGGGAGAGAGCATGCTCTTTGCCCCTAGGCATACCTCTTAAGACACTTAAGGGTCTCAGCCTGGACTTAAGAAATCCCAAGGTGAAACACTGCAAGGGAAGCAAGCACCAGAGATTGAGTTTTCTCAGGATACCTACAGGACAGCAGCAGGCTAAGGGTATGGAACAGCGGGGTGAGCTTGTTGATAACATCAGATGCGATATGAAGTCAAAGTTCACTATCCCACCTGAAATTAATCTTGGATTTTAGCATAGGCCTCCAAGCCCATTTTTGTCTTCTATTGTTTGTTTTCATTCAAATGTAATCATACGGCTTTGGGTTTTGGTTTCCTTTTGTCTTTTCCCCCACATAAGCAGGGCACAGACTTTCTAGGATAAAATACGGAAATTCTTCTTCGAAGAAAACTGTTGAACTCTCAAAAGAAACTGAATGGGAAATAGATTTTTCCTCCTTTAGGACTTTCTGCATGCATTTTTTTTTATTCATAATGAGATGTGTTTATCAAGCACATACATGATTAAGCTGAAATTTTTTAGATTCTTTGTCCCAAAGGAGAAAGAAAATATGCTCTTCAGCAAAGCATATTGCTTCACCTTGCCAAGTAAAATGGTGAAATGCCTTGTACTCTCTCCCTGTTTATTTTTGCCCGCTTATTAGAGTTAATAATTTCTTTCAGGGTTGTAAAGCACATACTAGAGGACTAATTGTTTCCTTCACTTCTTGTTTTGCAGAATGTGTGCTTTATTACACCACAATTTTTATATCAGTTCTTCTGTTTGTTTTCACAACAAGTAAGTATTGGAAGCCTTACGTCTTGGTAAATGTATTTGGCATTGCTAGGAAAATGGGGAGAAAACAACTAATTATTGCTCTTCCCCTCTTCAAAAGCAAATGTATTGACTGATTTTTTCCACGTCTGCTCTTTTACTGCTAATGATTGAGTCTCTTGTTCTTAGTGAATTTGTACAGATAACATAATACTGCACTTTTAGGGTTTTATTACTGTAACTCTCTGTAGGAGCTTTTTGTTCAGTTTGGCAGCTAAGTAGTCTGCTTTTCAAAACTGTATATTAATCAGTAAGTATATGTCTTGAAGTTGCTTCAGAAGTACAAAACCATCTAGGTTTTAAAATGACCCTTAAATATTTCTGTTCAGAAAGGGAGTCTGTCTTGAGAAATATAGATACTACATTTAACATATCTAGCTTCGTTTTCAAAATTTGATGGCTTGTGTAATAATTGACAACACAAAATATAAAATGTTACTAGGTGGGTTATGTAAGCATAGCTCTGTCTCTACTTAGTAGTCACATAATTAAATGATCTGTTGCTTCTGTCAGTGTGCTAAATAAAGATTGTAATACGTATAAATAACTTTCTTTACAACACTCAATCTTTGTTTCCATTTTCAGACACTCTATGACAGTGTATACCTGACTTTGTACAATATTTGTTTCACTTCCTTGCCTGTCCTCATCTACAGTCTTTTTGAACAGCATGTGCATCCGCATGTATTACAGAGTAAACCTGTGCTCTATCGGTATGTATATCCTATTTATATTGCCACAGTAGCACATCACTTAGAAGAATAGTGCCATCTGCAGAAGTTTGAACTTGCTAATATGCATTCCTACAGTATTTATATCTGTAGTTTGTACAGTTTTTGTTAACCGTCTCAAGGGAGGAAGAACTGCAGTTGCATAGTTTTTATCTCAAAAGCTAATTCAACTTTGGAATTTAAGACAAGCATCTTTTTAAGTCAATCCTGTTAAGACTGGAAGAGAATTGAGCGCTTGGCTTACGTGATCTGTAACATCCTTATCCATTACGTGCAGGAGGTGGAAATCACTCAGACATGCAAAATGAAAAACTTGGACACCGATTAAGTGAATCACAGCAAAAATGCTTTACTAAACAGAGAAGTGATTTTCTGTAGAATTAGGTGTCCTCCCAGTGGCAGTTTATTGCACTGCGTACCATTTATTGGAGAAAGTAGTATATATTTTTGTGAAAAAGAAATGTCTCTTAGATGTCTTTTCTTTTGTTGTCCCCCTCCACCCCCCACCCTCCCAAAGGTCTTTTAAGCAGAAGAGGGGTGAAAACCTAAGGAGATCTGGCCTTTTCTTCATCTGGTAATTCTACCTCTAGGGAGAGGAATTCTCGTTTGTGCTATTCAGACCTTGACCCATTCAGCACAATTGCATAAAGCAGAGGCAAATAATGACAGTAAACTCCAGGTTCCTTTTTTGCCCATGTTTAACATAATTTTTTTGGAATGTTAGCGTTCACTGAATGCATCTCAGTGCAGTAGAAGGTTGCATTTACACAAGCAGTAGCATTCATACAAAGTCAATAGCTGATGGCTTATATAAAGACAACCTGAAATCCAAAATCTGTTTTATTTCTGCAGAGACATCAGTAAAAATGCCCATCTGGGGTTTAAACCATTTCTTTACTGGACCGTCTTGGGCTTCTTTCATGCATTTGTTTTCTTTTATGGCTCATATCTTCTAATGGGAGAAGACACTTCTCTGCTGGGAAATGGCCAGGTAAAGTATCATAAGAATTATACTACTACTGTATCCTGTGGTGAATTTTTTTTATTTAATGAATTTTGCAAAATCCTGTTGTGTTAGATAACTCAAAATTATTCATATAATATTTTACTAAATTTTTAGATTTTATGAACTACATAAATATCAAAGAGGCTTTGCCATTATTTGTTTGTGCTCTCAGCATTAACATATTTTCAAAGTGAGGAAACCGAATGGGGAAGAATGTGATAAATTAATGTTTGCGTGTTACTCTGCAAAACTGATGATGTAGAACTTTCACATTCCAGTTAGCACAATTCTTAAAATGTAAATCACAGATAGGGATACAACATTACATCTCTGCTTTTCTGTTCTATTCAGTATTTTTTTTTTTTTTTTGCTTTTGGTTATAAGAAAGACTTGCTGTTGTAAGAAAGCATGTATCCATGAAGACCAGTTCTTTCTAGATAATAAATGTGTTATGGTTGTCTTAAATTTTGTTTTAATTTCTTTTGTTTACTTTGTTGCCAAAATCATACCGCATTACTATTCAGATGAGCATTTGTATTCATTCATTCATTCAAAACTCATTTTGAGTTGGACTTAGAACTTGATCGCAATGTCAAGTGCTGGCTTCTCTTGAGCATTCATTATAAAATTTGGCACCTTCAGATTTGAGCCTAAAGTGTTAAAGCTTTTCCAGAAAATGCATTATTTAATTACTAAGAATTTTGGAAAATTAGCTGGTGTAGGCTGCTTTTAAATTATGCTTTTTAATTTGCTGATATATGTATATTTTTTTTTAAAGTATTTGATAATCTCATTAAATAAGTCATTGTTTTACTTGACCCTTTTTGTTTTAGGGAGATGAAAGTTAAGGGGAAAAGTCACTTACAGAAAACAAAACTCAGGTGAAACCATTACAACTCTGCTTCCTCAGTTCCCCAGTTCTGAATTCCTTAACCCAGTTTAGAACAATTAGATTCTGGTTTTCTCTTAAAGCTGTTTTAGCTAGTGATCCAAAATACATTTCCTTATCTCACTATGCCATTCTTATTACTGACATCAAGTGCATGCTCATTCTCATGTAGCCTTTAGTATGGTTGCAAGTTATGACACTGCACCCCAGAATAACATCATTATGTCTTCCTACTGATCTCCTGGTGTGAGAGGATGGACCTGAGCTCAGGAGGTCTAATAAGGGAAAGGCTTCTGTACACTGATGAACAGACGACGGCCAGAACTGTCAAGCGGCTAAAGTCAGAGAGCATGTAAATTGGTGTTTAGTGTCCTTGCAGAGAAAGGAGAAGTAAGTGGGGGATGATGCAGCTTGCTGAAGTACCTGTTCCATCATGAGATGTTTGATAAAAACATTAAGATAGTTGTGCCTGAGCCTAAAATGTCTTTTATAATCAAGGTATGAATTTCCTCTGCTGCCATTTTTACAGGCTACCTGACTTTCTGGTTGAAATAATTGTGAATTGGTAATGGACTTTCAGTAGTTTTTTAATGAAGTAACTGTACATTATGGATCAGTGCATTTCTGAGCAGTTGTCAGCTAAGTCAAAGCACTTCCCTTCAGAATTGCTTAGTAAACATCTACAAGGCAGAAGGAGACTTTTTACTTTGTATTTAGTGACAAATGTTTAGTTTGTTTAGATTGTGTTCTATAAATCTAGACCAGAGTCTGTGTTAATGTAAATTCCATGGAGAAGGTTTTTGTGTGGTTTCTTGTATAACTTAACTTCAAGATTCTTTAAATATACCTAGAGAATGAGCATCCTTGATTAGCACTTTCAGATGTCCTTTGCCTGCTCATGTTTTCTGTAATGTGACATTACCAAAAAAAAAAAAATGCCATAGAATTTATTTGGAGACATACTCTACCTTCGCTGTGTTCCTCAAGAGATGGTTATGGGAACTGGTAGAACTGTGTGTTGCAGTAAAGTATCCATGGTGGATAAAGTAGGTTGCAATTTTAGTGTGTGCCTGAAAAAGCAAAAGTTAAAGGCAAGAGAAACTTCCCATGTGTGCTGGTAGTGCTCTCTTGTACCAGTCAGCAAGAAGTGATCTCGGTACGTGAACGTGTGATACGACGTTGTGCCAGTGCAAGGCAATGAGCCAGCAGTAGCCTCATTTCTCATTCCGAGTTATCAGTTTGGAACAAAGCACAGTAGAGCAGATTGTACATAATTTGTTAATATTTGTGGTTTATTAGGCTTACATCAATGCATTGTGCAACAACTTGATCTTTTAGTTCTTTTCTCCCCCCTCTTTCATGCTGTGCATGCCGTCAGATATTGAAACCTAACAGGCAAATGGTAAGAGTCTAGAAGAGGAGGAGATACAAAATATTGTATCTGTTGCTTCACAGGATTAAAGGATGCAGCATCCACAAAGTAAATGTGTTCAAAAATAAAATGGTGGCAAGAACCTGTTCGTATTTTGCCTTCTAACTCTGTGACCATGTAGAGCAGTGTTAGCAAAGACACTTTCTTTCACAGGTTGCGTGAAAGCAGTAGCCTCATTTTACTTCAAGGTTAATACTGACATGCTGCTTGTTAAACATTTCCTGTTTACTTTTCAAACCTATAGTAGTCTTCAGAAGACCTGTTGAAACGAAGATCTGAATTGTCAGTAAATCCAAACTCATGACTACTTTAATTTTTTGCCATGTATAAAGATGAGAAAAGTAGTTGTGAGAATTATTATTAGGTTGTTGGGGGTTTTGTTTTTTCTTGGGGGGGGGGTTGGGGTTGTGTGGGTTTTTCTTGTTTTTGGGGTTTTTTTTTTTTTTGTCAGATCTCTGTAACAAGGACTACAACTGCGTTAATCCCAGTGTCATGCCTCCATGCTCTACTAACCACTCCCGTCCAGGATGAATTTGACTGCCTGTCTGCATGTGGCACCTCTCTCCTTGCTTGCCTAGTTTGTTAATGAGAAATATTAAAATGAGGGTTTGCTCAGCATTTAGTATGTCCCTGGTAAAAATAGCTGCCAAAAAGCAGCGTTCAGCGTGAGCACCCAGGCCGCTCGCTGCAGCGGAGCGCTTGGGCCCGTGCAGAATGGCGGTGTGTATCCGAGTAACATGTGGGTACGAACCGGCATCCCCGCTTGGTTGTCAGAGCTGAGATTTTTGTTGTTGTAGGACTTGTGCAGAGTTTTCGTTCAACTGATGTGGACAAGAGACTATAAAAGTGACAGAACAATAATGTTTTAGGATTGAAGCTTAACTTTTTCTTAACATTCGTTTGTTAGCCTTGAAACAAAGTGTCTTTTTCATAGCATTTTCTTTGATAAATATAATGGCACCATTATTTTTGAACTGTAAAACTGTGCTTGGAAAAAAGCAAACCTTCAAGTGATGCTGCATGTTGAAAATGATCTGGAAATGTTTAAACTCAAAGTGTTTTGCATTTATGTTGAAGTGAATATTTTCCACTCAATATTTGCTTTTGGTTGGATGTTTACACTTAACTGGTGGATTTGGTATCTTTATTTTCCTATCATTTCATGTTAGTGTTTTGGGCTTCTTCGTCTTTCTTGTAGCCTTTTTGGTGATCTGTTTTGAACCAAGAAGGAATATGACTTATGGGCTGTTAATTTTGCTCTTACGTTATAAGCTATATTTGTTTTTATAGTAGTTTGTGTTGTATCCTTCTTCCTTATTAACTGTGATTAGTGAAGTTGCAAGCTTATGTCCATAGACTTGTTTCCATGGTATAGCTGACTTGAGAAAAATCTAACTTATTGTGAATGTTCTTTACTGATCTTTTTCCATAACTTTTGCCTTGCCTTATATTTAGATGTTTGGAAACTGGACATTTGGTACTTTGGTCTTCACCATCATGGTTATAACTGTTACAATGAAGGTATGATATTACAGTATTTATTCCTTGTTCTTGGATTTACAGGCAAATACATAATACAATATTAATTTTAATTTGAGTCAAAAGTTATACAGAAGTAGTCAGTTCTTGAGGAATCCAGATAAAGACATTTATGCTTTATGATAGTTAAGATTTTGCTTCATAGTTCGTGTTACAGCAATATTTAGTGTTTGAGCTGAAATTTTGCAAGTACATTCAAATTACTTCGGACCAGTATTTGTCATTTTTTATGAAGTGAGAAGAAAGCAAGTTCATTACAATTGTTGGTTTTTGTTTTAGATGGCACTAGAAACTCACTTCTGGACATGGATAAACCATTTTGTTACTTGGGGATCCATTGTATTTTATTTCATATTCTCCTTGTTTTATGGGGGAATTATCTGGTGAGTGCTTTCTTCTCTGCTTTCTGTAGCACACATGGTGAAGTTATGAAAGAACATTGCATTAAAGTAGTGTATTCTCCCTTATTGCTTTGAAATTCATCATAGATACTGGAAAACAAATTTCTAAACCTGGAATGGCATTTGCCTTTGGTGATTCTTTCTGAAGTCAGAGCCATGCTGTTAAGCTATCGTGTGCCCAGGGACAGGATTTATCTGTATCCAACAGCCTGTGGCTGTAAAGACATTTTTATTTTTAAAAAGTAGATAGGATTCCCAAAGGTTCTGTGTAATAGGTAAATATTTGCAATGGACACGAGGACACTGAGGTTAGAATCAGTGAAGTGATATATTTTTTTGCTTGTGTTTTGAGGTTTAGAGGAATAGGACACTGATTTCCTGCAACAGAGTTTAAAACAGACTGTTTTCCACCTAAGTTCTGTACTCGTGTTTCCTCAGTGTTTCTTTGCTGATCCGTTCCAGCAGGTTGCTAGACTTGCTCTTAGACACCATACAGTTGTCGCCCTGCGTCCTATGCTCGTCGACATAAGTTAGGATAAGTTTAGCCAGTCAGTCCTGTACTTTTGTTTCTAAAAGTGTTGCTTAGTAATTGCCACCTCTTTTAACTTTTCAGGCCATTTTTACATACCCAGGACATGTACTTTGTATTTGTTCAACTGTTGTCAAGTGGTTCTGCTTGGTTTGCCATAATAATCATAGTAGTTGCTTGTTTGTTTCTTGATGTGGTGAAGAAAGTGCTGTACAGACATCTACAACCAACAAGTACAGAAAAAGCTCAGGTAATATTATGTTTTTCTATCCAACTTGATTAGTATTTAAAAGAATACATTTATTAAAGTCTGTCTTGTTAACCAGTTAATCTTTCCTGTGATATTTTGGCATTTAATCAACCTCTTAAAATGCTGTGATGTTTAATGCATAAGACAGTGTTCTCATTTGGAAAGATAAATGTTAATTTAAAATTACCAAAATTAGGACAGCATTTTACAAGAAAATAACATTATTAACAAGTAATAGATTTATTAATAACAATAGAATTATTTACAGAGGAATCATTCAGTCTTTTGCATCTCAGCTTACAACTGTATAAAAGGTTTATATTGCACATTTTTGTAGTGCTTTAAACCTGGTAACTAGACTTACTCTTATTTCTGTCTAGCTAGAAACTCTCTCTTCAACTGTAATTGACATTGAATAGCTCTTAAAATGTAATGAAAGCACTAATTTAAAAAATTACTTTAGTAGAGCTTGGTTTAATTAGTATTTCTTAAATCTTGATCATGCCATATGCCAGGTATTTGGTTGTTGATTATGTAATTAAAGAAAATTACCTGTATGGTGTTTTCATAAATTCATAGATGAGTCCTGAAGAACTACTGTGATAATAGAATCGTCTTGCTCCTAACACAGGCCACACAAATACCTTGAAATCATTCTTGTTTAAATTAGTCTGCCTTTTAGGTACATATCTCATCTACGTTTGAGTGGGCTTAGTGACAGTTACGGAGAAGTCATCCTAATACATTGTTCTAATAGCTGTTCTCTCTCTAGTTTCAGTTTTCAGCATTTTATCTTTTTATACCCTTTCTGCTAAATTGAGGTGTTCTATTGTGTTTTTTTTTCATGGTTAGGTTTTTGATCAAGTTAACTTTCTCCCTGGCAGAATAAGTAGGTTGAACTTGAATCTTTCTGTAAAGCATATTTTCCATTCTTTTAATCATTCTTGTGCTTCTTCTATAATCTTTGCCATTCCTCAACCTCCATCTTGAATTCTGGGTATCACCTTTGAACACAATATGCCAGCACAGCATACATCAGTGTCAAGAATGGAAGTAATGAATCTCCCAAATGCATTCAGTTTACTAAATAATATAGGTCACTAACCTGTTATCTTCTGTATCTTTTTCTCTTCTGCAAGTGTAAATAGTGATTACTTTGTTTTGCTTCTAGGTCATTGCTGAGAAGTCTAATGGCATAGGGCCCAGAAAAAAATTGAAAGTGAACAGAAAAGCACCCAATTGATGATCATATCCCATTTATAGTTATATTATGAAACCTGTTAGCGGTTTTTAATCCATTTAATTTGTGCCATATTGATTTCTGTGGTCTTCTAGTTGCTTAATCCAAATTACATTGAGCTATGTGTCTTACAGAGCTCTTAACTACATTACACCAATACTGTTACCTCTAGCAGCTAA
The DNA here is from genome assembly GCF_036370855.1 of Dromaius novaehollandiae. Classification (NCBI taxonomy): domain Eukaryota; kingdom Metazoa; phylum Chordata; class Aves; order Casuariiformes; family Dromaiidae; genus Dromaius; species Dromaius novaehollandiae. The sequence goes on from NC_088106.1 coordinate 11,164,732, forward strand.
CCATTTAATTCTTTTGATAAATGCATGTTGATTTACTTAAATTTTTACCCTTCTAATTTGTATTAATAAAAGTCCATATGAGGCATTCTCTTACTTTGCCTAGGATCAATGTCAGGCTGACAAACCTAAAGTTAACCAAGATATCCCATTAACCTATCTTCAAAACTGGCGAATATTAGCTGCTTTTTCCAGCCAGGGAATTTAGTATCCAAAATCCAAGGTAAATAACCATGAGCTTTCAGAAAGCTTCTCCGCTAGAGTTCATAAAACTCTTGGTTGCACATTACACAGATCTACTTTTTGTTGAACACTTTCTGTCCTTCTTGTATTATTTACAATCAGCTGTTTCCATCTGGCAGTGGTTAGTGTGGCTGCTAAGTTTTCTCATGTCAGAAGAAAAAGTTTCTCTTGTCCCTAGCCTTATCTGTATATTTTTCATTGCATTCTCTTGCTCTCTGAATGAATTCTTTGGAATAACTGGCTTTTCTTTGTTTCCATTGCAGTTGTATGATAATGGGCGTGATCAGATATCTCTCCTTTAGGAAAGCACAGTGACTGTCTGACATCTTTCTTGTGGCTATAACTTAGTTCATAGCAAGGAGATTTTGTTTTGTTGCCCTCTATTAGTAATTTTTATTTTTCTGATTCTCTTTCTGCTTTGCCATTTGACAGCATCTGTGGTAGTGTCCATGCTTAATGGAATACTGCCTTTTTTCTGAAAACACCTAATTCCTGACATTGCAAAGTTTAGCCAGGGACCTAAAATCTGATTTGACCAGAAATGTTTCATCAGCCATTCAGCCTTTTCTGTGTGTCTGTCTGATAGTGGAATCATAGTTAAAAAGCCATTTGCAAAAAGAAGGCACCTCTTTGTTGCTTTCTGAAGATCTAATCTGTTGAGATTTTCCTATTTGTAATGAGACAGACAGCCCCACTGAATTTCATAGGCTACTCTTGCAGTGAGGAACTAAACATAAGTGAATAAGACCATATGACCGACTGACTTTGCCCAGTTATTGTCAGGAAGTGACAGTGCTTCTTTCATGATTATTCCTCATTAGGCTTGTTTAAGATCTCTAGTAAATATTTTTCTCTCAGTTTCAAAGCAGAGGAAAGGACTCACTCGCAGAGAGTTAGGAGAATGTCTTTCTGTCCTAAAAGCTGAGCAAATTCTCTGTAGAAGTCATTCAAAGAATGAATATGGAGCTTTGTATTGCCATTTTAATGCGTTTTTCATAGTATAGATGCACCCTGTGTATAACTGAGTTATTTTTAATTCTTCCTTTTTAACTGTATGACTAAATTAGTGTATTTGCCTAGTAGAGGAAAAAAGAAAAGAGCTTATTTACAGTTATTAAGGTTTTTTTTTTTACTCACCGCAAGAAAAATTTTTACATGAACCAGTCACTAATTTTAAAAATTGTACCTGTTTCAATTATTTTTCTTTCCCTCATGATCTAAATTTTAAAATAGCCTACTGCGAGCAGTGAGCAAACTTAACACAATTTCCTGAGCTGCTCAACTGCTGGTATCTTTCAGAAGCTAAGAGCACACTGGCTGTGCGAGTTACCCAGCTCTGTGCTCTGAATTCACTGCATCTGTAGACATATGCCTTACTCCACGGACTATATAAGGGGCTTGATGTTACGTGTTTCAATTTAGTGTAAGTTCATAACATCAGCAATTTATTTTTCACCAGTTAGGTGTTACACGTAGCTGAGGTGTTCCTAACAGAGCAAAGAAATTTAACTGATGTGAGAGAAAAACACTTGAAATTTTGTTAAAGATGAATCTTTAAATGTAAATACTATTCTGTGTCACTACTCTCTTAAAAACTGTCCCATTTTGGGATGTCAGTACATTAAAAACTTGACAAGCTAGTGAGAGTTGACTTTTATAGCAGGATGTGCTTGATTGGCTCTACTTTTCCCCAATGCACTTAGGGTGCATGTGTATACATTTTTTGCCCCTTTTTTCAATTACTGTAGAATCATGTTGGAAGAAGTGGCCAGTAAGGAGAATCTCAGTCTTTGGGTAAATATAAATCACAACACTACTGAGAGGGGAAGTTAATACTGAGTAAAGGCAGCTGGTAAAGTATAGGCCTTTTTCCTCTGTATGAAAGCTAAGGAGCATTTAAGTATGGTCCTAGCGAGCAATAACTGGCTGTGATGATCCCAGGAGCTGTCCTGAAGGTATCAGGCTCGTGTTCTGTATATGATGTGTATTCCACTCAAATAACAATGTCTTGTCCTGTGTCTTTCTCTTAGAAAATTACTGCTACTACTTACTGACATGTATGTTCCATCCCTTCTCTGTCCAATTGTAGATGTACTCCAACAGAGTTGCTTTAAGTGACGAGTTCATCGCACTGCAGCCATTGTCCAGGGCCAGGAATCAGCTGAGCAAAATTAGGTAGAGTAGGAGGGACAGTTCCTCATCAACTCTTATGCATGCTGAAGGTGAACTAACCAGTGCTGAGAGAGATGGAAGAGGCATGAATATTAGTGGGTTGAGAGGGCGATATCTGTAGCACAGATCCATTCAGTTTGGTATATTTCTTGGCTTTGCTCTGTGTTTTTGAGCCAAATGCTTCTCCTAAGTAGCATGTGGACATTCCTTTTTAGGGAAAAACATCCCTAGCATGATGCTCAACTTTCAGAATACAAATCTAGCTCTTCTTGCATTCATTTTTAAATAATCAGTTTCTAGCATGGTTACAATGCTTTTCATTTCTTTATGATCAAAATTAACAGTGCTTTTTGCATGTTGGATAATTTCAGCTTCATAAGGCCGTGACAGGAAGGTCCATATATTTCAGGCAGCAGTTTATTGCGAGTTGTTTGCCCATTTTAATTTGCTTTCACTTGTGTTGAAAGTGCAGAAAATGTTTTAAGTTTGGGCGCATATGTACACTTGTGCAGCTAAGGCTTTCTGTGTTTGTTTCATGCTTCTATAAAGTAAGTGTTGTTTGTTTTCATTGTATTATGGATACATATTCCCAAAGGCATTTGAGTACAAAGTCTAACAAATTATTCAAGAAAAGATTGAAACGTATCTGTGTGTGTGTAGGTTAGAATTCTGAAACTTGTCAAATGCACTGAGTTCACTATGTGAAATGTTACCAAGTGCTGGTTTTCAGTTGTAAGACAGAAACATTCTTATGCATAAATAATGCCTTAACCTGTTTTACGTTTTATCCCACCCTTATCTATGTCTGTGTCCTAAAGCCAGAAATAATTCAGAGAACAGATTTTTTAAAAATAATTTCGTAAGGTCACTGTGGTGTCTAAGATGATATTTTTGCAAATCAGTACTGGGGCACCCAAGCAACCTAGATTTCGGGGGAATTAATTCCCATTTGTTTAACTGGGGGAAAGCAGGCGAGAAGAAGCTGACCTTTCAAATGATTAGCAGAATATTTTTAAGAGTTAATTGAAACAAAGACAAGAACAGTCTTTTTAAAAAAGGGGGGGGGAGGGGAAAAGGAAAGAGAAAAAACAGGAAAGGAGAAGAAAAAAGGTGGGGAAAAGGGGGGGAAGGAAGAGGGAAAAAGGGAAGTAGGGGGAAAAGAAAGAGGGGAAGGTAGGCGAAATGGGGGGGGGAGGAAGCGAAATCATTTTGTTGCAGACTTGCTTTTCCTCTGTTGGAGAGAACTACACACTTGCAAGGAGAAATTTGAAGTGACTATTATGTTTGGTTGCTTTATTACCATGTTTTAACTGTCATTTGATACACTGAAACATACCAGGGAGTCTGCAGTTTAGATTTCTAAACACTCCAGGGAGGCAGTGTTTTTAAAATTCAGCACTTATTACCTTTAAAACAAAGGCAAACTGCGCTATACCTCTTTGATTTTAGTAAACTTAGAAACATACTGGGTTTTTTTTCCCACTGCAAAAGCTTTTATAGGTTGGCTTTTTAAATTTTTGATTTATTGGTGTTATTGAAATAATTCACCTTTTAAAACTTTAGATAACATATACTTCCAGTAAGCCTGTTTTCTCACTTTGCTATTACAGTGAATGATGTGGTGCATCATGTGCACCAAATAAAAGATGTTACTAAATTTTTCAGAACGCCCATTTTAGAGGTTATGCAACTGGATGGTGAAGGAAAAATAAAGCTGTCTATGAATGTAGCATTGTAGTTACTAAAATATTGGGAAAAGGAGAATACTTGCAAGTTTGGGGGGATTTTCTTTATATTATACTTTGGGAAGGGATTGAAAAAACTAACCAATGATTATGCAAATCCAGTTCTGATGTATGTGAGGTTTTTTTTAAACTGGGGTGTCTAATGTTAGGTTTCTAAATGCAAGGGATTTGTATGCCCTGAGTGCGTTTTACTGCCTGTTTGAAGTTGTAAAAGGCAACAGGAAGGAACTAAAGATTCAGGTTTCTGTAGTTCTTTATTCATAGTCTTGAGATGAAGGTCAGAAGCTATTCTGTGGATCCTTCCCTAAAACAGTAAAAAGGAAAATCAGTTAATAGATGGACACTACTCATTTTCCTATGCTAAATAAAAATGAATTTGGAGTAAAGACCCCTGGCTGGTTTCTGTGGTGTCAAGGGCAGCTGTCTGTGTTTCAAAAGCTATAGAGCAGAGAAAGCGAAGAAAGCTGGAGGAGTGTGGAAAGAAACAGCTGCTTGGTGAATGTAGCACCGGGTGGCTAATCCTGTGACACCTCGCTTGTGCCCACTCAGTATTGATTTTGCATACTTTGTGCCTGCAGCTCCCATGTAGGAGCTTTTGTTGTTTTTTCTGTGTTGTAGAAGTAGTAAAAACCTTGAGAGGAATATAGTGCCAGGTTAAACTGAATTATGCTTTGTTCTGCAAATGTGCTGTCCTGTTGATAAACAAAAGCAGAATAACTGTGAGTGCAAACGAAAAGATATGTATGATGTTATAATCAATTTTTATATGTCTACATAGGCTTGAGAGTGTATGTAAGATGTTCAAGCTTATAAGTACATCTTGTGGTGTATGGTTAACAACTTTGAGGGGGGTCTTTTAAGTGTCTGTGTGATTTGTGTAAGTCCGAAATGCAGTTTTGTGCTCACCTGTTAAATTATTGCCCCCGACCTTTACTGTCACTGTTGTGAATTGGGCCGAAGAGGAAATCGGGCAGCACAGCTCAGGTGCAGGCTTTATGCTTTCTGGTAGACTGATGACTGAGTACTTGCTTTTCAACAAGTTTCTTTCTTTCCTCTGTAGCTGTCTCTCCCAAAGCTCTTGGAATGCATGCCATAGATACCTTGGGGTACTAATTGGGCTCCATTGTATTTCATTTCAGTTTTTTCTCTGTTTACAAAGTCTTGCATAGGAGGCAGGAGGCTTGTTTGTGTGTAAAGGTGTGTGTGTGTATATATATATGTGTGTATATATATATATATATATATATATATATATATATATATATATATATATATAAAAGTAATGTCTCTGTGCTTGGAAAGAACTGTCAGAAATCTTAAGCCACGTGCGAGAAGACTGCTCAAATAGATGTTTTCAGTCTGTGTCTCAAGGCAATTCTAATCACTGATGGAGTTAACTATGCTTATTGATTTTTTTATGTTGAGGCAGTATATTGACATTGCACACAGTATTAGGGAATGTAGAAGATAGACAAGGCTTTTATTTACAGGGAAGGCTATTACTGCATAGCATATTATTTCTAGGACTCTTAAGCAGTGGCATGTACCTTAGCATGGCAAAGACTTTATTCTTTCCCCTTTTAGCCTCCCATGATTTTATTGCTCCCTTGTTTTCCCTTCCTCTCTGTACAGATCTGCTTTCTTTAGTTGTCTCCGTTCAGAGACTCCTGGCTCAGTCTTTAAGGCCTTCATTACTTGTCTGTATTCTTTTTTCCTCTAGTTGCTGCTTCATATGATTTCCCTCCTAACAGTTATCATACCTAGTCCTCTCCAGCTGCATGGAAGTCAAGCGCAGACAGGTTTCTGTTCCTTTTATAGTCTACCTTTTCTGTAAGGAACGTATGATTTCCAAGAGGACCATCTATTCATGTGCAAGCATGTACTCATACTAGTGAAGTATACCAGAACAACTTAATATGCTGAACTTTGATCAAGTGTAATCTCTTCTTTCATGGGTTTGTGTAATGTCTAGCTTAGAGCAGTGCTGCTCTGTGAGCTAGTTCACTCAATCTCCAGCAGGAAGAGTGATTAAATGAGAAAACAGATTATTTGATATTTATCTTTAGTCACAGAAGTGCACATAGGTACTTACCTGGAGATACTTTTGTCTAATGACATTGAAATAATGAAACAGTTTCGCATTAGTAGGTTTACTTGATTTAAGGAGATGAAGAGTAGAAAAAATGGAGAGATGTTGAAAGTGTAAGTGGCAGTGTAGAGGTCAGCATTTATGGCTTTTGTATTAAAAAAAAAAAATCTTTCCAATAAACTAATTGGGATTTGGATATACAGCATGTTAAGGGTTTAATGAGTTTAACAACAAAGAGCAAGCTTAAACAGTAGGCTAGTAGTAGCCATCTCATAAACTGTCTGAAGCGTCCATGTGGCATCAGACACGCTGGCATCTAGGGTCTGGGCTCAAGAAAATACACTGGAGTGTTCTAAACATGATGTGTAGGATTAATTTCCTTTTCAATTAATTTCCTTTTCAACAAAGCACCAACTGCATATTTCAGTGTGATTAAATGTTTAGCTGAAACGTCTGTCTTGTGGCATATAGGAAATCCTATAATACGAGGAACAAACTGACATGATCCTTTCTATTAGAAAGGGAAAAAACAAATCCCCAGATCTAGTTTAGATTTCAAAATTACTGCTTTTTCCCCTTTTGTAGTCTGTGGTGCACAAGTCGTCTGTGGTGCCTTCTAATACTTGTGCACCGATAAACCATGTTTGATTCACCAATTAATTTGGAAAAAATTGCCTCTTTTCCGTGTAAATATGCCTTGTTCTCTCAAGATGATGCCTGTAAAGTGAAAGTTCATTAAACATGATAATTGTTGTAAATCAATTTAAACATGGTGCTTTATAAGTTGTGTTGCTTTTCTGTCCTTCTAGATGGAAGAAGATAAGGGTTCAGTCAGCTCAGCATGTGACTTTGCTGAAAGCAAGCACAGAGGGGAGGACAATAGGCAACTGCTAGATCCATCTAGCCCGCAGGACAGTTCTTACGTTCACTAGGTAGTACTCCCACTCTACCCTAATGTGTGTGTATATATATTTTTTTATATATCTATCATATTTAGTCAGTCATGCAGCCATCTCCAAAATACCCATATTTTTTGATATTTGCAAGAAAATGTACATCATAGTATGTGGGTTTGGTTTTGCTTGTCAGACTGATTCGCTCTTTTTTGTTCAGCATTTCAACTGCTTTTTGGTTTATTACATGAAATGGTCCATTATACTATAAAGTATTATGTTGTTGTGATCCCAGATCTTACCTTTTGAAAAGATCTCACTTTATTTGCAGGCCAAATATGAGTACTATCAGGTGTTTCTCTAGATTTATTAATTTTTCTAAGCATCGGCTCTCCTGCCATTTGTTTCCTGAAGATGTGTTTCAGGTTTTCAGAGACCATTTTGCTCTACCACCTTAGCATGTCAGGCTTTACTTTGATAAAAATTATGTCTATATTTGTCCATAACAGAGAGAAAAGTGATAAAAAGAGACTCTCTAGCATAATATAAATGTCTTCCTTCCAGGCAGCTGGCATAAATGTAAAAATCTATATTCACCAGGCAGTGACACAAAACGTGCCTATATATGAAACTGAATTTATTTTTAGGTTGCGTCCTTAATGCTCTCCTAGTATTACTTTACACTTAACTGTGAATTAGGTAAACAGTAAACATTGTGTCTGAGGTTCTGTAAGGTCACATTTGCTATTTTAAAAAAGGATAATGTTATGCCTTCCATAAATCATGATTCAAGCATGATTCTAACTCTTTATATGAGTATCTGACTGAAGAATACCAAGGATTTTAGTGAAGAGGAGGCACCGGTCCTCCAAAATCCAGAGCTGAGGATTCAGTCCTTGGGAGCAGGTTTGGGTGACTTTCTGGTTACTCTTTGTGCCAGTTTTTAATAGCATTTAGGACTGCTAGCTCTCAGCTCAGCAGGTAGTATCCCTCACACCTCCTCTACCAGAGGCTGTGAAGGTTGTGATTTGGCTCTGTGGTGCCTGGAGAAATTTTATGCTACTTGGACAATGACAGAGGTAAATATACAGAAAAATAGAGATATTCATTGGAAAGTAATAATCAGGCTCTTTCATATATGATCAAATAGATTGCTTTTTCATAACTTACACAATAGTTTACATGTGACAGGAAACAGTCACAAATAGAAATGTGTTTTAATCTTGGGATACCACTGAAGCCATTGGTTCCTAAAACTCTTCTAAATTATCCAGCATCTGTTGGAGCCAAGGGGAGCTGTCTTTTCTTCAAAGACATTTAATGACCCATTCTGAAAAGCTCTTGCATAGAAATTTGTTTTCTCTTCAGTCTCTGCCTGTGAGTTGGTAGCTGGTCACATGAATATGCCAGTGATTGAGGAAAGATTTCTACGATTTCCCCCAGACTGTACTATGATTTGTGTAGTGAGAGTATGATATATTTGCTTTTCATTGCCTGTGTGTCCTGTGAATTATAAAGCGAATTGCATTGTGATCTGACCAGATTGCTTTGTAGTGAAAAAATCTTTATCAGGCATTTTAATAAATTCGAGATAATAAACATAAACCATTTGTTTAGTCTTGATTGAAGAACACTGACTGACTTCCTCTTCTGTCATCCCTTCTGGATGAAGGAGGAGGATCAGCGAGGTTTTATATTTTTGAAGGAAGTTCCTCTGTGAGCACAAGCATTTGTTTTCAGGTTATCGAGTACTTCTTCATGAAGTTGTTTAGATTCTAGATAAAAATGTCTGGTCCATGTAATTCTAGATACAGCTACAGTAATGTGACTTTTTGCAGTGGTTTTAAAGATGCTACTTAGGCTGTTTCGGAATAATGGAAGGATGAGACAGACTAAATATTCTTCTAAAACGTAAGCATGGGAACGTTAAGAGCTTCTGTTTTGTATTGCTGTGAACGCTACAATGAAGAGCAATGTATATATGCTCCAGGGACCTCCTGGTTCCTTCTCTGTATAATCTGTCATCTGATACATTGTGAATGCAGTATTAAATTGCTGCAAAGGCTGTATTTGCTGTTTCTGCAAAGCTGTAAATTGTGCTGTTCCTAATTATGCTATGTTCTGTGGCAGCACCGTTGTGACTAGATATGATGGCCATCAAGTAAGGAAGTTCAGGGTCTCGAGCTCTGCTGGCATTTGTGGTTGTGGTTTGTTGTTGTTGAGGGTGGGGTTTTGTTTTTCGGCTTTTACCAAAAACCCCTTCTAGATCTGTTGGTTGCAGTGCTTCTGCTCCTGTGTCTCATGTATTTACAAAAGTATCTTGTAATTTTAAATGTTCACTTTGTGTCGGGAAGACCTCAAGAGTGAGTGCTAGATCTTTGGAAGTGTGCATTCTGAGTATACTTCTCATTCATGGCCTCTGAGTTACTGCAACTGAACTGGGTATCAGTTTGTAATTCTTTCTATAAATTAATATAGCTGCTAATTGCTGACACTCCTGTAGGTCTTGCATTAAGCACTGTGGGGGAAGGAGCTGCAGAGACCACAGGGAATGCAGAACAGAACTGAGGGAAGGGGTAGACATAGGAAATAATGCAAGTCAACACCAGTTCTGCCCAGGTCAAGTTTCTGTTTTCCCAGTGGCATGGAAGGTTAGGCTGGTCAGTTGGCCTGTGTGCGCCCTCCTTTCCCCACCAACTGAAGCTTTCTCCTGGCTTTCCAAAAGCCTCTGCTTCCTGTTAGTAGGAATTGTGCTGTTATGAAGCTGTAGTCTGTGCAGTCGCCTGTTTTGGAGGATTAGGAAGGAAGACGTCTCCTCATAGTTAACCATCCCAGTAGAACCTTGAGGTCCTTTGCCTTCCTTGCATTGGGAAAGTGTGAGTGGCATGAAAGAAGCTGGGTGTGGAAACCAAAGTCTTTCAGACAGCAGTCATCCATCTTAGCTTCTGTCATAGTGTGAAAAGGTGCAGGAAGTTCTCAAAAGTGAGCTGTGTCCTGCAGTAAACCAAGACAACTCCTCCCAGCCTTCCTTATTCACAGATATCCTAGAGAGGTGAAGATAATGGATGCTTAAATTTGACCTGCGTGTTTGGCATTTGTTTGACAGGATGCTCTGGTGGAGAGGTTTTGATTGAATTAAAAAGCCATCCCCACACTCTGCCTTTTTTTGTCCTTTTGGAAAGGATACCGAAATCAATTTCAGATATTCTCTGTCCAGCTTTTCAGTAGTGCTAAATTTCAGTTAGACTTTAGTTATGTTGCAGTTGACTCGTATTCAAGAATAACAGAGGAGCATGCTAATAGATGGCATTTAAAACCCAAATATCTCCGTATAACTTCTTTCATTTTATTTGGGTCTCTTTCTCACATACCGAGAATGAACAGTAGAAAGTTTATTATGTTAATGGTGAATTGTTCTTCATACTAGCATGAATCCGACTGAACTTTGTTAATATCAGTCTGTTGTTTGTATTTAGATAAAGATCTTTACAAAATGAGGAGTGTGCTTTGGTTCCTTTTCCAAGCTAGGGGTGGCCGTCATTAGTAGACTAATCTAGACTAGGGATCTAAATTGCTATAAGAAGTTGCATTCTGTACTACTTGAGGAATAATATATATAATTATAATCAGTTTGCTGCATTTTGTTCTGTAGCCTTGATCTGAAGTTTTGTCTCTTGATAGATTTTGCTTAAAATAGCGCAGACTTGCAGCTTGTCATAAATTGCGGCACCTCCACTGAGGTTAATCAAGGCATGACAGCTTACACTGCATGAGGCTGTGCTCCAGAGATTCATTATAGCTATAACACATAGACTTGCCAGCCAGTTTATTTCCATCATTAAGCAGAGAGATGGTGCTAAACAATCGCCATATTCTCAGTAAGGCTGTGTTCAAACCTCGGCAAGATCAATGGGCCAAGTGTTTGTGTTTATAGCCCTTAGGAAGGGAAATGGTGATGTTATTGATCACTGTAGTTTCCCTGTAAAGTTGAAAAATATTCAGCACTAACTTTAAGAAACTTAAAGATAACATCTTTATTGCTGGAATCATCCAATACTGATTTTTATTCCCCCCCCCCCTTTCTTCCAGCTTACTGAGACAGGTTCAGGTATCAACTGCTTGGACTCCATGTGCTGCTTCTCAGATGGGGAAACAGCATGCACACCTCTTAGAAGAATGCTGGAACGACTAATGGGAAGATGTAGTCCAACCCGGGTCAACAGGTGTGGAATTTCTCTCAATAGCCTTTGCTGCAGGCGATTCTCCTATAAACTGGAACCCGATGAGCCTGCAGCTATAGATGTTTAGTAAACCAGCTGCAGATTTTGCTTATTTAACAGGAAATGCAACTCTTTATTGTACTTTTTTTCATCCTAAAAGATTAGTTTCTTGTTTCTTTTTGAGTGCTTTCGTTCGGGATGGGGAGGGGGGGAAAAAGTTTTCAGAAGATTTCTGTTAAAATCGTTAGTTTGGCTTAGTACAAGATCTTGTGTTGTATCTATCGTAATTTTTCTTGATTTGTACATTCTTCTCTTTAGAAAATCAAGCCTCAACGCTGTGTTTGTTCTCCTGATTTATCTATCCTTTTTTTTTTTCTTTTTTTTTTTTTCTTTTTTTTTTGCCTTCACGAATCAGGAGTTCTTTGTAAAAATCAAAAGACTTTTCCCTTTGGTTCTTGATGTACAACCTCCAAATATTTACCTTGGAGCTTGCATTACTTCTGAAGATATACAAAAGGCTCACACTCCCGGCCCTTAAATAGAACTTCATTGTTAGAAGGAGAGTCTTTAAATCTTTCAGCCATTGATTGATATGAAAATTAAATATTTTTGTAGTATAACTTTTATAATCTATTTCTAAAATCTAAGTAATTGACAGAATAGAGCCTTCAGGTTCTAAGAATTTTAAGCATTTTTTTCAGTATTAGAAGGTATATTGTCAAAATCATGTGTGCCATTTGAAAGTATGTGCTAAATAAATCTTTTCCTTCTCAAACCATATGTGTGAAACAAACCTCAATGGGTAAAAGCATGTTAGAGTAACCAGAAATACTTCTAAGGAGTGATACTGCTTTTACAGCAGGCATAACTGTGATAAAAGCTTTTACTGAATCTGCTAATGTGCCATTTTTGCAATTCCAAATAAAGAGGGCTAGCTAACAAACATGGAAATATTTGGGGGTAGAAATAAAAATAGTCTTTTGTACATCGTAATCTCTCAATAACGGAATGATATCATAATCCTTCATTAGTCAAAAGGCAAACTTGAAGAAGTTTCACTTCACACATTTTCGAGGGAACTCATTTTGTGTTTGGACAACTTTGTCTCTTTTAGTTAAAGGTTGTGATATCATTCATTCAGTTTAAAATCTTGTGCAAGTAACTTTCACTGACACACTTTGTCAGTTCTGAATTTTACCTTTAGGTATTGACTTGGTATGAAGTACATCTCTGTTCTGAGACTTGTGTTGAACACAGTGTCTGTGGTTTCAGTCATTTTCTCTGTCCTGGCTTGCTTATGAAACTTTATTCATTATTTCTACAAATCTAGAATATCATTATGCAAAATGTTTCATTCCATCTGAAAAAATGAACTGTTACAATCAAATACATTTTTAATCAAAACTCTTGCTGTATAGAAGGTGGGCATGATGTATAAAATAAACAGTTTAATAGAATTTTTAATCTACAAGGTGAGCATTTAATTGGTCTAAAAATTAACAGTTTGGTAGTGGTTGCTTCAAGTTTTTGGGTTTTGTTTTGTTTTTTTCCCACTGGTTCTCTGTAAAACTGTGCTTTGCAAATGAGGAACTCGGCTGCTTTTTCATTTTATTGTTTCTAACAAGTGTAGATTTTTAGTTAAGGTTTGCTTTAGTAATGCGTAGTCTTATAAGGTAGGTATTCTGTTTTATTTTCTGCTATGCATTTACATTTTTACTGCTTCCTCCTTTTCCACTCATTTGGATTTTCTTTATGAACTTAAAAATATTTATTGAAGATAAAATCATATTTGACAGAATATGAAGCACTTTTTGAAGACTGCTGTTTCTCAGGTTTCTTGTCTGTTACTTGTAATTGTCACAGAAAGTTCCATCTAGCTGAATAATTTTAGAGTTGCTAGAACATTGATGTTAACATGTTAAATGAATATGCAAAACTATCTTGGTGCTATACTAAGGGCTTGGAGTTCCATTGTTTTTGCTTCTGCCTCTGGTTGAAATTACTCCTAACCATCAGAAACCATTAGTTTCACTTAATTTTATGTACAGTAGAACTAGAAAGAAGACAATATATTTGATTTTAGTCTTACTTGCTTTTTGCAATGTCTTCTGTTCCTTTCACTCAGCATTTACACTTAAAACCTAGTCTAAAAGTCAAGGTACTAGGAGGAAATTATTTACTCTTCCCCCACACTTTCCATGCAGTATGTGAAAGTTTATTTTATTAATGTACTAATTGCTTAAATCACAGGAGACGATTACAATTTGTGGAAAGCTGAACGTTCAATTAAGAAATTTATCAGGGGATTAAAAATGCTTATAAATTTAAGTTTAGCATTTGTTCCCGAGCTTGATCTGCTTTGATTTTTACCTAGTAGTTGATGTCTTCAGAAGATCACACAGTCCCAAACAGAATGCCTTTTGTGTTTGTGCTGTATAAAACAGCTTCTTATTCAACCAAGAGGTAGCTGCAAACTGTTTTCATTGAATGAATTGATACCTATAAATGTTTTTTGTAAGAGCGCTGTGCAGTGAGGATCACTATTTAAATAATGTCGATGTAGATAGCTTGTATTGTATTTTCTATGTGCTCCTGATATTCTGTCAAATATATGCTCCTGATACTCTGTCAAATACGATAACTGAACGTGAAATCAAATATCGTATCAAATTTTGATAGAAACTTTGATTCATCAAAGTCGTACAAATGCTTGGAGTAGAGGGCCACAGGAATATAGTCTCTTGTAGTTGCTTTACTGTTTTTTAAATGTATTCAAGAAGTATTTTCCATAGTTTCATTCACCAATTAGAATATAAAATGTGTATCATGTACCATGTATGGTAAAATGCATATCTGTCTCTGTTCCATTAAATTGTCTGTCAACTCGTCAGTCACTAAAATACTAAGAATGCTGGATCACATATACTCTCTTATCAAGGCACCGCATGTAAAAGTTTTAAAGAAACAGCAGATTTCTGACAGAGATGAATTTGGAGGATAAATTATTTATATTTGCATTTCCTGCCTTCCTACCTTTTATTTTTCAGTTTTGCACATACGGTCCTACACTAGTGCACATAAATAGCTCAGCCAAGAACGATGGCCTGTATACAGTATTTATTCATCAGTAGATACGGTTTATCCTTAAGAGAAGGACATTGCTAGGTCACATCTGAATCAAAAGCTGTGACATCTTAAATATTTCTCCTGTTGCCATAATCTGTAGCTTAAATTTAACAGTAAGTGGTGAAATAGGTTCCTGGCTGTAGGTAAGCTGGAATGGGTTTTACCTACCTGTAGCTCTAGACAGCATTAGAAAACCAATATACTGGGATACCGCAGTTAGCTGAGCATACCACAAGGCTTTACTAAAATGACGGTATGCTAAAATTAAATTGTAGCATTCACAGTACCTGAACTTATACATACAAAATTCAGTTTTCTTGAGGCACAATATTAAAACTTTAGTTGTAAAACTGGCCTATAAGCCCCTGATTATTTCAGTTCGTAGTGATGCAAATATCTGTGGTTGTGAGTAAACTTTACCTTTGTGGCAAGCATGGATTTGTTAATTACATAGTTGGCACTGGTAATTGCAGTGTAGTTTCAAGAGTTTGAATGAATTGCAGGTGTCTACATGAAACTAATTGATTAGTCTTTGAAAGAGTTACATTTGTCTAATCTCAGAATTTTTCTTTTTTTGCTTACGTAGACTTTTCTCCTCACCTCTAAATTATAGGTTCCCAGTCAGCCAAACTTTTCTTTTATTGTTACTTTAGATCATGGAGTTCATCGGATCCCTTCTATGCCAACGACAGAAGCTTCTTGACTCTCTCCACAATGGACTCACCCACTTGTTAACAGGGACATTTCTAAATGCCTTGTGGAAGCCATGTGGTGCTCACATACCTATAGCAGGTTTTGAAGTGAGTTCAGTGCTATATCCCTGCCCTAGAAAAGACTAGCATGACCTTAACTTCTAAATACACGCTGTGGTTTGTCTTGTGGCCTAGCATAACGTTCATCTGGACAGTAATTGCTTCCAGTAATTTTTCTAATCATATCCCCAAGTTGCTAAATAATTTTTAATAAGCAATGCTTTTACCTCTATGCTTTTACCTCTGACCACTTAATCTCTCTTGCTACCACATTAACAGATTGGAATCCTGCATTTGATACTTCAAATGTCACTATGACATAGTGGCAGAATCTTTGTCCTCCCAAATCCGAGTGATCTAATAGAACTGAATATACACAGTGAAAATACAGTAAGCTACATTTTTCATGATGATCCTTCACTTCACATACACACGTTCATTTTGAGCTGTCTTTCACAGTTGCTGTCTTAGTAGTTTGCAAATCAGTCTTGTTTTTTCCCATGGACAGTTACTATATTCTGCAAGCAATGAGTTTAGCAGTTTTTGAGAGCAAAATGCAATTCAAATATTTATGCTGGTTAATGAATGGCAGTATGGTTTTCGTCACTTTGAAAAAGACTATTAACTTCCAAAACAATAATTTGGAACAACAGGGGAAATAACGGTTCGCTGTTCTCTTTAGAACCCAGTCATTTTCCATTATGCCCTGGTGTTTTGTTAACAATTATTGATCCTGACATGGGAAAATGGGAAAGAAGAATGTGAAGTTGATTGTGCAGGTGTCTCACTAGCATAAAATTTTTGAATAATTAATCCTTTTACAGTTGGGGAATTTTTGCATGTTTTATTCTTTCTAATGTATTTATATTTGGTCATGTTGTACTTTGAAGATATAATTAATGCTTAATTATCTTCATATATCAGAAGGATCTGACACACTGATGGCAATGTTTTGATACCTAAGTATGCCAATAAAAACAAGTTGCACAGGTGCAGCTTTGAATGGTACGTCTTGCAGGTACATCTTTTTTCCACTATAAATGTGTCTGCCTATTTGGGGTGGGGTAGCAACATTCGTTACTTCATCCTGCTAGGATGACTGAACTGACTAGTTGTATTTAGATGCAGGAGACAAAATGGTAGTGCTCCCACCAGTGAAATCCATAGACCATTGCCTTAGGTAGCCTTCAGCTATAGATTGATGCAGGTGCTGCTGCTTCTGGACTCTCGTTTGAGAATCCAGTTTGAGATGAGCCTCTGACGCTGAAACCCTCTCCGTATTGGAAGAATCTTCCTCTCAGACAGTAAAAATGTAAAGCAGCATATTAAAATTATCTCTCAGTAGAATACACTGTAAATAGAGCCCAGACTGTAAATAGCACCTAAAATTATCTTTTAAATACACATACAGTAACGCTTCGGATTCGGACAAAATGATATTAGCTGCTCTCTGCAAGTTTCTGATACTGTATTAAGCACAGTCTCCCAAGCAAATTATATGGCAAAGACTTTTTTTTCCCCTCCTCCTCCTCCCCCTCCGTAATTCAGGCAAAGAATCTTAGCCTGCTGATGTGACATCTCAGTGGGGCCTGGGCTGTTGCCACAGGAGTTTGTCCCTCTTGTTGTGACATGACAAATTCCCCTTCAGCTCACTGAACTCAGGAGAAGAAGTGTTCAAGAGATCCAGCTCTCCTGGTATCAAATACTTTGGATGTTCCTCACCTGCAAACAGCTCTGCTATTTGTTGTTTTTGTTCATGGCTATAGCTGGTATTATTTCAGTTCTTATCTTGGATCTTTATTTTTTATAATAATGACTGGAAGCTTCATTCTAGACTGAAGGCTGCAGAAACTGGTGGATTTTCAAGATCTCACTTTTAAAAGCAACATTTACCTGTTAGAAATTGTCTTTGCAACTTTGTTTTGAAACTTCTAGTGGCTTGAACATGCAGTATATGAGTTTCTTCTCTCACTGGCATAGATGAAAATGAATTCACAAATTGATTGAAGAAGCCCTAAAAATGAATTACCAAAGAGAAGAAAAGAAACAAAATATAGCAGATTTTCCATTTAAATAAGTATAAATTCAGTGTTCATAATTACATGCTCACAGTGCAGCTTAAGCATGAAAGTTTCGATCGTATGCTACATCCCCACACTGAGGATCCAGATCATGTTAAGAAATCGTTGCCTGAAAATTGAGTCCTGCGTACTGCCTGTGATAGGTATTAACATGTCACTGAGTGACTGCATATATATTTTTTGAGACCTGGTTCGAGACCTGGTTACTGTGCGGAGATGCAATAAGCTGATTGTCATCTCTCTATTCCCCAAGAAGACTTTTATATAGATATGCCAAAATAAGGGAATGCACTAGGATTTCGCATACTCCTGTAACTTTCTATATATGATACAAATCTGTTAAAATAATGGTTTTCTTCTCAGTAGTTTCTCCTTCTGAGGCAGTCTTTATACTACCATGGATATCTAAGAAATAAAGGAACTCTTGTTTTTTCAATATTCTAATCAGATATCTGCTGTTATAGCTGTGTCTTTTCTTTCTAAACCGCAGTGTTTCACTTTTCAGAAGTACTTGTTTGTCCATGTCAGCCATAACATTCTAATCATCCAGTCAGTTTGTGTGGCCATATAACCTCGTCAGTCTGTGTGGTTAGTATATCATTTATTGAAATGTAAGCAGTGATAGATTATGTATAGAAAAAGGCTGAGACTTTGAGTTACAGCTCCGCTCCAAGCATTTATATTGGTTCAGTTCTGTACATATATGTATTTTGGCTTTTACCATACAAATATGTCGATTGCATTTGTGCCAAAGAAGCACAGTCCTATATTTGAAGAATAATTTACATTCATTATGTGTTTCTTTAAAACCTTCCATCTCCTCTTCTTCCTTTCCCCCCTACTTTCCCTTTTCCCAGTGTTTGTAAGGTTACCGAAGAAACACGCATTTAAACAGTTCAGGAAGAACTTAAGAATCCATCTGTCTGCTAAGGTATATTTTTCTATTTGCAGTAAATCTAAATCAGTAATTTCTCATTTAATAAGAATGTAGAATTGGTTTCCATAAGACCAGATTTTTGGTCTGACAAATAATGTAGATGGGAAAAGTGACTGTGTTTTGTTAATGTCACAAATCATTTAAAATAGCTTTTACTCAAGGAAGGAAGCTTTTGTGTACTTTGCTAAAGCGTATGAAACATTCACCATACGTTGGGTACGGTATAGAGTTCTACACAAAGATGACAATATATCTAATTTAGTTTAACAGTAGCATTAATCTCTTTGATTTAGAGTGAATGGGTGAGGAAGAATTTGCCACACAGAGGAAATGTTTTAGAATTCCCTCTTAGCCTTGAAGTGTGTGGAGGATTCCAAGAAGCGTTTCCTGTACGGCGGAAAAGCCTACGGTAGACAACCTTAGCTCGCTAACGCAAGGATGGTGTTTAGTCAGCCTTTACTATGCAGTGTCTCTGTGAGAGCACCTTCTCCACAGCCACCTTCAGAATAGGATTGAATCCTCAGCTGATCTTAGTTCCTGTTTTATGAAAAATGGAGTTTGATATTCGTTGTTTTGAAAACCATAGTTTCAGTTGCCAAATGCGTGCTTTTTTTAAGGTGCAGTGGAGAAGATGAGAAACAGGTGGGAAAGTGTTCTGAATTGTTTCGCAAACTAAAATGTATATATTCTGCTTAAAATGTCCTGTATATTTTTTAAGATTATAAGGGGGAGGGGGGCAAAAATGCGAAGGAAGGAATGCCGAAAACTTTGGCATTACATTTTCAGAACGATTTATGGTTTTTTGTGCAAAAGGTTATTTGAGAAAAGATTATGCAACCTAGAATGCATATTAAGCAACTATAATTTCTTACTGGAAACATTTGGTAATACTTTCAAACAATTTTTTAATGATAGGATAACTTCTATATTGGAAAAATCTCATTTTCTAGTGTTAGAAATGTTTCAAAGCTGTTGAATCAGTAGTCTACGTTAATTTTAATTGTTTTATCTGACACTTCCTATACTTCTAAATAACACAGCAGTATTGGTGAAATTCAGTATTCAAAAGTGCTTAATCCATATGCTTCTGAACCATTTATTTTGAGAATGTCTTGGTTTTTTGGTGTAGAATACCCAATAGCTCTGTGACCATCATAAATGTGCAATTACTGCTGCATTATTTTACAGTCATTATTGTTTCAACTTACATTCCTAGAGCTGGGCGAACCATTCATCATGGAAACACAGACTGATTTGAGCCTTTTTTCTGTTCCTGTTATCTCCCCGTTAGACTTTTCTTTTTTGCAGAAACTCGTTCTTTGCAAAACCTGTTTTTTTTCTGCAGATGTTTTTATTGTTGGTTGTTTTGTATGTTCTTTGTTTCTATTGTTTGCTTTCAGTGGCATGATTTGTCTGGTTTCTGCTCCCTGTTTCAATGACCTAATTTATAAGCAGGAGGAAAGAATGGATGCTCGTGGCTGTATCAACTCTTGCCATTGATCGTCTTAGAAACACATTTGCACCTGTATTTGCAGAGCTTCTGCTTTCCACAGATTTTTCAGATTTTTCCTTCAGCTAAATACTGCTCATGGAGATGTCAAAAATAACTCAATAGAGAGACCTCGTGTGCTGTCCAAAGCTTCTGTGGCTTTCGTTAAAATGAATGTTCTCATCTCTCTGAAGTATTCGCCTTGCTCTAGCTGTTGCCACGCTATGATGTGGTTTTACAATAAGTATATACAATTGTCATCACTGTAGATCCAATTTTTTATTGTTGTTTCCAGGATGTATAAATGCATGGACATGAATAAAACCTGAGGGGCCATGGGCAAAAGACCTCTATATATAACATGAAGCAGTATGAGGGACCGCACTATGAAAAACAATGCAGTTTACAACATAAAGTGTGATTTGCCTGAAAGAACCCCTAAAATATATCTATATGTGTAGTGACATATATTATGTTGTTTCTCAACAGTTTTAAAGGGAGTTACTTCATATATCATCGGAGTCCAGTCATTCATACCTTTCTTGCATTGGCACTGGGGTGAAAGATAATGCATGGGGCATATAGCTCAGAAAGGGAAAAACGCTTAAAAATTAGGCTCACTTTCAGGTATAACTAAGAGGTTATTACTACACCAAAGAGTATATTTTTGAGATTCCCAATTATGGTCCTGCTAGAGTTCTCAGTTCTTTTGTACATTTAAGAATAAATCATCTAGACTTTTAATCACTGAAATATGATCAAGTTCTGCTTGTTCTTACTGAAGAGAAAACTTGAGTGATATCTGTGCAAGAAGCACTGGATGGTACCTTTTTAGTGATGTTGATCTAACTCCTTAATTTTAGGCAAATAAGGGGCATTGACAACTGGAAACTGTAGCAATAATTAGTAGAAAGAATTTTGGACCTCTGACACTGTGGCTGCCTCATGTTCTTTTTAGACTTCCTGACGGCGAGTCAGGATGCTTGCTCATTGTACAGCTCTGTCAGTCAATGTTGTTTTGAAAAAGTTTATGGAAATTATATTTATTAAATAAAACTTCCACTTCTAGCTGAGTCATTGTTTTAATTATGTAATTAGCTATGACCCATGAATGTACTGATGCTCTGTAACAGCATGCTTACAGCTGGGCAAATAGTGCCCTGCCACGTGGGTGTGCCGGCAGCCCCTTTGTGGTCTTCAGCACAGACCTGTGGCCTCTGATCTTGCAGCCCCTGATCAGCCCTCAAGAATTTCTTAGCGTTAAAGAACAGCCTTGCTTTCACAACAGCTATTGGGTTATTGGGATTGTACGGGTTACTGAAGTAACATTGGGAAAAGATTTTTTTGATTATTTTCCTTTTGCATTCAGTCTGAAGTTGGTTTCCATCAGAGGAGAGTTTCCTCCATTTGCCCCCATGTTTTTTTTTTTTTTTCCCAAAAGGGGAGCGGGGTGAAAGCAAGTACTACTCTTCAAGAACTCGGTCATTTCTATAGTTTCAAGAGTGCCCGTGTGTCTTGAAAGCTGATGCCTTCTGAAAAAGCAATAAAAGACTTTTCTGTGTGTCATTCTTTATGTTTAACTGCACTTCAAGCAGCGTGTGCCTCTTACCAATAAAATGTTTCACTTCCAGTAATGAGGCCCCCTCCCCTCGCCTACCCTGGGCTGCAGGGTGGAGCTGGAGGATGGCAAAGGGGAGCGCTGCAGGAGCAGGAAGCATCTCTGTGCCCCGTTAGCTGGGGAAGGGCTGGCAAGGGAGAGGAGAGCAGAGGGCAGAGAGCAGATGCCTCTAGCAGCAGCGATGCTGGGCCCCCACCATAAACCTGAGGCCCTTTCAGCTTGGCGTCCAAGGGGCAATGGCCCTGTAGCTGGGGCCAGTTGAGGCTGGTCCTAAGGTTTTTCCTGAAAGAGTTTGGGCTTCGAGGCCCAGCAGCCATGGCTGCGTGAGCTGTTGCCTCTGCGTTCTCTCCAGCCCACAGTGAAACGTGGCTGTCCGTACAAAAGAGGCAGCGGAAACACTGCTGAGCCGAGGAAAAGCTCTAGAGCAGTGGTTGCAGCGAGTCCCACAGCAGCACGGGAGCTGGGGAGGAGGAGGAGGGCGGGAGCGGGGGCAGCTCTGTGTTGACCTGTGCGGGGGGAGACTGCTGTCGGTGTTGGTGGGCAGAGGCATGAGCTTGAACCCAGAGCCTTCCCGAGCAGCTTTCCCAGAGTCGGAGGTGGCCACGCAGAATGGATCCAGTCTTTTCCCCTTTCGGTGCATTGTCTGAGCCTAAGGCGCGTCAGCAGCAGCAGCAGATCGCGCAGCCTGAGCCTGCTTCTTCCCTGCTCCCATGTCCGCCCAGGAGACAGTTGTTCTTCACCTCAGGTGGCAGCAGGCGTCTGGGACACAGGCCAGGGGTGATGCAGGCTGCGGCAGGCAGCGGGGCCGGGGGGGGCAGAGTCAGACAGCCGCATGGGCAAGGGGAGGCTGGGGGGCTCTTTGCCACCTCCCTGGCTCCATCGGGAATGGCGCAAACCAGGTGCGTGAAGTTACAGTCTAGCGTCAGAAAGAGAAAAACGAATGGAGGAGGCGCAGTGGGACACGGTAAGGGATGCTGTGAGGGCAGCCAACACCGGCGGGACCAGGCCGGGGCTCCCTCCTGCCCGGCGCAGGGCTGCAACAGGCCGTGAGGCTGAGCGCCCATCCTGGGCACGGACACGGACGCGGACAGGCGGCTCCGGCGGGGCCTCCCGGGCAAGGCTCTGCCTCCAGCAGCACCCGCACAAGCAGCCGCCGGGGCTCACCGGCCCCTGTGTGCGCCCGCAGCAGCAGCTGCGACGTGCCAGGGCGGCGAAGGCCGGCGCTCACCTGGGTGCGGGAGCACGCGGCGGCCCTGCCCTCACCCCGGCGCCCCGCTGCCACGGCCCAGAGCCCCTGTGGCCGGGTCCCGGCACCCGCAGGCAGACACTGGTGGCCGGATGCCTTCGCTGGTGCTCACCTCGCTGCGCCGTGCACGGCGTCGAGCAGGGGTGCGCGGTGCCCTGGGC